>NW_026775580.1:83544902-84744902 GCF_030987335.1 Cornus florida | reverse complement strand
ATTCATATGAGCTGCCAAACCCAAAAGTTGCTTGAAATACCCACAGAAATGGTTTTTCATACGAGAAACCAAGAAAAAGATTCATTCCCTCAAAAAATGATGTCTTAAAATTAGGGTGGCAATTGGTTGGGTTTGGGCGGGTTATGAACAGGCGGGACGATAACAGGTCAACAACCCATTATCAACCCATTTATGGCGGGTCATATACGGGTTGGGTGTTAAATGGGCGATTCAACCCACAACCAACCCGATGACCCGAATATTTTTAGACATGTTGTTAAGGAAAAAAAGGTATTAGATACATACCACATATATATATATATATATATATATATATTTTTTGTTTCCCAAAAGTCACGCGTTAACCCACACCCAGGCCTATGTCATGGACTCATGGGGCAAGTATAATGTTAGTCAAGACTCAATCAAACAGTTGAGCTAAACATTTATAAGTGTCATTAAACAATTATTGAATGTTTCTTGATTTTAATGGTTGTTTACATTATTTTTCAGATTTATGATATTTTTGTTTAGAATATTTGGAATATAAAGTCTTTTTTTCATTTATCTTTTATATTTAGGTTTAGAGAAAAAATTTCATCTTTTTCCTTGTGAATGTAGAGTGGGTCACTATTATGACGTCGTATCCAAATAGGTAACAAAACTGATCACTTAGTTCCATTTTTTTTCCCATTTTTTCAATTGGTTTTTGAGTTTTATACCATTATAAATAGTGTTGTTTTTAGAACAGTTCCTATATATATATATATATATCTATAGATATATATATATATATATTTTTCCCAAAAGTCACGCGAAAAAAAAAAAAAAAAAGTGATAGGAGAGAGAAACGGAGAGAGAGAAAACAGAGGAGAGAAAATCAAGAGAAGAGAGAGAAATGGAGGAGGGAGAGAAAGAGAGGAGAGAGAAACGGAGGATAGAGAAAAAGAGAGGAGAGAGAAAACGGAGGATAGAGAAACAGGAAGAGTGATAAACGAAAGAAATGGAGGAGAGAAGGATTTGGATCCTCTCCAGAGATGATCTCTCTGCTGTATTCTCTGGAGTAGATCTGAAGGTTATAAAAAAGCCACATCATCTAACTAATTTACATAATAACAGTGTAGTGTTTTGTAGCAAATGGGAACCAAAAAGTTAATGGGGTATATGAAATACATTAAAATTGAAATTTCTTTTAGGGAAAGTATGTTAAAATGGTATTGCAGTGCACCATCGACCTCATGGCGATTGTTTTGAGGAATGAGTTTTAGTCAAATTATGACTGATCAAGTCATGGATCTGATCATCAAAGAAAGAAATTCCAGATTTTTTAGTAGATTTTAGAGAATGAAGAGTTTAATTACTTAGAAGATAAAGTTACATAGTAATTTGTATTTATAGATAGAAACAGAGAACAAGCAAATGCTCAAATCCCATTAACGAAGCTTGATTTGAGTAATTATACAAATATATACGCACACACACACACATATATATATGATATTTTTACATATATGGATAAAGAAAGATAGATTGTGAGCATCTTCAGATCAGAACAATAGCTAAGAAAGGCTCAAATCCAACATTAACAAAACTTGATTTTGAGTAATTATACAAATATATAAATTTATATAGATATGAAAAGAAGTAATCAAAGGCTTTGGAAGAGAGAGGAGAAAACATGGGAATATAGAAAGAAAACTTTCTTTTCTGAAAGAAAAAATGACAGATCTGAAAGTCCACATAAACAAAAGAAAAGAAGAACTTGCAGATCAAAAAGCTAAGCAGAGGAAGGCGAAGGATATGAAGATGAGATCAGCATGGCATCAGATAACTCTGTTTCGTTTCCTTAACTGTTTTATTCCCATTTGGTCCAAAATGTTACCATGTTATTAAGTGAATTAGTAAGATGAGGTGGCCTTTTTATAACCTTTGGATCTAACTCCATGGAATGCAGTAGAGAGATCATCTCTAGAGAGGATCCAAATCCAAAGAGAGAGAGTGAAGTTGTATTTGGGTGGCAGTAGCTTAACTTTTTTTTTTTTTTTTTGGAAAAGATCATGTCTAGCGGGTTGGGAGTGGGTACCAAATCTTAACCCATTCACAACTCACTAAATATATTATTTTTTAATGATTGACCCATTAGTGACTGGCTCAACTAAACTACTCATCCAATAATCATTAATTATTGGGCAATTATTGGGTTTGGGTATATTTTGCCAGCCCTACTTAAAATAAACATGGAACAGCTGACAAGGAACACCACCTATTCCACAGTCTGCCTGCAAAAAGCTCCATATGCAGAGTCCTTCGCTTGGCAGGACAGGTGGAATGTTTATAATGGCTTTATTAAAGTATCTGACAATAGGCTGGTTTTGTGGAGGAGAATTTAATACCGTCCGTATAAGACAAATACTATGCCTTTCAATTTGCATCAGACAGATTGGTGTGGGGAAAAGGCTGATGAATTCTACAAGCATTTTCCAGCTCCAGCTCCAGCTAAAGTTTTTCATGATTATATTATATTGGGTAAATTTACATTTATATATACAAAAACTTGCTTAAATATTGGAAAGGAACTTTGTTAGGCCAAAAGAAATTTTAGGTGTAAGAAAATCACAATTAGCCAATAAGATGATATTCCCACTCGTACATAGCAGTCTGGAAGATTTCAATTGAAAATTCGTAAGTCATCACTCTGTTTGGATCAAAACAAGATTATATACTTTGGTTCACGTTCATTTACAATACAGTTTGCAATATAGAAAACAAAATGAGAAAATCCTTTGGTTCTAACTCAAAAAATTATCATACAATTTTGAAAATTTGGATTTCCTACCAGCATTTTGCACATGTTTTCACATCTACAAAATAAATATTTTTCTGAAATCTATTCTCTTTTAAGTTTTTATTCTTGGATATGTTTCCCAGAACTTTATTAGAACCAATTTAGTTGTAGTCTACAATTTCTCAGTTGTATATGCATATACCTCTGGACAAGTCCTACACCTTTTTAAAACCTTAAATGCACTTCCTCATACAATATGCACTCGGTTCATATAGAGACATACATCCAGCATATGTCGAGATTGACCTAATCAACAGCGGAGCATTTAGAGTTTCATCACCTATGCATGGGAAGATCACCATTCAGGGATGTGTGTCATATCCTATTTATAAGAGAATTATGTTTCTAACAAAGCACGGTTCCTATCTTAGTTATTATGCATGAGGCAATCACCATTTGTTTCACGTAGTGTCTAAGCATTAACTTTCAATGATTCACAGAAAACATATGATGAAGAAAGCTTCAAACCTTAATTTAATTAGTTATAATTAGCAACAATTCTTAAAAGCCCCTCCATTGGCCAAGTAAAACCGGACAATTTTCACAACCTATAGCTCTCTTTCCTTCAACTACACACAATTCCTACACTTAAAAGTTAAAAATGCTCCATCAATAGAATACCAAAAAGGCAAAAACCTTAACCTCCCTCCATATTCTTGATTTTTCACATATATAATGTCAGAAAGAGGTCCAGAACTATCTTATACACAAAATTCAGAACTTAACCTATCACACCAAAATAAGATTCTGCACACCGCAATACCAATTATAATTTCTCAATCTTTTAAAAAACAATACCAGTCATCCCAAAACGTATAGCGCGTCGACGATATCATAAAAGATTAGAGGCATCACATTCTGCATAATCAACGAAAACTAAGAAGGGCCTCAAAACGTAAGCCAATTTCAAAAAAAAAAAAAAAAAATGGGGGGAGAAGAATAACCAAAAACAAAACAAATGCATAATAACTGGTAAATGAAACCCTAGAAGCAAAACAAATCCGAATTAAGAATACTCATACTCATACCGAGAAACAAATTGAATATAAACAATGAAAATGCTATCTAACAACAAATTGAGGTAGAAAAAATAATAATAATAAAAATCAGAGTGGTTGTTTTGTAACCTGGTGAGGTTGCTTAAGAGTTTGTTGTGGCGATTGGTGACAAGAAGATTGTGAGGTGGAGGTGGAGGTCTGGCTTTCGGATTCTTCGGCCATTTTAGAGCGAAGCTCTCTTCTCTTCCCGATCTACAATTATACACACGCAGTTTCACCTCTGTGTCCGTCTCGTGTATTACTCCGACGAAGGGGGTAAAAATAAAAATAAATAAATCATTTTTAACGGGGGGAGATTCAACCACTACGTGGTATTCTCATTGTGAACCAATGGGATTAGGCCATGTAATCATATTGCCTGTTGTTGGTTTGTTGGGGCCTTCTACTCAAAAGCAGTGCTAGACAAATACTATTGTTATAGGTGTGCAGATCCATCTCGAAATTGAAATAGATCAATATAGCTTAAGTTTTTAAGTCCAGATTCGGATTTATTATAATTGGTATTAAAGTTAAACTCAGTTGCAAACGTTTCATGTATAGGTGTCGGATTGTCTCATTTAAATAAATAGGTGTCGGAATGTCCTAATGAAGGCATTTAAATAAATAGGTCTCGAAATGTCCTAATGAAGGCATTGCGAGGGGGGAGTCCGCCTAGTTAAAAAAGTTATTCATGATATATGTATAAAATTAATAATTAATAACACATCTTCAACATTTAATGAAATTACTAAGCAGAAAAGCGAAAGCCACGAAATCTAAAATTTGATAAAGCAGGGTTTATTATGTGTGTTTAAAATAAAAAATATGTTGGAACTATGAGTAATCTTATTTTTTTTTATATGAAAAGACATATAATATTATTAATAATTAAAATACAAAAATTATATCATATTTTTTTATTTAAAGAAATGCAACCTTAGAAATTCGCATATTTATTCTAAATTCTTAAAAAGAGATTGTTTAAATTTTTATACGTGAAATGATTGCTTTAAAGAATTATAAAATAATAAACACCTTAACTCATAAAAATAAAATTATCTATATATTTTGTTTGCAAATATATATGTGTTTATACAATGTATACTCACATTTAATATGTTTAGACTTAAATAAGAAAACAAAATTAAGCAATATGGTAATGATATTCCTTTTTTTAATAATGTAAGTTTATTCTTCCCATTTCTAACTTTTTTTTATTCAGTATTTGGCACATTTGGTTATTGCTATCAATAATAAATGTTACATGTAGTTGTCCATAATTCAATGAATGGAAAATCGTTGTGACTTCGAGAATTCACAAATTGATTTGTGAATTGAAAAAAAAAAAAAATGAATTTGCAAATTATGAAAGAATATGCTCTCAAAGCACCAATTTGCGCGCAAAGCGTGAGAATGATATCACTTCAAAAATATTGTGTGACTTATACTCTGTATATTTTACTGATTGCATATGTAATCATAAATTCTAGTTATCAAATAGATTTAAAGAAAATCAAGCAAAAAAAAAAAAAAAAAGCTTGAGAAATTCCAATAAACTAGCCTAACAAGAAGGGTCTTTTTTCACAGGAGGTTAGGATTAGGGGTGCACACGGCACGGTTTGGATATGCGAGAGATTTTTAGAACCAAACTGATCTTAAAGATTTCAAAAAATCTAGAACCAAACCGAACCAATTTGATCAAAGGAATCAAACTAAACCATAAGAATCCGGCTTGGTTCAGTTCGATTCCACGGTTCCTTTTTTTTTTTTTTTTTGCTTTTTTTTTTTTTTGTTCATATATCAAAATTTAAATGTTCAATAATAAACCAAGTTAACTAACACATTCAGAACTGCTAATATATTTAGAAATTTTAATTCGTTATTCTTTATCACTTATGAAACTAGAGTGAATACATTCAGAATTGTTAAGAACCTAATACATTCATCATTACTAATTCAACAGCAAACATTCAGCCACAATTCAAAAAATCAATAAAAATCACCACTATAAAATCAATAAAAAATAAGAATCGTCAAATAAATTGATAAATGCTAGGAGAATTAAGAGTGAACCGTAAAATTAATAGTTGTTACAAACTTCTATGTGATTTGAATTCTTACAAACTTCTAATCTAATACATTCTCAAACGGTATATTTATGGTTTCACAAATTTGAAACCGTGACCGAACCAAGCCGTTCACAAACCAAATCATATTGTCCGGTTCAGATTTTCGGTTTGATCGAATTTTTGTGCACCCCTATTTAAGAATCAAATTTAAAGAAAGACATTGAGTGGGTCGGACATACTACGTCATTTGTATGCCCTCCAATAAAATAAAAATACAACATATTGACAAGCATTGCAGTATGAGGTTCTGAAAATGGAGGAAGGCATCTTGTCTCATACCAACATTGTTGTTAAGGGTGGCAATTTCTTTCGCCTCACCTCTAGTAGGACGGATTTGGTAGGCCCTTGAATAGAGTAGGGACAAATATGATAATAAAAATTAAAACATCGTCTCAAGTTCAGGATGGGCGGATTTAGAGTTTAACCCATTCTGCCACGAACCCAGTTGTATATATAGTTTTATATATTTGCATCTCTCAATAAGGTATTAATTTTTATTTTTACTTTAAATTTCAATTTAGATTTTATTAATAAGTCAGTCACCTCCATTTTTTTACCAGGGCGGAGTTTCTAAACCCGCCCCTTGCCATCCCTCTGGTTGTGCATTATTTTTTTTTCTTTTTAAAAAATAATGTCAGCTCCACCTACAAAATCAATAGTTTAACCTCTAATAAGTCTTAAAAAAATTACTCCCTATTTATTTTAGATTTCCAGTATATCTCATTTGTATTTACATTTCATCAATCAATTAAATTGAAAAAAACAACCAAATTAAAAAGTCCTACCCATTTGTGAAAATTAAAGTCAATATACATCCTAACATGTTTTTATAAGAACGAAAAAATGGCTGGACCACTCGCTAGACCTGGGCCCAACCATCCCCAATGTAAAATGGATATCGGAGGCACTAGATAGGATCTTTTTCTTGCAAAACACAAATCACTTCTCCATATGGAAACAAGGCAAGTTCAAACAAATTCAAGAATTGGTTTCTTTTTTCCCCTTCATTAAGGGAGATCTAAGACACACTAATGACTACTGTGGGGAATGAGTCATAAATCCATAATATCTGACTTGGTGGTGTCCATTCATAACCAGTTTCAAAACAAGCAATCCATCATCACCGAGCAACTCCTGCTAACATGCAATGATTCATGGTAAAAAGACATATATATGAGATCCAGATAAAAGAGAGAGCAAACAAGGGCAATGACTTTGGAGAGGAATTAGAAACATTATTCGTAAAAAAAATCCAGCTCATGAATGTTCAACATACAATAAGCACAACGACTTTTCATCAGCCAAGTCAAACAACTAGACGGCAGTGTTATGCTTCTAGGCAGAATGGGCGAGCTGAACCGTGGCGAAGAAGCAGATAAACCAAACTCCCGGCCCCACAACTACCACGTTCCATCTTTACAAACATCGCATAAGATCGCCTACATATCTACAGAGGAGCACTAGCCTGCACATTCCAACCATCAAAAGAATTGTTCATATCTCTCTAGCAGCAGAACTTTTTCTTTCTTTGTTTTAGATTTTTATTTCCCCAAGTACTATGAATATAATCACATAACAGTTTCTTTATAATAATAATAATAATAATAATAAAGTTTTATAACTGGTCACAAGCTAAGAAATTATATGCAGATACAAATATGTTTAAAAATTAGCACCAGTACTAGAAAATATGATAATATCAACATTATTGCTGAAATCTATACAAGAATCTGAGCCACCACCTTAATCAACAGACTATACTAAATGTTAGGTTGGTCCCAGCACTTATAAGCTAATGCCACATTGAAAGTTTGTTAATGATTCGAAAAAGAAAAAAAAAAAAAAAAAAGTGCAGTTGCTTCTAACGAGCACACTCACCCTAGCAACCTGTTTTGTGAAGAGACAAGTGTTCATCCTTCCTCATCCTCAGATTGAGATGCATTCTCTGAGTTGTTCTGAACCTTCACATCTCCCTCCCCCTCTGCCTCCATTGGAACTGGAAATGTGGTTGAAGTACCTGCTTCAAAAATAACATGTTATTAAATTAAAAAGAGCAGCAGCCGGTGTATGTAGGCAGGATGCTGGGAGGGAAGATTGAAGACAATCTTTGCTATTATGTTGCATGGCTAACTCAAATTGAGACTCAATGATTTGTCAATTTCTCTTTACTGTCATATCGAGTTATTGTCGGTTTAATTTTTTTGTAATGAATAAGTAACTATTGTTACAAAAAATTTATGGTAATTTCTATATATCTTGAGATAAAAAGACATTTTGGAATGGCAACTTAGTAAACTTCTTTGGCTGTAGTAATATATTGGTCACACAGTTTCTTTTTGTTTTGTACATGAGAGTTGAGATTAATTTTTAATTCATTTATTCTGTGAAATGTCTTTAAAAATATGTAACACATCCTTCATAGGGAAGTTTACACAGAAATCAAATCCAACACTTCAAATACAGATACAACAACAACAAAAGTCGGAACTTTGAGAAAGAGAGAGAGAGTGTGTGATTTAACAATAGTTAAAACTTGCAAGACTGGAAAATCAATTTGAATATATGTCAGGTGGTAAAAGTGGAAGCTAATTATTTACTGAATGGAGTGCTAATGTAGAAAAGTAGTAGTTCATGATATACTTTTGAACAATGGAATGAAAGAACATATATGGACATTTTAAACTTCACTAGAGTGAAAGGGATAATAATTAAAAACTTTAACTGATGTTTTTTAGCTTGGATGGGGGAATTGGCTCACATGAAATAACAACAGAAAACATTCAGATGTAGCGAAGAAGAGAATTTCACTCATTTTCAGCATAAGGGAAAAAACAAGACAAAATTTTGCAATTAACAAACATGCATATTGAGTCTACATGTGTCAGACAGAAGAAATTCCCCTTTCTAGCTTTCTACTCAGTTTACAAAGCAAGTGATTCCTGCATACCCAGTTTCCCCTTATTAAAAAATAATAATAGTAAATAAGACAATACCACATCCACTCAACAATCACCAATGTAACAAGTAAATATTATCAATCTAGTGAAAATGCATGAGAAAATGACAGTAAAAATCAATTGCACTTTGAACAGCAAATGTTATATAATCTCCACTCACCACCCATTTGTGCCCTAAAACAACTCCTCATCATCATTGCCTTAATCCCCATACGAATGGAGTACAACACAAGAATTCTCTCTCCAAGATTTTCTATTACATGTCAATTCACCAACTATATTTAACTCATTAAAATCATTTTTAATAACGTCATCCCATGTTATTTTTGACCACCCTCTCTGTCTCTTACCTTCTATTATAACTAGTCTCCCTTGTTTGACCGGCACATCACGAGGCCTCCAACATAAGTCTACTCTATTGAATTTTATTACCAGTGGGCTTCACCTAATTTGACTCTCACACTTTCATTAGTGTACCTATCTATTATAGTCACTCCACTCATCCATCTTAACAGTCTCTTTTTCTTTTTTATGGCCCAACATTCCGCTCCATACAATATAGTTGGTCTAATGACGGTCCCATAGAAGTCTTCTTTTAGCCTATGTGTCATTCTTTTATCACATAAAATCCCATTAGCTTGCCTCCATCTGTCCAACTCGTTCCAATTCTACCAGTTACATCACTATCTATCTCTCCATCCTTTTGTATTATCGATCCTAGATACCGAAAGAGGTTGTTTTGAGTAATTCTTTGGTTTTGAAGCGCCATCATTATATTATCAATATCTAAATCTTTATTAAATTTGCACTCTACATGCTCGATTTTAGTTTGACTAATTCTCAATCCTTTTGATTCTAAAGCATTTCCCCACATTTCTAGTTTTATTGCAAAGTTCTCTTTAGAGATATCCAAAAGCACGATGATCATCGGCAAAACATCATGCACCATGGAAACTCGTTTTGGAATTCTTTTTGTTATTTCATCTAACATTATTGCGAATATATATGGGCTTAGCACCGATCCTTGTTGCAATCCTACGCTTCTTGAAAAACTGCTTTTTGAAAAACTCACTAGTGTCATCACACACAGTATGAACTTTAGTTTTTATATTTATACGTATCTTGGATAGTTCCCAACCCATGTAGATATTGTCCGCTTTACACACAGTTTTGCTCAAAACGCATCTACAGATTTAAGGGGGGTGTCCACAAATATAAATGCCATGCACTTCTCCCCCCGACGATGTAGGACATCACAATCACTCCCTCATATGACCCAACATCCTCGCTGGCCAAACCACCCCCCACCCCACCTCACCTCATTTCAAGCAGGGGATGCACTCTGATACTTGTCACAACCCGCCCCAACCCGTGTAGATATTGTCTGCTATGCACACTCTCCTCTCAGTGCTCACAATTTTGCTCAAAACAGGTCTACATAGTTGTCCACACAATTAGGGGAGTCCACACATACAAAAGCTAGGAACTTCTCCCCCTAAGCGATGTGGGACGTCACAATACATGTGCGTTATGTGTAAGGGAATTTGTTTTCTTAATAGGGCCCACCAAATTATCTCTCTCGGACCATATCATATGCTTTTTCTAAATCTATAAAAATCATACGTAGGTCTTGTTGCTTACTCCTACATTCTTCAACTAATTGTCTAAGTATATAATCTCCCTGGCATGAATCCGAATTGGCTATCAGATACCGTGGATTCTTTCCTTAGTCTTTGTTATATTATTCTATCCCATATTTTTATTTTATGACTCATTAACTTCATTCCTCTGTAGTAGCCACTATTTTGTATATCCCCTTTATTTTTGTAAATTTACAATTGAACTTTTTCTCCACTCTTTAGTCATCATGACTTGTTTTACGACGTCATTAAATAACTTTGTTAGCCATTCAATTTCTATGTTTCTTAATGTTCTCCAAGCCTCTGTGGGTATATTATTCAGTCCTATTGCTTTATTACTCCACATCTTCCCAAGTGTGTCCTGTTGATGATTTTATTTACCAATCCTATGTTAAGTTCATTTCCTTCTACTTCTTCTATAGGGTATTCCTCATTTAATAGATTTTGAAAAAATTCTTCCCTCTAGTAAATATATTGCTTTCTTTGACAAATATTGTGTTATTTATGTCCTTAACATCTATCTTGGTTTAGGTCTTTAGTTGATCTATCTCGATTCTTAGCTAATTTATTTTCTCCCTTTTTCTGCCTAGATTTTCATATAAGACATTTAGTGAGCTTTGTTTAGCTTTCCTTACTGTCTTCTTTGTTTCACATTTGAGTTTATTATATGTGTGTCTTAAGTCTTTTTGTAATTTACATTTTGCCATGTTTTAAAGCATTTTCTCTTTTATTTAATTATTTGTTGCACTCACCCGCTCCACCACCATGTCTCTTTCTTAATAAACTTCTTCCCTTTAGTTTTGGCCAAATTTTCTTTAGGCTTATTCCTAATATAATTTGTCATTTGAGCCACAAGTTATTTACATCATCATTCCAACCCCATTGTTTTTCCTTTTAAGACTTGCTCTTTAAACATTCACTTACGTTTTTATGTCCCCTTTAATCAATAGGCTAAGAATTAGTATCCTATGTTGGTTTTTGAGGCTCACCCCGAAAATCACTTTACAATTCCATCTCTTCTTCTATACAACTATTTTTCATAATTTAAACATAATTATCAATTTAATGCTCCAACTTCTAAGTTTTAAATGTGCCCCAGTACGAGACAAAATTTTCAACTTATCAGGGAGGAAGAAAGAGGAATTCTTCGAATTAAACTTCAACTAATAGTTTTCAAAGTCTCATCCGAACATATACAAAAACTTAGCGTTACCTTCAAGAAAAAAAGCGGAAGAAGGCCAACCTCGGACGGTAGTGAAGGACCTGGTCTCCTCATCGGTCAACGGGCTGGTCAACTTCCCAACCAATTCGACGACGTTGTAAGGTCGGCGACGAGGTGGGACCCAGTACGACGATCCGGGGATGAAGGGGAGCCAATCTGGTGCTGATCGCTTGATGATGATGTTGTGGATGACGTCCTCCAGCTTCCGTATGCCCAAGACCTCCACTTCTCCCTCCGATTCAAGGTCCAGCTCGATCAGCTGAGACTTCCCTGACTGATTCGACCCGTTCCTCTGCGTCAAGATCCCAGATATTGGTGATTTGTTGAAGGAGATGCCTGAATTTCTTGATGCCGATAATGAATTCCGAATTAGGGTTTGTGAGAGGACTCGCGCCATCAGGTGGAGAGAGAAAGAGAAGGAGCAACGATTGTATAGATGTATATATATAGCTAGAGAGAAAGAGAGAAGATGTGTAGATATAGAGAGAGACAGACGTATTTGGAAGGAGAAGCGGCGAGTGCGTGGAAAAAGAAAGGCGGTGTTGTGGGTCAGTGTGACCACCGTTTCAGATGAGCAAGTGGTTTTGATGTTATGAGTTAAGTAACGGGGAAGATATGCCCACGCGCTCTAAAAAAAAATTCTCAAATGGAAGATGTTATGAGAAATCTCGAATGGAAGTAACGAGTCCACATACACAGGGTGGTGAATCGTTGAGACGTGGTTCGATTCGCTTGAATCACAGTGTTGTTGTTTTTTTTTTTTTTTTAATTATTATTTTTTATATTACCTTAAACCATTAACCTAAACCCTTAGTCTAAAAAGAAATACATTTTGTTGTGTACTTGTGTGTATTTTTATCTACGTATGTGATACCATTGTTTATTAATATTGTAATATGCACGCACGCACGGGCCAAGTGTAAAAAACACCCTTTAAGTATGTATATAGTGCATGTTACATCTCTCTCGTGCAAAAAACATCCCTTAAATTTTAATTTGGTGCAATCAAGTCCCTCTGGCACATTTTAAACCAAACTCGACTAAAACACCGTAGTTAACAATTTTATAAAATATATAAAAATACAAAATTTTGTAAAAATACCAAAGGACCCTAAATAGTGCACGTCTTGCACACCCATTATGCAATTCTGTGTTGGGGTTTTTTTTATCAGAATAGAGATGTCCTAGGTGGCGGTGACCTGCTGTGGCGTTGATGGGGGAGACAGTGGCAGAGGACTGTGAACTCAGGGAGGCGGGGGCGGAGGACGGGCCAGATGATGAAGAAGATGACTCCAATTATGAGGACGGCGACGATGAGATGGTAGAGGAAAGAGTGGCGACCATGGGTATGAAATTGGTGGTGGTAAGCAGAGGGCGGTCGCGCCGCTTCGTGGGGGTATCCGAAGGTGAAGCCTGTTAGTGGCCCTCACTTCTCTTCTTCCTCACCGCCACCACCCACACCATTCCACAGAACTGTGTGTTGGGCCGGCAACCCCCTCTCTGTCTCCCCTCTCACGTCAATGAATCGCCCTGTGGGTTTGGTTTGGTATGGTTTTGTTCGCCGGAAGTTGCAGAGGTGAAATTTCATTGCTATTTGTTGTTGGCTGAAAATTGCAGAGTTCAGTTCATCGGAGTTTGCTACTTCGTTGCCGAAATTGAGGTTGTTGCGTTCTACGTTTGGCCTTCTTCTTCGGCTTGGTCGACCCTCCTGCCGCCACCATGGAGGAGATCGGTCGACGACTTAGAGAGAATCGGTCGAACCGCATCCACAACCTCGCCCCTCCGGCCTTCTTCTTTGGCTTGCTAACAGGGGTAGCCTTTGTTTTATCCGCCGTTGATGAAGAGATCGGTCGATTTGAAGATGGCTGACTCGTCCGAGTTGAACTCGGGATGAAGCGAATGCAAAGTGGCGACTTGAGATGAGAGAGCCGTGGCCGCATAACTGGTAACCGATCTCTGCACATTCCGACACCTACTACACCTTCGTTATCATCGTCGCCAACAACCACCGGAAACAACGCCTTCCCCTTAGCATACAATTTGTTTATAAATATTAATACATAATTAAAGGCTAAATTGTAAAATGACACAGCTTAATGGGTATTTTTGGAAGATTAAAAGGGCAAAATGGGTATTATAGCAATAATTTATATTAGATTTTTGACAGAGGGGTAATTTTGCACAATTTTAAAAAATCAGGAGTTTTTATTGCACACTTTTTCAAATAAGGGGTAAATTTGCTTCACAAAGTATACTTGAGGGATATTTTCTTCACTTACCCCTATATATATATATATATTTTTTTTACTGTTACGGTTAAGTTCTAAATCGAATGCATACCCGTAAACTAATGATTCCTCATTTTGAAATCAAAAAGAATTGTAAAAGAAACAAATTGAAGTGACGGTTTGGTATGGATCATACCAATTTTATGGTTCTGACGATTTTTTTTTGTGCACCTCTATTATTTTATACATGATTTTCCTTTGAGAAGTTGGAGACAATTTTCTTGTGAATCTCATTTTTGTCCATTCTAATTTTTAATATTGGTCCATTACATACTACTAACCTCTTAAAAACCATAAACCTCTTTAATTCATTAAATTTTTATAGAAAAACATTAAGTGTAGTAGCAAGCGACTGCACGATCTCAACTATTAGACTTATGATGAAAGATTGAACTTGCATAGTCGCAACTATGTATTGCACAACTCATTGTTGAATATTAATTCTTTGGATGAAGATCTATATAAAAATGTTTTTCACATTGAATTTAAATCCCCTCTTGTACTTGGACAGTCATAATGGAAAGGGTGGAAATCACTCCTCCCTGTGCACCAGAGAGTTGAATTATCTCTATATGTTACGTAAGTTGAATTATCTTCTCATGATATAACATTTTTCTTAGGTGTAAACACATCATTCACAGAGATGAAGTACATTATGTTATATAGACTTAAAAAGTAGTGAAGTATGTCTATTGGACATATATTGCTCGAATATGGATATGGAATATAACACTTTTAATTAAGCATATCTAAACATTCAATTATATTGTAATATTACATTTAAACGAGTTAAAAGCCTATATTGAACACAAAATAAATATTTATGTCTGTGTATCTTTCAGTTTACATAGTTGAAATGTCTAATGAATAGATACATACCTGTACCCATTTACCACTCCAAGTAACATAGGAAGCACATGCCGAAATCTGAAAAATGTGTTACATTGATGTTAAATAATCAAGATAGTACATCTAAGAAAGATAATTACATAAATAATCTAAATGGTACCTTGTTTGTTCTATAATCAATGACTAATATCTCTCCAATACAGGGGAAAAATTGAATAGAATCAAAATTTACAAACTAAGAATGAACTGAATAAACTTCACAGCAAATTAGAGGATCCACCTACCCAACCCAAAGAATTAATGAATACACTAGAATTGAAGGTAAAAAAACAAAAACAAAAAAGAAGAAAAGGAAGTTGGAACTAAAGTAACATATGGTTGCCCTGTGGTGGCCTTGAACTTTGAGGATAGCTGAAAGGATCTTCGAATGGGTTTGAAGGCCCCGTATACAGCATCTGTTGTTGAGGGTACTGGGATGGGTATTGATGAGGTACCATCATCATACTTTGTTGTTGAGAATATTGGGATGGGTGGTACTGATGAGGTACCATCATCATATTCTGTTGCTGCTGCTGTTGTAGCATCATTTGCTGTTGTTGCTGCTGATGCTGCGCCATCATGGCCATCTGCACATTGGTCGGGGGTGCTACACCATTTGACAGTACGAATGGATCTCGTTGAAATAATGGATCTTGCACAGGCATACCATATCCATAGGAAGTATCGTAGCCTGCATTCTGTAAATGTATTTGTCTCCTAGAAGCATCATCTTCATACAAGCTATCGAGTAATAGCTTGTCAAACCCACCAGCCTAACACACAACACCAAAATGCGTTACTAATCAGTAGATAGATATGTTTTCCCATGTACTGTACTAGTACAATGATTCATGAATAGTACTACAGAATTTCGAATGAGCATAGAGAAGAAGGGTTCACAGTTATGCGTGGTCTGAACATTTGCATACAGTAATTCAGGTCTCATAACCATGCAATCAAGTAAATCTCAAAGACAAGAGGACTAAACTGCTCAAACCAAGAAAATGAAAACTAGCCTGAACCAAGTTTCTACTTAGGCTGTTTATCGTACATAAGAGAAGGTTGACATTGGTGATGCTATACACTCAAACTCAACCTCTATATATTGCAGTCCTAGAATCAAACCAATTCCCAACAAACAATCCTAGAAACTTGACTGCGTTCAGTCGGGGCCAATCCTAGTTTACTCATTACAATTCACAACAAAATTGCATTTGTAGCATTTCTGAGGAAACAAAATGCAGCAGATATTTAACAGATAAAAAGAACAAACCATTTTGCTTTCGGTCAACTGGCTGTTGTTTATGGTGCTGGGTGCGGTAACTAGTGCTAGCTCCCATCCTGAAGTATTTCCAATATCGTTCAACCCACGATTTGTTGATTGAGGATCGCAGCCTGAATAACATTCAAATATATCAGAACCATTTCATATCACATTATGGATAACGCATATGATCAATCGAATAGTCAAAAGATTGGCGTCCCTATTCCAAACAGATGATTCACATCTGTTATAGGACCTTCACCTTTGACCATCAGAATGGTATCACTACATGTAAAATTAACCAGTCTTCTATTTACTAATCCTATGAATCTTTTCTTGGGACACCAAAACAAGGTGAACTTTTGAGATCATCAAGTTCTAGAACACTATATAATGGACCCCAATTCCCAACCAGTGTTTGCTCAATTGAACGTGGCTATCCCACATTTGAACTCTTTATTAGGACATTAATCTCTATGAGCAAGACATGCTCCAAAAACTTTCTGATACTATGTCACACTATGCAACTTACCAGGTGGAACTATTGCAAGAGCCAATGCATTCCTTTCTTCTAATTCTACAGCTTTTGGATTTATTTCATTCAAACCCTACAGAAAAAATAATATTATATATAAATATAGTGCAGGAATGATATAAATATTAGAATTCACTAAACCAATTGAACTGAGAAAGAACAAGAATTGTCTACTTACCAGTAGATCCCCAACATCGTCAGTTGACATCAGTGGGGAAACTTCATCCTCATTCTTGTCCTGAGATTCTTCTTGTGCATCTACTATTGTTTCATTATCATCAACTTCTTCGACTTGTTTTTCACTTTCTTCAAGCATATGTTCTTCCGGTTTCTGAGGTTCTTGGCCCGTCTCCTGATACTCCTATTGTTTAGAAGACAGAGTAAAGATAAACTCGTACAAAAGAATTCACACAAAAGAGTCTTTTAGGTCAGGACAAAAAATTGTAGAGAGGCAATTTATACATGGTACCCAAATTAACTTTAGGTTAATTCGGGAGAAAAAATACGGGATTTTTTCAGGAAGCTGAAAATAAGGACAATTCTTAGAAGTGCAGAAAATTTACAAGCACCATGAAGATTTTGGTTGAATTCTAGAATAATCCAGAGATATTCAACAAAAATTAGACCCGGATGAATTGTAAAATAGTCAAGTTTACTAAAATGCAGCCATTAGTTTTGCACTTTGGAGACCTAAAATGAAAATGGGGAACTCCACAAAAATTTGAAAATCAACAGCCCTCTAGAAAAACTTGACCATAAATAACGACATAAAAATGTTTGAAACGCAATAAATAAATAAATTATAACATCTGGCAGAAACCTCTAACCCCAACATGGCTTAGTAATTATGTACCCTGTAATGTATTAATTATCTCCTATTGCATGCTCAAACCTTAGGCCTGTTGTTTCTCTGTGCCCCTAAAATGTTCTGAATGATGCTGATCATAATAAGTAAACCAGCATTTCAATCCTTTCAATGAAAGCAACTTAAATTTTAAGGATGAGTGTGTAGGGAAATTCCCAAGGCAGCACACCATGACATAAGAGTACCAACTGTTCTGAGAGAAAATCTTGGAGGATCTTAAATTGTCATATGATTAAAGATAATGATTGGTACAATCTTAAGATCAAAATAGTGGGCCTAGACTGATTGTACTTCCAAAATTTGCAAAGACGTGAACCAGTTCACTCTTTGTTGAAGGCATAAAATGAGTGAGCATGTTGGTTTACTGCCACTGGAAAAGAGACAAGTCAAAGACACATAAGGAATGCAAGTTGAAACACAAAAGCAGGTACTTGAATAACCTAGAAACAAATTCAGTCATTGTCAAGATTAAAGTGTATATAATAATGTAGTGTCTATCTGTATCCTGATTAATAATATTGACATTGTCAAGTCACATCTCAGAATGCCTTCCCCATTCCGACCTCCAAAAATTCCATGAAGATGAGAAGACACTAACAGAACCGCTTATGAGGAGGAAGATTAGTGAAACTGTCTGCCCTTTACTTTCACAGATCAAAATAACCGAGAAATGTCAATGCAAATGTATGTACAGTTCAGCAACTATATATACTAATTGGATAAAAATAAAAATGTATGCAGTTCAGTATGAGTGAAGGCCAGATGGACCGATTTGTTAAGTTTAATTAGTGACTCATATAAATGGTTTGTCGTGTAAAATTGATTGAAAGCACTGAACACCCAGAGCTTCACAAGCATCATGGCTACAGAGTTCAGCACTTCAGCCTTGTTAACTGTATAGATACTTTAAAGTTTTAAACAACCATTGGGTGGTATAATGAAGTGCAAGAAGGAGCAGTGCCAAACATGATTTATTCAATGATTTTCCATAGGGCCCTCAATGAGAATTAAAAAATAACAACTCAGAGAAGTATCAAACACGTCAATAAGTCGAAATTATCATTGCAGAGGTGCAGATACGACCCATTTATCAGTAATTTGAAGAAGAAGAAGAAGAAGAAGAAAAAAGAAAGAAAGAAAGCCCAAAAAAAGTGAATGAATGTTCTCACCGGGCTCCTATTTGAAACAGAACTTCTCTGAGATCCTTCTTTAATATATTCTTCCATGGTTGCAAGAAATGTGGGAGGTGGCTGCTTAATGCAGAAAACAGTTGCGATGAACCATAAATCAGTACTGACCCAAGCTTTTAGAGTTTCAAGTGTGAAAAAAAAAAGAAGGAAAAGAAAACCTGTCTCAATATTGGAAATTGAAAATTCCTAGCAATGTCCAAACCCTTGCAAAACTCATAAAAATCGTCTAGATTTTCAGCCTACATATAGTGGAAAAGAGGGAAAAAGAAATAGCTTAGCTAGCATGTCTGCACAAAATGGGAATATTCTCTTTAAGCACAATAATAAAATTGCAGCCAGATATATTCCCACACGGAAATTATAATTCCCAAAGAAACTCATTGTTATAAACCTGTTGGCCAGCTTTTTTGTAGATATCGAGAGCTTTGACTGCATCAGGTTTGGACATTTCAAAGAACTGCAGAAAGATGAAGAAGTCAAAGTTGAATATTCAGGAAAACTGTAAATGCAGGTAAGATAGTCAACTAAAAGATTACAGCCATACCATGTCCACAAGATTGATAATCCCATCATTGATTGCACAATATATTTTGAAGCTCTCTTTTAGTACCTACATAATCAACAGATTGAATCTTGATCGAAAAGTTCCTAGAATAAATATATTAATAAGGAAGTTCCAAACAAGCAATATGCCTCTGAATAAGATATAATTTTTTATTTTAAAAATGCAAATGTCTAAACATAAAAGACGACCTTCTTCAGGAAGTCAGATAATTGTTGTAGAAATAATTAATGCAGTAATAAAAATCAGTACAAATAGTAAGAATCGGTCTCATAAAGTCCATCTGAAGAATGAAAAGGTAATATAATAACAATGAGGCATATGAGAAGTATTGAAATTAGAAATACCCCAACAGACATGCAAAAATTAGAGCTTTCCAGAACTTATTAGAAGCAAATTGATTCTTATAAATTATCAAAATTTCATGTTACCGATCTCTACTCTCCAAAGGAGAGGTTGAGTGTTTGATCCCAGCTAGGGGAAATATTATGGGTGGGTGTGTTTGCTTGTAACATTTTGGGGAAAAAAGAAAAAAGAAAGATACTTCGTATTCCAACAATTGTGCAAAAGGGAATAATTTATAGCTACTGTCGAAGAATCAAGTATATTTGAAGAATTCAATTTTTAGATCAAAAACTGATCCAAAGTTTATTAATGATGCATATATCGATGTATATGCTCATTTTCAGCAAAAAGCCATATAAATGTTCATATATCCACATATATGTTAGTAGACATTTTTGGACAATTGCTATTTCATGCAAATGCTTTGCTAAGTTCAAATCTGCTGGAAGAGAAACTCATATTTATTATGCATACCAGAGCCAAAGCATACTGTATAAGATAGTTGAAATAAGCTGCTCCTTCAGGCTGCAAAATTTGGAGCAAATTGGAAAGCCAATTTTGAAAATTATAAAAAAATAGTTAACAGAAAAGAAATTACGAACCAAGTCTTATAATAGTCCCCTAAAGCAGCTATTTGATTTTGAAAAACCAAATGAAATGGGGATATTTATATTGACCATTACCTGACAGCCAGTTAGGCGGCATAGAAGTTTCTGCAAGGCAGGTAGCTGCTCCAATAGCCCTTCACCATTCAAATACCGTGTTCTATTGTGAACCTAATGAAATGAACAGTTCTTCTAGTACCCTAACAAGTACAAGAGAATCTAATTTGAATTTAACTAATGGAATGATCATAAAGATGTGAAGAACACATACCTTGGTTGCTCTAACTGATGTTTTAGACAAACGATCTGTCTCAATGTCATATTTCAAGACCCTAAAACACTCAAGCCGCTCCTCTAGGAAGAGTGCATAAGTCCGGACCCATGCAGAGCAATCCCAGGCTGCATGAAAATATGCCAGTCTAATAAGCAAATGCTGCTACGATTCAGAACCGAAAGCATATCCACTTCATCCTATCAAAAATAAAGAAAAAGAAAGAAGGAAAATAAATTATAGATATATCAGAATACCAAGAGGGCTTGAGTCATCCTTGAAATTGGACATTTGGAGAATATTTCCTCTGTATGAGTAATTTATTAGCTCCTCTCTGAAGGTAGGATCACCCTCTCTTAATGCCCTATGAATAACTATCAATGTCTTTATGGCAACCTGTGGGTAATCATTAGTAAGAGCAAAAAAAATAAAGAATAAATTATCTACCTTAACAGCTGCATGCATTTATAAGTAAATGAAATACAATTTGCAGTCATACAACAAGGGCATTCATTTTGTTATCTTTTACTCCCATGACATAGATATCACTCGAGGACGAGACTTGGCGCAACGGTAAGGTTGCTCCATTGTGACCTGGAGATCACAGACTCAAAATAAGAAAACAAACTCTCCGCATGCGGGGTAAGACTGTGTACATCTGACCCTCCCCAGACCCTGCAGTGATGGGAACCTTGTGCACTAGGTTTGCCCCCTTTTTACATAGGTATCACTCAAAATGCACGTCAAATGAAATATTAGGCACTAACATAAATCCACATTTTATTTTGTTTCAAGAATACACATTGGACACCAAACCTGCATATTCATCTTAACTACTAAGGTTTGAAGAAAAGACATCAATGTGAGGAATAAAGCCTTCAAGTTATTTGGACAAATTCAAATGCTTCCTTATAATTTGGGTGTTGAAGGGCATCATATCTTTCATAAATAAGTTGTTAGAAATTAAGTGGCCAAAGAGAAATTATACATAAACATTACCAAGGGTTTTAGCGTACAGATACTTCCTCACCTTCCAAAGTAGAAGGTCGAGGGTTCAAGTTTGGGTGTGTGAATTTCTTGCCAAGGTAAAAAAAAAATAAAAAAAAATACATACATACATAAAATGATAAAACACAAGAATGAAAACAAAGAGAAAAGACTATACAATCCAGTTGCGGGTCTTCGCCAATCTCCTGGCAAGTGCATGAATGCAATAGGCCACATCTGCTCGTGGACGTACTATCGATGTTGCAAAAAAGATTTCTGAGAAGCAAATTGAAAAAAAATAAATGAGAAGAAGAAATGCATATTTAGTTCATACCCAACAAAAAATGCATGTTTGAACTTTCAATTCAAAGTAAAATATTCAAAGAAAATCTTATGTTTCAATCCCACAGTCATAGAGAATAGAATGCTGATTGAATAAGGGGTTCATATAAAAATTTGCAACCTCGATCAATTCTATATACCATAATCAATCATATATGACAGAAGTTAAAATCAAACATAAGTACAAAATAGACATATACATACATTTATAGATACATATAATATGTGTGTGTATAAACTTACTTCTAACATGGCGTTCCTTTGGAGGACATTCAACATGATTGGTGGCCTTAACAATAGCAATGTCCAAATCCTTCCAAACCAACATTAAACCAAACAAGAAATGAATAATAATTCAAATAATTTGGGTTAATTAAACAGAATTTGATGATTAATGAAGCTAATGAATTGAAATAAATTATCCATTAATTGCACATAGATGAATGATGATATATATATAGGGACCTTGAATTCGCTGTTGAAATTGGCGAGGCCGACCTTGGCTGAGTCCTTGAGCGCTCCATAAGCTTTTCGAAAGGTTTCAAAGGTTCCCATTTGGGGTTATAGACAAACCTGTGATTTGCCAAATCACAGGTGACGGTGGGGTTCTGAATTTTTCAAAGAAGAGAGAGAAAGTGGTGCTGTATTTACAGTTATCTGTACGTTCTTCAAACGCAACACCAATATGGGTAAAGTCTGTTTGGTCGTTTAGCAGTTGTCGCATGTTATATCATTTTCCCTTCTTTTATTTTTTTATTTTTTCTTGCATGTTAAATCATTTGGTTTTGAGGGATTTTTTTTTTTTTTTTTTTTCGGTTTACGATCGTTGTCGTTTTTCTATTGAAGTTACGAAATTGCCCATTATCACATTGACATTAGTTTTTTCTGGATGGGGAGAAAGAGTGGAAGGGAAGAAGGATGGGGACCGGGAAGGAAAGGAATGAAAATTTAAAAATTTAATAATGTTTTTGTTTTCTGAAATTGAAAATAAAAAAATTTATACAATAATTTGCTTGATTATTTTTAAAAGTTATATTTTGAAAATTCAGTTGCAAAATATATATATATATAGTTTTTGAAAACCAATTAAAAAAATTACAAAGAATTGCCTTTTATAGCTCTCTAAAATTATCTTTAGCAATTTAAGTCAAGCAAACTCTTAGATCAGTTTTAATTGAAAATAAAAAAATTGTACTATTTTCGTTCCAAATTAAATGTTCACCTTTTCATTTTTATTCATCCCAAATTAAATGTATTAAGTGTTTCATTGAAAAAATCAATGTACTATTTTTTTTTTTTTTTTAATGATTGTGGATCCATCGGAAGATTAATTTAACAATTCATTCACTACTATTATTATCGCATGGAAGATTCCTCTACACTGAATCAATTTTAAGTGGGGGCCTACCATTAAGCCAATTAATTTCTCCCCATGTTCATAGTTATTGTGAACTCATGCAACGCAATAATTCACATTAGTTCCTAACCAAAATAAGAAAAATAATTCACATTTAATTTAAGATACTTTTCTCCTTCTCAACAGATCTCAGGACAAGGTGAGGTTTTTATGATTATTTTAGTGTCAAAAAGTTAATAATAACATCTCATTATTTTGGAAATTATGTGTCTGTGTGAATTATGTGGTACTCTAAAAAAAATTTAATTTTATTATTGTCAAAAAAATAAACAAATAAACACCCCATTAATCCAAAGCAACACAAAATATATATATATTTATATATAAGAGTTATAGATAAATTTTGTGATTTCAACACAAGGTTGTCAATTTTACAGAAAAAAAAAAAAAAAAAAAAAAAGAACCCGAGAGAATTTCTTATGTTTATTTGTCTTCCTTTCTACTTTATTCCCTTGTGGCTCATACAGATTCGACTTTTCGGGAAAATATATACATACAAATTCATGGTCCTAATTCCATTTTTCTGAGAAGAGAATCTATACTGGGTGTTTGATGAATTACCTTTTATTCCTTTTTGTCAATGATCACTTATCTCTCTAAATTCGTATAAATAAATTAATGCTTTTCTCATATTTATTGAAAAAAAATTATATAGGCCAATTTAGCCCAGCTCCACAAGAATGGTGTGAGACCCGTCAAGAGTGATTTGGCCTAGCTAACATCACTCTTTGTTGAATTGGTAAAAATAAAAATTTATTCAAGAAATGAGTGTCTCTAATATTTATGAACTCTTTATTATATAAACCACTCGATCTCTCGGCCTAGTTTTTTTACTTGCCACCAAAACCCTAAACCTTCAAGGCTATTATTCATATTCATTTTGACCAACTTTTATTTGTGACAACATTTTGAAAGAAGTACTCTATGCGCTCACCATTTTCAAAGCACGCCCCATTATGTAGATATTGATATTGTTCACTTTGCGGACTCTCCATATTTGCGATTTCAAAATACGTCTACACAGTTAAGAGATATATACACATATAAGTACTAGCAATGTGGAATCTCACATGAAAATTCACAAGTGCTGTTCAAAATTGACAAGTACCATTAAACTTTCATAGTTTTTCCTCATGGTAAATGTAGTAAAATCTTTCAATTAAACCATCACCAGAATGAAACCCAACAGCAAGCCAACACGAGAAGGGAAAATAGAGCCGAAGAAAACAAACATGATTCAGCTAACGAAAGAGACAGTCGGTAAATCAGGTTCAAGAGGCAGAGAGGCCAGGCTTGTCTATTTCAACAATTATATTGCGCTACACAACTTTTTTCCAACACCAGCAACAACAATGAACATCATCTGGCTCAGTAAATTTTAGTGCTCGAGCTTGGGTTCGTATATTGGGTTCGTATAAGTACTTGCATGATAAGAAGAACTACTGGGTTCGTATATTTCTCACATTCCCTGTAAGGTATTGTGAACCAACACTTCTGGTGCAACCTAATTTGCGCCTTTTAGCAGCCAGTTGATGCCTCAACTATACAACAGCGCAGAATAACAAGTGCTTAAGATTTTACCATAATATAAACATAACAACACAAATATTAATATTAATAATTATTAAAAATAATAATAATAATACAACACAAGACTTTTCAGAGACATCAATGCAACATTGAAATTTATCAATACAAATCCAATAGTTGGATATGAATCGATCTAACGTGAATAACGAACAAACCTAAGGAGATGAATATTAAACAGATATTTTCCCTATCAACAACTACACTACCATTACATATTCATTGGTGCATATTGCAATAGGTGTAACTAATCTTTACAGGAATATGCCTTACTGAATTATCAGTGATGAACTGGTCCTACTAGAAGAAAAATCTAACAGATCTTATTTCTTTACTCCTATAAAGTGTAACAACCATTTCATATTTGCTAGGAGGTGTTCTCTTACCAAAACTATCCATGTCTCTACCCTCATGAACCGACCAACGTAGGAATATGTAGAACTTGTTATTGTCAAGGATATTGTGATTAAATTCTTTGATTTTCTTTTGTTTGGTTAATTCTTCTATAGATTCAGTCTGTCAAGCAACACCTTTTATCCATGCTCATACATTATTATCCATTATTCTCCCCGTTAATAAGAATCTTCAAATAGTCAATTTAATTCTCCTGAATGATAAAGAATACCCCTATCCGGTTAATTCATTCTAGCATATCCTAGTTCTGACAAACCTGCTCTACAACCCAAATATAAATTGCAAAGGCACTTGGCTAGGCAGTTATATCAGCTAACAACAATGAAAAGTGAAAACATGGATTGCCTCGCCAATATGCTACACCTACTCATCAACTGCAAGGTCCTTCTTGGCAAATGCTGGTTGGTTCTAGCAGACTGGCAATTGGATTGTGTCAACTGCCAAGTTGCACTGCCAGTGCCCTTGCTAGTGCCAGCATAACCCTAGGGCAGTTGGGGTTGCCCTCTAATATTGAGTTTGCTGTGGGTGGCAAAGTGCAGAGTGTTGAGGGTTTGTAATAACCACATAACCTTTGGAAGGGTTGCTGTGACTGGGTTACAAGAAGCCAGGTGTGTTAATTCAGTGCCATCAGAAGCAAAAATTTAGGTGAAAAATGTGGGCATGAGTAACAAATTCACATAATGAGGAACGTAAGCATGAAAAAAAAAAAAAAAAAAAAAACATGATGACCTCATAAGAATTTGCAAAGAATTAATAAGACTGGGAATCTGGAAATCAGAACAGAAACATAAACATTCATGTGCTTTAAGTAAAAAATTTGGGGTGTAACTTGACAGATGCATGTTAATGAAATATGATAAATTCACACATCATGTTGGATTTCACGTCAATGTTGAGTTCGAATAAAATAATGAAAAGAAAAGGAGCTACTTTGCGCATTTAAAAGATAGTACTATATCTTGTGACCAGAGATTGCAAGAAAATTGGTGGTTGATGCAAGTGGTGCCAAGTGACAGGTAAAGCCACTTGCAGTAGCATTAAAATGAGTAGACACACCAGCTCAATACAATATGTAACAATTCACGAATGGTAAAAACTACAAGGCGGAAATGTTGAAACATACCGTCTCTATATACTTTAAATGCTTTAGAACTTGATCCGTATCCAGTTCCTGAAATAGATAAATAAAATGGAAGTCACAGCAAACTAGTTGAGAATAAAAATCAATCAGTGGCACTACATTGCTCTATGCTTTTAGAATAACATTTAAAGCAAAACAAGGCAATCTCTAAACTACAACAAAAACAACAATAACAGCCAAACCTTTTCCCAATTACTTGGGGTCAGCTACATGAATACTATGTTTCTATTCCACTCTATGTAAGGACGTAGCCTCAGTCAGTCCACATGCTATCATATTTTTATTTACCAACTCTACCCATGTAACTTTGGTCTTCCTCTTCCCCTAGTATTACCCTCAATGTGGACTATGTCACTTTTCCTAATTGGCACATTTAAAGGTCTATGTCAATCTCTAAAATGTTAAACAAAAAAAGATGAATGTCATCATAGTATATTCTACTGTAACTTATGTATAGATTGATTTGTTTCAAGCTACAACTTTGTTATGCAGGCATATGCACACATGTACCACATACAATCATCGCATCACAAATAAGATAGATAGGATTATGAGTCATATGTTGGCAAATTTCTACTAAAAAACTTGATTTGTAATCTATCAAAGTGTCATGTTCATCTACAGCCACAAAAGATGACGGAAATGAAGATCACTGAATAACATGGCACAAGTCTCTCAAAACTCAATTACATATACAGGGTAAAAATAAATGAGACCTTACTTGACCTAGATTTGATTTTAAATTGGCTCAAAATTATGTTTCAAACCTGTTTTTCAAAATTAAGGTTTTGAATCAAAGTTCTCAATGATTTTTTAAATTAGGATTTTTCATAAAACAGTGAGCATCAATCAATTGAGGATATGCATTGATTGATAGGTGGACTAGGAAGCACGGACACTCCAAAATGGGCGAAGAATCCGTGTCGGACACGGACACGTGTCGGACACGCCAAAAAACGTGTCTGGAATTTTTTTTTTTTTTTTTAATTTTCGGACACGGCTCAAACAGCTCGGACAAGGCTCGAACAGCTCAGACACGGCTCGAACACACTTTTCTGGAATTTTTTTTTTTTTTTATTTTTAATGCTAATATGTTAATTTTTTTTATTTTTTTTTTATTTTTAATGCTGATATGTTCTATTTTTTGTTTTGTACTACCCTAAAGATGCTGATATATATATATACTAACCTAAAGATGCCACAATTCGCCGTGTCCGTGTCCTAAAGATGCTGATATATATATATATACTAACATATCGGTGATATATATATATATATTCCAACCTAAACATATCAGTGTTTTTTTAAAAAAAATTATTAATGCTGATATATATATATATATATACTATTCGCCGTGTCCGTGTCCTAATTTTTTTGGATTTGCCGTGTCGCCGTGTCCGTGTCGTGTCGTATCCGTGTCCGTGCTTCTTAGTTAAGGTGGATCATAAGCATGTTCCCACAAATTTTTTGTTGAAGTTCAGTAGCTTTCAACCAATGTCTCGATCAATCAAAGTTGTGACAATGGTGCTCGATTAAAGACTAGATCTATCAAACTCTGTGGAACTATATTTTTTAAATATCTCTTAAATTAGACCTCTAAAAGGATTCTATTTACCATACTACATGGGTCTCTATATTGGCTATGAATATGGAGTAAGAGCTCAGTAGGTTTTGACCAATGTCTTGATCGATTGAAGCTATGACAATGGTGCTCAATCGAACACTAGATCGATCAAAATTTTCAAAACTATATTTTTGAAATATCTTTTAAATCAGACTTCTAAAAGGATTATATTTACCATACTACATAGCTCTCCTATATTGGCTATAAGTATGGGATTATAGTCAGTCTAGGATCACCAATTGAGTCTCTACATATACTATAGGGAGAATCTATAATTTAGAGAGAACCTTGCTTCTTAATCTAGGTTTCTCATAGTTTGACCATCATATGTGATTGAGAGAGAGACTTAAACAAGGAGATCATCAGAATCATCAACAAAGAGCAATTCAACATATCAGAGCAGAAGGATTGAATTGCATAAGGAGTGGGTCTGTTGACAGAACAGACGACCTGTGAACTTGAGTGGAGACTTTGGTGTCAAGAGGTAACTAGCGGTCTCTAGGGTGAAAATCTGGTAACCTGGTTGTAAAACTTCTTCCGCATAGTGGATTGTTTGTGGCTAGATGAGGTACCTTTTTTTTTTCTCTGTTTAGGGTTTTTCATGTAAGAAACTTGAGCATATACTCTATTTATTTTTTATTTTTATGCTTAATGTATTTGCAGTTAAGACATATAAAGTTCTGTTAAATTCAGGATTATCTATAATTTAAAATTTCAATTAGTTATAATATAATATCTGTAAAACATATTTACCCACCCCTCCAGGTCTGATTGAATCACGATACTCTGACATCTAATGGTTCTCAGATTTTACAAATATTTATTTAGATTACTATAAAGCCTTTGAATCACATATGTTCTTCCAAACCACATAAAATGAAAATACTCATCCCTAAGAGTAATATTATACACCAAAAGTGCAACTCCGGTCCTAATACAGATTGGTTATTGCACCAGTTAAATGCTCAAGCTATCAAGTGCAATAATGCGAATTTTAAATTTTAATCCTAAAAGCAGTCACTTAAGCAAATAATGTGAATGTTACATCCATAGTCAAACCACCCATCCCAATACCCTTGGTAAACAGGGACCATACTATGGATAGCATCACAATCTCATGAAAATCAATAGCATCTCACTGAAGAAAACATTTATCTCAATGAAAAATGATTGAACATTCTATCAATCAAAGAGAAAAAGAAAAGTAGAACTATAGAAGTGCAGGGATGGAGTTTAAAATACAGCAGAAACTGTGGTGCAGGAATTCATTTCATCAGATATTTTGTTGTCTAGTATTTTTTAGGCACAATATAGATAAGCTATAGGCCTTTTACAGTTAGATCAAATAAAAATGGCTGGAGTACCATATTGGGGCCACTATTGAGTGGACTCCAAGATTCAAAACTTAAAGTGCATTCTCTATCTGATATATACACAAATATATATATATATATCAGACTAACTTTTGAAACTCAGAAGTAACTAAAATGATGAGGAGCAAAAAGCATGGTCACATGCATCAAAGAATAAGGAAGATTCAAGACTAGGATGATAAAAGGATTAGGGAAGAGGATGTTATCAGGTCTCCTGTTCGACATACTCAACTTGTCCGCAGGTCTATGAAATAGAACCATCAAGTTATCAACTAAAAACACCTGTCAATCTTTTGGAGAATGTTGCATGTGATACTGAAAGCAACGCCTAATTATTCCAGTGGAGGCTATCTTGAGGTGAATTGATTCATAAGATGTGTGATACTTTGGAAGGCATTTTTCGATGTGCGTTCTAAAGCAGCTTTGAGAAGGAAACACGTGCTTTTGCGAAATAATATTTCTTTTTAAAAACATTAAGACTCACATTTTCAAAAAGAAGATCCAGTTAAGCATAAGGATGGCAAGCAACTACAAAGTAGTTCTTTTTTCTTTTTCCTTTTCTTTTTCTTCTCTTTCAATGACAGGGAAACAACTAAATTTCAAGTTTTTCAAGTAATAAGAGATCAGCAACCCATTTTAGCCTAGAGAAAAAAAATTTGAACAAACTTATTTTGTCCTTTCCTATGAAGTGGATCAAATCCTGCTTTAAAAAGGCCAATTTTTTTGACATATCAACAGACACTAAAAAAACATGCTAAAAGTTCCTATTTAGAAGTAAACCAAACCTCCAACAATAATGCCAATTGACCACAATAACCTACTATTCCTGCCCTAATATTTTACAAAAGGAGAAATGGTTACACGCAACCAAAAATATTATTCTCACCTAAATGTGGTATAGATGACCATTAAAACTTCTCAATCCTACAGGGGGAGAATTGCATCTCAAACATATAACAAATGTAGCAATGATGTTTTTGATTAATTTCAACTCTCATAGGAACAACCAGCACAATCTTTGAGATATTATTCATTTCCACATGAGAACCATTAAACAGATAAAATATATGCTGCTCTACAAGCAACTTTGGGTTCAATAGCATGACTTAAGTATTCAATGAAATTCGAGAATAAACCATAAGACAAAACAGTGCTAAAGAGTAAAGATATGGAGGTTAATTTACCTGGGGTACAGCACAATCAGCATGGACTGGATCCCAAAGAACAGTGCGGAAGCACTCCCAGGCATCAGTTTGAACTTCAAAAAGAGGAGCCCTGTGATATCAACAATTAAGCACATTAAGCATCTTGAGTATAATAAATATTAATGATCATCGTGATAAATATAAGAAAGATAAAAAAAGAAAGTTAGATATGGAAAAAAAAAAAAAAAACAGTTATACCAGATTGCACTCCATAATCTTTAAAACCTCAACTAACAATCTAGTGGAGGGAAGTTGACATTACGGAAAAATGTGTACAATGCACATTTGACCATACCAGCAAAAAAGATGATATTACTCATGTCACATTTCTAAAAATCAAACTAGAAAAACTGATTTCCAAGATAAATGCACGTAAGACTGTAAGAGTTATGCCAAATCAAATTGTATAGTGAATTATGTGATAAAATACTAAAGTTTACATGAAACAATGACAACTTCCAAAATATTTTTGCATCTCATATCCTACAAACTTTGACTCTTTTTTTTTTTTCCTAGTTGGTACTCACACACACGTATCTCTTTTGAGATTTGAACCCCTGACCTCCCTTTGGGAAGTAAGAGGCTGATACCGTTAGGCCACTGGCCCGTTGGTCTACAAACTTGACTTCCATGTAACTGGATTTGCTTAATAGAATTGGAATAGGTTCTTAGATTTACAATTTTAAACTTGAAATTAGAAAGAACTGGAAATTCGCCTTTCAACTGAGTTGTTTCAAAAAAGATTGTCATCTCATATTTATTGTCATTTATGTCGTTTCAATTTGACTGCCTTTGGGCAAAATTAGCATTTACAAACAATCTGTTTTCATAAGAGATAATGCATTTATGAATCATACAAACCATATACTACTATCATCTATGAAGAAAGGACAAGGAGTTTCTAATTAAGTTGTGAAGAGAGTAGAATCCCCGGACAAGAAGACAAATTATTCCTTAAAAGTTCAGGTTGTACACTTTAATTTATTTCACCATACCCCTATCTGTGCACATAAATAAGTCTCATGGAAATTATTCCAGATCAATTCTGTTGAAACTTTTTTTCTAGATCAAAAGAATTTGTTTCTTATCAAACAATATTATCCCAAGAGCACAATAGCTTCCGCACAAAATACTCAAAAGAGAAAATCATTACATATTGTCTAAAACTGGATATATAAACAGTATTTGGTTTACCTGCGCCACTTCCCACATATAGTTCCATTGACACCATCTCCCACCCCATCTATAACGTTTTGACATTGAAGCCAATTACCAATAGAGCTGAGTTTAGAAGAATTATTGAGATTCAACTCCTAAAAAGAAAGGAAAAAGGAAAAAGAGAGTTGATTTTTATTTAGTACTTCCGAAACTCCTGCCAAGAGGAATAATGAAGTAATAGACAAAATAGAAGCCTTACATGCAAGCTAACATGCTCTGAAGGATTAATTTGCGATGATTCAATAGTATCGACATCACTGCACCAATTCAAATAGAAACAATGAATTAAAAGTACAATGGTCAGGGTGACATATATGGGTCAATAAAAGGCAAATGGTGAATACTTTGGCACAAAGATCAACAGAAGCAGCACATATACCAGCAAAAGGTATTGGAAATAGAATTTAGATATGCCATCTATACGACTATACCCCATGATATAGTGTACTTCATACAACATTCGGTAAAACCAGTGTTCAAGCACTTGCGAATAATTCGCTCCGTGAATAATTTGCTCACAACCAGTGTTGCCTGTGTCCCTGGCAGATTAGATGGACAACCATAGAAAGTTTAAAGACAAAGAATGCAGCTAGCACCATCTTTGAGTGTTATAAGAATAAGAGTGGCTCCTCAAGTTTTTTTAAAACTGCGGGAGCTGTCAACTTTGGATTCTAATTCACTCGGATTGCACCTTTTTGGGTATCTTAAATAAATGTGGTAAAAATTTAACATAAATAAGAAGACTAAGATAAGTACATAGCAAGACAATACATAAATAAAACAATAATAATTGTACACATTGAAAGAAATGTGTTCAAGATGAAGATACCAATAGAGCAAGGGAAGTACAAAAGAATATTGGTGTATTAAAAGAAACAACTTTAGCAAAACATCTGGACCTGCACAGAACAGTTTCCCCAACAAAGAAAAGGATTTTACCAAGCCGGAGTTGGATTAAAGATTTGTTGCATCAATTATAACTGAACGAGATATAAAACAAGACCTCATGCAAATCAAGAGAGATATGCATTCAACAATTGTGATCCTGAAGAATAAATTAATTGAAGTTATTGAACTCTGTAGAAAAATATCATTTGATATTTCTTTCTTTCCGCTTTTTTGGTATACAATATCATTTGATATCTCTTACTTCCCAAACAGGGGAAAAAGGGAAACATCCAGCTTTTCTCCCTTCATCACGATATACATTAACTCATAAGAAAATCCAAGGAATTAGTATATAGTTTACATCTACTTTTAGATTTTAATATACGTGCATTGTGTTTACATATATCAGATAATCTTCATAAAGGGCCATCAATAATGATATCAAGGATGAAAAATCACAGGCAAAAGTTATACCCCCTCCATTCCAGATTATCTGTCCTTTTTCAAAATGTCTCAAGCAAATGTCCACTTTGAAAAGTCAAACTACAAAAGTTACAAGTTCCCTTCATTATCATTTTCTTATTAAATCTGGATGCATTAACTAATGTAAATTAAGGTTAGTTGGAGAATGGTTTTTCCAACTTGAGTGTGGAAAATTAAAAGTATAATTTCGAGGAACTCCAGCCCGCACTGAAAACTCTATAATAAGTTAGGTCCATATGATGACTTCAGCTGTTGATTATAATCCACCTATCTCCCTTCAGATAGGATACTCAGTGACTCATGTCCCCATGTTTTTCTTTCCTAAACCCAGCACAGGAATCCAAAATTATCAACAGAAAATGTCCAAATCATTTAAGTAAATACGAGGATAAGAACATACTCAATAATTGGACCCGACCAGTCAGGAACCTCCGCTTGGAAATCTTTACCAATTTGGACACTGGTTATATATGGCTCAGAGCCTTTCAACATGAATGCTATAGGACCTAATTCACCCTCAGACGTTGCCTTTCTACATCTGCCCGTTTCACTGTTGATATTCAGTGATTTACTGGTAGTTTTCCCCTTCAAAATTTTATGCTTTTTCTTCAAACAAGAGTGACAGAACCACTTGCCATCCAGTATCTTCGTTGTACGAAGGTTGCAGCAAGACGCGTGAGATGCCTCTTCACAATGATCACAAATAAGCATCTTCAAAGTGGTTTCTGATTGATTACAAACTTTGCATGACTTCAAACAGCGGTTATCACTGCTAGTACACATATTTTCAGCAGAAGTGTGAGTCCTGATGGGCTGATCTCCTCCAAGCAGTCCCTCACTTTTAAGAGTAGAGATGCATATGGTTTTTTCCAAAAGATCATCCTGCAAGCCCTTCATGACCACTACATCATAAGAGGAGCATTCACCAGTGTCTTCCACTTCAGTCTGATAAAAGGCTGAACCAAGTTCCATATCTGACTCTGATGATGAACAACTATCATTTACGTAGCAGAAGTCTAGCATTTTGTCCATGTCACTTTCTGGGGCTTCTTCAGAACCAGACTCTTCCGCAACACATTTATCAATAGATCCTGACTTTGAAACAAGTGCCCCTCTAACAGCTTCATTTTCAAGTTCATCTAGAGAGACTATAATTTCCTCCTTGGCTGCCACTGGAAGACAACCACCACTAGGCATTGTTTCTGCTGGTGGTCGAAGATTCCTCTGTTGATACACTCAAAAATGCTTCTTCCAGTGATACACTTTAAAATGCTTCTTCCGATGATACACTTGAAAATGCCTCTTCTGTTGATACACTCAAAAATGCTTCTTCCATTGATACATTTGTCGAAGCTTCATCCGTTGATACAGAAAAGTAACTGGAGAATTTTCGGACATAGTACTGAGAGTCGATAGCTGGGAACAACTTCTTGTTTGCAATTGATAAGTTGTCAGTTCTTAAAAATGGACTGTGTAATGTACTTTATCAGCTAGCTCTGCAGGAGATTTTAACAAATGTTTCAAATCTATCCTCGAGTGATTCCTGTTGAAGCATATGCTAGGGGGTTAGGTGCAAGGTGGACGGTACTAAAGGAGACTCCCACACTACGGAGGATCACCAAAATTTGTGATCTACTTAACATAATCCATTTCCTAGGGCTTGGATTGAATTCTTATTTTTGTGAATATAAGGTAATTGTTTTATTGTTTTCATAAAACAATTTAGGGTTTCTAATTGAAGTGATAATCATAACAATCTCTAACTTGATAGAAGCACAAGTAAATCATATTGCTACAATTGTACATATTTTCTTGGATTTCAAAACCTATAAGATGCACAAATCTAAAGCAACAGTGCTTATGGAAATATCAATAAATATTAATATATAAACAAATCAACAATGTTATCTATAATCGATAGTCAATGTTATGAATGAAAGCAATATAAGAATATATATATATATATATATGAACAAGAAGAGATAGAATGGTACGATGAAGCTGCTTTACCAATCCGTCTGAGAAGAAGGAAGAATGCTGCGGTAGAAGCTGAATTTGATCCGAAAGAGCTAGGCACCACCGTCTTTCTCTCTCTCTCTCTCTCTCGAATCTTATGCTGTGTTTGGAATGCAAGAACGTAAAAAAGGACTCTTCTAAACCAAACACATGAAAATAGTTTCTCTTCTTTTCATTTTCTGTTGGTTTTCTTTTTATTTCTCCTCTCCTACTTTGTAATACTTTGTAGCTTGAAATTTGAAATTGATGTCTTCAGAAAAAAATTGATGGAAAAAAAAAAAAAAAACAATGGTTTGAGTTATGTACTATTTTGATCCTTAATTTCAAGTTATGGATATTTATCACTTTTCCCTCCATTTTCTATTCTTTTCCCTCCATCACTCCCCCTGAGGCTCAAAGTAACCCCTCTCTCTCTCTCTCTCTCTCTCTCTCTCTCTCTACCCTTCTCCGTTTTTTTCCTTTTTGTTTTCAAAGGAATTATTGTTCTTATTTTTTCCAAAATAAATGTCCCCAATTAAAAAGGTCAGGTACTATTTTTATAATATTACCGAATTAACTTTTTATATTAAACTTAGGACAAATTTCTCAAAACTCCTAAAACTATTAAAAAGTGATCATAAAACCCCAACCAGTTTTAAAAACCCCCAACAATATAGCAACGTTATCATTTTACCCCAACTCTGGCAATTGGTCGTTAAAAGTATGTGAAATGACTAAATTATCCTTATTATATTTCTTTTTATTTAAAAAATCAAAAAATTATATTTTAAAAATTACAATATTGTCCTTTAGCACAAAACGACAGCGTTTAGTGCCAACATAGTTGGACATCAAAACTCCGTCGTTTCATTCAAGGCAGCAGTTGTATTAGACTTAAAACGCTATCGTTTGATTCATTGAACAAGTGTGTGTGTGTGTGTGTGTATATATATATTGTTACACCGGTATTACGCAATTTAGCCGGCGTGGACCCTTTTCACCGATACGATCAGCCGACTATCCATCACTGCCTTGTACGTCATCCCCCATCATACCCCTCCCGACCTGCTCCGCTAGCCCTCATCAGCTGCTCCAAAGTATACATCTCTATTTCGCCGCTACAGAACCCCAAATATCCACTATTTTTCACGGTGTTGTTGAACACCTTGAATCTGAATCTGGGTTGTCTTCTCTTTAACTTATGATTCATTCTCTACAACAATCAATGTGTTGTTGCTTGGAGCATCAATATTTGCATTCTCAGGACTAGACATTGTTGATTTTGACGATGACATTTGGTGTCATCGTTTTTTTATCAACACGAAGCAACATAAAACAGCTGTGATGAGGATTAGAATTGCGATGACCAAGAGTATAATCACTCCGATTCTTTTGTGCTTCTTCGGCGACGGCGGTGAGATAACTACTCCCTGTGCGTTCTGGAGAAGAGTCATAGGCAGCGAGGCGGCGGCGCCGGAGGAACGAGGAAGTGCTAGAACCGCATGCTTTGTCGATGATTTCCCCGCAGAGGCTAGGGTTCCATAAAAACGAAGTTGTCGTGTTCATCTGTGGAAGCCATGGCCGATCATCATCTGCGCTCTTACGTACTTTCTGAATGCAAGCAATCGCATGTTTACATGCGGTTGAATGTTTCTCGGTCTCGAAGTAACCTTGCTTGATCTTGAATTCCAATTCAACTTCGAAGAGTTTGTCAAATACTGCAACTTCATTTGGAAGAAGCAATGGACGACGTGGATCGTAATCCGCCATTGTCGATCTTTCCTTTTTATTCTTGTTCTTCGTTCAGAGCTTTTTGTGTTACAGAGAAAATGATCAACTGAATAAAAAACTGTATATGCGTATGGTGATCTAGGTTTGCTATATATAGAGGACGGACTTCAATCTCTCTCTACAAATAATTAATTTCTCTCTTTACTTCTTGAGCCAAGTCGGTTATCTGTTAGTTAGTGGACTTGTAAGTTAGTTAGATAGGGATCGGCTGTTAACACAGAGCAGCTGACGTCGGCGACTCTGTTTTCAAGATTCGGCCAATGTTCAAATCCAAGTGAGTTGACTCGCTTCCAACTCGGTAATTCAAGCCATCCGCTGACCCGACCCAATTAGGTTCAAAAAGCAAGAGATCCAAGTTGACAAATTAATTCCTGATTTTCCTTCTATTTCAGTGGTTTATATATATATATGTATATGTATATATATATGTATATCTATATATTGGTTTGTATATCTAAACTTCATGATTGTTGTTCAAAGTGGGTATATGTAGTTAAGCCTGTCCGGAAGGGTGAGCGGAGATGGTCGCGAGTAGAGAGAGAATAAAAAGCAAGAGAGAGAAGATGACTAAACTGTGGGTTTTAACTGTAACAAGTTTGGGGGTATTTTCGGAATAATACGTATAAATATATTTCACTTGTTTGGCACATTTTACTCTAGGGGTATTTTGGTCATAAAATTCACTTCGGCAAAACAATTGTTAACCACGCACTGAGTTAACGGCCCCAATTGACAGAGTTGGGGTAAAATGATAACATTGTTATATTGTTGGGGGTTTTTAAAACTGGTTGGGGTTTTATGATCATTTTTTGATAGTATTAGGGGTTTTGAGAAATTTGCCCTTAAACTTATAAAAAAGTAAACCATTACAGTCATGTGGAACCCTATGAATAGATTTGGTAATTTATTTTTTATTAATGCAATAAAAAAAAAAATACTAAAACTCATCTGCTTAAAATTTAGATTTAGAGGGAGTAAATTTGAATATCCTTAAATTAAAACACAACATTATTGCCTTGTCATGTGTTTTTTTATTTTTATTTTAGCATGAAAACAATATCATATATCATTTCAAAGGCACAAAGGCCAAGCTAACTGTAGCACAGAGGCAAAAAGCCAAACCAGAAAGGTATACAAATCATGAAGCAAAGCAACAAAAATGAAGGACAGGCTCCAGATTTGTGTACAAATCATGAAGCAAAGCAACAAAAATGAAGAACAGGCTCCAAATTTGTGAAGAAAATAAAGCCTAAAACTCTGCAATGGAACCACTATGGGAGAAATGCAGCAAACTGGAGTGACCCAAAGTTCAGGCCATCATTAAGGTAACAACTCCAAAACTATAGCCACAAGACGCTCCGACACCCAAGAAACCCACACAAGATCAAATCAAGGAGAAAAAGATCAAATTTAGGCGGGAGAAAACCAAAACCAACCTAAACCGAAGATTTAGTCAGAGAAAACAACAAATCCGCCCATGTGATTCAAAAACGAACCTAGCATGAATAGATCTAACCAAATAAAACAAAAAAGGGCATAAAAAAACACCCACGGAGCACACTTATTGAAACACGCCGAGTTATTGCAGCCGCAGGAGGCAACCATCATCTCCTTACTCCCATGAAAGGGACTAGGGAGGCATAGAGTGAAGAAGACAAAGAAAGTTAAAGAGATGAGTGAGAAGAAAGACTTAAAAGTATTCATATTTCCCTTATTATGTTTTGTCTTTTCTAAGAAGTGTGTACAATTGTCTTATAAAATATTACGTAAAGTACCAGAAAATCCTCTTTCGACTTGTAACATTTTCCAATAAATCTCTCTTGTTTAATTTTTTTTTATCAAAGAAACCCCATCCACTATCCGAGGGGGGTAAAAGAATAGATATTTGGACCAAAATAACCTTTTATGTAAATTCTAATTTGTCCGAACTTCAAAAATTCACATCTCACAAATCTTACATCCAAAATATTACAAATAAAATATGCACGGAAAGCTTATAAAATAAGGATTCTATAAATATAAGATTTGTTCAACATAACACTATAACCAGAACACTATAACCAGAGAGAAATAGGTAATATAAGAATCTGCAGTAACAATTTTATTTTATTTTTAATAAATAAAGTACTTGGAATATTTGCAAGAAAATTTCATAGTTATTCATTTGCATATGGAGCATAATATATAAAAAAAATTTAGCCCCAATAGAGACCGAATTTTCATTTTGATATATATTTTTTTAAATGGTGAGTCTATAAAAAAAATTAAAATACTTTGACGCAAAATGTGGTGGTGGCGGCGGCGGTGGCAAAAGGCGGTGGCGGTGGAGGAAAGTGGTGTTGGCAGAAGGCGGCGGTGAGGAAGGTGGTGGAGTTGGCGGTGGCGGTGGCGGCGACGGAATGTGGTGGTTGTGATGGTGGTGGTGGTGGTGGCGGAGGCCAAAATTTTCATTTTAAGAAGTGGTGATTCATATTCTAAATGTCATACCAAACAAGGGAATAATTGAAACAGGCCATTCCCATTTCATTCCATTCCTATGTATCAAACTAGGCCTAAATGAACATTCACTTGATTGCCATATTTTAGTTCTACTGCATGGGACTCTTTCATCACTGTTTTTCATTATCATCTCAGAAAAGGCACAACTTAATTTTATAGAATTCTATTTCCTTTCAAGTTTTTTTTTCTAATCATCATCTATCAGTCTTCCTTTTGTTCCCACGTTAATGGAGTTGGCCAAAAATTAAATCGGGTGTATAAATTGAGAATTACTATAGCTAAAAATTCCGTAAATTCTCTTTTATAAGGAACTTTATTTTTTAAAAAGTTGACACCTTCGTAATATTCCAAAGAATTTAATCCCCACATCAAACCATTCATCTTTAAATTTTAGACAGAAAAAGTTTCAATGTGTCGAGGGGAACCACACTTATTTACGAACATGTATTGGATATTTTGGATATCGGGAATATAATATCCGGCTAATGATGAATTCTCATTTCCTTTTATCAAGGAAAATAGAGAGTTTCCATTGACAGGGGTACTATATAATAAGTACCCGGGTGTTATGTTTTTTTCCCCCTGTTTACATCACAAATTTGAGAAGAAGATGCTGCCATTTACCAGGTTGTCCAAATTCAAGTACTAAGCAACCGAATGGAAGTTACCATTAACTTCTTTAACTTTGTATGCTACTATTTAATCCAACAAAATGTTCTACCTACATTAAGGTGTTCATCATTTTGGAACAAAGTAGTTGCTAAAACATAACTCCAAAGACTAGAAAACAAAGAGAAATACAAAAGTAAAGCAAAAAAGAAACTCCTAACAAAAATAAAAGGAGGGAAAATTTTTGTAACTTCTCTCTGTCATATTCCTCTTCTTAACTAGTCTCCATCTCCTCAGCTACTTGGTGTAAAAAAAAAAAAAAAAAAAAAAAAAAAAAAGAAGGTAAAAAAGCAGGAAAAGGAAGGGTAAGGGTTGGGAGAAAAGAGAGAGGAAAAGAAAGGCAAAAGGGGTAGTAGGTGAAACCAAACAGCATCTCTCTCTCTCCCCCTCTTCCCTCTCTCTCTCTCCCCCCCTCTTCCCACGTGATCATCATCATTGTTCACTGACTGGAGAATTTTCCCTTCTAACAAATCGCCCCTGCAACATCACAAACAACAAAGATTTGTGACAAAATGTACAAAGAAAATACTAAAAATTGGCCTTGACACATCCTAAAAGATTTGTGTTGTTTTAGCAAAATGAATTCTTAATTCTATGAAAGTCTCTAGTTCAACTTTCTCAAATACATATAACCAAGTAGGGATAGGATTTGCCTGATTTATCATTTATCACTCAAAATATTAATTTTAATTAAAAAAAAAACAAATATATATTTATTAACTTAATTTTCAGAAAATATGCCTCCAAAACGGTCTACCAAACATATTTTTATACAATTTTATATCTTTCAATTCTCAATTCTCAAAAAACTATTATTATAAAATTGAACAAAACGACCACTAGTCCTTAAAGGGCGGGGTTGACAGCTTCTATTAGTGAGGAAAAAAAAATTAAAAAATATAAAAATAAAATAAAATCTAACGATTATGTATGACGGTATTAAATTTGAAAAAGGGATTAATTCCAAATATGTTTTTTTCTTTTTGTTATCTTTGATTGCATGAAATTAGTGCTTTAGAATCGAAAAAAATTTAGTTCAAATTTAAATTAATTTTTTTTCAATTTTAATTTCAAAGCACAAATTTAATACTGAATACATGAAATTTAAGGGATTCCTTCCTTCAAAAGTTATTGTAAGAATGCAGAAAAATTAGACCAGTTTATGTATTTCATTAAGAAATAGAAAATAATTAATTAATTTTACTAAGAAATCAATTTCAAATTTTCTGCATTCTTAGTATAGATATATATATATATAGATATATATACTCCGTATTTCTGAATTCTTTGTATAGGCAGGTATGTTAAATAGAAGGACCAAGAAGGTGGGACCCATTGTCTTAAGCTGGTCCAATTTCTCCGTACTAGTTTAAAAGAAAAACTAAAGTAACTGGCAGTGAGGCGTACCTTCATTCTGGGCCGTCTATCCGCATTGACTTTTCTGACCTGGTATCTGATCTTCCTAGAGAAGAGGCGTGTACGTCGCTTTTCTTTGTAGCGCAACACACTAGCCTCTCTCAAACCTCCGCTCTCAGAGAACAAGTCTATCTGAGCCAGCCTGGCCTGCCCAAAAATAGGAAATGATTCAATGCTCCGCATGATTATCAAATCATATCAATTATACTACAATTCAGTCATTTTCAATTACATTCTACTAAAAATACCATGTATTTAAATAGATAAAAAAAAAATTCCCAAATCGGCAAACCCCTTAAAAATATGTAAATTATAAATTTTAAATGACAAACATGCCCGACAAAATAGAAATAAAAATAATCATGGATTCTTGAATTTGTAAGCCGTTGATTTGGTGACCAATATCAAGGGATAAAGTTTAAACAAACCAAATGGAATAAGACACATTATAGTCAAGGGTCCCACTAAACAACGAAAGCTGAATAACGTCAGCCCACAATAGCCGTTGGATGGATGTGGTGTTGAGACATCCAACAACCACATGATTGTATACTAGAAATTTTCAAAGAAAAACGGAACAAATAAAGCACACCCACTTTTTTAATGCATCTGAAAAAAAAAAAACAAAAAACAATAAAAAAGTGGCACGTGAAATCACGCGTTATTAGCAACTCCTAACTAAAATAACAGAATAGGTTTCACAGTTCAACAACGTTTAACTTTTCCCGGAATTTTGTGTTTCCCGGCGGGAGATGAGAAACGTACATTGACGTCATTTCCGGGTAACCCAGAGCCCGGAACTTCATCGGAAAACGGCGATTCACGGTCCGACCAAGCGTTCAGAACGTCGTCGTAATTCAATTTCAACAGCAACCCAGGATTTGATTTTGCACTTGCACTTGAATTGTCCATTGGTGATTTGGGAGTTGAATTCCCCTTGAGGAATTCTGAGCTTTTCGAATCCGTTGGCTTTTCGATCTTCTTCTTCTTCTTTTCAACTGAAACTTTGGTGAATTTCGGAGAGATGTCGAGAACATCCACAGTGGGGAATTTCCACCAATCCCCCTCATCTACATTTCTCAATGCTCTCACTCCTCTTCTCATCCCAAAACCGAGATCGAATTTTCTACCAAATCCCAAACCAAGAGGAAGACCATGGCAAGTATTAGTGTGGCCACCGTAACAATTGGCATTGGACTCACCATTGGTCACACACAAATTCCCCATGATACTATCAATACCCTCTTCAATTTCCTCATCCAATATCGATTCTGCATCAAAATCATCTTCATACCCACTACACAAATCCAAGGAATTCGAATGGAAATCGTTTTCCACCGGACTATGGCACCGTTTCTCACAGGAATTAACAGCTTTTGGCTCAATTTGGAAAGTCCTTTTTTCTTGGATTGGTTGGTGGAGTAAAAAACAGGAATTGTCAATGACTCTAAAAGGTAGAAGCACTTCTGGGGATTCATTCAAAAAGGAATCTAGTGGTTTGGTGAATTTGCAAGGCTTTGTGAGGTGTTTGGTGGAAAAGATTTTCGGATAGGCTGTGGAAAGAAGTGTGGCAGCTTCATTGTAGGTTTGATTTGGGCGTTTTCGGGGGGTTCGTGGCTTTCGTGTTGAGATTGCAAGTGGGGAATTGCTTGATTCGGAGAGGGTTGAAGAAGGAGAAGATGAATGAGAAGTTATGGAGGAAGTTGATGGGGATTTCATGATTTCGAGCTCAAATCCATAAGCCCTTCCACCTCCGCTTAAACAAGAAGACATTTTTAGATGAATTCAAAGAAGACTGAAATGATTCAATCTGACAGAGAAGTTAAGAGACAAATGAGAATTCAAGGTGTAGGAGCCAAAATGAAACGAAGAACAAATTGAAATTAGTCACAGAAAAGTGGAATATTTGTAGAATTCAAGATCTACAATACCAAAACCACATGAAACATTGAATTTTTAGACAATCCATTTCACATACAATCTAAAAATTGCACAAGTAGATGAATTGGCTGCACAATTCTGAGACCTAATTCCAATTATATCAAACTGGTGAAGCAAAATTCCAAGAAAAAGCTGGAGACCAAACCTCAGTTATACCAACAACTGGCAAGTGTAAGAATCTGAAAGCTCGTGGAATTATAGCTGAAAAGGTAAAAGAACCCTTTAAAGAAAACGTACAAAAACCCTAAACCCTAGGGGCACTACTTTTACAAAACAAAAGTTATTTATTTAAAAAGAGAAAAAAGCCAAAAACCTATAACAGTAAATTAGACCAAGAACATACCACAACCCTCGTTTAAAACAAAAAAGCCCTATTAGAATCTACAACTCCAAGTACCAAAATCCCAAAAAACCATTCTTGAATTCATCGAAACATGCAAAGTAGTGTCTTTGGTGTTTGAATCTAGGTTTCAAATTTTTATGAAAAACCCAGCAAAACCCCTCTACCAATTCTGAGCTATATGTCTTAAAACAGAGTAATTTCTCAAAACCCTAATCAGAAATGGGTGTGCAGAAACCAAAATTCTGGCCTATCATGAGATGGGTTTTGCCCAAAAGGAAGGAATATCTCATAATGGAAAACTATCCAGCAAGACAATCAAAGACTCCAGTGAACACAGTGATATATATATATATAGCATACAAAAACAGAAACACACAGAGAGAGGCAGAGAGAGAGAGAGAGAGAGAGAGAGGGAGAAGGAGGGAGGGAAAGAGGGAGGGGGGAGAAGAAATTAGTATTGTATAGACAGTCACGGGACGAACCACATAAAAGGAAAGATCCGTTGGGAGCTCTGAAGAAATAGAAGAGACCCACCTCACTTTTTCTCTCTAGAGTGGAGTGACGACGGATTGAGGAAGTGGCTCTGTGAGAGATGGAGATGAGAACAGAGGAAAAGACAACGAAAGGCTTGGGCAACTTGAAGTGGACCACTGGGCTGTGCGTAGCGTTCTCTCTCTACTACTTCTACCTCTGTTACCAGTTAGTGTAGTAGCACTCGGCAGTGCAATTATTTTGCATGCTGCATTTACTAAAGTACCCTTGATTTTAAATTGCATATCTCATTTGAAAAGTTATGTTAAAGATAATATTCTTTTAGCACAAAAATAATATGTATATAATCGATCAATAATTTCCCTGTGGTCTGAAAAGTTCACCTATATATATATATATTTTTTTAATTTTTGAAGCTGATTTCAATGCACGAACTTCTTTTCCCTATTTGTATGTCCTTTTGTTTTGCATATTGCCTTGTAAAAATTAGGATCCATCTCCAATAGTGTAAGATCCTAAAAACTATCACGAAATAATTTAATTTCATATTTGAGTTGACAATATTGTCTCATTCATAAAAATGAATGCCCCAACGTTAATCTTTATAGGAAAATATCTGAGTCCATTTATAAATTCTTACCATTTCATTATTAGGAGTATGAAATTCATATCACTTTATTTATTAATTTATGTAAACTTATATTACATATAAAATATTGATGATGGTATTTTTATTCATCTTTTTAACTAGTGAGAAGTGACCTTCCAATAAAATTGGATTAATCGGAATTAATTGTAATGTCATTATAGAGATTTGGACATTTTATTTGAACAATTCGATTAATATTCACATTCTTGTTATTTAGTTGTAACGGTGTTCTATAGTTTTTGACCTTTTATTTGAATGTTGATGTGCTTGAATATTATTATACTAGTCCAATCTTAAATACGTAACGAGATTGCTTGACATAATTGTGTGGAAATGCAAAGTAATAACTCTCTCTCTCTCTATATATATACATACATACATACATTGGTATATATCTATGTCTCTATAATCTATATACATAATTTTTAGATAATATTTAATGTATTCCTGGTCTAAATCATTTTAATGAAGAAAATATGACCCCCAAGAAAACGAAAAATGCCTCAAAAAATGAAATGTATTAGATGCAGACATTTCAAATCTTGCTCTTTATAAGAATTGGACGCTTTTCTAATTTCCTTATTATTAAATTTTATTATCCAAAAAACATCTATAAAACTTGCATTGTCAACAATATTAATAAGCTTCCTTGATAATTTCCGGAATATATATATATATATATATATATATAAAGCATTTGTAGCATTGAATCATTCAGTTGTTCATTTATATTATATATAGATTTATTTTTATTAAAAAAAATAAGTGGCACTTTTGTAATTTAAGTTTTGAATCTAGGGCAAATCGGTAAGTGGAGTATGTAATCCTAATCATGGGCATACATGTGTTCTAAGTATGCCACCCATACCTCCTGCAAAATGTCATGAGATTTATGGGAAAGCTCTCTTATCTGCTGACGTGGCGAACAGTGATTGGATGTTGAAGATTTTTAGGGCTGACGTGGAGCACTGTTTATTGGTTGGCGGATTTTCACGTGTATCTAGAAAAGGGAGGGGGTTTGCTTGTTCAATCTGTGGGATCTAAATAGTTTATGACGTGGCACTGTAATGATTTGAAACTTTTTTGTTATCTTATGGCCTTGTTTGTGTGGCAGATGCCAATCATACGTTTAACACTTGAGCTTCAGTGGATTCTGATTAGACAAATATCAATAGTCCATTGATTATATTAAAGTATTTTTATTTTTTAAATTTTATAACCATGTTTTTATTAATAAATTTTCATTCACCAAAAATAAAATTATTTAACTTCTTTATATTCCTCCCTCTATATTTTAGTTTTGATAATATTTTAAATACATATAGTTGGATCCGCCATCATACTCACATAAATTGAATTCAAATTCTAAATTATTACTCTTATATAATTTATATATATTGTCCTCAATTTAAAACATAATAAAGTATTTTATTTTGAATAAAAAATTCACACATTCATTTACTCGTAGGTGGACGATTACCTATTACACATTATGAAAGATAAAAAAGATATTATTAGGTTGTCACTTCTGATAATAACTATTCCATATTAAATTACTTCAAAAAATAAAATGTACACCCATTTAAACTGATTAGAGATGTCATGTGATTGATGTGGTTCCGATTTCTTCAAAAAAAATAATATATTAATTTTATTAACAAGTCAATTATCTAAAGGTATTAATGTCTTATTTTCTAAATGAATATATGTGTGTAAGTATTAATTAAAAAAAAAAAATAGTATATTAATTTTGTTAAAAATATATATATATATATATATATATATATATATATATATATATATATAGTTCAAGAAGAGGGGTTATTTAAAAATTAAATAGTTAAAGTTATTACTGTAAGTAAAAACAAGGTGTTGAAAAGAAAAAAGAAAAAAAAAAGAGAGAGAAAAAAGAAAACAAAAATAAAAATTTATCCTTGTACAAATATTTTTACCTGAAGTCATTACTCTCAAACTCTTCCACGTGTTCATAAAGATAAATTTTTGCCATTATATAGTAATCCAAAATTTATCTTCTGTCACACGCACACTATACAAAACATGTCCCAATACTCATTAAAAAGTTGTATTCAATTATTTATCACAATTTTCACACTGCAAAAAGTAACATGGTTAGTTCCATGACCAAAAATAAGAATATAAAATATAAATATAAATTAAAAAATGAAAGTAATACGGTCGGATAAATACAAATGATAGAATTTTACAATTATGGATCAGTAGGGTAAATAAAAATACATATGGCTCTTTGGTTCATGAAACTGCCAACTAGCCGTGTGCGTTGCCCTTTTTGGGGTTTACACTTTTTAGGGTTTAAGGTTCCCCTCCTAAAATATCCTTTTGAAAATATCCAAAATTTCAGATCTTGTATTCAAACTTCCAAGTTGCATGAAGATATTTACTTCTTAGACAAATTTCATAAATACAAAATATATATATATATATATATATATATATATATATTTCATAAACAACTGCACTAGTACGATAAATAAAAAATATTAAAAAATCACTTTCACAAAAAATTGGATTCCCCAAACACCCCTAAGATTTTGGAATTGAGGGAATATTACTAGAAGAGAGGTTAAGGAATTAAGAACTGAACTCACTTCAACAAAACAATGGCTATACTAAATTAACCAGAGTGCAATAATTATCAATATTTCCATTTTTGTTGTTTCTTTTTTACTAGAATAAGAGAAAGAATAATTTCATTTACTAAAAAAAAAAAAGAAGAGAAGGATTAAGAATAATTTGGAGAGCATAAATATTAAGGATAATATGGTCATTTTAAAGGGGAAGATGAGAGAAAAGACAGTAATACAGCATGAACTGTGAAATGGTATATCTTCTTTTACTTTTGGGCCACAAAAACCGAATATCCCTTAATTGAAATCACAAGTCACAATGACAATACCTGATCTTAAATGACATGACTTGGGAAATCCATGGCCTTAGAAACTAGATAAAGATAAGCAAATTTGATCAAAGACTAGGGATTTCTTGATGCACGTTACTCACATGGTCATACCTTTATAATCCCTGCCTATTAGATGAGCCCACATTCATTAGGTGTGAAAGTCACCACGCTTTCACTCTTATTCAACCTATAATTCTCCTCCACGTGGCAAAACAAAAACGCTATAACCCTACCCTTCGTGTTATTTGTGACGTGGTGCCCTAATTTTAGTACGTGACCTGATTTCGACCCGTGTGGACTTAAGCCCACCAAAATTTTGACCCGTTATTTCTTGTTGGTTTTATGCTGATTCTGGAACTCTCTTGTAGCTTTGAGTGAGTAACGTGGGCATACAAGGTGATATATTTACTTTTTAAAAAATAGAGTGCCGCATAAGTTAAAAGGTGATGATACGGTACTTTATTTTTTTTTTTTTTATATCCATATGTTCCATGGTGTAGAACCTAATTATCACATTCTCTATTTATTATTTTATTAATTTAATTTAAAAATAAAATAAAAAGTTTGAATTTGAATTTAATAATTTTTTGTCTTCTTCCCAATGACTATATCGTCAGATTCAGATGGGAAAGATTTATAAATAAAAATTACATTAACTTCCCACAGATAGAAAAATAAAATTACATTACATTAACTTCCCACAGATAGAAAAAGAAAATTACATTACATTAACTTCCAATAAGTAGAAAAAGAAAATTACATTACATATCTTCACAAACTACCCCTTTTACTAAAATGTACATAAATTTCATTTTGTTGATCAATGGTCCATGTTTTTGTTGCTACTGTTGGAGCATCATTTGGATTTTTAAGCATCATTTATTTTTCAAAATCAAATTGCTTCTGCTCAAATTCTAACTTTTTCATTTCTTTTTGTGCCTCAAATTCCAACATTTTCAATTCTTTTTGCGCCTCTATGTCCATTCTTTTTGTATATTCTTGTTCCAAGCCTAAATCGAATGTAGCTTATAATTTCATTTTTTGAGATTCGACTGCCAAAACATTCATCAACTCACTTTGATGGGTAAAATCTTTAAATTGTTCTAGAAATAAATTATGTTGTATTTCCCCTTTGCTTTTCTTGCGACTCTTCTTAGATGTTTTTCGTCCAGGAGGTCGTACAATGCTATGTGAACTTTCAACACTAAGTGCAGGCAAATTGTATTGGGGTTGAGATAAATTTTCGGATTGAAAAAAATTTGAAAAATCCAAATTATAATTGGATTGCGGTGGTAATTCGGAGTTATGAGATTAATTGAAATTAGGGCGATAGAATGGAAGTTGAGGATCCATAGAGATGAATGTTAAAAAAAATATTGAAAGAGAGAATTATTGAAGATGAAATTTAGTATTTATATTGCAAATAATATAACTGTTTAAAATTACTGTTGCAAGAGCCGTTTGTCTGTGTTTTACTTTGTATCAATTAATTGATATAAGACAGAAGCCACATAGTCAATTACACAAACAAAAATTTTTTTAGCGGATTGTCCAAAGCTCACTCTGTCTGCAGATAACTCAATAGAGAATAATTGTAGGGCTCACAACAAAGGCACTCTACTTGCTTCTGCGTACCAACCCTCTCTCTCTACACTGACACATAGTCACTCTAAAGTTGTTTGCGCCCCGGATACTCTTAAGGTGTTTAAGGTTTCAGAAAATGTTAAGAGAGAACACTGATAGTTGCAGTTAAAGAGTTAAGTGTTCCCTTTTAACAACGCTCGGTTTCGATTTGTTTGGTCAAATAGTGAAATACCAATCATCGTGAAATAGATTATAGTAAAGATTAAAATGAAAAAGTGAATAAGAAACAGATTGAGACTTATTGATCTTTGCTCTCTATCTTAGCTATTATGGAATAGTTTTATTTTTAGAAATTATTTTAATAACGCAAAAAGGTTTGAAAGTTTAAAACTTATAATCTCTTATGTTTTTTAGTAGTAAAATCTTTTATCATTTTTTTTTTCGCGAAGTTAGATTTTATGTCAAAATAACGGAATTCTTGATTCAATTCGAGGTATTTGTCACAAGTTCACAACATTATCTTTTTGCCACGGGATAGAATGACATTGGTTTACTCAAATTTGGTGATATGGTAGATTTCGCCACTAGATACATGCTCGCGGTCAGACTAGTCTTTCAGCATTATGTCTTCTTATTCTCTCTCTCATACTACATGATAGAGAGCAAAACAAGAACATGTAGTTCTAAGCATTTTTCGGTGTTTCACAATAATTTTCACTGAAAATCCAATTGCTAGAGGACAGATATGCCAAATTACTAGTCCATCGTTTCACTCTGTGAAGGGCCAACTCTTCACTTTGACTGTGAAATTTCAGATCCTTTTCTTTTTAAAAGGCTGATTGTTACTTGTTACATCCCATATACTTAATAGTAAATTTTAAATCAGTGGGTCTATCAATGATTAATTAACGTTTGATTCAGCACTCGATTTTTATTTTTATTTTTTTTATGGTACTCTATAATTAATTCTAATTCAAGTACTTTACTGATTGAGTTCAAATTAAATATATTGTATCAATGCGGGACAACTCCTTCTTGTAACATTCTCCCCTACTTGAATTTATAACTTCCTCGTTGCGACTCGGGCCATTTTTCCTACGAGTTAAGATTCGGAAGTCCTTTGAGCCTGGTGCTTGGCGTGACACTGGATCAAAATTTGAGTTTGGTTGTGATATTAACTGTAATGGGTGGGTGCTTGTTTAGTTATCCAAAAATTTAAGCTCTTGAATAGTGCTGCATACCCACCTATTTATATCCCTTCTTTTTTTCATTCGGATCCTGTGTGGGACAAGTTCCCTCTTGTAACACTTACTCAGGTGGGAGACCCAGACTCCTCCGAACCGATCGCTTGGCGTGACACCTGATCAATAACTAGGTTGGTTAGATCTTGCTTACCCAGGTGGACGACTCAGACTCCTTCGGACCGGGCATTTTTGGCGTGACACCGGATGAGTATGGCTCTAATACTAATTGTAATTTGGAATCGAGTGATTCGACTCAAAAACTTAAATTTTTAGGTGGGGCTAACACTCAACTCGTTTTACTTTCTATTTGGATCTGATGTGGAACAAGACTTTTCTTATAACACGTATTTACTACGGAACAAAAGATTAGAAAGAAACAGAAGTAAATTTTATTTTTTTGTGGTGATGGTAAAACTTATTTTTCAAAAAACCTAAAGAAAATATCCATCAATTCATTAGTATAGTGTAGAAGCTGTAGATGTGGTTTTTGGAATCTGGATTGATGAAGACAAAAGGTGACCCAAAAAAGGAGTGAATGAAGACAGATATGTTTAATGCCAAGCAAGCAAAAGTCCAAAACAAATGGCCCATATTTTCAAAGATGGGTAGTCTGCAAGCAAAACCTGGAATTGAACCTTAACTCTCCAAAGAAGATAAATCTGCATGATCATTCTAGGATATCTATCTATCTATCTCCTACAGCAAAAGCTGTTTCTAGTGAACCCAAATACTTACTAGTACACATATTCAGGATAACATGCCCCATTCTTCATCAGTATGGGCTGCAAAAAAGCAGAAAATAAAAAAGCCCTTTGTTTCTGCTTCTTCTGAAAAGGACTTTTCTCTTCTTTTTCTTTTTTTTAAGAAGAGAAAAAAGTGGGGATCTATCATCTATGTTTAGAATTTAGATTCAAGCCATGTCTTCCAAAAGGTTGAATTATATCTTACAAGTGTAACACCTCTTACGCTTGCCATTTAACCCAAAAAATTTAAGTTATTAGGTGGCGTTATCTGTACGCTAGGGCGGCTCGATGTAACTCGGGGCCTTAGGCAAAAAATAAAAAGTGACTTTTGCATATCAGAATATATTAAGTATTAAATAATAATTAATTAAAAATCATCTTTCTTTTGAGATGTAAAATTACTAATTAAATTCTTATATTCAAGCGTGTTAAATATTTTTTCAATAGACAATATAGCCAATTCATTTAATCTTTCTTGTGACATAGTTGATCGTATATATGATTTTATCAACTTTTTGTTAGGTTTTGATTATTAGTTGTAATAAATTTATCAATAACTCCCTTTAGATATTTAATTAGTTTATCTATTCTTCTTCATTTTTTTTTTTAGTTTTTCAAATCCCGATTCATACTTTCTAGAAGACATATTCAACCGTACAATATGGGTAAAAATAGTCACAACTTACAAACAACTGTACAAATATATGCAAAATATAGATGTATACAAATTTATAATAACAAAAGTTAATAAAAATAAAAAATAATTAAAGAAAAAGAACAATATAATTTGATTTAGAAAGCCCCAATTCAATGCTACTGCAAATTTTTCAATACAAGAAAAGTGCGTTCAAATTGAGACTAATGAATATTGAGTTGAAAAGAAAGAAAATTGTAAAGTTGTAATGAGAGAGAACTGGGGAGGGAAATGACTTGTAACTTTTAAGTTTGCTAAGAGAGAAGATAATGAACGTGAAGAATAAGAAAATAATAAATAAATAAAATAAAAATTAGAAAAAGATAATATGTAAAGTTTAAAATTAGAAAAAGAGAATATGTAAAGTTTCGAAGTACAATGGCTAATATCTTGAATACGAAGTATTTACTGCTGTCCAACTTACCCAAAATATATATATATATATATATATATATATATATATAATGTTGGTGTAAAAAAACGTATATAAAAAAAGGGTTAATTATAATGACACCCCTTGAGGTTTGCTATAATGGCATCCATATACAAGTTGGACGTTTTTGGGACAATGACACCCACTGAATTTTTTTTGATCCAAACAGACCTTTAAAAGGTTTGAAAAGACAATTGCTCATCAATTTTTAACTAATTTTAATGATTAAATATCATAATTTAAAAAGGACATTTTTGCCCTTCTACCAATCTCACTTAACCCATTCAACTATTGAACTAGTATTTAATTCCTCTCTCTATCTTCTGCATCAAGTCCGGCTCACCGTTGTCGGTGCAACACTCCAATTTGAAGCTCCGATCACAATCGCCAAGCCCAAGAAGAGTTTTTAAGTGTGTCACGTGCAATTCAACTGCTTCAAGGGGCAAGTGTCAGGTTTGAATTTCAAACCACCCCGTACGTCGCGACCTGTGACTGCAAACAGAGGATAGAGGCCTCTTTGCCCTCCACGTGAACTCCCACAGTTTCTAACTCTGCCACTCGCTAAAATCCCTCGAGAGATCCACTTCTTCCATTATAACTATGGTCCCTCTGCAACTTCTGCCCAACCCTCAATCTTTAAAAATCGTAGGCACCTTTCGAGTCCTTATTTAGCAGCTTCCACACGAGAGTCATCCCTTCCTTCCAAACTCTGTCATTGGCACAACAGCATCCAACCCTAAAACACCAAGTATCCACACATAACGTGGTGTCACTCCAGTCAGGTTGACCCTCTTTCAACATTCGCCTGGCCTCAGCATGTGATAAAAAGTGAAAGAGAAGAAGGGACTCTGGTATCGACACACCAACTCCACAAGAGAGACTCCAAGCTCGAGAGGCCCATTAAGCTATTATAGCCCTATATCCCCAACTTCTTTATCATTTTTTCGCACCAAACACAACCTAAGGTCATCCCTACGTCCTCACAATAGAGTCCCCATCCAGATAAATCGAAGAACCACTCTTGGGGTTTGCGTTGATGGTTCCTCTTAGAGAAAACGAGGCAACTATGCGATCTCACGGAAAGATTTCTTAAAAAATACAAAGAAAAGGAAAAATCAAGAGATGATTTCAGAGGTCATGGGAGTAGGAAGACTCCGGCTTTTGCTTAGTTCTTCATAATAATAGTAATTCAATACAAAGATCCATAATATATTTGTAACAACACTAATTACGATGTTATATGGGATGTTCAAAGGTAGATGAAGTATGTGTATCGGACACATAATACTTGAACATGGGTTATATGTCCGATGCGTGGATACATTAAGAAGATATTAAAGCATAAAATTATACTAAAAAAATTAAATTTATTTATGGGATTAGAATCCTTCTGAAAGGAGGGCATTTTAGAGAGGGAAAGTTATTGAAAAGGAATATATCCTTAAAAGATTATTTTGGAAAGAATGTTTTACAAAGACACAATCTCAAAAGAATGGAATTGGTGATGACTTTCCTAACATGTATTTCTGCCTTTTATTAGAACACGAGGGAATTGTAAAGTAATTAAGTTAGTAAATCATTTTTGGAGAATGATTGAATGGTGGCAAAATAATCGAAAATTGTTGCAACAAATAAATGAAGGTTGAAAAATTGCAGAGGGAAAAAGAAAAAAAGAAATGGTAATTGGATGAGTTAGTGGCAGGACTGATGCCAAGGGATGATTAAGCAAATTTCAAGCAAGTGGGAGTAGTGTAATAAGAGAGCAAATATAGGGAGCAAATATAGAGAAAGAAAGGGTAAAAAGAAAAAAGAAAAAAAAGGAGAAGGGAAATGCAAGTTTCAAGCCATCGTGCCAGGATTTTATTTTGTTGCATGTCTATAGTCTAGCTTTCTCCCATCATTTTCGGGTCACAATTCTGAGAAGGCTTTGGAGTATCACAAACAAATATTAGACACGATGAAGGAAATGCATTTCTCTCGTTGTGATCCATATGTCTTGTTTGCTAATGATTAAACAGTGTCAAAATTGTGATTGTTTCTGGCTACTTATTCGCTCACTAAAAATTGTTTGGCATCTTGATAATCTTGGGAATATTGTTAGTATGGATTTTTGACTTATTAAACTGATGATTGTTTCTTTTTGTTCAAGTTTCAAACCATTGTGCCATGATTTTATTTCGTTGCATCTATAGTGTATCTTGTACATAGAAGATAACTATTTTCCATAGAACATATCTATTTTCCTACTGGGCTATCTAGCTTTACTCCTATAATTTTCAGGTCACAGTTTTGAGAAGGCTTTGGAGTTGGCACAGACAAATATTAGACATGATGAACAATTATGAACTTTTAGGTGCTAAAGTCTATTTATTATCAAGGGATAGGTTTGTAATAGCGTTAAATTTAATTTTAGTGAAGTGTTTAATTTCATTTGAAGTGTTAGAAATATTCGATATTTGTGGTTAAAATGATGAGTTCGTACGTGCATGAAGGTTGTTTAGTGATTTATTTATAAAGAAAATTATACTCTCAGAATAGTTGTGTGATTGGTTATGCATTTTAACCTACACTAAATGATCCGGATTTGTAACTTAAGGGTCGGGCTGTGATATTTCCCCATATACATGGGGACTACTATGAATGATAAAACGGGGTCATCAACAAGTATTCAGTTTGCCCCACATCCTTGTACAGGATATGTAGTTGGTTAAGCATAGTTTTCTGAGAGGTTACTTTTAAATATCTGCATAACTTGTGGGTTTCAGAATTATGCTCCTTCAAATGTTATTCTTGGTTGTATGTTCCTGTCTGATTTTCAGCTGTTTCTGAAAAAATTCAGGATTAAGGCTTTGTTTGTTTTGACGTAAAATCTTTTTTTTTTTTTTTTATCAAGTAAAATACTTTTTTTTTTGGGTTATATTTTTACTTTTTCAATATTTGTTTAAGGTTGAGGCTGGACCAGAGTCCATAATGTGTAAAATAACTTGAGTAAATTGTTGAGGAAGTTATTTTTGTTAAGTTTTAATATATATATATTTTTCGTAGATATTTAAAGGGCAACCAAATACCAAAAAATTTAGAAATATTTTATGAAAAATATTTTACATACAAACAAAATACTTCTAGAAGGAGAAGGTAATGTAATATTGGAAATAACTACTACATAAAGGAAAAAAAAAAAACAGTTCAGTCTGCACGGCCTAGTAGGCCATGATTAACGGTTCTAGTTGTATGAAGAGAATCAAGCCGACTACAATTCTCTCTTGCTTTGAGATTATATTTGCTCTAATAATTGAGTTCCGGTGGTAAAAACTCTTGGACATCATAATAAGTTTAGGAAACTTTTATTTGGAAGCTTGAACATTGTTTCCATAATGTGTGGTTTCCAAACAAATTTATTTGTGTCTTGAAATTTTAACATTGTCTTCCTTAAAATTGCAAAAAAAAAAATCACTTTTGCTCCCGCTAGCTCAATATTAACCCCTATATAAATCTCACGAGAGAGAGCAGTTGGGCAATTTATTTGAACTTTCATGTAGGCATAAATCATCCTAACGTTGAACTTTCATGTAGGTATAAATCATCCTAACGTATCAAATTATTGAACTACTTCATACAAACATTCATCAATATTATTATATGAACATATATAAATCAAATTTTACTTAACCTATATGTCAAATAAGGCACACACAAACCCTAACACTTTTTGGCCAATCGCCTGCGGTTGGTTCATTAGTTGGCATTATGGAAAGAGTTTCTCGTAGGGAGGGCTTGTTAGTTTTTCTTGTTGAAGCCATTCATCAAGGTAGTGTTGGGAAACGTGCAAGTTTTTAAAACTTTTGAGGGATTTGCAATCATGGATCTTGATTCATCACATAGAGACAAGTTTTATGTAAAGATAAATAAAAGATGATGTATAATTCAATAAACAGATTGAATACTTACATCAAAGGTCTGAGTAAACCTTTTGAACTTTCCTCTAAAGTAAGTATTCTCACTTATTGTAGATCCCTTTAGCAAGATCCTTTCTCCTTCTTCTTGATTATTATATTCCCTTTAGGAATCACTAATATGCCTTGATGAATAACCTTGGAATCTAGGCTTGTGGTAGCCTCCTTTAGAAGAGAAAACAAAACCCTAAAATCTAGAGAGAGAAAGTGTATTTTCTTTTCTTGTTCTTAAAAGTCACCCCTAAAATATACATGAACTCATGTATATATAGGCAAAATAAAAATAAGAATAAGGAAATAATAAATCATTCTCCATCTCTAATTCAATTTTCTCAATTCGAACATGACTCCAATATCAACTTGGGCTATTGGTGAGAATCCTTTTGGGCTTACTATTTTCTTGGCACCTATAAATTAATAATTGATCCGGTCCATTAAACCATGGACCCGATTCAATTAATTCATAAATTAATTTCTACTCCACTAAAAGAAATTAATTGCACTCCAATTAAATAGTAAATAACCTCTAAGTCAATGTTGCACTTTGACCCCTCTATGCTTAATTATTTATCGAATAATTAAAGCCATCAATCCGACAACATAATTAATATAATTATTTTGTTACCTTTGATTATTTCCGGCTCGATCACAATAAAATATTTATTTGACAAAAAATAATAATAATTTATTAAATAAATATATATAGAAAACATTTGTCTAAAACATACGAAGGCCTTCGAATTTAATTTGTGATCAACCATAATCAAAACAAAATAAATACAAATAGTACTGATGAAAATATTGAGAATATAGACCTCTAATTATTAATTACATAACTACCCAAAGTGTCGATTTAAGGATCCTGATATATCCGCCGAACAAATCAAAGTAATTATTAATTAATAAAAGAGTTTATATTTCTCTCATACTTGAGAGTCAAAAGCCATGACTGTGATAGAGAGCAATTGCATACGACAGCTCTCGCAATATATCTCAATCTATCGTGGACTCGGTTTAAGTCTTAACTAATTAAATGTCCATCCATAATTACCGATTTTAAACCATTTATGATTACTAATTTATAACATAGTATTAATTGCTATTACATACATATATAAATATATTTTGTAATCAAGTGGACACAATCAATTCCATAATGAATCGAAAAATAATACATTCCATTCACCAATTGTATAATGCTTTAATAATAATATCCAGATAAGAAACCATGACTTTTACAATCCAAAATTAGAATTTGCTATGTTAGGGCACACATATCCTAACAGCTCCCACTTGCACTTATAGCCAATTCAAATCACATCTAACTCCCATGTTCTCCATATAACGATCAAACATCTTGATCGGTAAAGCCTTTGTGAATGGATCAGCAATGTTATGTTCCGATGCAATCTTGGCCACAAGTATATCTCCTCGCTTTACTATATCACGAACCACATGATGTTTCCTCTGAATGTGTCTTGTTCCTTTATGAAATTTTGGGTCCTTGGTTTGGGCTATAGCTGCACTATTGTTGCAAGGAAGCGTCATAGGCCGATCTATGTGCTCCACAACCTCCAGTTTAATTAGAAAGTTTCTCAACCAAACAGCTTCTTTTGCTGCCTCAGAGGCTGCAATGTATTCTGCTTCCATGGTTGAGTCAGCAGTACAACCCTGCTTGACACTCTTCCAACAAACTGCCCCTCTATTGAACTTGAACACATATCCAGATGTAGATCTCCTGGCATCTGGATCTGATTGAAAATCAGAATCCGTATATCCGACTGGAACCAGATCATCACCTCCATAAATGAGCATTAGATTCTTAGTTCTTCTAAGGTATTTTAAGATATTCTTCACAGCTGACCAATGATCAAGTCCAGGATTGGACTGATATCTACTGACAATCCCTACAGAGTAGCAGATGTCCGGTCTGGTACAGACCGTGGCATACATGAGACTACCAACTGCCGAAGCATATGGTACCCGCCTCATTTGCTCAATTTCCTTATCAGTCTTGGGAGACTGATCATTAGAAAAAGCCAACCCATGTCTAAATGGCAAAAACCCTTTCTTAGAGTTTTCCATTCCAAACCTGATCAGAACTTTGTCAATGTAAGACTCTTGAGACAAGCCTATTTTCTTTTTAACCCGATCTCGCATAAGCTTGATCCCAAGAATATAGCTTGCTTCTCCAAGATCTTTCATCTCAAATTTATTGAACAACCACCTTTTAACTGATGACAAAGCATCTACATCATTACCAATGAGTAAGATGTCATCAACATATAAAACGAGAATCATGATGACATTACCCTGTTTTTTCTTATAAACGCAAGGTTCAAACACGTTTTGTTCAAAGCCAAATAATTTGACTGCCTGATCAAAACAAATGTTCCGTGTGCGTGAAGCTTGCTTAAGTCCATAAATAGACCAATTCAACTTACATACACAGTCCTCACGACCTTTAACCACGAAACCGTCTGGTTGCCTCATGTAGATGTCTTGTTCAAGATGGCCATTTAAAAATGCCGTCTTAACATCCATCTGCCATATCTTATAGTCATAATAAGCACTAATGGCTAAAAGAATGCGAATAGATTTAAGCATTGCAACTGGTGAGAATGTATCCTCATAATCAATACCTTCACGTTGAGTGAAGCCTTTGGCAACCAGTCTAACTTTGAATATCTCAACATTCCCATCCATTCCTCTCTTTCGTTTATAGATCCACTTACAACCAATGGGCTGAACCCCACTAGGAAGTTTTACAATATCCCAGACTTTGTTAGAATACATAGATTCCAACTCTGATTTCATGGCATCTTTCCAACGATTCGCATCTATATCGGTCAACGCTTCCGCATAGCTTACTAGGTCTGACTCATGCTTATCGGGGACGGCTTCATAGACCTCACCCAAAAGCGTGAGTTTTTCGGGTTAGATGATAGTCCTCCTACTACGCCGAAGGACCGGTGCAGGAATCGATGTACTAGATAATGGTAATTCAACAGGGACTTCTTGTGTCTTATCATTCTCAGTATTTATATTAGATGTGTCCACAGTGGGTATATCTGATGTGCCAAGTATCTCCTCTAACACTATCTGGCTATTAGGTCTGTGGTTCATAATATAATCCTCCTCCAAGCAAACAGCATGAGTGCTGACAATAACCTTATTGTCCCTGGGATCATAAAATAATCCACCTCTAGTGCCCTTAGGATAGCCAACAAATAAGCATACATCCGATCTTGCTTCCAACTTGTCTGCCTGTTTCTTACGCACGTGTGCTGGACACCCCCATATATGCATGTGATTTAAACTAGGTTTATGTCCAAACCACAGCTCATATGGCGTTCCTGAAACAGACTTGGATGGAACACAGTTCAAAATATACATCGCTGATTCTAAAGCTAATCCCCAAAATGATAGAGGTAATGTAACAAAACTCATCATAGATCTAACCATGTTAAGTAAAGTTCTGTTTCTCCTTTCTGCCATGTTGTTGGTTTCCTTGATGGAGTCGCCACAACCAACAAAGCTTGAAAGTTGTGTGTGAATTTAGGAGGTGACCAAGTTTTACATTTATAGAAAACCACTACTACCTTTCTCTATATAAAATATAGATAGGGCGAGTAGGGATCGTCCCAAGGGATTTGATGGTGTATCGAATCGTGAAACTATGGTAATTAGGGTTAGTAGGTCGAGTGATCACACAATTGTTGATTGATTGGTTGATTATACTAAATGAGCTAAACTATAATAAAGCAATGCAATAAGATAAAGAGTAAGTAAGAAGGAAAGGTCTTGGGGTGTAGAGATCACCACTAAACAATACTATTCCAAACCATAATCAAGTGACTAATGAGGGAAATGAATGTGTTGCAACAATGTTGTGTGTGTAAAAGACATTCAATTGGTAAGGGTAACTCAACAAGTGCAAATTGTCTCAATCAACATGTGTGAGGCCACAATACATCTATTTGTAGAGGAATATATTGTCTAAACATCATGTGAAGATAACAAAATAACAATTCAAGTCATTGAACCTTTCATTAAGCTCATAGTCCAAGCAATCCATAAGGATGACTTAGTTAAACATGCATTATCTAATCATCATGTGAGAGGTACAAAATATCTATTGGGAGAGGAATAAATTGTCTAAACACATGTGAAAGATACAACATATCATAACTAATCATTAATCCTTCATTAAGCTTAAAATTCCATTACACCACAATATTAGAGCATATGCTTTTTGCATTCAAAAGCATGGAACATCAAAGAACAAGCATGAATTGTTTCCCCAACTAACACTACATTACTTAAAAGAGAAACACAATCCATCAAGGAATAAGTATGAACCATCTAGAGACATAACAAGAGCATTACATTAAGAACTTCATATTTTGGCTATCTCAAGATTAAAGGCATTAATACACGTAGACATGCATCAATAACACTAAATCTAGAGGTGAGTATCTACTCTAGCATACATAGACATATAGATAGAGAAAATGATCAATTAGAAGCATTAATCCATAGAACTCAATGAATAATCAAGATCTTCATAAGTTCAAGAATCAAAATATGCATTACAACACAAATCCCTCAAAATTACACAAGATTAGGTAAAGAAAGCATGTTTGGGGCTAACTCTAGCCCCAAGAAGATGTCTAGCCACTCATGGTAGTGATGATCCAACCCTCAAGGGCTACCTCCATGGCTGCTCCTAGTTGGTGAAGATCTCCTCCAATGGTTGCTCTAGCTTCCTCCCTTCTTCCTCTCCAAGAATAGCCTCCAAGATGATTTTCAATGTGTGACAAGAGACTCTAAACTCCTCTCCAAAAAGTGTATCATATTCCTTATATAGGTAGGTCAAATACACCATATGATGAGCTGTGGTCGTGCAAGGCATATTCTCCAATGATTGGGTGAAGGACGGAATGAATGAGCTGGACTTTAACTTTTTCTCGCTAAAGGAAGTTCGATCGATCGAACCTTAACTTGGATCGATCGAAGATGGGTTCGATCGATCGAACTGCATCTTGGATCGATCGAAGTGGTCTGATTCCTCCGGATAAGGACAAGGCTGAGATATTTCGAAGATATTTATGGGGAAAAGGACAAAAGTGGTTGGTAGGCGTATAGCTGTGGATAAGATCAATCATTTGAATAGGACAAAATAGGGTTCGATCGATCGAAGGTGATGTTGGATCGATCGAACTTGGAATTTCAGCAAAGGCCAAGGTTGGATCTATCGAGAAGTACTGTGATCGATCATAAATGTTCGATCGATCGAACTCTAAGTTGGATCGATCGAACTTTTCAGCTGCACAACTTTGATTCCTTTTTGCTCCTTTCTTTCTCCACTTTGCTCCCTCCTTTGGTTTATCTCAGGATTGCTTCAATTAAGCTCTTATTTGGCTGAGTTAGCTCAATTTTGGGATTAGTGCCTGAAAATATAAATAACACGTAATAAGTCTAAAACAGCAAAGTAAGATAGATAAAGGTACTAGAATGCTTAAGCTTAACGGGTTTAAATGCGCACTTTTCAGTGCTCATCATGCCACTCCATTCTGTTGAGGGCAGTCAGGTGCGGATAACTGGCGCACAATACCCTCATTGACCATATGATCCTTGAACTCCCCCAAGAGGTATTCACCTCCTCGATCAAATCGAAGTGTTTTGATAAGTTTACCTAATCTACGCTCCACTTCCGCCTGAAACTCACGGAATTTTCCATAAGCTTCTGACTTGTGTCGCATTAGGTAAATATATCCAAAACATGAATAATCATCAATGAAAGTGATGAAGTACTCAAACCCTCCTCTCGCTTGGGTGTTCATGGGACCACACACGTCTGTGTGCACCAACTCTAATTGTTTTTTGGCTCTATATCATTTGGTTGAGTAAGCCCTTCGAGTCATCTTTCCTTCAATACAGGATTCACAAGTTGGCATAGGCTCCTCTGCCTCACAAGGTAATAAACCTTCTTTAACCAACCTTTGAATCCTATTTTGATTGATGTGACCCAATCGTAGATGCCAATGATACAATGAGTTTGGAGAAACTGCTTTTCTTTTAACATTCAATCTAGATGAAGTTGCATTTAATTCATAATTTTGCATTTGATATGAGCTAGGAGTTAAAACATATAGATTATCTTTCAATGCACCAGAAGTTATAACACAACCATTTAATTTAATTAAAACATTTTTTCCAAAAGTAAAAATATAATTTTTGCAAACCAACGAAGAAACTGAAATTAAATTGTGCTTAACATTTGGCGCATAAAGACAATCTTCTAAAATAAGACTCCTCCCACTATCAAACTGCATATGAACCACTCCCACTGCTTTAGCTTCCACCTTGGCATTAAATCCCATATGCAAGTATATCTCTCCTTCATTGAGGCTTCTGGACTCCTGGAATCCCTGCAATGAATTGCAAACATGATTAGTGGCTCCCGAATCTATGCACCAGGAATCTATAGATTCAACCACATTACATGCCTCAACAATGAATATACCTTTTTCCTTTGCCTTGTGTGCAAAGTATTGGGCAGTTAGGTTTCCAGTGACCCGGTTGACCGCAATGGAAACAGTTTCCTTCACCTTCAACCCGCACTTTCTTCTTTCCCTTATCCTTTTGGATTACTTTGTTTGGCACAACCACAGTTTTGGCACCATCCTTCTTCTTTTTCTTGCCCCTCCTCTTGGGCCTAGAAGTGGATGGTCCAATAGACTGAGTGTAGTTGATAGATGCACCCTTACTTTTGATTATCCCTTCAAAGGTTACCAACTCATTCAATAGTTCAGCGAATGTGTACTCAAGCTTATTCATATAATAATTAACCCTAAAAGAGTTAAATGAGTCTGGCAATGAAACGATAATTATGTCAACCTGAAGTTCACCATCCAAGTTGCATCCAAGGATCTCCAGTTCATTTAAAAAACCAATCATTTTAAAGTATGTTCCCGAACTGAAGTACCTTGGACCATCTTAGTGGTCATCAAATTTGTCATAGCATTTTAGCGTGCACTCTTACCAATTTGCCCAAACATTTCCTTAAGGTTAAGCATGATGTCTGCAGAAGTGAGATATTGAAGATGTTGACTTTGGAGTACATTCGAGAGTGAAGCAAGAATGTAGCACCTAGTCATTTCATCTGCTTTATTCTATTTCTTAAAAACTTCATACTCCTCAGGAGGATCCTCAGGCAAAGGTGGAGAAGGTCTGGGAGTAGTAAGCACATAATTCAACCCCTCATATGTGAGTACAATATCTAGTTGCCTTTTCCGATCAATATAATTAGGTCCAGTTAATCGATTTTCTTTTAGTATGTTTGCAAGTGGACTGAATGGACTAGTCATGATAAATCTGAAAATAAAAGCATTCATACAATAAATAAAGTGAATAATAATAATCATGCAAGTATATAATTAAAAAAAAATTAATTAATTGTGGGTCCTTTAACCACATTGCATAAAAAATCAGACAATCAATATGCCAATAACTTATCCGGTTAGTGGAATTCATTATTACTTATTGACGAGAACAACTCATTATTTCCATATCTCTTTAGACAATGCCTTATCTATATATGAAATAATTCCCGATTAGATTTAGCCTTTCTAAAATCACCTAGTATAGACCACTCCGTTGGGGAGCTAATACTATTGATTTTAGATTGAGTGTATAACATAATTAATGCTCCAACGAAAAATCAAATATTAAATATATTGCAATTAATAGCTTAGACTCTTTAAATCATGCGTAGGGCCTTATTTTTAAAGATCTAACTATAATAGTTATTTAATAAATATATTTTCGTGAGACAACCATTCTTGTAATCTAGACTCTTTAAATCATGCGTGGAGCCTAATTTTTAAAGATCTAATCATAATGGTTATAATTACGAAGGCCATGGGGTAATGTATAAAAATCCCCGCTCCCACCCAATTTTTAATAATATAAAATTAGGGTTTTTAATTCATGATTTAATGCATGCAAAACGCCTTGATTTTAATCCAATTAAATTTAGAAAATATATGGATTTTAAATGATTCACTAATATTTAATTTCAGGCAATAAAAATAATTTACAAAAAGAATTTTTCTGTTTTCCAATAAATGCCCTCAAATTAATTAGCAATCTAATCCAATTTATCTTCACAATTTAATTAATATAAATCAAGCGATTTAGTTAAAAAAATAATGGATCCAATGCATGAACAATTATAATCAGCATTAAATTATTCCATGCATCAAATAACAGACAGAAGCAATATAAATGGCCAATGGGTTCAGCTTTTAACATTTAAAAACTATTATTGCTGTACGGGCGTCCTTTAACTGTCTGTAAACACCCATAGGAAGTTTGTACGCGTTAGGAGAAGCAAAACGCCGCTTGGAACTCGCCTGGAGGACCCCACACGCGCTGGCACGCGCCTAGGGCAGGCTGCAAGACTCGGCAAGCGCTCCCATGCGCCCCCACGGGCTTGGGGCACGTGGGACGCGCCCTCACGCGCTTCCACGCGCCTGGGGCGCGTGGGACCCGCCTTCAAGCGCGTAGAGGACAAAAGCCTCCTTGGCTGGCGCGTGCAACCACGCGATAGCATGTCTTAACCCAGCCCACTCCTAGCGCGTGTGGAACACACGCCAGGCTCACCTACCTGCGCCACATCTGATCCGTGCCTCCTCTGACGCCCCTTTTCGCTGTCGGCGAAGGTCCGGCCACCGGAAAAACGCCGAAAAAAATACAAAAAATCCAAAAAATTACAGAAAATTAAATTAAGCCTCAAAAAAATTCCAGAAAAATTTTGAAAAATTCAGAAAAATTCCAAAAATTACTGAAGCATAATTTAACAATTTAACCCTTTCGGACCCTCTTGAAGCTTCATAGCATCATTTGATGAATATTACATGGCTTTAATAAATACTTACAATTTGAAATACAATGGAAAAAATTAAATTACATCATTGAATTTTCAAACGGCTAAAACAAAGCCTTAATTACATTCATCCAAAAATAAAATTACATTCTATAAACTTATAAGCTTCATCCATGGCCCAAACACACATCATCATCCATTCACAATTATACATACATCATCATGATTAATAGATATCAACATAATAAATCATACATCAACATATATCAATAATTTTATATATGTATATATAATTTGGATCCATGAATATGATTTTTATAAACACATGTTCTCTAGTAATGAATCAAATCATGTGCTCTGATACCACTGTTGGGAAACGTGCAAGTTTTTAAAACTTTTGAGGGATTTGCAATCATGGATCTTAATTCATCACATAGAGACAAGTTTTATGCAAAGATAAATAAAAGATGATTGATAATTCAATAAACAAATTGAATACTTATATCAAAGGTCTGAGTAAACCTTTTGAACTTTCCTCTAAAGTGAGTGTTCTCACTTATTGTAGATCCCTTTAGCAAGATCATTTCTCCTTCTTCTTGATTATTATCTTCCCTTTAGGAATCACCAATATGCCTTGATGAATAACCTTGGAATCTAGGCTTGTGGTAGCCTCCTTTAGAAGAGAAAACAAAACCCTAAAATCTAGAGAGAGAAAGTGTATTCCTTTTTCTTGTTCTTAAAAGTCACCCCTAAAATATACATGAACTCATGCATATATAGGCAAAATAAAAATAAGAATAAGGAAATAATAAATCATTCTCTATCTCTAATTCAACTTTCTCAATTCTAACATGACTTCAATATCAACTTGGGCTATTGGTGAGAATCCTTTTGGGCTTACTATTTTCTTGACTCCTATAAATTAATAATTGGTCCGGTCCATTAAACCATGGACTCAATTCAATTAATTCATAAATTAATTTCTACTCCACTAAAAGAAATTAATTGCACTCCAATTAAATAGTAAATAACCTCTAAGTCAATGTTGCACTTTAACCCCTCTATACTTAATTATTTATCAGATAATTAAAGCCATCAATCCGACAACATAATTAATATAATTATTTTGTTATCTTTGAATATTTTCGGCTCGATCACAATAAAATATTTATTTGACAAAAAATAATAATAATTTATTAAATAAATATATATAGAAAACATTTGTCTAAAACATACGAAGGCCTTCGAATTTAATTTGTGATCAACCATAATCAAAACAAGATAAATACAAATAGCACTAATGCAAATATTGAGAATATAGACCTCTAATTATTAATTACATAACTACCCAAAGTGTCGATCTAAGGATCCCGATGTATCCGCCGAACAAATCAAAGTAATTATTAATTTATAAAAGAGTCTATACTTCTCTCATGCTTGAGAGTCAAAAGCCATGACTGTGATAGAGAGCAATTGCATACGACAGCTCTCGCAATATATTTCAATCTATCGTGGACTCGGTTTAAGTCTTAACTAATTAAATGTCCATCCATAATTTCCGACTTTAAACCATTTATGATTACTAATTTATAACATAGTATTGATTGCCATTACATACATATATAAATATATTTTGTAATCAAGTGGACACAATCAATTTCATAATGAATCGAAAAATAATACATTCCATTCACCAATTGTATAATACTTTAATAATAATATCCTGATAAGAAACCATGACTTTTACAATCCAAAATTAGAATTGGCTATGCTAGGGCACACATATCCTAACAGGTAGCTCTAGGGCATCCTATGTTCGATCGACCTCATCAACATGAGAGAGTGAATACCACAGCTAATAGATGTAGCTCAATATATTTATAGTTTGTACGTAAATTCGGAAATTGATGAATTTGGTGCATATATTTGTTCCTACATTTTCTGGGTTAGCATGGGGTTCTTGGACGTGCCAAAGTTCTTGCCCGAACACGGGGTTGTGGATAGAAACATATCCCTTGGAGTGGCCCAGACAGAGGAAGGCCTCGAGACGTGATGTACAGATTGTCAGGCGATTGTGAGGAGGCAAGAGAGGGTTTTCTGAAGTTGTTTCTACACCATATCATGTTATCACTGCACCGAAAGTATTTAAATTTTTTCTTATATGAAGAGTGTAAGTGGCAGGAGAAAAATTCAATTGCGCCTGTTTTTTTCGAAGGTCACGCTACTACAACCTAGAGTCAAAAAGAACAAAAAAAATTCATGCAATTACCAACACTTTGAGATGACACACAGAAGCATTGAATAGTCCTGTTCTCATGCTTGAAAAGTAGGAATTTGGATGAGCATGCTTACATGCAAAGAGTTGCTAGCCCAGCCCATCCCAGCATGTTCAGCCCAGCCAAATTTGTTAAACTTAGGTTTGGGTTCTGGTCGGTCCATTAAAGGCCTGATGCGAATGATTTTATTTATTTTATTTTTCTCTCACAAAAAACTCACACACCCATTCATTTTGTCATTCCAATAACTCGAACCCTGATAAGTTTACTTTAGAGGTTGAGGAGAAATCAGTAAAGTACAAGGCCTGATGGGAATAATTATGTGCATGGGATTGCTGCATTGGTCATGGATCTAATTGTTCTTTCAGAAAACTCTTCAATTTTGAAATATTTAACGAAGTTAAAATGAAGATGTCCTAAAATAGATGGTCGAATGCTTAAGTCCCTACAGGTAGGGACAAAGTGGGTATGTGAGATTATTCTCGCCAAGCTACAAAATAAATAAATTTTAAGGTGCAGGGAATGGAGAGATTCTAATTAGTATGAGCCAATTGCTAATGGGAATGGTAGGTGGTCTTTGGATTTCATTTATTAGATTTCCAATTAATGTAAATTTATATTATATTGCTAATGACAAGTTATAAGAGCTTTATCTTTTGATGTTGGAATTCGATCATAACATTATATTTAACTATTTAAATTGTATTATAATTGTTATTTGTTGTTGAAAATGATAAGAGTAATGTTTCGAACTGTACATACTATAATACAATTAAACAATATAAAGCTTCATTTGGGCACTCTTCTTTTCTTTTAAGAAATTCGGGTTGGAATGCTGACAATTACCTTGACCTTTTGTGGATTTTGATCATGAGGTACCCCTCTTCTGCCCCATTTGCTGGAAGTTGAATAATTGAAGCTCCGTGTCAGTCCATATTGTGCTGTTGTGCAAATTTTGTAGCCATGCTTTTTAATTGTTCCATTTGGGTCACTCTTCTTGAGGGATAGGTTGGGTTGGTCCATTTAACTAAACTTGGGTTGTTGGTTTGGCCCATTTAACTAAAGGTTGTTGGGTTGACCCATTTAACTAAACTAGCCCATACAAACCTAGTTGTGTTTGGAGACAAAAAGGATAAACGAGGTCTCCATGATTACATATTCAGGCCCAATAATGACTAATGAGGCCAAACTACTTTGAAATGGTCATGATCTGGTAGTATTTAATTTATTAAAAAAATTGAAACAAAAAACATATATCATTGAAAGAACAGAAAGAACATATAAAACATGTTCAGCAATCAAACTAGGTTGCCTGAAAAATCCATGGTCCCTTGTAAGCCAATGAGAAATTATATGAAGGGTCCCACATTGAAGGCAATTCAGTTACCAAATTGGACGTAAGTTAAGGTACGAGACACCTCAACCCCATTGACACTGACCTAACCATAGGTCCATAACCAACTCATTTTTGATTAATGAAGAAGATATCCCCTTACTGACATATGATAGAAACACCTCAACCCCCCTAACACCCCCCAACAGTAACTTTAGGAGCCATGGTTGAATGATAACATTGAAATTTACCTCATTCAATAATATAAATAAAAAAATTGTCAATATTGTTTGTAAGCTGAGGGTGGCAATTGGATGGGTTTGGACGGGTTTTGGACTGATCATGAATAGAATAGTCAATAATGAATCAATAACTTATTATCAGCTCATTTGTAATGGGTCATAAATAGGTGTTAAATGAGTAAGTGAGCTCACAGCCGACCCTATATCAAAATACTTTTAGACACAAGTTGTAAAAGTTATTTTGATTGTTGTATAACAAAAAAAAAAAAAAAAAAAAGAAAAAAAAAGAAGAAGACAAATTTGTCCTTGCATTAATTTTTTTGATTTAAAGCGTCACAATTATTTTTTTTCTTTTTTAATTTCGAGAAAAGTCACTATACAACTTACTCAACAATATTAATTATATAGGAAAAATAATAATAATATTAATTATACATATACTATGTATATATTTAGAAAAAAGAATTTTGAGCAGCAGTTTTAATTAATTGGTCATTTATTTTCATATAATAAAACATAAGTTAAAGGTGAAGAGGAAAATACTAAGGATAACGAAAATGTTTGGTTTGAGAAGGTTACTATTATTATCGACCCACTCATTTAAATTTGGGTGCTTAAATAATTTAATTTTAGTGAGCAGACTTGAACGGTTTAATGGGTTTAGATTTGAATTGTCACTCCTACAAGTTGTAACCCTTTAGTAGGTTACCATAGGAAATGTTAATAAATAGTCTCTTAGGCCTACCGCAAACTCGGACGATCAGTGTTTAATTATCACAATACAGAACAATATTCAAGTTTAAATGATATGTGTGATTTGCGAGTTATTATATATATCCGGAGTTTATTAATCATCCGAGAGTTTGAACGAATTGATTATTCGTTACTATATAAAAGTTACTACACAAATTGGGATTGTTAACACTTAAGAGTGGCTGCATGAACGAATGAGATCGATGTAATTTGTTTACAACGCCTAAATAATCTTAATCTAAACAAATATGCACATAAGTAATTACTGCTCAATGTCCACTTAAGCAACTTAAACAACATGTAACTTTGAATACCATTTTTTGAACCAAAAAAATTTACTACTCAATGTTCTTATTTTGATGCACAATGCACACACCACATTTTATTATGTAACTTGTAAGTATTAGGTTGTTTGAATGGTAAATTCCGAACATCGTATTTGAGTTTTACACCCTATCTTCCATCTCTAACCATTAACCACTAACATTCTTACCATAACCAGTTATGCAACTTTATATCTGTATTGGTGTACATATAATTGACAGCTCATGTCCAAATGATCTGAGAATAAGGACAATGACCATTCAACAAGCACTAGTGGGCAATTGGGCATATTGTTTGTGAACTGTGATATTCTTTTTATTAGCATAAAAGAAAGTTTTAAAAGTCCTTGTTTTTATCTTTGCCACTTAAAAGATAACTTTTGGTTTTAACTTACATATATCTTCTTAAATAAGTTGTAATCATATTATATAATATATATTGTTCTCAAATGACAAATTGAGTCTTATAGTGCCAAAAAAATAATGATAACAGCCTAACTGGACTTTGATGTCAATCAAAAAATTAATTAAGCTTTGTGAGTATGTCTGTTCTGTTGTTGACCAATCTAGTGCTGATCTGATGGGCTCAAGCTCACTCTATGTTTTTCGTTACTTTTCTTCAATAATGGGCTTTGTCACTGGTCAATTGGTTTAATCTTAAATTCAGTGTTCTAATACTATTTTTTACCCAATCAACTTCTCTGGTTTAAGCCATTCTACTTGGTTGTGATATAAGCTCAATTTCAACAGAATTGGGCCCATGTAATTATAACACTAGTCCAAATCATAGTTTGCAGTATCGGTCATAGTCGCAACATCAGTTACGATCGTAATATAATGGATTCAGACAAAGTCAGTGTAAATTGACCGATACAAATCACGTATCGGACTTAAAAAACGATAACATATAAGCTGATATGGCGAACCATAATCCAAATACATAACTTTAATATGATCTCTAAATTTCACGTGCTTCTTTATTTATTTTTACTATATGTAAATTTATTAAATAGATTATTAGTTTAATGGTATAATATCTCTTTTTTTAAAGTGTGTGAGTACTAGCGAAACAGTGAAAGGTCGCGAATGGGATAAGAGGAAAAACTAAAAACCAATTATTCAATATATGAGGGAGGGGGGAGTTTAAAAAGTTATAAAATAAAGAAAAAAAATCACCTAACCTTGATTTTATAGAGTTGTGAAGGGTATAATTGACATTCCAACTTCATGTTACTACTAATCCACTACGGCCGATTGTTTGTCCCAACTCCCAAGTGTGATAAGGATGTGCTACCTGTACCTGAACCATGTCGGAAATGAGGGGAAAATAAGAATATAAAAATGAAAATACAGGGGAAAGAGAAGAGACTCCAATTCCTTCCAAGGAAAAGGGTTTTTGCTGATCCAATCAAACTATTCTCCCATGTTCATGAAAGCGATGGTGTTCATTTTTTTCAGTATTTTTCTCAGGAAACAAACAGAGTTAAAAAATAAAATAAAATCCCAATTTCACACAACAATCTTTGTTAATTCTTTCTAAAATTATTTGAAAGAGTAAGGTTGCGGTTAGGTGAATCAAATTAGCATACTTTGAGTACAGAAAAAGAGTACTCAAATTACATAATCATGTTGTCCATGTTGAAATGGACGTAAGAAAATGAGTTCAAATATCTTATAAATAAAATAAAATCATGGGTCCCAATTTTATGTAATCTTGGTCAAATTAAGTCAACAAAAAATAAATAAATAAAAATCATAAAAGTAAAATTGATGATCAATAAATATATATATTGATACAAAATTTTAATGGTATAACTTTTATAGTTGTATGTAATCCTATCCTCTCAATTAATGGTACAAAATTACTTGAAATCGAAATTATCAAAATTTATTAACTATTTCTTTCGCCATATTTGAAACGCTTGTATGGTTGATAGGTCTATCCCAAAATCCAAACAGGATGAATTCCCCGTATTTGGTAACTTGTTCCAATGACATGATTGAGTAATTAATGACCTAAACCCCATTTGATTTGATAGCTAATGGGCTGAATTTAGATGATTAGTTATAACAACTAATGACCTCATTTGTTGTTATTTGACATGAAGGCAACAATGGTCACTTCCTAAGATTAAGTTTCTTGTAATCAAAGCAAGAATGATCATAATCATTGCAGTAATGACTCAATGATTACATAAATTCCACATCGTGAATTGAACAGGAATGCCTATGGAGCAAAATTATTTAAGACTCCTCTATAAAATACCAAATAGTGCTCGCTTATCGTAGTAAAAACGATGGTGTTTTTGGTCTTTCTAAATGAGTTTAGCTAAAGTTATCCAAACGCATTAATTCCTCCCGCGTAAAGAAAGCTAAAATTTTGCTGGATGGTTGAAATGTAGGATAGCAATTTGCTAATCATATTATGCCTTTGGAAAGTGCTATGGAACTATGTATGCTGAAATTTATGGAACTATATATGCTGATATATGTGTGTGTGTGTGTGTGTGTGTGTACTGTCAAGTTTTTCGTCCAAAGATAGCAGACTATGGGAGCTTTGAATTAGGCATTTACTAACGTGAAGATATAACCATGACTCTGGTCATTTGCCAACAAATGTTTATTATTATTATTATTATTATTTTAGGGGTTAGAAGTTAGTTGTTAGAGGAAAAAAAGTGCAAGACTCAATCACGGGCTTCAAGATACGGGAAGCAATTCGACCACTCGGGCAATATGATACTTCTATTAAAATATAACAAGAGATCATATAACTTGTTATATTTTAAAAAACTTGTTATATTTTAAGAAGGGTGAAGAACAATCTCATTATAGAATCAATGACTCTTTTTAGTGAGTTGTGAGTAAATTGCACTGGGAACTAAGTCATGTAATTTTTCTCAATATGTATTGCTCTCACACTCTTACTTTGTTCTCATTATTGTGATTTAATTTTGACGTTTTTGCGTGCTTGTTCTCGCTTTATATGATTTAGACCAGGATAGCGACAATGGAGATTGGAGACTGGTTCATTTGATAGGCAAGTCACACATAAATCATTTGTTTTATTGGTACTTCCTTGCAAAAGAACATGAGGTGCATTCAAGCTAATTCTTGATAGTGAATAGAGGTAAATATTGAGAATTAAAAATGACTTTTTTTCCCTCTCCAGTCAACACTTACCTTCACCATATTGCTCAAACTTCAAACATGGAGATCCATCTATAATTCCAAAAATAATGGCGAAAAAAAAAAAAAAAAAAAAAAAAAAAAAAAAAGAAGAAGCTCATACCCACAACATGTCCTTAATGGGGCTTGAATTATCATTCTCCCCCTTTAAGAAAAAGAGATACACAGGGCTATTTGGTTAGTAAATCTTAAAAACAATTTTCTGATTATGTTTTTAGAGAATCCAAAATAAAAAATCTGTACAAAAATTGTTTGGTCCAATTTCTTTAAAACTCTATAAAAAGACTTATTTTCATATAAACTGTCTTTTATAATTTTTTAAAAATAATTTTCTACTTTTTGAATTATTGATAACTATTTTTAGAATTATAAACCAAGCGGACCATACCATCTGATAGAAAAGTATTACATGATTTTAAAGTGTTTTATGTACTTTAATTTAAGCAGCAACACTAAATTGGCTATAATTCAAGTTTATCAAGGAATTCCAGTAGCAAAGAACGGTTATAATTCTTGTGATGAGAATAATATATATATACACATAGATGTCTAGAGTTATTTTATTTTACTATTTATTATGGATTAAGTTCTACCATGGTATAATCGATGACAACTTCTTTTCAAGAAATCAAAGTAAAATTTTTATTTATATGAATTATGTGAATTTGTATGAGAGTTAAAGAACTCCCGGTTTATTTGAAATAAAATTATAAATTTAAGATTTTTAAAATTAATTTTAAACCAAATACTGATTTGAAAACGACTTCCTAACTACAAAACATTAAAGATTAAAAGTACTTTCGAAAGTAGTTTGAAATGGGCGATGTATAGTTAGACATAACTAAAAGAGAGATATTTGGTGGGTATGTAGTTACAAAAGGAATGGTGCCTTTTTGTAAAGAAGTGCAAACACTTTTCACAAGTTCCAACAAATATGTTTTTTAAACCAATAAATATAAAACAAATATGTTTTTTAAATCAATAAATATAAATATTACTATAAATTATTAGATGGTCCTGATTTATGTGATAGTTGATAAATTAATTTAATAAAAATGGTTCTGATCCATTGATACTTGGTGGACCAATTCAACTTAAACATTATTAGATGATTCTGATCCATTAACACTTGGCAGGCCAATTCAACTTAAACTCTTCCATTAAGAAAATGACCCCACAAGTGTCACTGGATCAGAACCATTTAATAATTTTCAGATTTGTTTTTTTTTTATTTATTAATTCGGGGTGTCAGGTAAGTCACTGCTGGGACAGCAGAAGCTAACCACAAAGAATACCTAATGAGACTCGAATCCCAGACCTTGGGCTTGTTAAGCTCCAAAGTTTAGCTAGTAAACTGTTGGGCCATATTCAAAGTTAATGACAACGCTCCTTGTTGTTATAAGAAAAATTGTTGAAATATATAAATAAATGTTGAAATATATAAATATTTCTATGTAATTGTGGAACAAAAATCTTCTACCAATCATGGTGTCTCTTTTGACTATTATATACCTTCCATATATTCTTATCTTTACCATGCCCCTTATACTTAAGCAATATACAGATCTGAATAATAAAAATGTATCTCCTAATGGCTCTTTGTTCATAGATGCATGTAGGCCTTAGTGCGGAACCATGTATATGTTCTCCATATTTTTCTCTTCCCTTATCCTATTTGCATTTATTATTTTGCATCCAATTTTAACAACAAAAAAAAAAAAAAAGTAATAATTTTACATCTTTGTGTTTTGTCCTGGGCTACCATCAGGTACGGACTCAGAAAAGTATGCGAAAGGGGGCGATTTAAAAAAAAATGTTGTGGGGGCAATAGTAAAGTTTTTATCTAATTTTAGTTGGGGCAAACTTAAAATTTTGAAAATATATAATTCAAATAAGTAAAATTAGTGGGTAAAAAAGCAAAAGGAAAAAATTTCAGTGCGGGCAATTGCCCCCACTGAGCCCTTCACAGATCCGTCCTGACTACCATACCCAAGGCTCAGACAAGGGTTTCGAATCTTAGTGTCTCTGCAAGTCCCTCGATTTAATCATGTACATGTTGAGGGGTCAATGCGTGTGAGATGTGAATTAGTCGAGACAAAGCTCTTGACACCCCATTAAGGAAAAAAAAAAAAAAATGGGTAATGATAAAAAAAAACATGAAATTTATGTGTACGAAGATATAGATCTTTAGAACATAATTAGTTTTATTTTTATTTAACAAATTGAAAGGAAAGAGTTTCAAAACAGAAAGAGTAACGATAGGCAACACTAAAAGGAAAACGCCAAACTCTACAAATTTGATAGGGCTAAGAGCATTTACAGCTATATGTTAAAATTTTTCTTTGTGTAAAATATACACGGTCACTTATGACGTGTAAATTTTTTCCATCTCCAGCAGTCTGTTAACCTACATTATCACATCACCAATATGTAAAAAGGTTGTGTATTTACCTTTTTACACTACCAAATCAACATATTTCTTTTTTCATTCTTCTTTCTCATTCCATTAAAGAATCAATCATATATTAAGTAAGTTTGTAAAAGTTATGTGGGTCCAGACATATGTACGTGAGTCTTAGCATAACACCTGGTTGATTATTATTGGGAGATATATTTTTATACAAAAGGTATAAAACAATCATTGGAGATAAAATTAAATAATTCAATTTTTTGTGTAAAACCATTGTGACACATCAGATTTACAAAAAAATATATATATACAATGGTTGGAGAGGCTCTAATCCACGTGAGAAAAAAAAATATATAAGGAAAGAAAATATATACATATATGGTGCTTTCTCTTTCCCCGCACAAACATGAAACCAAAAACTTTTCAAAATTAGATATATACAACACTTCTCCTCAAGTGTCATCTTTTGTAAAATTACTCTTAACCCCTACTTTTTCTTTGAAAGACAAATACATTTTGTAGAACTCTAACTAGATGAATAAATTATAGATTAAAAATTCCTTAATATAAATTTAAAAAAATAAATATTTGATTTATTCACAGCATAGATAATACTGTATTTGTATAGTTTTATGAATTATTACTTTATAAATTTAAATTTATGGAATACGGGAACAAATAATTTTCGATTTATGATTATTTTCTTTTGCTCTCTCCATCCAATTTTGGAGAATTTTTAGTTCCTGTTTATGAGGGAAAGAGAAAATACCATGTATTTTTTCTTTTTTTTTTTCCTTTTCATTTATGTCATGTAAGAGATGACTCTTTCTTTTTTTTAATTCTGACGTAGCTTACCCAAAAAGATTCGAATAGATAGACAATGCGAAAAAGAAAACACCAAAACTCTACGAATCTGATATGGCTAAACTACGTCAGAATTAAAAAAAGAAAGAACCCTTACATGGTATAAATGAAAAGAAAAATATATGGAAAGAATATATATATATATATATATATATATATATATATATATATATATATGGTGCTTTCTCTTACCTCTCACAAAGAGAAAACTAAAAACTCTTCAAAATTAAATATATACACAACACTTCTCCTCAAGTGTCATCTTTTATAAAATTACTCTCAACCCTTACTTTTTCTCTAAAAGACAAATACTACTTGTTCTCCAAAATTAGATATTTGAATTTTACCTTTATTTCAAAAAAAAAAAAAAAAAAACAGAGACATATTCGCATTTTACCGATATTTCAAAAAACGCTACACTTATAACCAAAAATAGCATTATAGTACACTTGTAAAGGCAATTGTATCATTTCATTTATTTGGAAATCAATTTGAGTATTAAGGTATAAAACTGTAGTATAAATGCCACATCCTTTCAAAATTACAAAGTCTAATAAATAAGAGAATTATGAAAGATATTCCCACCATATAAAGCACTTTTGTAGTGCACTTACTATTATTGTCTAAAAAAAACATAGAAAAACACACTTGTTCTTCAAGCACAAAAAAACTCAAACTTCACAATTATCAAAAGATACTTACAATGTAATTATGTTTAAGTGTAGTGTAAGAGCATTACTAGTATGTTTCTTTTACTGTACCTGTTTTTATTTTTTGAAAATCAAAAACAATTTTCAAAAATGTTTTTTGAAAACAAAAATGGCTGATTGGATATTTCAGGTCAGGGTAAGGGTCATAAGAGTCATTGTACTAGGAGTAGTAGAAATCTGAAGAAAAGAGCATAGGAAGGCGGATGGTGTGTTCTCAGTTTCCACTTTTCTTCTGAGTAATATCATATCTTTCTTCTCAATTTCCCTTTTGTAATTTTTTCTCTGCAGAAATCTCTGTCTCTCTTCGCTCTCTCTCCTCTGATCCGTCATGTTTGATAATCTCCAGATTCCAACATCACTCTCTGCTTCAGGTATGTAAATTTCTCTATCATCTCTCTCTCTCTCTCTCTCTCTCTAAGGCTCTCTCATTCTGTTCTCCTTGACTCCCTCAACTCTGTTTGGGGTTTCTGATCTCTCTTACTTCACTCACTTTTGTTCAGAATGAAAATGTACCTATTTTTAAGTTTCCTTATTTGATGTACGGATTGGATTCCAATGTCGAAAATGGAAACTACTCATTTAGATTTTGATTTTCTGGATCTTAATTTTTCAGATACCTGATGTCTAAAAGTTGCATATTGTTCGTATGCTAATGTGCATTCTAGGGGTGTTTAATGTCTCACATTTTGCTTTTACATGTGAATGACGAACTGGGCATGTTTGCTTTTTGTGATTTAGGCAATCCTTGTCTTTTATTTTGGATCTAGGAAGTTGAATGTGGCATTTACTTTTCGAATCTTTGTTCTGTACTGTTTTTTTTATAAAATGGGATGGTCGATTAGGGTTTATTTTGATTCATTGTTCTTGGTTGGCTGGAAATGGGATCTTAAATGCAGTTCCTGTATATGAACGAGACTTCTGTTTATTATAGCAACATAAAGGGGGATTTTCAATTTTCTTGCATTTGACATTGGGATTCATTAGCTTGATTTCAGATCTATGGTGTGTACTGTATCACTTTCTCATAATTTAGATGTTCTCTGTCTGTCTGCTTGTTTTGGTACATGTTATCGAATCAATAAATTGTTGATATTGATATACATGATACTCCTTTTGGTTATCTGCTTTTTAGGGGATACTGGATTCTTAGTTATTCTGTAGTAGATTGAGTTGCAATGCTGCAAATATCAGCACAGCTGGTGTACCATAATATGTGTTGATTTGTTGGACTTGCCAATTTCGTTAGTGCTGTCTATAATTTTTTATAATGGCATTTATACATGGACATTTTTCTGAACTTTCTAGCTAATAAATAACCATGGTTTTTATTAGATTTCCATGTTTTGTTATAAAAGGGCTCTGAAATTGCATCAAGACGCTTATTTTGTTACACTCTTGATCAAGTATGATTACTCCGGAATTGGGTGCGCTAAGTTGAGCGTTTGGACTCTTTTAAGCTGGTATAGTTGGAGGTTCTTGGGGCAGTGCTTTGTGTGCTCTTGTTGTTTGGTTTCTCTTGCAGTCATTCAAGTCAGCTTAATGGGTTCCCGATTCCCATCCCATCAGTTGAGCAATGGCCTTTACGTATCAGGCCGGCCTGAGCAGCCAAAAGAAAGGCCTCCCACAATGAGCTCAACAGCCATGCCCTACACTGGTGGCGATATAAAAAAGTCTGGAGAACTTGGAAAAATGTTTGATATTCCTGTGGATGGCTCCAGGTCAAGAAAATCTGGACCTATAAGTAATGTTCCTTCTAGAACTGGATCATTTGGTGGTGCTGCTTCTCATTCAGGCCAATTGATGCCTAATGCTGTGAATAGGGTTGGTTCGGTATCTTCTGGTGGGGTTCCTGGTTCAGCCTCATTAAAGAAAACCAATTCTGGGCCTCTCAATAGACATGGTGATCCAGTGAAGAAGTCATCTGGTCCTCAAGGGGCAACCTCTGTTTCACGGCAAAATTCTGGCCCTCTTGCTCCTGTCCTCCCCACAACAGGTCTCATCACATCTGGGCCTATTTCTTCGGGGCCACTGAATTCATCGGGGGCTCCTCGGAAGGCATCCGGTCCGTTGGATTCCACAGGATCAGTCAAGCTACACAGTACTTCTATAGTTCATAATCAAGCCGTCACTAACCTTAGCCAAGAGGAAGAATATTCCTTCCGCAAGAGCTTCCCGAAGCCTATCCTTTGGTCGATGATTCTGCTGTTTGTGATGGGTTTTATTGCTGGAGGTTTTATCCTTGGAGCTGTTCACAATCCCATTCTTCTAATTGTTGTCGTAATTCTTTTTGGTGCTGTTGCTACAGTATTTACCTGGAATACTTGTTGGGGAAGAAGGGCTATTACCGGGTTTATTGCCAGTTATCCAGATGCTGAGCTTAGAACTGCAAGGGATGGCCAATTTGTCAAAGTTTCTGGGGTACGTAACGTCTTGAAGAATGCTGAAACAGTGTTTCTATTGTGATTCTGCATGTTTTATCAGTAGCATGCTTTTATTGTTCATTTCCCCCAAGTTCTTTAATTAGCTTGATTTCTCGACTAGTGATGTCTTTTTATCTTGGAAAGGTTATAGCTATTTAATTTATTTATTTTTAAATAATAATTGTGAATTTTTTAGCAGAATTTGTTAGGTTTCAAAAGTAGTAGATTGAACATTTGTTCAATGGAAATCTGGAATCAGTTTTGTTGGATGTCTTGAATTCTATGGAGTTGAAACCATGAACGCTTTGACATGATTTTAATTTTAATTTTTGTTTTACCTAGGCGTGCCCAAAAAAATGTTGGAATCGGTACCCGTTCTGAACCGAACCAATTGTATTGTTATATATAGATATTTTATACTTGCATGTGCTTGTCCTATACTGCTTAGAGATTGATCTGGTTTTTTCTTATGTTCTTTAAATTGCATCCATTTGTTTGTTACACTTGCCTATGAGTGTCCTAACAATGAAGGGCTGTAATTTCTTGAAGGTGGTTACATGTGGAAATGTTCCCCTCGAGTCATCGTTCCAGAAGATTCCTAGATGTGTTTATACATCTACAAGTTTATATGAGTACCGAGGATGGGACTCAAAAGCAGCCAATGCCACACATCGCCGCTTTACTTGGGGTCTCCGATCACTTGAGGTGAGAAAGATTTTATTCTTCATTAAATATCCGGATGGTTACGAATTTTTAAAATCGTTTCTTTCAACCATTGAAGTGGATGTTTTTAGTCAAGTATGCCGACTTCTGAAAGGTTTCATGCATGTACATGACTTAGGAATGATTTTTCTTTTCTTTTTGTATTACATCATATTCTTTTTGAATTTTGATTTGTATAAACCTCACTTGGACATGATTTTGTGATTCAAATTGTCCAAATTTACATTGGAAACAACTCTCTGAGTCAACTGTGTCGGAAGAAAGTTGAAGATGCGTGTCAAAGTTGTATGTAATTATTAATGAGCCAGTTATGTTCAGAGGAGTGAAGTTAACAGGTTTCCTGTACTCACCAACTCTTGAATGTAGTTTTGTTGGTTTGAACTTGTCTGGACCTTGTCCAGGTGGTGACAGCGTTTTTGTGAGTGGATGAATGTCTCTCAATGACTACCATCCGGACCTTAAAATGAGTGCATCATTAACCACATATACTTCTTTCTAGGGTATGCTCTTGAGTCCTCGTTCTCATTTAAGTTTTGGCTTGTTATTATGGTGAATGCATGAATGAAAGGTGAAGGTAGTTGCTGTTATATTTCTGGCTATAATCAGTCACAAGGTTTTCTGATTTGACATATTCCACCTTTTTTTATTGCTCTGTCATGGAAAGAAGCATATTTACATATTATGAATTTCTTCACACAGGCGTATATAATTTTGCCGGCTTGAAATATTTTCTCTGTATAATTGCAGAGGCATGTGGTTGATTTCTACATTTCTGACTTCCAGTCTGGGTTGAGGGCATTGGTTAAGACTGGCTATGGTGCTAGGGTGACTCCATATGTGGATGAATCTGTTGTTGTTGACATCAATCAGTCAAACAGAGACATGTCTCCAGAATTTATCAGATGGTTGGGAGAAAGAAACCTCTCAAGTGATGATCGTATAATGCGATTAAAAGAAGGGTAAAAAATTCAACCGTGTACCAAAATCTTCTTAGTTCGTTTAAGCTTAATTGCATGCTTATGTAGTGTAATATTGCAAAGTGAAAGCTTAATCAAAACTAGCAATAGAAAGAACAACAGAGTATATTATTACCTAAATGGTAGATATGGGAAAGCTTTTGCCTCTGAAGAATTCCTTTCAAATTGAAACTAGCAGATGTTTTTGGATTAAATAATGAAGTGACTAGCTTGATGAAATATAATATGTTTTTGCTAATTTTTTAGGGATGTTTGTTCATTAATGGTGAAAACATATTTACATCTGATGCTTTTTCGTTGTTTCTTTTTTCCTTTTTTGCCCCAAAGAGGAGAGATATTTTTAGATATTTTATTGGCTATTCAAACTCTTCTTGCTTGTGTGGTGATTGACGACAATAGGTATATCAAGGAAGGTAGCACTGTGAGCGTAATGGGAGTTGTCCAGCGGAACGAAAATGTGCTGATGATTGTTCCTCCACCAGAGCCAATCCCCACTGGGTGTCAGTGGGCTAAATGTATTCTTCCTGCAAGCCTCGAGGGCATTGTTTTGAGATGTGAGGACAGTTCAAAGATTGATGTCATTCCGGTGTAGCAAGCATTTCGAAGTTCAAATTCTTGACGGTTTGCTGCTTTGAGATTAAATTTGTCGAATAGTTTTGATATGGTGGTGGTGGTGGTGGTGGTGGTGGTGGTGTCATTTTTCATTTCACCAGATGTATAGTTTTGTGATTTTTTTCCATCCTTATTTTGGCTCAGAAGCTTTTGTAATGGGGTTGGTGTGATTATTATAGCAAGTGGGAACTTGATTGGTTAAATGAGGGGTTTGAGGATTGGGTTTTATGTTTAGGATTGTTTGAAATGATTTGAGTAATTTGTGTTTGTTCTTGTCGAAGGTGGTGGTATCAAGTAGTCCTCAAGTGCTAAGTGGTTACCGGTTTCAGTTGTTTGAGATATGACTGCTTTTGGGCCGTACTCTGAAATTAACTGTCTCAAATTTGATGTGGTTGAGATGAGGAATGCTTTGCAGAGATGCCTTTTGCTTTGGCTTTTGTGGGAAAGAAATTCATGCTTGGGACTGTGTCTAAAAAAGTTAGTTCAGACCCACAACTACAATATTAGGTTTTGTACTGTGCTCAAACCTTGTATATATATGTGTGTATATATATATATATATATTAGTTATTGGATATATAAATTATATTGATATCTGGGAAAAGATTAAAAAACTAAAAAGAAATTTGTAATATAATATGGCAGATAATTTATTGACATAAAACCTGAAGGACTGATCCTAATGAGGTACCGTTAAAATTTTGATACTAAATAGGTTATTTAAGGTTTTAAAAATATAGATATGTGGGGAAAAATTAACATGGTAGAAAAGTAGTATACTACTGATAGATTAGGTTCTAAAATGAACAGAAACGGAATGACCGATACCAGTTGGTTTTAGCCCGGGGGGTGGCTAGACACTTATTTGGTTGGAAGGAAAGAAAAAGGGTGGAAGGAAAGTAGAAAGGAATAAATAAATTTCTAACGTGATATAAAGAAAAAAATGATAGCTTCAAAAATTTTCATCGACCGAAGATAGGAGAGAAGACAAGTGAGCCTATTATAGAAGTTTTAAATTACTACATCACCCTTCATAAATATTTAATAAATTCCATAAATAAGGTAAGGGGGGTGTTTAAGGATAAAAAGAACTTAAAATTTTATCTTTCCTTTTATCGTACATATCAAATTACTTAATCTATCATCCTTTCTTCTTTCCTCAGCCAATAGGAAGGCCTCAATTAGTTTTTATTTCTTTATATTATATCCTACCTAAAATTTTTATTTCCTTCCTATTATCACTCCAGTCACAATTAATTTTTATTTCTTCATATTATATCCTATCTAAAATTTTTATTTCCTTCCTATTATCGCTCCAGTCAATATAAAGGCCCCAAAAATTGTATTTCCTTATATTATAACTTTCAAAAAAAAAATATTTATATTATAACATTCCTAAAAATGTTATTTCCTTCTTATTAGTAAACTCTGTCCAATAGAAATGCCCCAATTTTTTTTTTTATTTCCTTATATTACAATCTCCTTAAAAATTTTATTTGTATCGATTATTAGACCATAACCAATAAAGATTTAATAGGGACCAAAAGATTTCTATCATTATCTTACCTCTTTTTTTCTCTCCCTCTCTCAGCTCCTCATTCACGTTTCTTTTTTCTCTAAAATTTGTAAAACTTTCCATATTCTTATTTTAACTTTTTCTTCTTCTTTTTTCCTTCTTATTTTTGACAGATTTTTCCTCATTTTTTATTAAATATAAGTTCTATAACTCTAAGATCAATTATGTGACAAGAAAGATTAATTGGATTGACTATATATATATTAGATATTAAAAGGCTACTTTTATATTTTTTTGTCTAAGACCTCAAATTATATTGAGCCACCCTTGATTTTGGCGTGCTTTCTTTGTAATTTTTTTGGGTAGGTGGTTACGTAAGACCTATGAAACACAGACACCCCTCCTAGGAGTCTCATACTAGTATCGAACACGTGTCTGGCACTTCTATGAAGTGTCTAAAAATTATTTTTTATTGGACACGGGGTGTGGCACACGGAGAACACATACTAGACACGGATAATTTTATTGGCTGGTCCTACGGTGTCCGTGTCTTGTTTTTTTTAAAAAAAAATTTACCGTGTCACCGTATCCGTGTCGTGTTATACCCGTATTCGTACTTTAAGACTAATATATAAAATTGCTAGTTTTTTTAACTAATGCAGTGATTATATTTTACCCCTACCGAAAATTCAATCTTTCTGAACATATATCATCTTAAACTAGTGTTTATGGTTGCGTTTGTTCCTTTTTTTTCAAATTTTATTTCTTTATTATTTTTCATATTCTTTTTCAAAATTAGATGATTTAAATCGTCTTGTCGTATTAAATTCTATACAATTGTTCTCTGTAATAGATGCCCTTGAATTGTGGTCCCAACTCTCCCAAGAAAGATTAAAAATAAAAATAAAATTGTTAGAAAACATGTGACGTCGTGAACAAAAATGTGGTCCAAAGACATAAACGTGATCATAAAACTTAAAAACGCGTTACATCGTCATTATATTTAATTTTCAAAATTATTTTTTGGGTGTGGGTGTGGTTGGTCGGAAAAAAATTCTTCCGACAATTTGTCAAGATGAAATTCAAATAATACTCCCCCCTTCTCCCAAAAGTTAATACATTTCTATGTTTAGCCGCTCAAAAAGTATATTTTTAATAACATTATCAATTTAATTTTGTTGTTTTAAATTTATAAAAAATAAATTATCATATCATTGTGGACCTATTATGAGTAAATTGATAATTCATTCACTACCAATATAATAAATTAAAAAAATTAAAAATTAAAAGTTGTTACCTTATAAAGTTTGATTCCCAAAAAGAAACATTTTTGGCGAGACAGAGGGTGTACAACCTGTCTAGATTCTAACTCAAGTTATTTCAAGGAATGATTTTTTTTTTTTTAAAAAAAAAAGAAAATAAAAAAAAAGGAAGAGTTGAGACAATACAAATTTAAATGTAAACTTACAGTGATAAAAATGATTTGTAGTAGAGTTGAAACAATACAAATTTCAATGCAAACTTAGAGTGATAAAAATGATTTGTAGTAGAGTTGAGCTTGGATTTCTACTTGTTTTTTTCAAGTAATGATCCCGATTAATGATTTTTATATAAATAATAATTTATTTTTTTTAATTAGTACTTTCACACACATGTTTCAACTGCACACACATGTCTCAACCGAGGTTCGAACTCCTAATCTCCTTTTGAAAAGGTTCTCGCTGGACCATTGATCCATTAGTTGATTTTAATAGCATTTTTTCTATTATTATTGTTTAATATTAGACTATTCTATAAAAAAAATATATACAAAATTTATCTTTAATTTATTTATGTTTTAATTATTTTTCTTAAAAAATATGCATAATGGTACACCACGAACTCTCCACAACCCTGATATGGGACGGCCTCGAATCAGATCTGAAAAAAAAAAAAAAAAATTAAAATTAAAAAAAAATTATTGGCGAAACGAATTTGAAAAGGGTGCCGTCCCAAACCCGCCCGTTACCATCTTTATGGACTCTCGTCCACCTAGATTGGGTGAAGCTGTATAAGATAGATACTCAGACCACCTTGATTTCACGTTAAAATTGCAATGAAGCTTTGAAATTATGTAACAGAAAAATAAAATAAATACGACAATTAGAGAAAAACAAATATAAATTTTATAGTTCCCCCCATGTTGTAACGGGTGGTTTTGTGAAGCCATGAATAATGGCGATGAGCATCGTGAAAATAATGAATAGAACATGTAAAAGGCAATAGAAAATGGATGGTCAACCGGGCATTCCAACCGCTCACTATTCACTATTCTTTTTCCAATGTAGAGAAAAACCCTAGCCGTGTATTCCTCTAACCCTGCACCGCGAAGGGATTAGACCTAAGCTTTTAAGAGACAAACTAAAGGAGGTAAACACAAAGAAATGTGTTTTTAGCAATCTTCCATTCGTTTCCACGAAGCTCTACTAGGTTAAAAATTAAAATCCAGGGAATTGCTTTTACAAGGAGAAAAAGTCTAGTGATCATAACAACCACCTCATGAAACTACTAGGTTAAACATAAACCATGCATATCAGAAAATATAAAAACCACTACTACAACTTCTACTCTCTCTTTTTTTTTTTTTCTTTTTTCGGGGAGGGAGGGGTGCTTTAATGGCTAACCACCAGAATAAAATTAGTTCACATAAGATTCAAAATGCATCTCAGATAAACAAAGTATAAACCATCTGCTGCAGAAGCTTTACACATACTATTCTCTGACAGTAATTTGATGAAATGATTGGAAGAAGATGAGTCATAGGGTTATTGATTCAGAATCTGTAACTACCATATCCTCCCATACCAGACGATCCATACCCACCATAAGGTTGTCCTGACAAGGAAGATGAGGAATAAGAGCTGCCACCCAACTGAGAGTAGGAAGACCTCAAACCAGTGTCAGTATTGCCATAGCTGCTAGCAACAGGCTCTCTGTGGCCGCCGATTGATTCCTGCAAGAGTGAAGAAGAAAATGAATCTATTCAACAACAATATAAAAAATAAATTAAATTATGTTATCAATACAAGCCCATGTAAACAGCTTTCTTAACACAATTCCGTAACCCAATACGCAAGACTCAAATAAACTCGAGAAATTATTTACATTAACTAACGGAAAATAAATGAAACCTCACTTAAAAATCTTTTCACATATCAATCCTCAATTTTTGCTATATTATCATTGAGCTAGTAGCTTTCTTCAATTTAACATAGCAAAGCCAGAAAATAAATCAACAATAGTTCATTTTTTCCATAACTTTTCATAAAAAAACATATTTTGCATATTTGATTCCAAGTAAGAAAGATTATCATCTCAAAAGAAAGTTTAAAGAACACATAAGACAACAATATGGTGATTCCTCAAACCTGAATAAGTTGCTGAGCTGTCTGAACCTGTGATGAAGTCCCCTTAATTTCCACAGTAATTTCATCAGGTAGGCCTCTACTCTCCTGCACGGTGAGGATGGCGCCACTAGTACGTCGAATGTATGCAATATTTGACCCTCCAATCCCAATGATGTCCTCAGCATAAGTGAGTGGTATTTGCATTGTCTGCGCAATCTGATTAGAGGAAGCAAACAGATCAGATAGTGAAACTAGGGCAAGCAATAACCTACTAAAGTAAAAAGAGATTAGGCCAACAATATATAACAACTATTTGGTGAGCATGAACTGGTTGAAATCTATGAAAATGACTTCTCTTCTTTCCTTTTGGTAGTCCTATTCATACTCAACTTTTGATGCTCAATCTCATCACTGAAAGAATGGTGATGTTACAAATATTAAAATAAAAAATTAACAGGCAGGGATGATATTTTATCTGGACTTCGCGACAAGATAGAATTGCTGATTTTCATTAAGACGCATATAGCAAGGCAATTGATGCAATTTTATCGGGCTTGAAGTCTTGATGTTCTCCACTTGAAAATAAACTCTGCTTCCACGTTGTTAAGCAAACTTCATCCTCCCAGATACACAACCAGGTCTCTGTATCACATATGAATATGATGCCAAGCATCATGCTAGAATTATTCTTTTACTTGAATACAACGGAATGCCCGTTGGGTCCTAGTCAAATCATCTTGCAACATCTGTTAGGTAGTAATAACCAAGTGGACTAAAGAGGGGAATAGTTCTTTCTGAACATCATAAGTATCCGATTTCATAGATCATACAGAAAACTGAGTAATATTTCTGCATAAATTTATGTTCGATAGTCCCAACACAAGCTTTAGATCACATTAATATCTTTCGGAAAGTAGAGGCACAAGAAAGAAAATGAGGACCTCAGAGGAGGTTCAGCAGTTTTAAGCAAGCAGGCTGAATGAATCATACCAGTAAGCAAGATGGAAACTATGTGGAATCTATGTTCTTTTTCGGGTTTGAGAAAGAGAAATTAGTAGACTTAACTGTTAGGTGCTCTTTTTCAATGTACGAAATTATTCTTGATGAAATTTTTAATATGTTTGACCATTCAAACAAAACTCAATTTCATTAAAGTATCTATCATGTTTGTTCTGAAATGATAATATAGTACAAACACACGAATATGAAACTGCCCAAATGCAATATTCAAATACATCTTGAACATTTTATTTAAACCACAGTCAAAACAGTGGAGAGAGCATATGTGGCCACTCCATGGGCCAGTCCAGGCCAACCACCCTATTACAATCAAATGTCTGGACAGACCAGAAAGAAGATGACAGGAATATGCAATATTACCGACACCAAAAGAAATATGGACTCAAAAGTGGCGTAAATAATTAGATAAATGCCATTGAAACCACCAACCTGGGTTACAATAGGACCAGCAGCACGAGTAAGTCCTGAAGATCGCATTCCAGATAGACCAGGATCTTGAGAATAAAGTGAAAGCCCAGAGGAATGGATTTGTGATTCCATCTGGGTTTCACGGTCAAGATACAGAGAATCCCGCTTTCCTGGAAGAGAATAATCACTACCAATTCCACTTTGAGAAGAAGTATGCAGCAATGGTTTGTCAGACCAGGTCTCTACTTGTCGATCTTGTTGAACTGTTGTATTGTTCTGTAAAAAGGATGTGGCATTATTAACTTATTTTTAGTGAAATAATCCATCATACTCGACAGAAATTACACTTACACTTTTTTCAAATAATGGAATAACACTATGATCCACCAAGAACTTCCTTAGGTTTCCAACCACAGCTTCTAGAGCTTTAAGAACCTTGAGAGCTTCTCCCTGCAACTCCACAATTCTCTCATCTGAGTTGGCATAGATTGGCAATTCATCTGGCAGCACATATATTAAGGTACCATGAGCCTTGTTATTTGGAAATTGAGAACCAATTTCAGAATAGACATGATATAGAAATCAGATGTATATAAATAAATAAAGCGGTTCCAAAATCATTATAGATAGAAAATGCACAAAAGACAAAATCCTTGATTTCACTGAGATAACCACTTGGAGGGGTTAAACACTGTAAGGATCAGGCAATGTCCTGAGATAAGACCAGAGCTCTTTTAATGTCTCTGCCAAAGATTCCTCGAATCACATTTCAGCATGGCAATGTGGTTGGCTGATATATTCCTTGACCAAGTAGATTGTCCACATTTGAATAGCAGCTAAGTATTTTGATTAACTTTCTTATTTAATTATTTATTTTATATAGATAAAAACAAAAGAATATGAAGACAGTGTTCAAACTCCTTTGGAGCTCAAACTCAAGAATACGATTTGACCACCACCATGCCTTGCCAGCTAAAATAGCTCTGTGCATCTTATAAAGTTTCTGTAAAGGGCTTACATCAGTAACCTATTACTATCTTCCGTCATTAACCAATAATCAATCCTCGGGATTGGGAATGTTAGAAAACAATTTCAGTAATATATTTCTGTAAAGAAAAGATTCAGGTCGTAATTTATAAACCGAACTAAGGTGAACAAAATCAAAATAAATTTAACACTTGTCACTAAAATACAATAGGTAAGATTTTGCATGAAGATCTAAGGTTAGATCATGCTAATACGTTACTTTGGAGGAGGAAAATTACAGAATTTATTAAAAGAAATGGGGAAGAAAAACAAAACAAAAAAAAAAAAAATTAAATGGGCTACAAAGGTTCACGTCCTTTATGGTCCACACAGCACGACAATAGCCATAAACCTGTCAATTTTAATAGGACTGTTGTATGGGTTTGCGCCCTCAATTGCATTATGTAAGAACAGTTACATTATCTAATGAGTGCTTGCCTCTATTCAACGTGTTTGGCAACCACATTTTAAAGCGAAGATGGCTTGGCTGCATATTAGCCATAAATGAAACTAAAACTCCAAATGACAAGGACTTAAAGAAACATACTATCACCAAGACTACTTTAACAACAAACATGTGAAAGGAGAGGTAATTGACAGAAATTTTTGGAAAAATAGCCGCTGCCACCCCAAAAAACACATTGTCAGTAGCATAAATGAAAACCTTTGGCTAATTAATCATCTATATTTAGATAGAGAATGCCCCCAATAAGATCAGTTTTATACTAACTAACAGCCTATCAAGTAAAATTGTTGTGTTTTTTCTATAGTGTATTCATATTCTGCCTGTTTGCCTCAAGTTTCATTTGGTTTTCCAAGAAGTTGCATTTCAGCAGCGCTATCCATTTTTGGAAGTGTTCTTAAAAAGAATAATGTAATAAAGATTGAAATGGACTCTAGTTCACTTGAGCTTAAGTTTTTCTGCACAAAGACTTGGCCAATCTCCCTTTTTTTCAGGTGCACCCAAATGAATCTTCTATAACAGCTCTCATCCCATTCCAGAATTTGGTTTTCTTATGATTGCCCTATTGACAACCAAAAATCTTGTCAAAATTGATCTTCCTTAACACCATTGAACTGGAAAACTTTTAATTACAAAAGAAGTCCCCACTTGCTTCATAGAAGCACTAAAAAAGAAAGTAAATAGTATTTTTCAAAGCAATAATAATCTAGGCAAAACCTTTCTAGACAACCCATCAGATTTAGCAAGAGTTTTGGTAGTTAACTTTGTTACTTGAACATGTGGAAATGGGAGCATAAAAATAATAATTAAATAATGTCAGAAGATTAAAAAAATATGTAACATGTCTCATAGTGTCGCATAAGGATCATCTAAACACCCTAGTAATGACAGGAAATTTCCAAATACAAAATGCTCCAAAATTTTTGATAAAATAACAATTTTCCACGACACATTCTGAGAAATCAAACGGCCCACGAATCTACATATTTCCCTTCTCTCAATTTCTAGCCTCCCCTATATACAGCAAATACTAGTTTCATACATAGATGATCAACAAATAAAAAAGTAAATTTACAGAGAGAAAAAAGAAAAAAAGTCCTTTTAAAGGATTAGGAAATAAATATGTGAAGCAAGAAGTTGGCAATTGTTTGGGTTTGTTTGGTTCAAAAACTCTGAAAAACTAAAAACTGTTTCCGATTCCTTAAAATAAGACATTTTTTATAAAAAAGAATTCAAAAAACTGACAACCAACGATTTCTCAATTTTCAATAAACATAAAATAAAAAACAGTTACCAGAAAGTTGAACCAAACAGGCACTTGATATTTCACAGTTTTCATTCATCATCATGCTAGTAATGCCAGCAGTGCTCTCTTGGTCCCACCTATGTGGGACGCAAGCACGGTAGCCTAATAAAAACCTAACTTTTAATATTATTATTTGCATTCAATGGAAGCTTTTACTGTACACCAAATAATGGGCCATATAACAATTCTATAACAAATAAAAAATTCATTTTGAAACATTTAAAGCATACCATTTGAGAGAACCCGAACAGAGGCACCAGTGCTCTCTTGTATTGACTTAATTATAGAGCCTTGCTTGCCTATTAAATTAATGGCTTGTGCAGATGCCACCAGTAACCTGATTGAACAAAACGCAACCCCAGCAACACCAGATGCTTTACCATCGCTCTCACTCTCAGGTAATCCACTGACACGTTTAAATACTTTTATGGTAGCATCCATTGCAGGGGACAATGGAGCCTCCAGTTCTTCCTTTCCAGATATTAGGACCTATAGGATTGAGGAAAAAATAACCCAGTTCAAAATTAAAATCCAGTGACTTGGTAGAAACAACAAATTGAAAATAAAATGAATTTGTGGTGAATATTAAACGCAACACCACCAGGGCCACCTAATATAGCAAAAATATAGAGAAAAAGAAAAGAAAAGCAACAGGCTAGCTAACTAAAACAGAAACTTCACTACTCTAAGGACCTGTTTGGGAACCACAGTTGCTTTGTGTTTTTGCTTTGACCCGAAGCAGAAGCAATGTTTCTGCTTTGGAGTGTGTTCAATACCATTTGGAAGCATGTTTTATAACGTACATTTGTTGCAAGATTTTTGGGAGCAAAAAAATGAAAACATGTTTGGTAAAAAAATATTGCAAGTTTGAAAAATAAGATGGCTAGTTAAAAAGGTCATTTAGAGTTTTTTTTATTTTTATTTTTCTGGGGGGTATTGTTCATTGCTATAGTGCGGAAGCACCAAATTGGTGCTTCCGGTTTTGGCCTCTTTTTAGGAAGCGCTTCGGTACTATTAAAATCGTAGCAAACGTTACCAAGCACACTTCGTGCTTTTGCTTTGCTAAAGTACACTATCCGAATCAAGAAACACGAAGTAACTGCGGCTGCCAAACAGGCTCTAAGTAAGTGCTCTTGCAATTTCCATAAATTCGATCAAAAATGGCAACCAAACACATGATTACTAAAATTTGGAAATCATGTTGATGAGAAAACACTCCGTCACTTATGTTGAAAATAAGTGAGGCAAAAACCAAAAACTTCATGGAAAGCAGCCAGTATTGCTAAAGGAAGAACAATTACTCCGTGTAAAGCAGCTTGAATTAAGTTCAAGATCCAAGATGCACTTAGCTCACGTGAAGATTAAACAATTTAATAGATAAAAGACAAAAACAAAGAAGTGAAAGGTTTAAATAAATTTTAAAAGCACTCAGTTTTTTATCGAATGTCCCCGAAGGGACTAAAAGCACTCAAGTCACACGCCAATTCTTCACCAAGTCAAGAAAAAAGTTTAAGGACAAAAAGAAGTGCATGGTATAAGGAAAAAATTAAGCTAAATCCCATTATTAGAAAGTCATTGAATGTGGTGTGATTCAAATTATATAACTAGTATCGAATCAATATTAAACCTCTCTTTCATTATAAGCAACTTAAAGCAATACTGTCAACAGAACACACTCAACACAGCTTTGTAACGTGGGGTGAAAAGAATACATGATGCAATTTGGAAACCCTTACGTCATGTTAGAAACTGATCAGCACAACACATGCAATGTATTTGAGCAATGTAATTTCACTTGCAAACCAGAAATAGGCAATAGTTGTCTCTGGTAGTGGCAGGTGGGCTACGAGTTAGCAAGTAATCATGAAGCATAGTGGGGGTGGGACAGCAGTGGAGTTGCTGTGAAATAGAGAAAGGGGCAACTGTTGTGTTGGTGATTTAGGCGAGGAAGAGGCATTGATGGTGGCCATAAAAATGAATGTTAAAAAATAAATAAAGTATCAAAACTTGCTGCTAAAACAAGAAAGAAAAATTTACCAAAGCTAGTCAAAATTAAATAATACCTCCTTCTAGATAAGGCTCCATGAGAAACAAGAGGCTCAAAAAAAAGTTAGGCCAACGTCATAGGCCATCTAAGTTGGGAGCACTACTCAAAGCGGCCACGTGAACCTTTTAATCAATCAACATCACTTGCTTCGTGAAAACCTATGGACTCTAGGGTATCAATTTCATTTGACAACTGAAACCCAAAAGCCCTCTGAGAAAGTTTACCCTCAAAGCAAAAGTAAAGCTCGTCACTTGGAAGGGGAAAAAAAAAATCAATGATTCCTTGTCTACCCCGAATTAGCTCAATATGTGACACCTCAGTTAACTTATATGTTGTCCCATCACGTCAAATACTCAATCTACCACGTTGAATCAACATCTCATTACATTTACTGTGCCACCATACCTCACTAAGTACTGCACCGAACCCCCCATGCAATCACGACTAAGACCATACTTAGTCCTAATCAGTTCTCCACCAATCCATGCAAACATGACTAAGACCATACTTGAGGTTTTTTTTTTTTCAGTTTTAATTTGAATTCAAAATGGAGACGAAGATGGATCTTCTAAATCCATTGTGTATCCAGGTCGTTTTTGGATATGATTTGACATAAAACCGATTGCATTTAAACCTAAAATACAATATAAACCATGCCATTTTATGGTATAATATGACTTGTTTGGATTGGACATGTACTATATGAGTTGTATAAAAATGTACACATATAAATCCAACTTGGATTCAGATCCTACCATGGATCCTGACATTATAATATCGACCTAGACTTTGATCTACATGGATTCACTCCATATAATAATATCAATTTATATACGATTTGGATTTGCAGAAAGAACGCATGGTATCATGACCTCTCCTATCGCCCAATGGTCTTAATCTTGAAGAACCCCTCCCCTCATCACTGTATAAGATCATAAGCCCACATTTAAGAGAACAAAAACTACCCGCTGAAGAATAAATTGTTTACACCCTTTCCGTAAACCCATTTTTAGAATATTAATTATTTGCCTTTCAGATTTCAATTTTCTGAGGAAAAATCAAACATCCATAATGCCATTACCTCTTCCCTTCAAGTTTACTTGTGTTTCCACCTAGGCTAGCATAGCTGACAATCTTGCTAGTCTTGAACAATATCTCTAAGCCACTACCTAGATTATAAGCTCTACTATTAAGCCTTTATGTCCGAGTGGCCCAAGCATTTTAAATATAATTTTTCATATATAAATTGAAAATTGACTATGCAATATATGATCATTGATAAATACCTAATAAAAAATTTGATAATAATCTGATATTTTAAATCTAATATTTAATGTGCTATCCTAGTGGTATACAATTTAACATTGTTTCTGTAAATAAATATTTTTTTGCATAAAAGTTAATTTGCTCATTATTAGAAGTTTATGTAGTCCAAATATTTACATGAGTTTTAGCCTTTAGGCTTGTCCATGGTGTATTTAATAGAATTACGAAGATACAAATACATTATTATAAACTATTTGTTACTGTGTATAATCTTACAGTTGCCAAGTTGATTCTATAATCCAATCCTGAAGACATCCTTATTAATCCAACATTGGATCCCAATATTAACAATCATCCATATCATTAATAAATTAACCCAAAAGCAACTCTAAATTTGATCAAGGTAATAACCACCAAATTTCAAAGATAGAGAAACAAATGCAAAAAGGTCCCTTGCCACTTGGTGGTGAAAAAGTTGATCCACCGACTTGGGGACCTTGTAGACTTATACACAAGTATTTGGAAACTTGTATCTACTACTAAAAATAATCCATTAAAAACAATTGTTCATGCCACTCTCGGAGACAATAAAGTGCCACAGTGACACTTGTAACCCCAAAGACATCCATACCTTTTTTTCCCCAAAACATCAACCTCCTCAGGTTTTGACAAAATATATATTATAGGAATCGATTCTAATCAAACCATCTGCACTCTCCTTCTGTACTGCAACAGTGACAGCTTTAATATAGGGAAGTAGATAGTGTGCAAACAAAATTAGAATTATGATAGCGGATGTGATCGTGATGCAGTGATGGTCCGCTAGTATTAGTTACGGCAACATGGTAGCTGTTAGACACTGGTGCTTGAGGTATTAATGATGTTTACTAAAGATACACTGAAGAGCTTGATAATGTTTATCTATATCATAAATTAAAAAGAAAACATTGTATTGGGAAGCAAAACTGATGCCATTAATTTACTCACTTATAGGCAACAACATACTATTAAATTTTCAACGCTATATTTTAATTATTCAATTGATTTATGGAAAATTAAACAATGCTAAACATAAGCAACCAACCAAGTGATAAGAATAAACACAAAATAATTACTATTAACTATAACATGAAAGAAGGCAATTTCCCTAATAGCACCAGAATAGTCATAAAGGAATGATTTTTGGAATTAAAAGATTAAAAGCTATCAGACTGTAAATACAGAAACAAAGAGAAAGAACATTACAAATAAATAAACCCTAGATATAGAGATAAAGAAAGACTCACAATGCGATCGGGAGTGCCGACAGGGGCGTCGAGGACACGAATGCGGGCGCGAGTCTCCTCGCACATTTTCTTTATCAGTTCACCCTTCCGGCCAATAATACTTCCGACCTTTAGGACCGGCACGATGAGCCGAAACACGCAGTCCCCGGGCCATCCTGGCCACTTCTTGTCGGTGACCGTCGTCGCCGGATCCTGGGTGGCCGTTTCTACCGGAGCTGACTCGGATGTAGGAGGATTCTCGGTTGCTGGCTCCGACTCCGCGGCGGTGGTGGCTGTGGTTGTTGTGGCGGTTGCAGTGGCGTCAGTTGTATCGTTTAGTTGGTCAGATCCTGGCGCCTTTGCTGACCCGTTCTCGGCAGGTTCGGTAGCAACAGCAACAGCAGCAGTAGAAGCCATAAGAGATATAGATATATATGTCTGAATCTAGAGAGAGAGAGAGCGCGGGAGAGATTAGGTTAAGGTTTTAGAGAGCTGGGAGAGAGAGAAGAGGTTTTTCCGAGGGACCTGATGCGAGGTTTTAAGGAAGATGAGAGATATCTAGGGCTCGGTTGATGAGTGCACCTGAGCTGGGCACGTGACCTGCTTTTGGCTTTTTAGTATTTATTTTTTTTTTTAGGTAAAAGGCTTTTTAGTTTTTTTTTTTTCCTTTTTTCTTTTTTTCTTTTGAAACCCGCACTTTTTAAAATAGTAAATTACACCAACCTCTCTCAGATTTTGACAAATTATATCATTAGTTGTTTATTATTTTAACCTTCCCAAAATTCAATTGTTAGTAGTCCGGATGACTTTTTAAGTGTTAAGCAAGCACGTCAAGTCTCAATAAAATCAAAATAGCAAACATATAAAGTTGCTAGTGTGATAATGATAAGGTGGAACCGAACCAGAATCGGTATTTTGGCCGTTCCGGTTCTTATTTCAATTTTTAGGAACTATTGGAAACGGTTCCGGTCAGGGACGAAGCTAGGGTTGCAAAGTGGGGAAGTTAAAGATGAGAAAATTTGAAGATTTTATTTACATACCTTCATCTTTTGAAACGTTTTCAAATTTCAATTTTTTAGAGAGATGGGAAATTAGAAATAAGGGGTGGAACTCTCAGGAATTTCGAGTAGTTAATTAGTTAGGTCTTGACTCTTCTTGACTAATTGGTTAATTGGTTTGTTAGGCTGTGGCTTTGGTTAATTGAAAACAAGACTAATTCACAAAGTTGTGTTTGGACAGTCATATATAAAGGCATTTATTGGTTATAGGGGTTTTCAATTCAGTTATATTTTCCAATTCAAGAAAAAACAAAAAGGAGTATATTTTTAAATTGTAAATTGTTTTAATTTTTCTTTTTTTTTTTCCCTATTTATTTCAAATCCTAATTTTAGATCATTAGTAATAATTATAACATTTGAAATATTCTTTTTCTTATTGCATTTTAAAAATATATATTACACATTGGATTATTGGAAAGAAAGATGAACACTAATCATTGTTTGGATTACATAATTCTATTTGTTGGTTTAATTACGAAATTGGACTGACTTGTAATGTTACATTTTTTTACGGTATTATTAATTGATTGCTAAAAACTACAACCAAATAAAATTGGTTTGTTGGGCTGGAGCTTTGGTTAATTGGTTTGCTGGGCCGTACCTTTGGTTAATTGGTAATTGGTTTGCTGGGCTGTAGCTTTGGTTAATTGGTTTGCTGGACTGGGTCATTCATCATTTATATTTTTATTGTGGATTGGGCTGCTTGGGCTGGGCTATGACTGATAAGAAGTAATAGTATTTTTTTTAAAATTTTTTTTTTGGACCTGAGCTATAGCCCAAGTTAGCCCACAGTATGCTCCGCCCCTGGTTCCGATTCCAAACTTCAAAACTGAACCGTATAATAATTATAAATATATGTTTTTAATTATATATTGTAATTACTAATATATATGTCTATCGAATGCATACAAAGAGACATTAAAAATAAAATAAAAGTATGTTCTCATGTACAATAGTATATATCAAAATACACTGCGAATTGGTTTAAAGTCATTAAAAATAAATAAATAAATAAAACCGAACCGAACCGAACTTAAATTGTGGAACCGGTTTCAATTCCGGTTCCATGTCCCAACGGTTCCAGTTCCGGTTCCAATTTTTAGGAACCGTTAGGACCAGGTCCGATTCCGCCAGGAATCGGAACCCTGTGCACTCCTAGATAATGATGATTCTTGCTTCCTTTTTTTTTTTCTTTTTTTTTCCCTTATTTTTATTCCTTAGTTGATGAGTACTCACACACCTCCACTCAAGGACTTTTTGCACCGACCAAATTCCATGAGTATTTTACTACATTGTTTTCCCTATTCTTAATGTATCACGAAATGAATAGCATACAAGCTAAAAAGAGAGAAAAAGTATAATACAGCTTAAATAAATAAAGGTGAAAAATAATATGAGAAGAAAAAACACGAGAATGTGTTAGGCATCCGATAAATGAGACTGCGAGTATTAAACACTTCTAATCGCATTATTCGTGTTTTGTTGAAAGGACAACCACAACAATTGATTGTTTTTTACTTCATTTTTCCAATTACATTTGAATTTTAAGACTGTTGGGTCCTTTTCATAACACAATAAAATATATATAAATAAAATGATATACGAAACACACAGTATAAAGGACATAGAGATATATGAATGAAGGAGGAAAGGCATACTTGTTGAGGTTGAATTTCGCCGCGGTCTAGTACGACATCGTTTCCTGCAAAATAAGGATGGCAAAGTCAAACACCGGTGTGGTGCCCGCCGTTGACCCTCCAACGATCAAGTTGGCAAGGATTCTCGACAGAGAATTTTAGTCGTAATTTGCTTAGTATGAGTTTTTTTGTGTGTACCTTATTCCCGAGTCGTCTTTGTATTTATAGTCACTTCCCTTATTCTTGATAAGAGAATTTCATCGTCCTTAGCCCATGGAACCTACCTCGTGAAAATCCTATTCTTGATAAGATTTGAACTTACCCCATGACAAATCCTATCCTAGATACGATTTGTCATTATTCTCTATCGAGAATTCTTGCTAACTTGATCGTCGGAGGGTTAACGGCCGGCACCACACCGGTGTTTGACTTTGCCATCCTTATTTTGCAGAAAACGGTGTTGTAATAGACCGCGACGAAATTCATCCTCAGCAATACTAATCAGCGATAATGTTAGTGAAGGTAAGGAAGTTTTGCGTATATGTGACAGTCATTTGGCCTTGGATCCTTAATGCCTCATTTCTCTGCCTTCGACGTTTCTTGTGAGGTTAGTATTTATAGCGAGTGTCCCTCAGGCTATTATCCAACGGTCCTTGTCATGCTTCGTACTTTGTGTTGTACATGTGCACATAAGCCCTTTGGCAGCTAAAAGGTTATATCTAGGGAGGTTATATATTCTCGTATAGCCATTTCCTTATAGAACGTGATGTGCCAGACACTTATATCACGAGCATTAAATGCATCTGTCCTTACATGACTGACGACAACAAGACGAATGATGATGTTGTCTGGACATCAAATGTGGTGGTAAGGCTTTTTATCACATTATACACCTATCTTCTGGCTAACCATGCCCCTTTGCTTGTGCAAGGCATATTATGGCTTTTCATCGATCAATCCAAGATCATTCAAAGTGTAATAATGGGAGAAGGCCATACCTTTATCTCGTATTTCGCTTGTCAACGTTGAATTAAGGTATGGGTGAGCTTAAAGCTCATCAGTTAGCTTTGCTGCCCATTGTCTATTTAAGTTTGGTCCTCGAGGTTTGATGATTCGGTGAAATACCAATGTTTGATGACTCGAGGATTGGACCTTTAAAATTTTGTGACCTTGTGCGATATCGGGGTTTTATGACTCGAAGATTGAACCTTTGAGGTTTGGTGACCCATTATGGGTGAATGTAACGTGCCCACAATAATCAAAAAACGATTGGCTTTTCAAAAAGGCTTGTGGGTATAACAATCTAAAATTATTTGACTTTTCAACGTGGCATGTGGATGATATTATATGATACCTACAAAGACTAAAAACATTCCAGACTTTATGATATTATATGATACCTATAAAGACTAAGTGCAATTTTCGTTTGCAAAATTACTATTAATTATTGTTACCAAAATAAGTTTTTTTAAAAAGAATGAGCAAGAGACCTTAAGTTAACTTCATTATGCAAACTTACTATTAATAACCACAAATAGGGGATTTGAATTTTTATTTAATTTTTACTCAGTACACTAAACCCCTTTTAGTTTTAAAAAGTTGCACAATACCCCCCTCACTTTTTTTTAGGCAACAAACAATTTTTATTTATAAAGGGTTACAACTTACCCCATTTGGCAAACAATTTTTATTTATAAAGGGTTACAACTTACCCCATTTGGTAGACGGATGTCCCACTTTTGCCTTTAAACCAGTCACGTGAATTACACGACTCATTATTTTTTATTTTTTGACAAAATAACCCTTACAAATGCTGAATATACCATTCCTAATTGATTTACAAAAAAATATAAAATATTTCGTACCATATGATATTTCATAGAAAACAATATTATGGATTGATTCAACATAGATAAATATTATATATAAGTTAAAATAAGTTGACTTGAAATTTATTTATTTTTTAGTTTTTCGTTGGTAGATGATATTTTCTGAAGTTTCTCTACAAAAAATAAATATATATTTATATATATTATTGTAAGCGCCAATTCTACTTGTAATTTCAAATTTTCAAATATAGATATTTTCACGAAGTTTCTCTATTATTCATTTAGTTCCGTACTTTTTTAAAATAAAAATAAAAAACGCACACAATCTTCATGGTGTACGACAAGCAAGGTTTCATAATCCAGTACGAAAGATACATGGAACTGGGCAATTTCAATATCCCTCTGTAAGTTGCCAACTTGCCATTAGGGAAAGGCAAGTAAAAGACACCTATACTTTAAGGTATTGTACTGTCATAGTGGCCAAATCTAGTTTTTATATAGATAAAATTCCCTAAATAAATAATTGGTAAATTAAAATCATACTAGACATAAACAACTATGCATTATATATATATATATATATATGCATTATATAATATATAATGCATATATATATATATATATATAATGCATAGTTGTTTATGTCTAGTATGATTTTAATTTACCAATTATTTATTTTATATATATATATATATATATTCTATATAGCTTATATTTTATATAGAAATCAGTTCCATTATTACTTTGCTTATGTGTCCACTAGTTTAGTTATACATAAGTCGGTTTAGTTATGGTTTTTTTGTTGTTCTAAAATATTTATTTATTTAATTCAATTTCCTTATTACCGGTATAAATATAATTTCGTTTCATCTCCTTAATGACAATTAATTCTTCATTAGTCAAGGTAAGTTGCAACAAGTTAGTAAATAGAGATTGTTTGTTGTCAAAAAAAAAAAAAAAAAAAAAAAAAGGGACTAAACTTGATTACTCTGTGAGTAAGTCGTTGAAGGGTCAAATCACAAATGCACAAATAGTTTTGTATTAAAAAATTAGAAAGATGATATATAAGTACAATAAATTTTTTTTTTTATAAATAAATTCAGTCACCTTAATCACTTTCATGATTTTTCAATTGCAGTCCGTGTGTATTTTTAATTGCACTACATTAGTGGTGACTAGATAAGTCTTGTCAAAAATAAAATAAAAAATAAAGGGTATTATGCAATCTTTGGAAACTAGGGGGGAGTTGAATGCACTAAGGTTTTTTATTTTTATTTTTAACATGATTGTTAAAAATATTATAGTAGAGATAATGGAATTATGTTCTATGATGATTTATTATGAATTTATGTATATGCTGATTACTTTTTTTTTAATTTCAAATTATATATCAATGTTAGAATAAAAATAAGAGGAGTGCTATACATATAAATTCACAATCGCTTAGCCACATAAAACAGCCTTACCATTAACTCCCTAGATCATATAAATAATGCAGGTAGTTTTTTGAATTCATAGATGCACAGTGATAGGTTGCATTTGGGATTCTCACACACATATAATATATATTTTTCCTTTTACCTTTTTTCATTTCAGATTAAATATTTTGAACTATAAAATCATCTAAAACATTATTCTATCGAAAAAAGAGAGTAAGGAAATGACATAAATGGGATAGTTGAGTTCTCCCACATAATGCCAACTATGAGGTATCTTCCCCTGTAAGCTTTATGAGGAGTACTTCATTAGAACCAGTATATAACTTTAAACATTCGAACTTTCTGCACACACCAATTCAATCTCGAGCCCTAGACAATGTCTGGCGAAACAAAGTTCAGCGTCTTGTCCAGTCTCTTCAACTGGATTCAGAAGAGCAAGACGTCGGCAAAGAAGAAGTCGAAGTTCAGGAAGTTTCTGGACAACTTCTGCAAACCGTCGGACTACTTCAGTGCCATCAGGTTGATCCTACCGAGCCTGGATCGAGAGCGAGGCACGTACGGCCTCAAGGAGTCTGTTCTCGCCACCTGCCTCATCGACGCCCTTGGCATGTCCAGGGAGTCCGACGACGCCCTCCGCCTCGTCAATTGGCGGAAGGGCGGAGCCAAGACCGGCGCCAATGCCGGCAATTTCTCGCTCGTTGCCACCGAGGTGGGTTTTGCGCAATCTAGTGTTCTTGGTTTTGGGTATTGACGTTTTGTGCGTTTTTTTGATATATTAGTCGTTAATTTTGTCATCTGTTTGCTTGAACTAAAATTAACCAATTTCTGTATAAGAGACGGTTCATGAAATGGTAACCCTCAAAATGATCTTTTGGATTAATTAAAGAAACATTTTGACAACAAATATGAAAAAGGATGGACACATTTGGTGTAGTGGATTAAAAATATAGTAAGATTGTTTCGGGCATCCTATAGCACCCTATACTTCACCACTGGGCCTATACAGTCTCCCATCGAACATACACCAGTCAATTAGTGGATAATTTTCCATGGAGAAGGGTGTCTGCTACTTTAGCTAATAAAATTATAAAATGCTAAGGACTGCGACAATAGGACAAGGAAGTAGGTGGTGTTATTGACAATAGGATAAGGAATTAGTTGTTGTTATGTTAATATAGTACCACGTCCTTGGTAAAGGGGAAGAAGAATGTGCAACCTTTAGGAGTGTATGGAGAGATTAGAGAGTACACTTTCCTCCATCATTGGACTGCAAAAGGTGGTTGCTATTACAATGCTTAAAACCTTAATATGCCTCAAGATGTTATCTTTTGGATAGCAGGATTTGAGTAATACTGAATGATACATCATAAGAATATATTACTAATAAAATCAATATTTCAACACAAGTAGCCTGGCTGTCAATGCATTCTACATTTTATGCCAATAAGGCAACGTAATGGAAGGCAAAAAAAAAAAAAAAAAAAAAAAAAATGTAGTCACAATCAATAGTCAAAAAGATGCTTTATTAATGGACAGCAATGTGCAGACTACCAAGGGAAGGGGCAAGACTAATAGGCATAGACTCATGGACATATGTAGTAGGGCTTATATTTACTTGATTGAACAATGAATGAAATGGAAGTGTATACAATATGTAAGAGATGCAACCAATTATTTACATCTTAATACTATCTAGCGATGGTTCTGAAAATATTGAGATTATAGTACTTTATTTTTTACAATGACACTCTAATGATGGGTTATACTTTTTATTTTTGTAACAAGCATGCCCAAAGCATTCCATTTTGACGGGACAGTCATTTTTTGGGGCCATTGACACGGGATGCACACCGAGAGGTGGCATTCCTCCGGTTCATGAACCCGCTAAAACCATGTTACTCTCGTGAGTTTTGAAATAAAAAAAAAGATTCGCTTCATCCATAATCTTCTCTGAGCCTTACGAGCTTCCTTATAGATTAATGGCACATCCAATCCATATTGGCATTTAGTGCATTTTTAGTTTTATTCTTAAGAGTCTTAAAATCAAATTGGACGGGAATCATGGTTTATCACTTTATCTTGATTTGAAGAGGCTTGAATGCCTGTCTAGATCATTTTAATTTATTGCTTTATCGTAAAAAGGTGGCTAACCCAATGAAACTCCCATTTTTGTGTTTACAAGTAAGTTTAAGGATGTAGTTATCCCTATTTAGGCTTTTATGCTAATGTTTATTACAAAGGCTTCATGATTATATTATTAGTTACTGGTTGAGGCATGCTTCTTGCTAGAAGAGCTTGTGAGGGCCGGTTTGGACTTTGGAGTTTGAAAGATTAAAGTCTTGCTGTTTTTGGATGCTAAGCTGCTATAATTTTCTTGAAGCGTTGTTCTATGGGAACTATACATGACAGGCTATTGTAATTATTCTAGCGTTCACCTGAAGTCATTTTCCTTGAAGTTGTTCTCAGACACTCCCAACGTAAGTGCTAGAGCACAACATGAGATGGCTTGGTATGTCATAAACATTAACCTGGTGGGCTTTATGCTGTGGGATTCAAGTTGGATGGCATGATCTGATATCAAGTTTCAAACCTTGACATCATTGAACATTGTTGCTTTATGCATGACACCTAGTGTGGCTCTGTTAATCAAGGGTGTTGGGAGAAATATATAGGATATAAACCTAACTTTTGACATTATTTACACAAAGTGGCTACCTTTTCTTACGCTTGACAGTCCAAGCATTTATCAATGCACCAAGCAACGATGCCTTTGCTTTAGTCATGGAAGAGAGAGAGAGAGAGAGAGGAGGGAGGGAGGTGGTTTGACTAAGGGATCATGTTCGTCCAAAATACTATATATCATATTCCATGGATATGGTGTTAACCGTGTTATAATAATTTATTTTCTTTTATTTGTGTACCAGGTGCTGCAACGCAGGCAGGGGATGACTTCTGGTGGACTAACAATCAAGGAATTAAATGACTTGCTTGATCGCTTGGCTTCGAGTGAAAATAGGTATATGAGTTTCATTTTTGTATTTTATAATGTTAGTTGGTAGTTGGTCGCCGCAGAATGTTGCAGCATGAGGAACTGATTGAGAAACATTTTCTGTCCCCACATTTGATGTAGTTCTCTTTAGTTTCTGCTCAATTAGGTTCCTGTTCTTTGCATTTCTGGACTAATTAACTTCCTTTTCGTGATGAAAAGTAGCTTTCCAATATAACGTGCATTTATTATCTGAACATCATTTTCCTTGCAGATTGTAGATAAGCTGTAGTTTTCTGCTTTCAATATAACAGGGAATATACTTTGCTTCAGAATGGAATTAGCTGGGAAGTTTTGGAAAAAAATTGTCTATTGTTGTAGGCTTGCGGCATTGCAAAGTTTTTCCCTATTATTTTTTGTTTTTTGAAAAGTCCTATTAATTTTTGTTTTATATTGGAACCAAGTTTTTTTTTAATAAAAAAAAATGTGGAAATGGATATGGTATTGTTGTGAATGGTTAAACAAAATATGCCATAGTTAATGTATACTACATCCAAGTCATTAAGTTTTTGAGTTGTCTCATCAAGCCAAGGTTCTGGACTGCATAAAAATTATCTGATGATTGTTGGTTATATGTTCAGAACTTAAAGACTATGTTTAGAAAGTATGGACACATCCAAGTGCATGAGTTTTTGAGAAGTGTCATCATGTGACATGTGGTCTATGCAGCATGACTCCTAAGTTGGAAGTGTTGGTTTACTTGGGTTAGAGGGCATTTCACATGTTAAAATATAGCAAATATATTTATGTTGCTAGAATTTTTACCTAAATAATTACGCTATTATTGCATATTGTTTTTTGCAAAAGATATTGAATTTCTGGGTGAATTCTTTGCCTTGTAAGTTTAATCTTGATTGAAATGAAGGTTCAAGGATGATTTCTACATAATTTATATAGGACTTCACGTTTGGCTGATATTGTTTGCAGATTTAAAATGTTATTAGAATCACACAATTATTACTAGATTTATGGTCCTGAGATGACCTGGTTGCTATCTCACTAAACATGCACGGTTCATGGTTGATATGGATGATACAACCGGACATTTGGATGAGTGAAGCTCATAGTATGGTTTCTTTGTAGTGGGAGGAGATAATATTTTGGGACTCTTCAAGACTATCCAATTTGACTTGCAATTAGCCGAGATATTGGACAATGTTTGTGATATAAGATTTATTTTTTTGTATCTGACAGAAATATAATGAAATAGGGTATTTGTCTTGTTTAGCATCTTCAAATGAAATCCTATGGAGTCCAACTATCAATGACTAGAGGTATAGATGAAATTGTATTATGTTGATGCCGAATCTATTGAGTTATACCATCTTTCAATTGATACTTGATGAATGATGTAATACTTTTTACATAAGAACTGTATTAAGTGGATGTATTTGATGTTAACATTAGGAAAGTGTTTAGAATCACAGTACGGGAAGCATGCCTCAGACATAATCATTGGGATTGTATGGACGAGTATACATATTAAGAACACTGTTTATGTGTGTGTTGTTTGTATGTATGTACACTCACACACACACACACATATATACATAAATTTGGGGTAACAATAATTAGTTACTATTACAACGTTTAAGTATCTCTTTAAAATTTGTCTATTTATCAATTAGACTGTTGGATTATATGCCTTACAAATATCAGGTTAATTAGATTTAAGTAATCCATAAACTTATATTATTCATTATAAAATAATAGGACAAAGTTCAACTGAAAGTGTGATGTTGATGAGGGAATTCTAAATCTCCGACTACTTTTATATTTAACTTTCGTAAAAAATTGAAGTGGACATCCAATCCAACATCTCGATTGTCAAAAGATGAATTTTGCAAAAAGAAGTTGTTGGATGCATGATTAACTTAATTTTACATCAGGTCTAAATACTTGAAACATAATATTGATGAACCTTTTTGTTGGGCTAATAGGATGCAGGTTGGCAAATTCTTAGAGCAAAACTGAGTTTGTAACTTTTGTTTTAATTTCTAGCTTAGATTAGAAATGTTCAAAAGTTAGTGTTTGTTACCTCTTAAGGTCGAAGATGGAATTTATGCTACATTCAAGGATAATATGATAATCTTTCTCTTCAAGGACATAAAGGTAAATTGACAAATTGATGCACATACCAAATTAGGATTCATGCATGCATATCTAAGGTTTCCAGACCTTCATGCTTCAATCTTATTTTGATTCCCTAAATTGTTTTAAATTTCCATGAAAAGAGCTTTGGAAATTTCCTTATTGTAAATTTTCTTAGTATAAAATCTACAGAAGACTTCAATCCATCGAGGGATTGATTGAAGGCCTCTGGAGTGTTGTTGATTGATCAATGACAATTTTGATTGATCGAATCTTTCGGAATAACAATTTTTAAGTTGATTTTAAATTCTGCCTAACCTAATCTCTCTATACTACTTTGTTTCCTATATAAGTACTATGTTAGGGTAGAATACAGATACCCAGATTATTGTGAGTTTTGAGAGTGCATCTCAGTTTTCTTTTACGTTCATCATTTGTGTGCATTGGTGATTGTAATCTACATGTGTTGACGTCTGTTGCTTTGCACTACAAAGATGAGTTCACCATTATCTTTCAATCCACCATTTGATTGAAGTCTGGACTCAGTGGTTGAGACTGAATTATTAGAGAAATGGGTTCATGAGGAGCAGGTGCTGTTGGTGAGTGGAAGAACTATCTAGAGACTTTTGGGGGGAAAAGTTTGGAGTCTTTTGTGTCAAGAGGTAACTAGGGAATTCTTGGGGTAGAATTTGTTAACCTAGGTTGTAATCTCTTTCTATTATAGGGAATTTGGTTTACCTGGACGAGGTCTACTTAGAGTTTTTCACGTAAAAATCTGATGTTCATTGCTTTACTTTTAATGTCTTACATCTTTGTGGATTGTTTAGATTTTTACCATATGCTATGTTTGAATTTGAATTTTTTTAAAAGTTGTTTTAAATTAAAAATAAATTGTTAAAATCAGTTAATCATCCTATAAGGCCTATTCACCCTCCCTCTAGGTTTAGATCAGTGGACCTCGCGTGACTCTCTATTAGAGCCTCGGTTCCAGTCCTTACTCTCATCAGTTTCTATCGCTGTTATACTTCATTTCACATTAGTCATAACTTTTTTCTTCTTTTCAGATAAGTTATTTCCCCATACGCTACTTATAAAAAAAAGAAGTCATTTCACCATATGCTATTGTGTTATGCATGAAATAAATTATGCTTTAAATTTTACTTCAGTACTAGCTTTGAGCTGCTGTTAAGGTACTAATAGCTTTCATTTTCTGCGTTACAATTCTGTTTATTGATTTCATGAAATATAAACTCTTTCCTCCATTTTCTTCTGGTTTACTTTTCAAACTATTAAAACAGGGAAGAGAAGGCTTCTGTCCTTTCTGAACTGATCAGGAAAACAAATGCACAGGAAATGAAGTGGATTATCATGATAATTCTTAAAGGTTTTGCATATTACTTTTTAAAATTTAGTTTTTTTTTGTCCATTATAGTGTGTTTAAACTATGAGCTTCTCTTCTCAGATCTGAAGTTGGGAATTAGTGAAAAAAGCATCTTTCATGAATTTCATCCGGATGCCGAAGACTTGTTCAATGTCACCTGCGACTTAAAACTAGTCTGTGAAAAGTTGAGGGACCGAAGTCAACGACATAAACGCCAGGTTCCATTCAAGCTTTGGAATAATTCCTTTTTTTTCCTTTGCTTGTCCTTTGGTATAGCCACGGGAGTTTAATTTTCTTTGACTTATCAAAAAAAAGTTTAATTTTCTTTCGCTGGTTTTGTGAGATATCTTGTCAGAGTTCAAGTGTGTCTCACCTTGTAAATCTGACTTCAATGCTGTATTTGTGGCATCAGTTCTTCTGGGTGTCTTGGTGCATTTTGTGATGAATAATATTTCACTTTCCTCTCGCAAAACAGAGATATTTGATGGACATATACCTATATTTCAAGGTTATTTTGAATTATTAGTTGTCAAGGTTATTTCAATTTTAAACGTTCAACTCAATGCTGCAGAATAATTGCTGTTTTGAAGTTCACATTCTTCATGTAACATTTCAGAATTGTCAATGATATAAGCATGCCATTTATTTAGCAAGAAAAGTTTCAATTTTCTAAAAAATTCCTTTTCTCAACTTTGGCTTTGCTACCTAAATTTTCTTTGCAGTTCAACAACTCAACTAAACAAAGTATTCGGTTACATGAATCCTATTTTTCCATAACCTCAGTGAAACCACACGTTTTCATATATTTCCTACTAACTCTACTCACGCTAACTTTGATCTTCCTCTTCCTCTAAAATTACTTTCAATGTGGACCATGTCACTCTTCCTATCTGACGCACTTACTGGTCTTCCTTCACATTTCCAACCATCTTAATTGATTTTCTCTCATTTTATCTTCAATTGGTGTTACTTCAATCACCTCACCTTATCGATATGTTGTTTCTTAGCTGCCTAACAATTTTACCACAAAGAACGGCTGGTCTAATAGCTGTTTTAGATAACTTCTCTTTCAATCTTAGTGAGATACGTTAATCACACAATATACTAGATGCATTCCTCCATTTAACCCATTTTGTCTTATTCAGTTATTACCATCATCTTTTCTCTTTTATTATGAATAATTAAGCCTAAACAATGGAAATGTTCAATCTTTTGTACCTCTCGATCTTCGATTTTTACTTTATCCCTTGTATTTCTAGATTTATTGAAGTTACACTCCATATATTTAGTTTTAGTCCTACTTATCTTAAACCCTTTTAATTCTAGAAATTCTCTCGAAACCTCCAATTAGCACTTACTCTTTCTCTAGTTTCATCAATTGAAACAATATTATGCGCAAATAACACACTGATGTAGGACAAGAGAGCAGCCTTAAATAGCTAAGAACTCAAAGAATTCAGAGTCTGAAAGTTCAAGAACTAGGGCAGAATTTGGAGGTTTGATAGTAGAAATGTAGAAAACCAAAGGAGAAGTGGTTGTTAATTAAAATAAACAGAGCTATGGTTCAAAATATTTGTAGAGAGAAAGGATTGAAAACAACAAAAACCTACTGGAATCACTCCAATAGGGTCTAGGCATCACACCTAGGGAAGGCCTCACACCCTCAGAATTTGTGAATCACTCACAAAGAAATCTTAAAAGATATTTTTATTCATTCATTGACTGCCTCAGCAAGTTTACATCATACCCTTCTTATAACAACTTATGACCCTCAGATTACCCCATGATTGAGGTAATTAAAAGTTGACTCTATAGCATAATAAAATTAATCACCCCGTAATTGAGGTAATCAATATTTGACTCTAGCATAATAAAAGTAATTACTATGGACGGATGTAATTTGATCGAAATTGATGCAAGCTACCATAATTATGCAATTTGACCAAATCCCCCTAATTATGCAAGACTCCAAGTGGAAGCTACCATAATTATGCAATTTGACCAAATCCCCCTAATTATGCAAGACTCCAAGTGGACCCATCGTCTAGCATGTGCCAAATTAAGGTTTGAGCCTTAGAACCCTCCTTGCCACGCCTTTTATATACCTCAAAAGGCTGCTGCCACTGTTCTCTATCACACACGTCATGGAATTTCATCCTCAATGCTTCTTGTCAGTTCATCCATAACTAAGGCAAAATAATATGGGTTTAATGCTGAGCCTAAAGTAAGTGAAATTCTCTTGTTTTCCCACAGTCGTTCTAGTGATGGTCACTCATCCATCATACATGTCATTTATTGCATCAATATATCCCTTTGTAACTCGTTTCTTTTCTAAAACCCTCCATATTAGATCTCCAGGTACCCTATCAAAAGCTTTCTCTAAATCAGTGAAAATCATATAAAGACCTTTCTTCTCTTCTCTATATCTTTCTTTTTTTTTTTTTTTGGCTTTTTCTTAATTGGTACTCACACACACATGCCTCTACCGAGGCTCGAACCCCTGACCTCCCTTTGGGAAGTAGGAGCCTGGTACCACTAGGCCACTGGCCTGTTGGTCTCTTCTCTACATCTTTCACTTAGTCTATTCAATAAGTAAATAGCCTCCATTGGTGATCTTGCTGGCATAAATATGCCTTGCAGCAAAAATTTAAATCTGGCAATATTTGGGTGTTGAACCAAACACTCACTTCTACTCTTAAAGTATACCTCAATGCTTCCCAAACATTAGTATCCTTGGCAAAATATCTCACTACTGAGTCCTTGAAAGATATATTTATCCTGCGAAATTGAAAAACAAAACAATATTAGCTGTGAATCTGTGATATTACCTGTAATATGCATTATAAAGGCTTAATGCATGGGGCTACGGGGTAAGACCTCCGCATGCACTATGTAATACTTCAGGTGTTTTATTGTTTAGCAACTAAAAAAATTATTAAGTGGAAGTGAGAATAATCACAATTTTATTTGACCAAGGAAAGAAAGAATAATGCACCAAAATGCAGGTGCTGCACCAAACACTGGTGGTTGTTTCTTGTTGTGAGTGAGTGCAGATTAGTAACATGCACAAGTATGTATATACATTGTGTGGTTTATTTGTGTGTGAAATCTGCACAGCTATAATGAGTGTGCAAGATGTATCAGTGATGAAACAAGTAGAGTTAGTTGGAAAATCGTACGACCTCAACTAGCATTAAAATCTGCACAGCTGTAATGGTTTGTTTGCATTCATTCTTTTGCAGGACATAGAAGTTGGAAAACCTGTACGCCCTCAACTAGCATTGAGGATTGGTAATGCAACTGCTGCATGGAAAAAGGTCTGCACTTGGCATAGATTTTGTATTTCAACTAATCTCATATGCTCAGGTCAAATATTATAATTCTCTGGAGATAATAATCATTAAAGCAGTTGTTAAAAGAACAAAATTTGGAAGTAACTATTTCACTTATTTTTTATTTTATCAAAGTTTTCTTCTTCTCCCCCCTCCCTTTTTTCTATGATTTTTACATGATTGCTCATTAATTCATTTTCATCTGTTATAATCTTTTCCCTACTGTCCAGCTTCATGGGAAGGAAGTTGTTGTTGAATGCAAATTTGATGGTGACCGCATCCAAATCCATAAGAATGGAGCAGATGTTCATTTCTTCTCGAGGTAGTTGCACACCTGAATACCTGATGGTCATCAGTCATCTCTTAACATTATTATTATGTCACTTTATCTTTGTCGTTATTTTACATGGTGGATAGTAGATAATTACTTTACTAATTCCATGATTGTCTTTAATTTTCTAAACTCCCTTGAGTATTTACAGTTCCATGTATGATATATGCAATTTGGCAGTGCCATTAAAAAAGGATAATAGTGTTACATTAACCAAAAGCTTCTAGGATCCAGTTATCACATCAACAGAATATTTTCAACATTAAACCCAATGTAATTTAGTAAAATGCAATTCATGCATTATGTTATTGTTGCAGGAACTTTATTGATCACCCTGAATATGGACATGCAATGTCGAATATCGTTATACAAAATATTCTTGTTGACAGGTAAGAATCAAACATCATGTTGGCTTTTAAAAGAACATAATTGTAGCTGCCTTTCCTTTGTTTGATCTCTATTTGTCTAGATCATGCAGTGATTTGGAACACGGCTTGATTGGGCAGTAAGACCAGTTGAAATCATCATCAATCTTGGTTATAAGTTTTAAGATATTATGAGTTCGGGAGCAGCTAGGGAGAAATATAGAATATGATTTTTTTTTTCTGTGTATGTTTACTTCTTTTTTTTGCCCCCTAGTTGTATGTTTACTTCTTTCAATTCATTGATTTCACCAAACACCTCTATAAAATGCAATTATCCAGTCTTTCCTGCATGGGGTGCTTGGAGAGAAATGTTGGAGACAGACTTAACCTTTGCATTATTTTGCATAAAGTTGCCACTCTTAAAGTTGAACATGTGTACTCATACTTATTAGCCTGAACTTTTTTCATTGAACCAAGCAATAACCTCTTACCCAGTAACATTATTATAATATATATATATTTAGATCTTTTGTTTTTTTCTCTCTCTCTCTCTCTCTTTTCAATCCTAGATCATGAATAATTTAAGCTGTGCAAGACTTCTACATGATTAGAGAAATGTCTTGGGTATGGGAACATTTCAATCTTTTTGCGTGTAACATCTATGTTGTATATGACCACTATTCAACTTCATTTTTCATATAAAATCGTACTTGTTTTAATTGGCAGTATGACTATAACACCTAGTCCTGCTTACAATTTATTACTTAACTTTGGCTTGCTTAAATTGCGTCTGCCATTCAGAACCAACATGCACATGCATATTCTTGTTATAGAATGAAAATATATTGGAAAAGGTCTTAAGCCTTCTAAGTTGAGAGTGATTTATGGTTTAACTTTGAGGGGCTTTGTCATTAACGATGTTGGTGGTAAGTACCACATTGAAATACCAAGTGTGCCACCTGTAACCACAGTACTTTCTGGGTTGTATTTGATAGTGCAGATGTTGCACTAAATGACATATAAGAAAATTATGCTCCTCTATTTGGTACAATATGCACGATAAAAAGACCAACACTGGAGTATGGTTTGTGAGATATTGTTCTATGTCTAGCAGGATGAGAACCATATTCAAACAGTGGCCCAGGCCATTTCATTGTATGCCATTCCTTGTTCTCTCCTGTGCAACAGTATATGCAAGTCTCTTGATAAATTGATCTGCAAGTTTTTTGGTGGAGCCCCAAGAATTCCTTAGATCACTTGAGTCCTGTGCTTCAAAAGCAACTGAAGTTTGGGATGTAGACTGTAGTTAGATTAATCATTTCTTACAACTTCCCGCTGTTGAATAATCATCTTTTGACCTCAATGTGACGATGCAGAGTACTTTTTTATCTTTACTGTGATGGTGATGGAGGAAACTTGGATGAAATGTAACAAATTATTATTTTTTTTTTTGGGGAAAACTAAAAAGTGGACTTAGAGGACTTAAATAACAAAATCCTGGACTTTTAAAGTCCACTTTTCACTTATGTTGAGTTAGAAAAAATAATTTTAAATATATGGAGAATCACTCTTCACTCCTTTTCCATGTCAAGAATGTCCTCCCACTTCACTTTCGAAAGTATGAATTAAAAGTGGTACCTTAGCATACTAAAAGTTATACGTTAGTGTACAAAATGTGGTACCTTATTTCACCAGTAGAAAATGATTTTGCACTGATGCAAGACTCTATGGTACCACTTTTAGTACCAACTTTACTTTTAAAATTATGAATTAAAAGTGGTACCTTAGTGTACTAAAGTGATGCATCTGTGCACAAAATGTGGTACCTTATTTCATCAGTAGGAAATTATTTTGCAATGATACAAGACTCAATGGTATCACTTATAGTATTATAAGGTACCACTTTTAGTATTCGAACACACTACATTTTCTACGGTAAGGTTGCTTTTAGCACGTATGTTAACTAAGGTTAGTTTAGTTCAAAATGAAAGATGGAGTGCATTTTGAATACGGAAAAAGAATTGATTGTTATTCTCCATGTATGTGAAGTTATTTTGCCCAACTCAACCTAAATGAAAGGTGGACTTTTACTTATTTAAAAAAAGAAAGGTGGACTTTGAAAGTCTACCATTTTGTTATTTGAGACCCCTAAGTCCACCTATATGCAATTTTCCCTTCTCTCTCTCTCTCTCTCTCTGAATATTACATAAAGGATCCTGTTGCTCAGTCAGTTCTAAATCATAGGCGTTCCTAGCATGTATCTGTCAACTGAAGCCATAAATTCTTTGCCAGGGTGTTTTTGGTTGTATGGCCGGTTTCATCATCCAGTGGATTTCCCCTTAATCACATGCTTCCATATTTTGGATTTCCCCTTAATCCCGTGCTTCCATATTTGTTTCTGTTGAAGTGCAAGGAAGGCCATTGATATTATATTTAGCTTAGCACGGTCAATTTTATTTTTGAAGGTGACGCCTATTGTTTCCTCCGTCCTCTATAATTGGGGCTTGTCCCCCCTATTTGGCCCTTGTTGTTTGTTATTGCTAATGCCAGACATGGTCTGTTCACCTTAATCTTAGCAGTACTTAGGAGATTCCAAATACTCTTGGCCGCAGCACCCAAATATTTGGTCTATGGACTCTCTCTTGTCGTATTATGTTGGGTGCTCTATTTGCTTCTGCTCTTCCTATTTTAGTTTAGGTCCTGTTAATTTGTTCTGTTTGTGCCTTCAAATGATATTTATCACTTCTAAGAGAAAACCAAGAGAGGTGGCAGTTTCCAACCAGTAGTTAAAATGACATAACTGTTCCTCCACCAAATGACAACAGAGTTTGAACTATTAGAAAGGATCATCTTGTTGTGGTGTTATCTTGTTTCAAGAAAAAGCTAGATATTCCTGTGGGAAACTCACTATTTTACACGATATGTGATTTTAAACTGGCAAGAAGCTTGCTCCATTCATGTCCTGAAAGGATAGTTGTTTTTTCTATCAATAATGAAAATTTGACTGCCATTTCATTATGATATGAAGGTCATGGTCACTTTTACCTGTGTACCTCCTTTCTTTGCATTAATTATTGTCCTTCATCATATTAGGGCAATTCTTTGCTTGAAACAACCAAAGGAGTAGAGGTAAGGATAAAATATATGTTCTTCAATTGGGCTTTTGATCTTAGGCAGTTGGACACCAATATCCCTTAAGCTTCTTGAAAATGATTGTTGATTGCCTCCTTTATCTGTGAGAAGTTGTAAAACATGTGCCTTTTTCTCTACTGGTCACTTGCAGACGAGACATTCTAGCTTCAGGGACTAACCATGGACTTGTCACTTATTCCCCATGCTTCACAATCTTCAGAAAGTTCATATGCTATAACTTCCTTATTCGTGTATGGGATTGCATATAATATAATAACTTTTCTGCTGGTCTCATAGACTTTGTCATTTACTAATTTCATTGAGTTTATAAAGCATGGTACTTATTTTAGCTTATCTTGACTGTTCTGTTCTCCTTTGGTTTTAGGTGTATACTTGATGGTGAAATGCTGGTCTGGGATACATCCACGAACCGTTTCGCTGACTTTGGTTCAAATCAGGAAATAGGTTTTATACTTCTTGGTCCATTTTCTTGCATCATTATCCCCTCATTGTCTAAATATTCGTTGCATTGCATATATATGTTTTAATCAAATCTTTTTTCCTGTTTCGTAGCCAAGGCTGCAAAGGAGGGGCTTGACAGTGACAGACAGGTTTTCTGCTGTATAAAGTTTGCTATATTGTTATTGTTTTTAGAAACCACTTCCCACAATTTTAATTTTTGATTTCTTCTAGTGCAGCTGTGCTGTATCCTTTCTTGAATCTGCATTTTTTTATTTTGAGAGATCCACCCCTGGCTTTTCAGGTGCCATCGTTTACTTCAAATGGTAAAAAAAGTTTGAGCAACCAAAGTTCCTATTTCTAGAATTTTAACCCACATACTGGATGAACTTGATGTTGTTTAACTTGACATAAGATGTGGCTAGATGTTGCGTTTGATATTCTTTATGTTGGAGATACGAGTGTTATTCACCAAAGCTTGAAGGAACGGCATCAGCTTCTACGGAAAGTTGTGAAGCCTATAAGGGGCCGTTTAGAAATTTTGGTTCCTAATGGTGGTCTTAATGCCCATTGTCCTTCCGGTAAGGATACTACTAGAATTTAGTAGTTTATTTTCTTGTTATTAGACATCATTCATGTCTTACTTGCAATGATTAATGGGTTATTACTTATAATAGTTGCTTGAAAAGATTTTACTCGTTTAGTTACTTTAGTGGATTATTATCGTTGACTATATAGTTTAAGTTAGCTAGTTTTGTTGGTACTTTAATGGTTATAGTTGTAGTATTGTTCAAAATAGGGCTGCACCCAAGGAACTTTTCTGGGCAAGTCCAAGCTCAAGCGAGCTGTACAGTCCACATGTCTTGACTGCAGATCAGTTTAATTTCTACTGTTTAACCAAGGGTCCATTCAGTCTGATGGGTGTTGACTGTTGGGATTTAATTGTATGGAAAAGTGGGTAATCAGGTCCTCTCAGTTGCTTAATTTGCCAACTGGATTTCTTGGACTGACAGGCAATCTAGCAGCTTTAATTTCGAACTTGACATCGGATTAATGACAAATGTTTTTCTAATGCCATTGTTCTTGGCAGATGCCTTGGAATTCTACATCCAGGACAGCTTACAACAAACATGTTGTCCTTGTTTTTCTTTTTCTCTCCCCACTCCTTTTTTATTTTTTTAATTTTTTATTCCAGAGGGGTGGTGCTGGTGGTGTTTCTTATTGTATGCGTGGTATTATCCTTGGTTTTAGGAATCGAACCAGGTCCTTAATTCACTTTTAGCTCTTTTTAGCAAAGAACTTTCGTTACTTTTGTTTTGGAGGTTCCTTAGTTCAAGCTGGAAGGGTCAGACCCTGACTCACTTGTTACCCACATCTAGACAGATAGAAGCAGAGAAAAAGCAATATCATGGTATGCATGTTATAGTTGAAAAAAATGGGTAATTATACTAATGAATGAAGAGGCTTCTCCTTTCTATTTTTGAAATGTGATATGGTCCATATGGGACATGATGGGAGGTGCATCCGAAGGAGACACATGAAGAACTTAGATCATCTTGTTGTTCCCAGTTGCTTGCATAATTGTTTTCCTGTATGGCATTAACACTCATTAATGTATAATTTATAAATTAACATTGAGGGGCAGCTTGAGGTTCAAACATTATGTAATGTAAGTGCCTTTTTTCCAAGGCAGAGTTTGAGAGGATGCAAAACCAAATTGCTATGGGAGTAAAATGGTTATAGGTATTAAGTCCCACTTGTTGCCACAGGTGCCACGTACGCAGCCATGCATGATGCTTTTGCGACTATAGTTAGAACGACTGGAGGGGAAACAAGTGAATTTCTAAGACACATTCAAGACAAGATTGAGTAGAATCTCTCCCAACATTAATTACTGTAAAAATATGCATGTGATCTTAACCTTGAAAAGGTGTAAAAAAATGAAACATATAGTTTCCTAGGTTCAGCTGTACTTAAAGTTGGGTTACATTTTTTAATCCAAACCATCCGCGGGGCATAAAATATACCTGTTTAAACCTTATTATTGCCTGGATCCAATGTTGAAAGTGGTTTAACAATTGTAGGGATGTGATACTGCACTCCACTTGATCTTTAGTAAAGGGGATACAATTATCTCTCGGCTGTGAAGTGTAAGAGTAGTTTTTGGGAATTTTTCTGGAGTGCGAGAACGCTTTTAAAGGACAATTGATTCAGTCCCCCCTCTTGTTTATTAAAAAAAATTAATAATTAGAAAGTGGTGTGTGAATATTATCTCCCTCATTTCGGTTACATTGCAAAATCTGCAAAGTCTCGTATTGCTGTATTAGTACTAGGTTATTAGGTGACTATTGTAATGATTTAGCCTTTTCTTCTCTTAAGTTTTTCAGTGCATGAAGTACATTGTCCCATGTCGGGAAGTTTCTTCTTAATTTTGTGATTGTTTTCCCATATGTTTAGATAAGGCTGATATATTCTTTCACTAATTTCTACCACATAATGTCAATCGTCACTACCAAGTCTGTTGGAAAAGCGGTTCATGTTACTGTTTTTATCAAAAGCTACATATTGTTCTTTGGTTTCACTTAAATTAAGTCATATATGTATGTTTGATTCTTTTGGGACATAGTGTCTCGGTTTCTGTCACTGAACACAAGGCTCTTAATCTCCTGCTTATTGCTGACTTACTGGCCATACAGGGGATCCGTGTTGGTCATTTATTGCTTATAACGTGGATGATGTTGAGAGGTTTTTTAAAGCAACTGTGGAAAACAGGTAAGCAGTCTTTTTGGAGTCCAACATATAGTTACATTGTGTGGAGTTATCTAATTGTCTTATCTTGGTTATGCATCGACAGTTGAACACGTTAAATACATTATTCTTTCCTTTTCCAATTTTCAATTTTTGTAGAATTTTAATTTAGGGTATGATTAGACGAGAATAGGCATGAATTGATGCATGTATTCATGTAATTTACAGGGTAAATGCAAAATGAGATATAACTAATGCTGTTGTAAATCTTCAATTATCATATTGTATTAAACATGGTTTCTGCAAATTTGTATGATGAATTTTCGGCACCAAGAAAATGAAAAGAACCATAGAGACTTATTCTTTGTGCTCGAAAACTTAGAGCAACAAAATACTTCCCCTCCTAATTCAAGATGATTCATGAATTTCCTACTAGGAGCATAGTAAGTAAGAACACTAATTTAAAATTTTCATCTCGCCTGGAACAACACATTTCTTTCTTTAGGAGACAAATGAAGAAAATCATATTTTTGTGTTTCAAACTTCTCAAATCCAAACCTAAAGCTAATATTCTATTGTATTAAATATTTATTATTAAGGTTCACTCTTTAATCTAATACCAGTTAGATAAATACAACAATATAACCATTAACCGTCTGTTCAATTGTTAAGTGAATAAGTTGGGTTAGGATTGGTTCCTACACGATACTGTTGACCCTTGGTTTTTAAGGTTTAGTGTCAGCCTTTGATTGATTTGACCAATTTTGCAAGTGTAATTTCATGCTTCAGTAGAAATATCACATAATGATTTTTTTTTTTTTAATAAGTGAAATATCACATAATGATTATCTTTGATGTTCTTCAGTTCACTACTACAGTTTCAAAAATATTGGAAGTTCTATTGCTTTATTGTAATACTCTCTTATTAATCTGAAACTTGAGTGGCCCATAACTCCATAAGTCGTCTGCTTATTCAATCTCCTACATGTATGATAATATTTGCTTTCTTAGAGATGAAGGAATTGTTCTAAAAGACTTTGGTTCCAAATGGGAACCAAGTGATCGGAGTGCAAAGTGGTTGAAGTTGAAGCCTGAGTACATTCGAGCTGGCTCTGATTTAGATGTTCTCATCATCGGTATATAATTGTTTTCCCTTAACTCTGTTTGCTCCAAATTCAAAGTAGTGCATTATTTGTAGCTTATTTAAGCTTTGTCTGGATACTTGTCAATAGGAGGATACTATGGTTCTGGACGTCGTGGAGGGGAGGTGAGTATTCTGGCTTCTTAAGTTATTTCTTCTTTCTGTGCTATTGTCCATTAAATAACTTCTGAATTTCAATGTATATTTGAAGGTGGCGCAATTCCTGGTGGGCCTTGCAGAGCGTTCACCTCCAAATACATATCCCAGGCGGTAAGCGATTGTCAAGAATTCATTTATTACATGTCATGGAGAGTGCTACATTTCCCTGGTTGAAGCTCCAGATGTTTCCCCTTGGGTTACAGAAAATATTGCTGTGGAAATTTTTGTTTGATTGAATTGCGGTTTTGCTAGTTCTGAGAAAAATTACCATGTTTGCAGCCTTGCTTGAGAATGCTTCAGCAAGATTGCCAAAAGTTATTTTAGTTCTTCAGATATTCATCCACACAAACAGATGCCCTCATGCATACACATGTCCTACACTATTTCTAGTAATCATTTTTATTTTTGTATTAGATTCATTTGTTTAAAGGACACATAGAGTCATCTAAATCATTAGATGCATAGTTGTTGGACTGGCCTGGGCATATCCCATTAAAGGTCTTGGTCCATTGGTCACTGGCTTAACTGTGGGTTAATCAGTTGAGTTGAACCTTATTGATATATGCTTAAAAAAATGTTCTGCAAAAGTTAGCAAGAGTAATTAGTTTAGGTAACATGAATATACAGAAGTTAGATATGTGTTAAGACTGAGTCAGGCCTTTAACTCCGCTAAACTGAAATCAAACTAAAACTTTATTTCTTGCTGTTACTATAGTACTATATTTTAATTAATTTTGAATATGAACAATATGGATTGGCTTTGGGTTAATCTCTACCAAAACGGTTGGGTTCTGGTTTTGGTAATTCTAACTAGGCCTTTATTCAACTCATTTATAACCAAAATCTGGCCTGGTAATATTATCATGATAATGGAACAGAGAATAAATCACAGTTCATAGCTATGATGCGGGATGTTAGTATATGAATGACAGTTATCAACAATTGACCTTAATTTATTCAAGAACCTAAACATAATTAGTATTTTTTTATTTTACATTAGGAGCTTATCAATGGTTCTGATTACATTTTTTTGGTGCAGATTTATTTCCTTCTGCAGAGTGGGTACTGGACTTTCTGATGAGGAGCTTGATACTGTTGTAACCAAGTTAAAGCCGTATTTTAGGTACTTATTTGTGGTTGCTATCATGATGTTATTGCGAGAATCTTAATATAAACCTTCATTTAGATGGCCATAAGCAACCGCAAAAGCTCTAGTAATAACTTCTCCATTCATTATCACTCGCCTTGTAGTGTCAGACCCAAATCAGTTTGGCTGGCGATTTTTTTTTAGTTCAGTTTGTTGATTTCAAAACCCATCAGCTTGGCCCTATGTATAAATCATTAAGTAAAGCTTATTGAGTAAACATCGAGACCTAATTCTACGGAATGACATTCTGGGCTGGTCAACTGGAGTTTGACAAAAAAATTTGTGATGTGGGCCAAGAATTAAACAATATGGTGACAGAAGACATTGAAAAAATGAAAGCTTTTCAGGTGACATCATTTGAATTTTTAGGCATTTATATTTAATTTTTGGTACCTATATCATAGCGGAAATCTGCCTTGCAGGAAAAATGAGTACCCAAAGAAGGCACCACCAAGTTTTTATCAAGTTACAAATAACTCTAAAGAGAGGCCAGATGTTTGGATTGACAGCCCTGAAAAGTGAGCATCTTTTTTAGCAAAAGTACAATAAATATACTTATAAAATAATATTCTGCTGACACTCTTCCTTCCTACCACCTTCCCTGCCGCTCCCCCGTGATTCACAGGTCAATTATACTTTCTATAACCAGCGATATTCGAACAATAAGGTCTGAGGTATGGCTCTACAACCACAATGTTTGATACTTGTATCTATTTAACTATGAATAGTAACTAAATCGTAGGAGGCTTCATAGGCTTGCATTGTTTGCTTATGCAACTTGGTTGTTCAATAACTGTTTTAAGACCTTCCATTATTCACTGGTTCTATTTTCCTAGGTATTTGCTGCACCATACAGCTTGAGATTCCCACGTATTGATCGAGTGAGATATGACAAGCCTTGGTATGAGTGCCTTGATGTTCAATGTAAGTTTATGAAATATGCTTCTCATCATTTTTAATTCAATTCAACTTTTTTTTTTTGTCTCTTCAAATGCATGTGTGACTTCTTTCTTTTTGGTAAATTTAAATTATATCTAATTGTCAAGTGTTTCAGGTTTAATTACTTTTTAATTTTCCAATTGCAGCTTTTGTAGAGTTGGTACATTCAAGCAATGGTACCACACAGAGGGGAGCAGATTATGGAGTTGAGCAAAATAATAATAATAATAAAAGACGCAAGGAATCCTCAAAAAAAGGAGACAAAAAGAATGTTTCTATTGTTCCTAGTCACTTAATTCAGACTGATATTTCTGACATTAAGGGAGAGACTTTGATTTTTTCAAACATGATGTTTTGTATCCTTGGACTAATCTCATACTTTTTCTCTCCAATAAGTGCTGTATCCAAAATTTTATATCATAATGCCGAATGATTGGCCATATTTTTTGGGGTCACTCTACATTGTTGGGGGTGGGATACGCATAGAGAAAATGCACTTTTGCTTCACAAATTTTGAAAAATTAAACTGGTGTATTTTATTCTAGAGGGTTGTAGTAACATGAAGAAGCCACTGCACCTGGGACGTGTTCCTATAAGGGGTTAATGTGAAAAGTTGTAATTGCATCTTTGCTTCATACCTAAACAGTGATCTGGTTTAGCAGATTTCCCTAGGTATTCTATCGACCCAATGAAGCTACAACTTTAGGTTATAGCAGATTTTATGAGGTTTTGTATTGACCTGGTGAAGCCTTTCTTGTTTTGAACATATTGACCTGGTTACATGTTGATATTCTCATTCTTTTATAGTAGTTTGACAAGTCAGATGTATCAAAGTTGTTGTATTAAGCTGGCCTTGATCAAGATTATTAAATTCTTTGGGTTCTGCAGTATTGGATTTACCTTGACATGTATAGACTTTGTCAATGTGCCTCCAACCCATTCTCTGGATTCCTTGCACAAAATGGTGGCTGAAAATGGGGGCAAATTCTCAATGAATATGAATAGCTCAGTTACTCATTGTGTTGCAGCTGAAAGCAAAGGTCCAACCTCCCCTGCCCCCCCTCCTCTCTCTCTCTCTCTCTCTCTCTCACACACACACACACACACACACACACACACTACTTTTCTTGCAAGAAGATCCATCTGTAATAAAAAAATATTTTTTGCCAGGGCTCAAATTTAAGGCGGCAAAGCTTCATGGAGATATTATTCATTGCTTGTGGCTCTTTGATTGTTGTTCACAGAGAAAGCTCCTCCCTTTACAACCAAAGTTCGTTATTCCATCCTTAACCTGTCATTCCCCTGCTCTTGCACTGTTAATTGATACTACAGCAAATTTAATTTATTTATTTATTCTCCTGAAGGTACTTCCTCTTCCTTTCTGACTCTTCAAAGAAAAAGTTAGAAGAAGAAATTGATGAATTCTCTGACTCTTACTACTGGGATCTTGAAATTACAGAAATTCAACTGGTACGGTTATGCCAAATCATTGGTCACCGTTGTCTTTACTTGTAAAATGGGGCATTTACTGCTCATTTTTTGATTTCTTCTTATGGGAAAACTACCTTTCACTTACCAAGTAAGAGGAAATATAAAAAGTTTTAGGATCAGGAATATATGTAGGGGTGGATATGCTTATAGTGAACTTCTGGCAAATTTTATTTTTAATTAATTAATTTAATTTTGTTCCTTTGCAGCTCTTAAGCAACATAAATAGATCAGAAGATCCCAGAACTGTTGATTACTATAAGAAAAAATACTGTCCAAAGGATAAATGGTGTCGCTTTCATGGCTGCTGCATTTACTTCCACCATTCAATACAATCTTTGTAAGATCCTCGTTAATGTTTCTTCTACTCTCTTAGGAATGAAGCTGATTTGCTGCATGTGGGACTACGGATAGATATTTAATCATTTTCTTATGACTACATTAAGGAATTCGGATTCAAAATTTTTATTGGGACTTGCACTGAGGAGGATGAAGATTGAAGTGTCCATGGGTGGTGGTAAAGTCATCAGCAACCTTTCTAATGCTACCCATATTGTGGTCATGTCACTGTCGAGATCTGATGCTGACTTCGATACTATATTGAATAGGTAAGCAACGAGTCACCATACAATGAAAATGAATATCATAATTTCGATCCTTTATTATATAAAAAAAATAACGTAATTACTCATAGCTCCTGTTTGCAGAACTGATACCAATCATTGCAAGTTAAGAGAGTGTTATATGTGAACTTAATGGCTAACAATGTATAAAATGAATTCTTTAGGATTTGGGTTGTGGTCTGTCAAAGCTATTCATCAATTTGGGTTGAACTATATGTAATAAAATTGTACAAAACATTCTGTATGTTTAGCCCTTCCATCATAATTTTTTCTTTATTCACCGCAATTGCCAAGTGATCAACACAAGTACCATTTATTGTACCAGCCTACCAGGGTGGGAAGAGGTGGGGCGGTTCAGTTGTGTTATTCATGCATAGTTTTGACATAGGCCATCATGATAGCATTATAACAGATGTAGACTTGTATGGCAGAGAATATGTATAGTGAATAAAAATACATCTAAGTTTAAGCATGTAGTTTGTTTATTCTGTTTCTGTTACACTTGCCTATAATTTTCATCTTCAATTCTCCTCATTGACTTAGTTAATTATATTTATTTCATTGTCCAAGTGTTTGGATATTAAGTTTGTTTTGAAAATAAGAGTTTCACAATACAGAGAAATTTCCCCTTGTTTTTAAAACATAATTTCTGTTAAAATGATTAATAATAATCCAAGTTCCAACTCTTATGTTACTGCTGTTACTTATTATGAATTCATTTGTGATGAGAAGTTGTTATACATATTATCTTCTTCTTCTTCTTCTTTTCCTCATTCAGTTTCTCAGCAGATGAGCTACATTTTATACGCAACAAAAGGTTGCATGTTGTTGCTTCTCAATGGTTGGAAGATTGCCTTGATAATGAACAGAAATTGCAAGAGGAAACATATAGCTTGAAGCCTGATGGCTTTGAAGAGTCTGGTGACTGGTATGTGCAAACATGAACTTACATGAATGGTATTATGCAGCTGCATGCATGCTTTGAGATGCTAATTTCTTCAGTAGATTCACATTTCTGGCAAAGAAACTTTTGTAAAGTTCTTTACCCAAAAGAAAAAAAAAATTAATTAAAAAAAAATAATAATAATAAAAAAATATTTGTAAAGCTAATATACTACAAGCCATGGATTTGAATCTTAAAGGCTATGAAAATTGTGCAAGTAATACATAAGGAAATATATTAGCCATGGCTGGGCACTTGTGAATTGTGATACATTATAACAACTACACGAACAATCATACATAATAGTTAAGGACCTTAAGGTTAGGCTAGTGATGGAGATCAAAATTTATCTTGTACACCTGAGCCGCACATGAATCTATCCTATTCTTGGAAGAGGGGCAAGGACAGATCTATTCCAACACCCTTATCCCAGCCATTTGTCTCAACCAATTTTGTCGCATCAACTTCATGTACCCTGTCTTCCATCTGAAGTCCAACACAACCACTGGCAGGATAAACTCCGACCCGAAATGCAACCACATTGAGTACCACCCCATGGACACGTGCTAAAGAAAGAATCTGTGAGAATGGAGGGAGGCTGTCTGGTGAAAAGCTTAGAGGGGAAAAAAAAAGAAAAGAAAGGAAAACCTCAGGAATGGGGTATTTTTGTTTGCTTAAATTTCTGGAGAAGGTTAACATCACCTACCAGGTGGTACATTTAACATTCTTGAATATTATTGTTTATTTTTAGTAAACAATATGTAAATGATTTGAAGGTTAGTTTGTGCAAACTTTTTACCTTCGTTTTCTTCTTCAAATATGTAAAATCATAGAATAGAGCACTCTGTATATGAGAATTGGTCACATTTAGTTTGATAGGGATGTCAAAATTAATGTACCTCACTACCTATGGCTGATATCGGTCTTGGGCAGGACTCAATAATGCGCTGCAATAGAGTTTAAAAAAGAAAAGAAAAAATGGAAATAATAATAACACAATATCTGCGTGGGATATATACAAAAACCATATAACAATTTTAAAAATCACACAGGTGCTACCACTATAGTAACATTATATACCATTGAAATGACGAAACACACACTTACAAATATATGTATGTTTATATCTATATATTAAATATGTTGCAAGCCTGGTTGTTGCCCAGCTGATGGACCACAATGCAAAACATTAAAAATTGCTGTTATTAATCGAATATAGAAAATTTTAGAATCAAATTAATGCGTGAGCCTTAAATCCCATTAGAAATGTGTATGCACGCGCGAGATTATTCAACAAAATTGCTTTAGATGAATTTGTTTTGGTACAAGAATGCTGAATATATCCCATTTTTAAACAGTTGGTCCTTTCAGATTTGTTGTCTTAAACTCCCGCGTATGAGTTTTTGTTTATGGTTTGGTCATTAATCTGGGTTTTGATTTAAAGTTTCAATTAAATGCAGATTTCTTTTTTCACTCACAATGATAGAAAATTTGTGTAAGATTGGAAGTCATTCAGCTAACAAAAATTATATAGGACAGGCACTTCTTAAGAGAACAACATGGCCATTTTGAAAAAAAAGGAAATAAATAAAGAAAAAGAAAACTGTGCATGGCTGACAAGTCATGCTTGTAGCAGATATCTTTTAATACAGAAAAGGATATGGTTAGGCAAATAGTGTTATCATGGTGGAATTGTCATACATAAATTTGTTCAAAAATCATATTAGTGGTAGTATGCATAATTCTATTTGTTGAGCTTCATTTTTCTGAGATGCGGTTTTAAATGTAGTGATTCATGTAAATTAAGGAAAATTATAAAATTTTCTCATATAATATCAGGCGAAAATATAAATACTACTCCGTATATATAACTGCCGTGTCCCATTTCTGCATCCTTGCTTACATTGATCTTTTTTGTATCCTTGCTTACATTGACGAAAGATAAAAAATCTTGAAATTTGTTATATTGCAGTTGAACTTTGTGTGACATTAAAAACTTACCTACATGTGGATTACTAGTTTGGTATCTCTTATATTTGTTTAAATCAAAGAAAATGCAACTTCATTTAGCTAGTTTATGTTATTCTGTTTTCTTTTCTAGTAATCATGACTTCAGTCTAGAAAACTTCTCTAGCTTGGACAATGTAGAAAAGCAGTGTGTGTTATCTTCTCCACACAAAGATGGAATACAGAGAAAAAGCGAAGCTTCTTTAGATCACCCCCGAGTCTTGACTTTACCCCCGAGGGATGGAAATAGGAAAAGAGAAAGGCCCGCCACCACGACCACTAGTAAAGGGAAAATAGGTGTCATCCAACCTCGAAGGACACGGGCGCGGCTTGGAAACAAGCCTGCTAAAATACATGAAATTGAATCAGATACAAATGCTGCTTCAAATGAAGACACGGTTATGAAAGAGTCCGAAATGGGAGGACCAAATCATGGAAGCATTGGATTGATAGGTCAGGAGAGTACAGGAATCCGAGAGAAAGAGACAGTAGAAGATTCCGAGTCATTGCAAAGAGGCACGGCAGTTAACCAAAGAGGCATGGCAGTTAACCTAGAGGTTGCAGAAGATAGTGAACAGAAGGAATGGTTAGATAGAGCTCATGTAATTGAATCGGGCAGTGGATATAATGCCAAAGGCAGTGAGAGGCTTGAGAAGCTTGAAGTTATGGTTGATCCTGTCCAGGCCATGCTATTAGACATGATACCGAGCCTTGGGACACAGAAAGTTGAAACTAGCAATCCTTTTCTTGAAGATGAGAAGCCACCGGTAGATCCTGATGCAAAACCCGTAAAGAAAAAGAAAATCAGCTACAGGGATGTTGCAGACGAGCTGCTTAAGGATTGGTAACACTGTCACATTTCCTCAGATTAACTTTTTTCCATGACTTTTTTAGTTGTATATAAAACCATGTTGGAAGCAATGGATGAAACGGATCTGTTAGTATATGGCTCCATTCCTTTCTTGTACTGTACCATATCTATAGTAATGACAGATGTGGCAGTTAACTCATAATCTTTTGCTGTTGTAACTACTAACTGGAACATGTTGCATATCAGTTTGGAACTTTGTTATCTGAAGTGGTGTCCAAGTGTAGTTGTAAACCTAATGAATTCTATAATTGTCCAAAAAGTTATTTTATTTTTATTTTTATTTTTAATTTATTAAATTTGCTGCTGTTGATGGAAAAGTCACTAACCACCAAAATGAACTAAAGTTCACCTTTATATACATGTATATATTAGTTACATGTCATATATTGAGCACATTGACCTGTTCGTTGAGCGGTATTAACGCAGGAAAATTTTCGTAGAGGTTGAAGGTTCAAAGCACAAGGTTGAAAGTGTTATGATTCTTTTGCCATTTTTTTTTTTTTTTTTTTGAAAATTACTGTAATATGTATACGAAATTTTTTGTAAATGAGTTTTGCATTTTGGTGGAATTATGTAAAACTAATGAAAGTTATATATAGTCATTATTTGTGTGCTGCTACCCCTTACAGGTAAATTTAGTTGTAGCTATTCAGTTGGATGTCTTATGATACTGGTTTGTTCAAATCTATGAGGCAAAAATGTGAATAACATGGTATATCAATGAAAGTCATCTTTGGACAGCTACAAATTAATAAATGTGTCGAATGTATAAAGTTGTTTCTCAATTGGGAAAAAATTTTCCTAAGGACATTTGTGAACGCACTTTTCTTTCTTTTTCCAAATGTTCTGTTTTTTTTTTTTTTTTTGGGAAACAAACAAGAAATTAAAGTCATTCAGAAAAACTAACATGGAAGCAATCAGTTCAGTCTTTTCATCAACGTGATAATTACACAGCTTCCAAGAAACCTCCTAATTCATCCATCACACCCTAAAGAAGGGGTTCACATTCTCTTCTGTGCAATAATAATAATGTAGTGGACGTTATGATAAGTTACACGTTTAATTCTGTCACAAGGAGTTCAAATCGACGATTATAATCATTCACACGTGTAATTGTGTTATAACAAATTCGAATCCTCTGTAGTACAATACTAATGTAGTGAACGGCTACGATGATATTCACACGTATAGTTGTGTCACACCTATGAATAATTATAATCCTAAAAGTTCGAGTTAATAAGAATAAGATCAGGAGTTTGAATTTAAAATTAGGCAATTTTTTGTAAATTAGTGTGAAAATTAGGTAGTGTGCTTCTCTCTGCACTAGCATAGTAGTAGGACCAGCCATGAGTACTTAACCTTACGCATCAATTGTGTCCATCAAATATGTTCACGTTCTATTAGTGGGAGTTGAATTGAATGCAACTAAATTTATTAGCCAAAATGACAAAGCGGAAGTTAATAACTAAAATACCAAAAACTAGAATAATTCTAATCCGTTTAGAACACGAATACAAATATCAAAATATTTTAGTTTTACTGTCGGTGAAAACCATGATTTTGAGCCCTAAACCACCAAATTTGGCGCGCGCACAAAAAAAAAAAAAAGAAAAATTAAAAAGAAGAAGAAGAAGAAAAGCATGGGTCACTAAGTAAACTAGTAAATTTTGTTTATTAGGTTGGTTTTTATCATGAATGGATTTTTTCGGATCAAAATAATAAGGTCAAATCGAATTTTGAAAAAGCCAATAAACCTAGTGAATTTTGTTTATTATGTTGGTTTCATCAAGAATTGATTTTTTCGGATCGAAATAATATGGTCAAAGTGAATTTTGAAAAAGTCAATAAAATTGTCATACGTTACAAAAAAAGTCAATGCAATGATGAATGTTAGTCAACCTAATGATGAATGTTAACATGGTATCGACTCTCGATATAGAAAAGGTATTGTCAGGAGTTTGATTTATCTTAAATTTTTTGAGATAACTTTATAAGATTATAATTAGCTAGCCTAAGTTTTATTATTATTATTATTTTATTTTGATAAGTAGCTCGCCATAGCTAATTTGACATTATTATATATATATTAAAATGTAACGTTTTCACAACTGAAATCCTTTTGCCCATCTTATTTCCCTTTCAGCATGCCATTGGATTCTATACTGAATTTGAAAAATAAATAAATAAAAATTGAATATGAAAAATACTTAAATAAATAAAAATTGAATTTGAATTCTACAACTGTGTTTTGCACTTTCGGTATTTATTTGACGTGACATCTATTAGCATATCTAAGAACTTTCTTAGCCAAACAATTAAAAAATATATGTTTTTTTTTCCCATTAATGAACAATTTGAATAATATTCAACTTACAAATCTAAAGAAGTGTTAATTACGAAAAAACTCCTAAACTATGAACATTTTGCATATTACTCCTGAAAGCCGATTCTATCCAAAAATACCAACAGGTATCTTCATATGAAAACCGTCAGTGTGACGTGTGAGACTTTTTCAAAAAATTCCAAAACAGTTTGTTAGTTAAAGAGAGGGGGTAAGTGCAAAAAATACTCCTATTCTTTTAGAAAAGTGCAAATAACATCCCTATTATTCAAAAGATACTCCTGTAGTTTTAAAATAGTGCAAATAACTAAGAAAATTGGCATGTGTCGTGCATGTGACAAAAAATTGGCCTTTAATACTAAAATTACCCTTTTGCACTATCCAAAATACCCCTTTGAAAACATAGGGGGTTTTTTGCACACTTTTGAAAATACAGGTGGGTTTATTGAAAACATGAAAATAATTTTTTTATTTTGTTATTTTCTCCTATTTTGTATATATATTACTCATTATATTTATATTTCTCTCTCCTATTTATATTTTATCCCTCATTTCTATATATAATACTCACATTTCTATATATATAATTTTCTTTCTATAAATAATCTATATATAATACACACACATACATATATATATATATAATACTCATTATATTCATATTTCTATTATTTCTCTCCTATTTATATTTCTCCTATTTATATTATATCCCTCATTTCTATATATAATACTCATATTTATGTATTTTATTTATTTTTTCTTTCTCACTAAGGTTTTTCTTTTTATATTTGTATTCTTTATTTATTTTCTTCTCTCAATATGATATAATATAATATAATATTTCTTTTCTTATTTTTTTCTTTATTTACGAAATAATTAAGGATTGTAGCTTTCAATTATTTTCAAGAGTTAGGCATTATCTCAAAATGATTTTTGACTGATACCATGATAAAACATAATGAAAAAATAAGATTCGTTTAACTTTTTAAATAGTTAAAAAAAAAAAAATAATACTAATGATTTACTCCATTTGTATTAAAAAAAAATTTGTTATGGAAAAATTCTCGTTTTGGACTTATTTGTCGGAAATCAAATTTAACGTAGTTACGTTCATAATCTCGTAATATACTAACAAAAATCTTTCAAGAAAATTTGTGAAATCCAATTATTTGAAAATAATTTTTGGAGTGATATAAAATTTAAATACTTTTTGTAGTGATATAAAAGTTTGATATCTAAAATTGACACTTAATTTTTAGGAAACTGTCAAATCTAACTCATTTTCATGTCAAATAAAAAAAATTAAATCAAATAAGACTTAAATTTTTGTTCTAGTTTCACTCTTATCACACTTTATCCTCCAACAATTAAGAAAAATAATTGAACCAGAAAATTAATAAGTTAAAATGGTAGGAGACAAGTGCAATCATGCATCGTCACATCCGCGAAAGCGCACACACTTGAATCAAATTTGTCTCCAATTGCCCTTTCACCCCATTGTCCACTTTGTATTAGTGTAATTTTTTTTTTTTTTTTTTTTTTAAGGTAAAGCACTTTGTGTTAGTTTCTCTCTCTATATGTGTGTGTAAATGTGTGTGTTATTTGTGCATAGCAACTAGCAAGGAGCTGCCGCTGCTTGTTCTGGAAGAACAGAGTCAAGGTTAGTGTGAGGAAAAGAGATTCACAAGTGTGGACTATAGAGAGTGTGTGGGAAGTTTCAGTGTTCAGATTTAATTTTGGTCCAAGACTGCTCAATCTCAAAATCCCCAAAGACCCACAACAGAACACTCCCAACTCTACATCCAAATCGCTTCTCTGAGGCCAAAAGCCTCGATTCTCAACATGCGTCGCTGAAACCCTCAACAAAATTGTCCTGGAATTGTAGTTTGGCATAATAATATACCATGAACACCGCGAGTTAAGAGAGGAGAGAGAAATTCACCAAAAAAAACAATTAAAATTGAGAGAAATAAGATTTCGTTACCTAATATCTAAAACGACGCCGTTTAAAGGAGTGTATATTTGGGTAATTTCAACTTATAGCAAATTTTTAATATTATTGTATAAAGAATATTGGAGGGTGTTTTCGTATATTTACTTACCCTTCTGACAAAAAATCCTTATTTGTACTATTTTGAAATTACTTTTGAACAACAAAGGTGTTATTTGTACGCTTTTCAAAAAAAAAAATTGGGTGTTTAATTTTCCATAAATGTTTATACGTTGTTGTTTGTTTTTATCCGAATTGTATTATTATTGACAGATTGTATTACTGTTGACTTATAATTGAATTTGAAATCAACCCGAGCACATTGTACAGGTTAGGAGCAACTCGACAGCAAACTAGCATGCTGCTGGATTGATTTTAGCGTTCCAACAGGTGACTGAAAATGATTCTCTCTCTGTGACTAAATTTGTCCATTACCCGAAAAATACAAATTTTCATTTATTGGAATTTTCTTACAATACAAAACTACAGATTCTTCATCAAGGAAAACAAGAAGCTAAAAATTATCATTAAAAAGGGTAAAAAAATAATAGTAAGAACCTCAACACAATTACATGAGAGCTCATAATGAAAAATCATTTGATGGATCCAATTCTGGTGGTGATCATTAGATGCTCATAGGGCTTTCTGGATCATTTAGAGCTGCTATGGCATTTTCAATCTTTATCCTCAAATGATCTTTCTCCTCCTCATCAGCCTGAAGAAAAAGAAAAAAAAAAAAAAAAGAGGGTCAAATTTGGTATTCCTGAAAAAGTTAATTGTCAAACCTGTATTGAAACTTCAAACTTAAGATTTGCTTATACACAAATTTGTTTTTATGCATTTTATTTATGTTTACTACTACTATAATTGAGTAATTAAATTGGATTTTTTGGAAGCTAGTCTATTGGAATTAGTGTATCATTTAATGAACATGAATTATTTGAAAGCTAGAGTGCAAATGTCTTTTAAGTTTTAATGAAACAACTAATTCATCCCATCCAACAACAGTCAAATCATTAATCAAAATTTATATATCATAAACTAATTCCGTGCACAAAGTCGTACAAAACTTATTGTTATCTTACCATGAAGGCAATATTTTATACCCGTAACATTTCATAAATGTACTTTACTTTTTATAAATAAATTTGTGAAATTTTTTTTTTTTTTTTAAATTGATTCTCACGATGAAATCGAAAGTGATGTTCATAATTGCAGTGAATTAGTGATCGGCTTTATTAAAGTCTGTCTATTGGCTTTTACTTCATAGACCCCACAATCAGAGTCATTTTTGGATCACCCATGACCCCATCTATATATATATCTTCATATCAGCCACAAATTTCTCCAACTTTTGTTTAAAATATTTTCCAATATAAGATTCTTGTGCCAATTTAATAAACTTATTATTATAACTATCGCCTCTATTTAAATGACTGGAACGCTCTAATTCCCTCCCTCGAGTGATTAAAAAGAGTTCGAATAATTGACAGTACAATACGCGTACTGTATTGAATTGGGTATTCATATGTGTGAGTTATTCCAACCGTATGATACATTAAATTGGATATTCACACGTGTGAGTTATTCGGACCGTACCCTTACGAGATAAAATTCGCTAGAGGAGATACTAAAATAGGTGGTTGAGGCAATTTAATACTGGAGCCCTGCTACATATGAAGTGTCGGGCTTCGATGGGAAATGAAATCAATATGGTTATTATTAATATAACCTTGAACGATAGTATATATATATATATATATATATATGGATATATATATGTACAGAGAGAGAGTGACCTCAACGAATACTGTCTTCAAAAGTCTGCCAGAAAAAGCTGTGATGTTTGCTGTAATGATCCGTAGTTTCAGAGATTCAAAAACCTGGCACAGCTTCACCATGGTGTCTGTTCGTTTACTGCATGTGAGGCTCACTACAACTGTTTTTTCTCCCATATATGACACCCTTAGCTGTAATAAATCAATCAATTAATTAATTAGTAATGAATCACAAATAATAATAATAATAATAATAGTAAATTAAGTCAAATTATTTGATCAAATTCTAGAGAGAGAAAAAGTGACCCACTTCAAGAACTTCAATTGGCGATATCCTTGTACTCCCAGAATCATAGTTATGATCAACCCTTTTCTTCTTCAATCTCGTCAACGCCGGCATCTCACGATCAAAATCAAACACCAAATTGTTCTTCACGTTCCCGGATTCCAGTTCCGATATCTCTGATTGAATTCTCCTTTCTTGGTCATGCAATTCTTGGATATAATCTATTGCGTCTTTGATTATTGACGCCTTGTCCATCTAATTAATTTTCCATAAATACCATATAATCAAATTAATTAGTACTCACATCAAACTCAACAAAAAATAAATCAATAATTAGTCACACACAAAACAAAACAAAAATAAAATAAAATGAACACATGTCTAACGTTTATTATTATTATTTGCAGTACTAAAAGTCTAATAATTTATTGGCAGAGGACAAAAATTATGGTTTTTTTTTAATTGTTGATTGAATCACACACCTTGCTAATGTTGGGCACAACTGCTCTTAGAGCAAATAGCCTTTCATTGAGCTTCTTCCTTCTGTTTCGTTCCGACACAATGTTTTTAGACGCCGGTGACGACGACTGCGTTCCGTCCGGCGAGCTCGAATCGTAGTACGTGGAAAAGGGCTCATCCAAACCCCAGCTGATCAAATCAATCCAATTAGTTATTTAGACTTTATTCATTAACAAATTGCTTACATACATACATACATAAATATACACACACACACACACACATATACATATAATTATATACATACCTGTCGAATTCTTCACTATAGTGTAACATGTTTTCCCAGTAGTGTTCATCACATATGTTGTCCATTGTTTGTGTGTGTGTGTGTTGGGGTGTGTTTGTGGAGAGAGAAATGGGGTGTTTTGTGGAGGGAGTGCCGGGGGTTTTATAGGGGGGGAGAGGGGGACAGAGTGTGAATTAAAAGGGTAGTTTAGGGATTTGGACCACCAGGTGGGGGTTATCTGTATTTATTTTTGGTGCTGCCACTTGGAAGGATCACGTCCGTCTTATGAACAGTCTACCTTTTTTTTCGGAAATTTCCTACAAATTGTCTACTTGGCCGCGTGAATGTACATGATTTCAATGGACGAATCTTTTTCACGGCGCGTGTAGTTGACTCTCCTAATGGCATGTGGCTTTAAGACAACTGTACATACAACGTTGTCCAGTGGGACCTGCAGTTTTATTTTTCTTTAAATTCCTTTTGTTTTTTTTTGGTCTCTTTCTCTCTTGTTTCCTTCCTGTCCAAGGCCACATTATTCATAATTACAAATACAAATATGCAAATTTGGAAATGCAAGTATAGTACATAGAAAATTGTATTTCACTTAAAATAAAAACAGAAAAAAGAAAAAATCTCAAGTGCCCTCTAATTTTATTTTAAAATTTTCTACTTAAAGTGAAAAAAATAATCAAGTAAATAATGTCCGCCATAGTTAATTATGATAACAAAAAAATATCACGTGAAGTACACATGAATATATTTATGAATCTACAACATGGGGCGAAGACTTCGACTAAAGTCAATCAGCTGAAGTCTTTGGCTAGGCAAATGGTTTTGCATTCACATGATGCAAAGCGGTGAAATTTGAATTATGTGGATGTAAAGCGGTGAAATTCTATGTTTGAATTTTTCCAAGTTTATTGGCTACTTTTATACTTTACTGAATTTTTTTTTTTTTCAGTATGAGTAGCATTATTTTTTAATTTAATATGTATATTAAAAAGACATACTTTATGTCATATCACTCGAAATTTAGTTAAAAAATTTATTTAGAATATCCCCAAATAAATACATCCATATTAAGAATGTTTATGGATACATAAAATTCAATGTATTATTCGAATATATACGATCCAATTCTTTTCAAACTAAATAACGTTTAAATATAAGCCGTTACCTCTCTTTATTCCCATAAGAATATTTATATGGATCTGAATTCTTTGCCGTACCCTTTTTTTTTTTTTTTTTTTTTTTTTTTTTTTTTTTTTGAGATATTAAGTATTATGCAAAAGATGTAACGCTGTCGAAACGAAGATGCAATGTGATTAAATTGAAAATAAAATATCATTATTTTGGAGTGTAACGTCCTCAAAATAATGGTATTAAAAATTTAATTTAATGACATTTATTTTTAATTTAATATTTCTACATCTTCGATTTAATTATGTTACATTTAATTGTATTATATACCTACAACATAGTACAACATGAAATTGTGTGTTGATTAAAAAAAAAAAATGAGGACTATAATTGTTTAGTATATAACTTTCATGTCACTGCCCGATGAGTTAATTCATTAATCGATTTGTCCATTTTTTTTTCTTTTCTTGTTTTTCTTTGTTAAATTTGTTTGGTACTGTTTGAACTTTGAACGCTTGAAATTAGTGGATTCGCGTTGACTCATAATTTGAGTTGTCATTTTCTTTGACATTTATTTGGTTACTACTTGCTAACAAATCATAATAATTTTATTTCTAGAAACCAGAATTATTTTAGTGAATTGTGGCACCAAATTCAAGTTTGTATTCCTTCACGCAATGACAAAAAAATATATATATTATTCAATTTTGGATCTTTGCTCCACTATTTATTCTCTATGAAAATTAAAAACCACCGACCTTAATTTGTAATATGGAGCTGTATAGTCCACATTTTTTTTTTTTTTTTTTTTAGGAAAATGAAGCAAATTGTATAAATTTAAAATAGTTACATAGGAGGGCCATTAGGCCAATACAAAATAAACCCAGGAGGGAAACAAACCAACTCAAAAAAAGAGCAAACAGCCCAACAAGGAAAGCCCAACAAACAGCCCAACAAGGAAAGCTCAGCCAAGAACCAACTAATAACCGCAATTAACGGTTGATTAGCCGTTAAGTGAGGTTATTAGAAACAATCTGGTGAACCCTAGCTGAGGACGATGAGTGATCCTCATCATCCAAGAGAACTATCCGTCGGCCTTGGAGGAGGACGACAATGTGCAGGCAACAGATTCCAATCCCTGAGAATTTGTCTCGAGGATAGATTGTCTTCCAAAAACCCCAATTTGAGCAGAGCTGTGACTGTGAAGGTAATCTTTGCAAGAACCACTCTCTGTGATGATTTTTTCCTTTTGAATATCCTTTCATTTCGTTCTTCATAAGTATGGTAAATCATGGAGGAGAGACATACTTTCCTCAGCAGATTCTTGGGAGAATCCCTTTTCCAAAGGGTGCTTATGGAGAGGATCAAGTCCTCCCAATTTCTGATTGTAGTGTTGAATCTGCATTTGGATTTGATGAAACGCCATATTGGGGAGATGAAGCTGCAATTGAAGAATAAGTGCTGGTGTGATTCTTGGTGGCTTTCGCAGAGAGCACATATATTTTCATGGCGGGACATTGACTTACAGTCAAGAGTAGGGAGTCTGGATTGGACTGCAAGCCATAAGTTGAATTTCATCCTGGGTATTGATGGAGATCTCCATACCAAATTGTACCAATGGACTTCAGGAGAATGCTCTGCTAGATGACTTGCAGTGTATTTGAGGCTATAGGTGCCATTTGGTGAAGCAATCCAGAGTTTTTTTATCATTCCTTAAGGGACATGGAGAGGGAAGTGATAGTAACTCTGGAATGGCATTTGTGAGGCTAATGGGAAAGGACCAAGATAAATTCAAGATGAAGGTATTTACTGTGACTGTATCATTGAATCCCGCATCAATGAGAGTTCTAAATGGATATCTTGTGCTGAGAGGCCTTCCAGAGATCCAATTGTCCCACCAAAAGGAAGTAGCTAATCCATTCCCAATTTTGTGTTGGATGAGAAGCTTTGCAGGATGTCTGAGCTGTAGAATCTTCCTCCAGCTCCAAGAGTAAGGTTGAGGGATCTTGAGGGTCCAAAAATTCCTTGACTTAATGAGATGTGTGTTACACCAAGTGATCCACAGCCTGTTGTTATCATCTGTTGTAAATCCTAAATATACTTAAGGATGGCTGCTTTATTGGTGAGCTCTAAGTTTGGAATGCCCAGGCTACCTTCCTTTTTAGGTTTACATACCTTCCCCCAAGTTACTTTAGCTCTCCTTGACTTCATCTCTGGTCCAGACCAAAGGAATGATCGAAATATTTTGTTGAGCTCATTGATGACTACCTTTGGGAGGATGAATAAGCTTGACCAGTAGATTTGTGTTGACACCAAAACTACTTTAATGAGCTGAAGTCTTCCTGCATAGGATAGAGTCCTAGCTGACCAATGTGTGATTCTATTGGTGATCTTCTCTATAAGAATACTGCAGTGCTGTGCCTTAAGATTTGTAGAGATAAATGGAACTCCCAGGTACTTGACTGGGAGTGAGCCAGATGCAATGCCAAGCAAGGATGAGATTTGTTCTTCAATGTGAGGCTGAGTTCCCGAGAAGAAAACATTACTCTTGGAAAAATTGATATCAAGACCAGACATGCTGCAAAAATGATCCAATGCTGATTTCAAAATGGAGACAAAAGTAATATCTGCATGGCATAGGAGGAGGAGGTCATCAGCATAGGAAAAGTAGGTGATCTTCAAAGCTCCACATCTCCAGTGGTATTTATATGTATGGACTCTTCCCACATAGTCATTTATAATGCAAGACAAAGCATCTATTACAATCACAAAGAGAAAAGGGAAATAGGGTCCCCTTGTCTCAATCCCCTTTTACCTTTAAAGTAACCTTGGAATTCCCCATTTAGTGCAATGGTGAATGATGGTGTGGATATGCATGCCTGTATTAGAGTGATGAATTTGGGTGGAAAGTTGAAAAGAGAGAGACAGCTTAAAATGAAGTCCCACTTCACTGAATCAAAGGCTTTCCTTAAGTCAACCTTGATGGCACATCTTGCAGGGGAAGATTCCTTGTGATATCCTCTAAGCAGCTCATGAGCAAGTAGGATGGGGTCTGTAATCCTTCTTCCATGTATGAAGGTTGCTTGTGATCTGTTAATGAAATGTGGAAGTGTGGATTGCAATTTGATAGCAAGTAGCTTGGCAATACACTTGTAGACAGTGTTGCAACAGGAGATAGGTCGATAATCATGCATGGAGGACGGGTTGGGGCATTTTGGAACCAGTGCTATATAAGTGTTGTTGGCTTCAGTTAACATTTTCCCATTCCTGAAAAACTCATGGATTGCCTTAGTGACAGATCTGCCCACAATTCCCCAAGTTTTGTGAAAGAAGGAAGCACTGTATCCATCAGGTCCAGGGGCTTTCTCTTTGCTAAGCTTAAACATACAAGCTTGAATCTCCATAAGTGATGGAGTCTCATCTAGGATAGAGTGGAGATGAACATGGATCCTTTTGGTGATATGTTGCTTGAGATCATTAATGCAGTGAGTTATGGGAAGGGAACATCCAAGTAGATTTTGGAAATGAGCCACCACTTCAGCCTTGATTTCATCCATATCTGTGATCACTTGCCCAGTGTCTGTGGTGAGAGAGATAATTTTCTTTTTATTGTTCCTTGAAGAGAGAGATTTATGGAAGTAAGAAGAGTTATTGTCTCCCAATTTAAGCCAGGTCATCATTGATTTCCGCCTCAACATAGTCCACATTCCATATCGAGCAAGTGTTGTGACTCATCGTAATTGTCAAACCTCATCCAAATTATTATCAATTTGCACAGACAAATCAGCCTCATGAGTATATATAATCGGCCAGACACGTTTTCTTGGTTGCTCTTGTTATTTAGATAACCAAATAATGAACCATTGACTGCATCTTGATAAGGAGAATAATGTCTTTTGAAATCTCACTCGAAATTACAAGTACTCTTTTCTAATATACAAATGATTGATTACTAACCTGATCGTCCAAGTGTATTCGATTTGCACCAAATCGTTGTCCATCTCGATTATCACTAATCTTTAAGATATTATGCTGATTTGAATTGTGACAAAATCTGTCATTAACGGATTCGAAGACGTACTCTAAAGCTCTCAATTTTAAATATATCTTAAAAGAATGGTCAAGTGCATAAAACATATTTATAATATGCTTATTGTACGTATTATACATTTCATGTACAGAAAACACCCCCAAAATTTTAATTTATGCTAATAGGTCCCTCCTGACCCAATTAAGGTAGAGTTTGCCAAAATTTTCATTATATACACATTTTACGTATTATTTAAAAATACATATTTTATAAAATAACGAAAATGGATACAAATATTAGAGGTGTTTTTTTTTTTTCCCAAAATAAAACATGAGAGGTGTTATACGCACTTTAAGTATACTATATGGGTGTTTTCTGCATTTTAACCTAAAAACTATTTTTGTTTTGATTTCGAACACCCATTTTTTGATGTGTAAAAAATTATATATATATAATGAATACATATTTTTAATTTAAATTTTAATTATATATTTAATGAAAAATAATAACTATATTAAATTTTAATTGGAAATAATTTTTTTTCTTTTTTATAATTATATAAAAATTTGAGGTTTTATTTTTAAAAATTACAAGTGATCGATTACTAACTCGATCGTGTACTCGATCGGTACCAAACCGTCATTCATTTAGATTAAACCGTGCTGATATGATTAAACCGTGCTGATATGGATTGTGTGAGAATATGCTGTGCTGATTTCGAATTATTTGAGTCGAAATCATTAATGGAAGACTGGACCCAAAATTGGTGTTTTTTTGTGTTCAATGTATTGTGATTGGTTGAAATCTTGGATTAAAATATTTTTACTAAAAAAAGAAATTAGTTCAATTATTGGTGTTTTGGTTTGTCTTTTTTGTCCTAGTTATAAGAACTTACCATGTTTCTGGATTCCATTTTTTCTTGTATTGGAGTTTGAATGGAATACAAGTAGTCAAAATTACCTAGACACAAATGTACAACTTTGGGATTGCCAATTATGTCATTGATAGCTCGCTCGTATTGAGATGATTCGTGAAGACTCAGGTGAAGAATCAATCTAGGATGACAAAATGGGTCAGGGATCATCAACCTGTTCATATTCGTTCGCCTTTTAATAATTAAGGGTGAATCATGTTTAATTCGAATTCAAGATAGGTTGAATAATTTTTAACCACTTAATTTGAGGGGCAAGAAAGATTGAATATGATTAACCATATTCAACCCATATTTCATCAATTACATAATTGCACCTAACTCATTTCTCTCTCTAAAATTCTCTCTCACAATCTCCTCTCTCTAAATTTGTCTCTTATCAATCCCCTCTCTCTAAGTTTTTCACTCTAAAAACTTCTTCTAAAAAAAATAAATTTTAAAAAATAAAAAATAAAAAATTTTAAAACCTTTCAAAAAAAATAATTTAAAAATAAAAAATAATTGAAAAATTTTCTAAAAATAATTTAAAAATAAAAAATAACTAATTTTTTTTATAAAAAAAATTAAAAAATTACTATTATAGTGTTGGGTGGTCCCATTCCCACCTTCCTCCTACTCCTCTGCTCTCTCACATTATTCATTACGTCAACCTTTCTTTCGGTGTCACAAAAAACATAAATAATTGAATATGATACTACAATTTTACACATTTCATAGGTTTTTTTTTTTTTTGTTTTTTTTTTTTTTGGTACACTCTACCAAAGACACTGGGTAATGTCCGACATTTCAAGAGTTTAGATAGGAGGAAATTAAGTTTTTAATAATAATTTTTATAACTAATTAAATTTTCATTATTTTTTTTTTTAAAAAAACATAAGATAATTTAGATTTTTTAATTTTTTTACAATAATAATGCCTTCTTCTTTTTTCTTATAAGTTTCGTACATTTCAGTCCATGGAATAATTGGTTAAAAAAAAAAAAAAATCCATGGAATAATAATTTCACCACATGAACTCCAATCCACCAACTTGCTATAAGTCCATCAAATTTCAATTGTCAGTTTTCAAATTGAGAAACTATTTTTATTTGCGCAATTTTAAAAATTGTGGATTTTTTTTTCAAAATCATATGAGTTTCTTCTGCACATTTTATATATAATAATAAATTTTTTTTTTTTTTTTTTTCACTTTACCTCTTATATAATTGGTATACTGCATTACATATAATTTCTTGTACTATATATTAATTACATAACAACTTGAAGAGCACTGAATTCACAATGTTTCGTTTCTAACGGAAGAGGAATGTTCACTCTAGGAGTAAAAATGTTGGAACCGACAATTAATTGAACAAAACAAAGGATGAAGACATCAAGTCAACATGATCGGGCTGAAAAAAAAAAAAGTGGTATAAATGCATATTAGCTCCACAGTTAAGTTTTATTTTATTTTTGAAATAATTAAGTTGCGTTTTCTTAAGACACACGTGATGAATAACCAAACATATAATATATGTTAAATCATGTTAATATTTAATAATAAAAAATTAAAAATTAAAAAATAATAATTAATGGGTCCACGGGTCATAACGGGTTGACCATACTCATTTTTAACCCGTTCTGAACGGGTTAAATATAGGTCTTGACCCATATTGACTCACCTATTTTAAACCCAATCCAAACCCGGTTCAACCCGCCCATTTGCCACCCCTACCCATATCTACGTGGTTCACAAATACTATTCTCTATTTCTAAATCTCTTGCAAATTACTACAAATTTTATTCTCAAAAGTCATGTAACCTTTATGCCAAAAGTTTAGCAGATGAATATGTGGTATCCTTTGTCACTGCAATTATTGTGGTAAACAGTTCAAGGAATCAAATTAATCTCTAATATATATATATATATATATATATATATATATTTTCACCTTACCTTGGTTTGTAACTTTATTACGTTTACCATAAAATGTTGGCACTTTTAATTTCTACCAATTTAATTAGTGAATTTCATTTTTTTTATTTGTGAGTAAAAATTAATGAAATTTTACCACTTAAAGTGGTGATATAGGGGTATCTAGGTTAATGGTATAACCTCTTCATTTTTAAAGAGGAGGATAGGAATTTTAGTTTGAGTGTGGTAAAAAAAATTGTGTGTGTGTTGCTCGAGCAGTAAAAAAAACAGGTCTTAAGTGCCTCTCATCTTATGTTCTTAGTTCGAATTACCTTCCTCCTAGCCCCATTATCTCCTAACTCTCTAACCATTGCGAGGGTAAAAAAATAAAAAAAATATAAAAGAAAAGAAGAAGAAGAAGAAAAAGAGTATGTTCTTGCTCATGAAAAAAATAAAAAACTAATGTATATAATATAATATAAATAATAATATATTACCATTTTTTGTAGATATATTCCACTTGTAGCTCTTAATGTTTACAATCTACTCCCTCCGACCCAAAATAAGCGTCTTGACAGTTCCTAAAATAGGACACTTATATTAGGACAGAGAGAGTATATTATAAAAGAATGTAAAATTGAAAATAAAAATAGAATGATAAATGTTGTGAAAATTTCACAATTTTTTTTTTTTTTTACAAGGCAAGAATTGTTAGATGTTAAATTAGTAGATGCACATAATCAAAATCTGACACTTCAAGATCTACGGGAAGTACTAATCTACTGGGCTATGGAGACAACTGCAAACACAAGACAATAAACAACTATACAAATAAATAATTAAATAATAATTCTTTCATTAACTGAATAATACACAACATGAATTTAACGATGAGCAATAATTTAACAATATAAATAATTTAGCAATAAATAATTAATATAATAATAAAAATTAAGAAGAAAAATGACAATAGTAAAATAGGTAAGAAAGTGTTAGCCTAGTTGTACAGGTACGTGTAAACACATCAACCTAAAATTGATAGTTCTCTCATTTGTGTGGATATTGAGCTCTAATATAGAACTTAATTAGCTCGCAACGACGTCTCCTTCACGTGCACGACCACATGATGGATAGGTCCAATTATACATGTGTCTTGTTGCCCATAAATTCAAAATCTAAATTACTCTAAATTAAACTATACACATACTTATATGAAAAGTAAAATGAAGAAGATAGAAAGTTTTTTTTTTTTTTTTTTTTTTTTTTTTTTTTTTTTTGAAGATTCTCACTCACACTTATATGTATCTCTCCACACTTAAATGTATAGAATGATAAATATCTAACCTTTTTATAATGTAAAAAGTGTAACGGTTATGACAACATAATTAGAAATTTTAAATATAATTATTTTAGCAATATAAATATAATAAATTATTATTTAATAGTATTTAATAATATATTACTTAATATATAATTTAATATATTTATTTAATTTTATTAAAATATTTCTCAACAATAAAAAATATTATCTTGATGAAATATTGAAGTATATTGAAGATCACTAAGAAGTTGAAAAAAAAAAAAAAAAAAAAAAAAAAACTTTGTAATTAATAATCTCATATATTCAAACAAATGCATTATTTGAAGAATAAATGAAAACCGAATACTTTCCACCTCATTAGTCCAATATGGCGGGAGAGAAATATTTTCTTCCTCTGTACTTTTTCTGTCACGAAAATGCCAAATACTATAATTTCCTCAATTTTCTCGTCTTCTATTCCTCTCTTTTTGACGTACAAAGGTCATCAATAATTAAAAAACTAATAATAAAAGGACAGGCCAATGTCAACTTTCCAATTTAAATTACTTCAATGTTGAGGCATCACCTGAAAAAATTGGCAAAAGACTCAGGTGAGGAACCAATCCACGCAAATTATCGGAAATTCATTTTATTTATTTATTTATTTTTGTCCTTTTCCGTGACGTCATCGTTCAAACTCTTACTTACTTCATCAATCACACGCTAAAGGTGAACTCATTCGTAATCAATAACACCGCGTTAGGAGCATCTTCAATCCAAAACTAAAAGGCATGTCATTTCTAGAATATAACAAGGAGGCTTCAAAAGGGGCTCTTCAATATAATGTTAAAAGGGCTGCTAATTTTTAACTTTGCCAAAAATTTTGTCAATTGTAACATAAGAAATAGCTATTGCTATTTCAGAGAGAGAGAGAGAGAGAAAAAGAGGGAGGGTGGGGTTCTCAGATTTGGCACATATATATATATATATTTTTAAAAAGATCATAAAAAAATTTCACCAAATAATATTTAGTTTGCAAAACAAGAATGACAGACCTTGATTAAAAAAAGTAAACAAAAATCGAACCTCTTTCTCAATGGGTTTGGTGAAGAGATTCTCGGCCTTTGATGTCAAGAAGGAAGAGAGCAGAGGTCGCCCCTGCCATGGATTAGTTGATTTAGAAAATAATTACAGAAAATTACAGAGCTTCATTAGTTGATTTAGAAAAAAAATTAAATCAAAATCCATACATACAAGTTAGCAGTTGCAGAGAGAGAGAGGGAGGCAAGCTTGAGAGTTGAGAGCCAACAACTGAAGCTTGCGAACGACGAACTTGAACTGAAACAGCGAGAGAGGGCAATTTCAGAGCTGAGAACGAGAATAGAGATGGAGGCGATTGCGGAGGTTGAAATGATTTGCCCTAAAAATATATATTGTTATTTGGGAGGCTGAAATGATTTGCCCTAAATATATATATATTTTTAATAATAATATAATCAAATATATATATATATATATATATATATATATATATAAATTTCCTAAAAAGAAAAAAGAATTATGTATATAAAAAATATATAATAATATAATCAAATAAATAAAATTTACACACACACACACACACATATATATATATATTTTTTTGGGTCCTTTTTTTACCAAATATTTTAAATTTTTAATTCTTTTTAATTAAGTTTAATTTTAGTTTCCTTTTACTGTCTACAACTTGATTTGGAATGTGTTTAATATTAACATTACTGATGCAAATATATATGGCGGGAATGGTAGTTGAAAAAAAATAGTGGTTGTGTTAAAAAATAACATTTTCATCATTGGAGCAGAATTGCTAAAATGTAGCATTTTGATACTGTAACACTGTCAAAATATAGATTTGGCATTCGAATTTGACATTTTTGCATTGGAGATGTTCTAATAGAGACCCCTCTCTCTCTCTCTCTCACACACACACCTCTCAGTCTCTCTCACACACATAAACACATTCACTTCCTTCTGCGGCGCGACTATGCGTCCACCCGTCTACACTCGCATTGTAGACTTGGGTGTGACGGAATATATATGTATACATATATATATATTATATTTAGAGAGAGAGAGAGCTGATTTGTTGTTATGGTCAATAGTCTCGTGGATCATGATTCATGAGTAAGAAGAATTGCATGCAATGTGATTGGTTGATTACTCTCGACCTGGTCAATGCGGTGTAAAATGTACAAAAGATTTAGGAAGTTTCATGATTTGGTGCTAATTTCACAACATAGATCATGTGTACAGACTGTACAGTACTACGACGGGTTGACTACATCGCCATTTGCTTGAATTGACTGTCAACAAATCCTCGAACACAATTGGGTCACCAGCACCGACCAAAAATAATATCCCTATCTCCCACTATCTAACACATTAATGTGAAAGAATTTTCATTTTTTTTTTTTTTCATTACCCGCGTTATTGGGTAATGCCTATATATACATAGATGTGTGTGTATATATATTTTCCCTAGTAGTTTGATATTTTTAAAAAATTATATATATATTAATCTTTTAGCAATATCCTACATCATTGAAATTGGTTACCGACCAAATATAATATCCCTATCTCACACATTAATGTGAAAGAGATATATATATATATATATACATATATTTGTTTTTCCCACTACCTGCCTTATTGCATAATGCCTAAGTATACATAGATGTGTGTATATATATTTTCTCTAGTAGTTTGATATTTGAAAAATATTATAAATTAATATATATATCGATCTTTTAGTAATGTCATACATCATTTAAATTGGTCTTATTTACGCGTAAAAATCACTCTTACTCAACTAAAATGGTACATGCATTGGTCCCACATACTGAAAATATATTCAATTGAAAAGAATTTTTCAAAAAGAAGGAGATAGAGAGACTTGTATTGATCGAACATATAAAGGTCGATTGAACAAGTTTTGCTATTTCGGCTTTCACATTCAAATGGACTAATTTTTTTCTCGAATTACTTGCATTTATACTTAGTTTTAGGTTACCATTGAAGTAACGTTAGGGCTCTATATATATATATATATATATATATATATATATATATTGTTTTTTAATGAACTTTCCCAAGTCAAGCCTCCATCAATTATGGCATATGTTAATGCCTAATGCAATTTAATAGAAAAAAAATATTTCTGATTATAATGTTAAACGATGCAAATGAGTGTACTAAAAACAATTTATGGCCACATCATCTAACAATATGTTAATTGTCAAGGCATACCAATGAGATGGTTTATCTATCTCACTCAATATCTTCTCTTTTTTTACGTGTGTAGAATACGAACTATCAACGCGAAATTAATTTATCAAATCACAAGGCAAAAGTTCATTATTCACGTGAATTAGAAATAGTTAATACAGTAACACAAAATGCCAAATCACCTCAACGGAGAACCTCAAACACCTTGAAAGAACTTTAAAGAAATCGACGTGATTAAACCTCGCTATAAATTAACTTTGTACAAGATTTGCTTACTCGTTGGTGAATACGTCATTTCTATTGACCGCTGATCTGATCCAATCACAAATACATAAATAATCTATAATTGCAAAATAACTTTTTTTTTTTTTAATAATAAATTCAGTCACTATCTCAAATTTCCTTATTTATCATTTTTCAGATTTTGTAATTAGACTATTTGTATATTTGTGATTAAACGACATAAGTGGTTAGTAGGACTGACACACTCACTGGTGAATAGACAAATCTTGTTCATTAATTTTTATGTTAAATAATAGAATCGTGTTCAATTTTATTTTTAACTCGTTTAATAAATGAATCAATATATTTTGAATAATAATTTTGTAAGAAAGTGCCTATATGGTCGGTTGTCTAAACTTACCAACAAAAATGGTGATATAGATTACTTGACTTTCTTTTTATTTTATCCTATTCCCAAGTTTGAATTATTCAACCTTAGTTTGAATTTGAAATTGGTGTTAAAAAATATATATATATATAATAATAATAACTAGGATCGAAACTTACAAGAAATATCAAAATAAAAAGTTTTTGAATTTGATTATTCAGCTCAAACCTAAACAAATCAAAGTTTGGTTTGGCTAATTTGTGGGGTTACAGGTCTGCGTGGGAACAGAGTCCGACAATTAAAATTTGTAGTGTTTGGAGACGAGTACGACGACTCCTCATATGCGTTGAACACAATCCAGTAATGGCGTATAATGAATGCACGCGCAAGTCAAAGTTTTGCATGGTTGGAGCCACGTGTCCTAATATGTGATGCACCTGGAAACATCATCAAAAGATCACATAGTAACCCACATTCTAATTGTGTGCTTCACGTGGGCAAAAACACACACATTCATTAATCAACTACTAATATTAATCTTTTACCAATTAGGTTGTGTTGGTTTAGATATAAAATATTTTTTTATTTTTAAGTGTTTAATTGTCGTAAAATATATAAAGAAAAAAAATATTAAAATTTAACAAAAATAATTTATTCACTAATTTTCGATAAATTATTTTACCTGCATTATTCGATGGACTCGACCTGAAACTTGATGTAAATATTTGTTAAACATTAAAAAATAAAAAATAAAAAATATTTTAACTGAAAAAAAAAAAATTCAAAATAAATATTTTACATCGAAACAAATTGAGCATAAGTGGGAAAGCCAATGACAAACTATGATCAATTAACACTTTCAGAAAAAAAGAAACTGTTTCTTTAGCTAGTGAATCATTGAAGGAACGAAAGCAACTGAGCAAATTGGAATTAACGAGAGAGACAAAGAAGATATTATTTAAATTTGGTCAAATTGCACAAAAAGTTTCAAAATATACTCCTATACAATTTTTATTTATTTATTTATTTTTAAAAACAAACACTTTTAATTTATCAAAAGTTGTAAATTACTTCGTTGAAATTTTAGTATTAAAATAGTCATGTATAAATAGTCAGGTGTGTTACACGTCATGATTTTTTTTTCCCTTACCCATTCAACAGATACTATCTTAAACGTCTGATTTATTTATAAAAACAAGTGTCAAAGTTAAAATTGCAAGCACAAGGATATTTTCATAAAAGCAATAAGTTGATTTGTTGCACATCTGGCTAGCTTGCACACAGATTCGGAGCCAGGATTTCAACTGGGGGCAGAATAAATACATGACCAATAAACTAAAATGCTCATTGAATGCACGAAGAAAACTGTGCAAATTGGAATTGATTGACGAGAGAGGCAAAGAAGATATTATATAAATTTGGTCGACTTGCACGAAAAGTTTCAAAATATCTCGTTAATTCCAATTTGCACAGATTTTTTTCGTTACTTCAATGATTCACTAGCTGAAGAAACGATTTCTTTTTGGCTTAAAGTGTTAATTAATCATAGTTTCTCGTTGGCTTTCCACTTAATTTGTAAAAGACAATTAGAATAGTGAATAAGTACATGATTAATGTATGTGTGTGTTTTTGCGCACGTGAAGCACACAATTAGCATGTGGGTTACTATGTGACATGTTGGTAATGTTTCCAGGTGCCTCGCATGTTAGGACACTTTCAATTTTTCAAAAGTTGTAAATTACTAGTTGAGTAGTGAAATATAGTATTAAAGTAATCACGTGCGTTACACGTGGCAACATAAGCTTTTTTTTTTTTTTTTAGTTGTGCAACAAACACTTTCTTAAATGTCTCATTTATTTATAAAATGAATAATGATAAGGAGACTGATGAATTAACCCCGAATAAGTATCGAATTTGACGTGTTTTTGTCCACATCATCTATTTAAACAGTTTTCAAAAATAATATTTTAACACGTGATAAGAATGATTAACCACATCAAATTCGATAATTTCTTTTCGATTCCCCTATCATTACTCTTATAAAATTAATTGTCAGTGATAAAAGTGCAAGCACAAGGGTATTTTCATCAAAACAATAAGTTCATGCGTTGCACATCTGGTTGGCTTGCAACCCCGAATAAGTATCGAATTTGACGTGTTTTTGTCCACATCATCTATTTAAACAGTTTTCAAAAATAATATTTTAACACGTGATAAGAATGATTAACCACATCAAATTCGATAATTTCTTTTCGATTCCCCTATCATTACTCTTATAAAATTAATTGTCAGTGATAAAAGTGCAAGCACAAGGGTATTTTCATCAAAACAATAAGTTCATGCGTTGCACATCTGGTTGGCTTGCTCACAGAAGTAGAGTCAGGATTTCAATTAGGGCCGAATTTTAGCAGGCATTATATATATATATATATATATATAAGAATAAAAGAAAAATTAATTATATATTGTGCCCTTGGACACACACGGACTCCACTCCTGCTTGCATGGTGACCACTTTAATACTATAATTCTAACGTTCGGCTCTCAGAGAATAGTTTGCAGCTTTTAACAAAATGATAATGCCTATTGCTAAGAGGATGTTTTATAACTTTTTGATAGTATAAGAAGATTTAGTACAAATTGACCTATGAATTAAATAAAAGTATGTAGAACCCTCATTTTCCACACTAATTCATTATTTTTTAAAAAAACTGTGACATTTGAGCTAACACACAAACACAAAACTTTATATTATATATAGAAAGTTAGCAGTATATCATACCAAAACAAAATAGATTTTCATTATCTAATGCATCTTCATATGGGGGCAAACTTGGGATTATTGACAAAGACTACTTCAGAGTTCAGTTATGCCACTAATTAATGGATTAACTTGTCTGATACAGATCTAGTTAGCTCATTTATTGAACCCAAGCTGTCACAGTGGACATCTAAGTGATACACAATTTGGATTTCTCTTAATATTTTAGTCTTTTAATAATCAAATATGTGATCTCAGTATTTGGTGAGTCAGCTATATTTATTAGTAAGGTCACTCCTGTTGGGTAAGCAAACCATTTTCTTTATTTGTCTTTTTATTTATTAAATATAAAGATGTAGCAAATCGCCAATCGCCAATCGCAATGGTATGTTTTTCTACCTAACCTTCAAAAAACAAAAGCCTAGGTATGTTTTTCTAATCCGAACGAATATGAAAAAAGAAAAAAGAAAAAAGAAAAAAATCCAAACAAATATATGAAAGCCCAGATAAGAGGAGACCGTCCGTATAGTCCATTTCTTTTAAATAAAATGCCCATCGGGCAGCCTGCAGGCCCATTAACAGCTAGGCCCATAAAAGTGTTTTTTTTTTCTTTTTTAGGTGTCTCAGAGGCCACGTATGGGCTTCATAATGCACGCAAAATTAAAGTCAGGAGTGCGATTCGAAAACGAGACCTTAAGGACTTACCTCCTAAATTTCTACCAACTCCCCTACGCCCCTGGGGCAGGCCCATAAAAGTATAAAAAGTTATCATACTCTTACAATTAATAAAAGTAATAAAACTTATTTTATAATTATTGAATTTGAGATTGAAAGAAATTTAATTCAATTACGAATTCGGTACTTTCAAACATAATATAATATAATATTTATATTTATAGGAGCAAATATTGACACTCCCATTCCAAGTAAATTTATTCAATTAAAATAAAATGATATAAGTACCTCTAACACATAAATATGAAAAATATTTATTAGGAATATATTTGTCATTTACGTTTTTTTTTTTTTTTTTAAAAAAAAGAAAGAAAAAAAAGAAAGGAAAAGGAGTGCATTTACTATGATTAACCAGTTGATTCCCTCCCCTACTTGTATTGCTCATTTTTAATTTTTCTCTCTGACGACAAATCAATCCTCTTCTTTGTAACACAAATTCAGTTAATTTTTAAATGCATCAAATGCTAATCTATTTAAATATGTTTAATAATGAAATTTGTATATAACTTCAAAATTTAAGCACGGATTTGGAATTGTATAAAATTTTAAGAGATTATTAAATCACTTGTCTCTAGTGCTAAACACTTCAAATTAAAAAAAAAAACATAAAATTATTATTTTTATTACTGGTTAAACTTGATTTTCTTTTTAAAAATTTTATCAAACAAAATATACTAATGCATCAAATCAGTAACTTGAATTTGATACATAATATAATTGCGTTTCTTACAAATTTACAAAAATCAAAATAGTTAATATTACTCATAACTAATATGTAATAAATAGTGGATAAATTTAAATATAGTCCCATTCATTGCATCAAAGATAGAAACCCCTCAGATTTGGGCCTACAAATAATTTTACATTTGCCTTTCATTTTAGACTATTATTCGAGAGGGAAGAGAGTGTGGAAAGAATACGAAATGGTGGCAACAAGCGATGAAGAAATGGAGTCGCTGCTCTCCAGCTTCGATCAGATATACGACGTATGTAATATATGTAAATGTATGTATATATATATATATGTATATATGTATATGCTTCCTTTCATGATTTCTCTCCATCATTTCACCCTGATAATATAAAAAATCAATTCTCAAATCAGGATTTCAAGATTGGAATCACGCAGATCCAATTGTTGCAATCGAACTGTAATGCCGAAATTAAGAACCGAGAAGTACTTGAATTCACTGCTAACAGCCTCAAATCAGGTCAGTACACCTGTTTGAATTTATCTTTATCACTTAGGCTTGTCTAATTGCATCTGCATTGTTATCCGTTTGGTTCCCGAGAAAAAAAGGTCGGAAAAAGGAAAACTATTTTTTATTATTATTTTTAAATGTGAAAAGATTTTTCGTAATTTTGGACGAAATATCATTAATTTTCACAATTAAATTAGCCTAGCGCAACAACTATTAAGTTTAGGTGAAGCTGAAATCTATCATTATATTTTCTTTCCTTAGTTTTCTTCCTAACCAGAGGATTGGTGCTCTGTGAATTCCAATGATAAATTATCATCTAAAGGGCTATAATAGTATGATGAAACATGTTGTGAGTCTTGTTGCTCGTGTTGTTTTGCTATGCAAGTGAAAAAAGTTGATTCACTTATAGCCAAATATGATGTATATAGGTTATGTAGGGCATGTTCCATAATCCATATAACAGCAGAAATGTTAGATTTTAATTCTTTTCCGTTTTACATATTTTCGGCTTCCAAAAGAAGAGCATTACTGTAGGATATTTCATTTTGCTATTCAAATCCCATCAATTTTTGTTTGCAGAAGCTAGTTTGAATACTCTGATGATGATGAGGTTTTAACCAATGATTCAGTGCGGAATTTAGTCATTAAATGATAAGTAATGTTTTGAAATATAGAGGTTGTTTTATCATTTGAACAGCATAAAATTGGGAAGAACTCTCATGATAGAATTTTTAACATCAACTATTAGAATTGTAGCAGATGGATGGATTTATTTGAAAATATTCCATCAAGTTTACTTTGCAATCGTTTCTTTCAAGCACAGTGAACAAACACAGTTTTGCAGATTCCGATAATCCGACATTTGTGACAAAAGTTTTAACTAAAAAGTGTAGTGCATTGTATTATAATCAAATTTTTTTTTTGAAGGATTTAAGTGAATCAAATTTCTTAATGATTTTGAACATATCAAGATCTGTGCAAAATGGAATTAAATAAATTCAGATACATATACTTACATATATATATATATATTTATATATATAAAAAATAGATGTGTAAAATATATATTATGAATCTCTAATAAACGAGTTCGATAGCACATATAAGGACACCTATCGAACTCGTTTATTAGATGAACATAGACATTCTTGGATTAGATATTCTTAGCATATTTATCAATCATCCCATATATTTAGTTGATCTGATACATATAACCATCTATTTGATTTCTTTTACAATTATAAATACACAATTTCAATTTGGAACACATCGAAAAGAAAAACTTCAATTTGGAACACCATATGGATAGCGACATGTAGGTCAGCACTAGGATTGGAAAATTGTGAGCCCTATAAACAAGTGATGAAGTTTTGCAGCATGTATATTCTAAGTCTCCCTTCTCTCCAAACAGAAGCACACCCACACACAAACACGCAATCCCTTCCGTTCACAGCACTGTCCTTTTCTTTCTTGGCTATTCCATACTGTTGCTGAATACACAATGCCTTCTAGCATTTCTGCTTTTCTTTATATTTGTACTTCTCTGGAACTCTAGTGTGAAACGATGGGAGTGCATTTTTTGGAAACAAAATTGCAAATTGGTAGATTGTGAATGCCTGAATTGAATTTGTGCTTTTGTTAGTCATTTTGGGATGGAGTATTCTTTTTATGAACCCTCAACATTGCTGTGAGCTCCAATTTAAGTTTTGATGGAGGGTCATTCGATGCTTAGACCACTGATTGTTTGCTTGCTGTGACATATATATTTTCACCAGTTTTGGCCTTTTCTTGCTCTTACAGTGATATTTTTATAAGTTTTGGCCTTTGGAAAATCTGGCACCATTATTCTTTCTTTTGAGCAGCACATCTTTTCTTAGTCTATTTGCAGACAGGCAGACGTCTTATACAGTGGAAACAATTTTTTATCCATTTCTATTGTTACTACACCCAAAATATATTTTCTGGAAAAAGAAAGCACCTACTTTGTCTTCATTTTGCTTGCTTACCCGCAGCTTACATTTCCAAACTAATATAGAATATATCGTTATATGTAGACAATGAGCGGCTGACAAAGCTGTACATAGAATCACTTAACAAACTGGCTGATCAGGTTTGCAATGAATGATGAGCTCTTTCCTTTTCTTTCTAATCCTAGACATAATTTTTTTATCAAATAGTTAAAGTATAAAATTAGCTAAGACCCACTTTTGTCATGGCCTTCTACATTCGTATTCTTATTTTATTCAGTTTTGTTGAATCATTTCCATGAGATAACAGCTTGTCTGCCATACAAGTTACCAAAGCTTGAAAGGGGAACTGGAGAGAGTTAGAGATGAACAACTCAGCAAAGCAAATGTAAGTCCTTCTGTAATATAATGGAAGGATTTGGTGCATGCATGTATGTGTCTCACACTAGGAAAGGCGTTGAGGATTCAAATGAAGGAAAAGATAAGAGAGAGGAAAAGACGAATCCTTTCATAATTTTTGGTTGGTGAATGTGAAGTATTATCTATTGAGGATGAAAATATGTGGTATGATCGAGTGCACTAGCAATTATTGTCTCATTATATTGTAGTTGCTGCGCTGAAGAAAAGTTACAATTTGCAAGCAGGAACACACAAATGCAATGGAATCACTCAAACAAGTTCAAGCAGCAAAGATTAAAGACTTGGAGACTCAGATCAGGTCAGTTTCCAATGGTGGAAAATGTCGCTCTTTTAATATATTCTCATGCTAAGCTCAAATTTGTCTCGTGTCAGAGGATTTCTGCTTCAAAAAGCAGCAAATGAATCTACCATAAATCAGCTCCACCAAGATTTAGCTGCTCATAAGACCCAAGTTGAAACTTTAAGGTGCAGGTTGGAAGGAGTTCAGTTTGATATGGAATGCAGATGTGAGATCTCAAGGAAGCTTATTTTGAATTCTCAAAATCTCAAACGACATTTTATTCTATTGGAACTGTGAATAAATCGATCTGTTGTTATTTTGTGACAGATCAACATGAGATTCAGGATTTGAAGGACTGTCTCCTGATTGAACAAGAAGAGAAGAATGAATTAAGCAAGAAGCTCCAAAATCTGGAAAAGGAATGTGAGTTCAATATCAATGCAGACTGCTGTTATCTTTTATCATGTATTTACTTTCCTCATTACCGGATCAACAAGTTTATGCAATTCCAGTACACATCTAGAGACTAGAATTAAAATGTTCAATAATTAATAAGCTCGTTTAGATAGAAACACTATTGATCTTATAGGAATGCCCTTATTCTTTTTCTGGTACATTGCAGTGCTTATTAGCAGAACGAAGCTGGTTGAACACCACCGAGACCTGACTTCAAATCGAAATGTTGAAACACTCAAGCAGAAGATTATGAAGCTAAGGAAGGAGAATGAGGTCCTTAAAAGAAAGCTAATTGGTATAAAAGAGGGCTGACGTGTTCTGATCGTAATGTTGACTCAGAGGTTAGTATCCAAACATGTTGCTAACTTTGTTGCTGTGCTCCTGTGAACGAATTTTCTGCAAGTACAATCAACGGACCACATTTAAATAGTTGTACAGCTTAATTCAAGAGTCTAAATGATGATTGGATTCTGTTAGATCACTCTGTGGAACCTGAACAATTAGTTACGGAAAACTTTTGCCAACTTCTTTGTAAATCAATCTTACTACTGCAACATCAATGTATTTTTCATTGTTATGCCAAAATTACCTGGTAGCTCGAGTTAAGCAGGTGCTTCCAACACTAATATCAGAGCACTCAACGCTTCCGATCGAGCTGCTTTGGCTATTTCAGTGAAGAAGTTGAACACAATTAATCGCGATATTTGAGGTGAGTCGTTATGTGATTGTTGGAATTGATTTTGTTGCTAAATGATGATTTCAAAGGTTCAAGTCTTAATAGAGGCATGTGTCTGAGTACCAACTATGAAAAAAAAAAAAAAAAATAGTCAAAATTGTTGTTAGATAATGAATTTTGAATCTCTCGTGTGGAGGGATTCTCGTACTTCCATCTTGTATTTCTAATGTAGCGCGTTATATCGTAGTGTATCAGCATGAAATGAAATATTATTAAATAATAATGTAGCATAATTATTGTATAAGCGATGTGAAATTGTTGTAGGAATGATAATAGGAAACAAAAGAAGCATAGGATGAAAATGACTAAGAAAGCAATCTCTCATGTAATCCACCAAGCATGCAACTCCATGCAAATTTCAAGTAAGCCAATATAAAATCCCTCTATTTTGTATATATCTAAAAACATTAAATTAATGACAGGATAAATAATAGAATCTAGTACTATCTCTTGAAAAAACGTAATAGGTTTTAATTATTGATTTTTATCATTATTTTAATAATAAAAAAAGAAGTGATAGGGTTTGCGCCAGCAAAAAGAATCCATGTTGGGAGACTGAAAAGGATAAGAGAGAGAATTTGAAGACAGCGAATAAACTTTAGTGTCATTGTGTCTGGTGTGAGAGAGTTTAATAAGGAGTGAGGAGTCCAATCAATCCTCAAATAAATGAATATATATTAGATACGGTAAAAACTTTTGTAGATTGGTTCATCAAAATCGATGATTTTAGTTAGTAATTCCATAAAATGAAAGCTTAAAAGATGTTTTAGTACTGTTGGGTAAAAATATTTTAATTTTATTTTGAATAGTAATTAGCTTACAAACACCTATTCCACCCTGAATACACTGTGAGGCTTCAAACCTCTATTTGACGCCACACATTGGAGCACTTGTGATACAGCATTATATATATATATATGGTCTGATTAAGATTAAGATTAATAAAAGACTAAATGAGTACCTAAATTATATTCTATAATTTTAACCATTTGTTGTTAAGAACCGACAGTAACAGATATGATAAAATGATATGATAAAATAATTAGATAATTAATCATAGGATTTACGTGTGTGTGTATATATATATATATACACACACGTACCTTAATCTATTGATGGATGACATGTCTCCCAGCCTGCCCTTGTGCATTATGTTTTCATTTGGTGGCGATGAGTCTATTCTAAATCCAACAACCACACAAAGGCATGCTGAGCAGCCTGTCAGCATGTGTGTGTGTGTATATATATATATATATCAATATGTATAATCCAAGCAGTAATCAAAGTAAACGTTTCGAGGGTGGGCTCGTGTACATGAATTCCATGGTGGAAGAGGCCCAATAAAAAAATTCAAAAAAAAAAAATTGTAGTAAAAGGTGAATACTACTAGTCTGGAATGTGTATGAATTATGAGGTGAGTTTGTAAGCTTTCGTCGAGTCATACCAGTAATGAGAGAGTGCAGTGGAATGGGACAAACAGGACCACCTCTGCATTACAACTACATCACAAGAAATAAGGCTCAGTTTTCAATTATTTGGATTTTTTTGTCATTAATCTCTGCCAAACATATTATTTTTATTTTAAAAAAATATTATATGGAAAAGAAAATGGTCGTATTTGGCCTAATGTCCAGGAAGAAAGAAAGTAGAAGAAAAAGAATAATTTCACTCCTTGATTCTTACATTTAGGGAGATAACATAGGAGAGAATGGATAAAAAAAAAGGTAAAAAAATGAAAATTTCGTTCCTCTTAGTCATTAAGTCCTTATAGCTTTCAAGGACAAATTCATTGGGCTCCGTGATTATGAGATTTAGAAAGAGTCACCTCCATACATAGAGAAGTTGTTTTCTTCAAACTCGTAATCTTCAAATTGTAATATTAAAACAACATTAAATTTTATTTTATTATTATTATTATTTTTTTTTCAGAAAGTAAACAATGTTAAAGTTGCACCAAGGGTCGCCCTTAAGTCCATGTCAACTCTATTAAATTAAATTCCCTCCATTAAATTTTAAAAAATGAACAAAGAAGGCTTGAATTCACTGTTAAGATATGAAATTTCAAAAATGCCATTATCTCTTCTGATAATGCCCTTATATGTATTATTCTTAAATATATATATATATACACACACATTGAACAGATGCATGTAAGTTACTGTCTTCGTTAATAAGAACATCGCCGCAAGACATATCAAGTTGTCATCGCTGTTTTACTGTTGATAGTTTAGATATGCAGCAGTGATAACGAAGAAGAAACTCAATAATAATAATAATAATAATAATATAGTTATTTTACATTTAATTAATTTTTTATTTAATTATGAAAGGAGACTTTCCTCTGTTAAACATTCAGGTCGTTATCTGCTTTAAAATTAAATGTTGACCTTTTTATAAAACTCAGCTTTACATTTTGCTTTAATTTATTAAAGTGTATTGATTGGTCTTGTCCGATGTAAGAATGTACTCATTACATAGTAGTGTGAAAGGAAGAAATGAAGTGGGGCTAAAAGAAAAGACAAAAATAGAAGAATTATTGAATGATCAGTGAACAAAATTAAGTATCATGATTAAATCATGTTTACCTTGGTGGGGGCCCTAAATGTCTCTTTTTTGGTGGTTTTGATTTTCATCATTCCACATTTTGTTAACCAACATCCAAACAAGAAAAAAAAAACCAAATCTCTTTAAACTCAGCCATGCCAATCTATTAATTCATAAAGTCATACTGTTTATTCCAACTAGAGGAACATTTATTCTCACCTTTAAACCTCATAATATAATGTTCCAATAATTTGGGCCCCACCCTTTTAGAGCAATCCACATCCCATCCCTAATAAAAGGTTTTTTTTTTTTTTTTTTTTTTTTTTCAATACTTCATTTTATCGATATGAGTGTTCTATACACCAAAAAAAAAAAAAATAAATAAATAATAATAATAATAATAATAATAATATTCATTTTGAAATCATTTCTCTGTTAACATAGTGGTAGAAAGAGTACTATATTGCGTCAAGACTTCAAACAGCTTAACTTTAACCATGTTTAATTGATAGAAAATTAAAGTAGATTTACCAAATAAATTACGAAATGCTACAATTTTTACATATGATTTCTTAATTTATTCCGAAGTAATTCGCGAAATCATGCACATTTCTTTTCTAGTTATAGCGGAAAAAATATAGCTGGTCAGATCTAGCCTATTCTTGAACAAAAATTTTGAAATTTTTATAAAGCTATTTTTGAATGAAAAGAGATACTTTTGTCAAATTGAAAAAAGTTAAAGTAGCACTTATTCGCGCACTAACTAAATTCTTTTCGGCTATTTGATTCTAGGAAAGGTTAATGGCAAAAGGTAAACTAGACGATTTATATGACTTTGACTGCAAAAGTTGCTATAATTCAAATATTCCAGCTGATCAAAAGGTTAGCTTTTGCATGAAAACCCTATTTTGATGCATGCTTACTACTTTTTGAAAAACCAAAAAGTCCTTTTTTACTAAAAACATATGTGTATTCGGTGCAAAGCACATCATACTTGGTTAATTTGTTTGACTTTTAAAAATTCGAAAGATACAAATATATATCATTCAAACTATAAATTCGAACCGTTAATTCTGACCAAATCATTAGTTGATTTTCCGTAATCTCAGAATCATGTAATAATTTGTCATCAAGAATACTAAACACAAAGTATTATTTAAATGGTTACTCAATCCTAATTTTTCTTGGTTAAGCATGACGTGAATTTATGCGTTAGGATGTAATAGCATCTAAATATTATGATTATCTGAAAAAAGAGGGTTGAAAATGTCCTACATGTGTACTCAAACATCTCACATAAAACATGTAAAGAATGCCATAAAAAACAAATGGTAGTAGTTACCATCATATTGCTAATAGGTGATATAAATCCAGACATATTAAATATTCAAACTGGTTTCAAGTATTTAAACCTTTGTTAATCAATTAAAAACCCAATTATTGTCTACCAAAACCTGAAAAAAAAAAAAAAAAATTTGAAAAAAAAAAGTTTTCAAGTGGGTAGTTGGAATAAGATGAGATTTTACAAGACAAAATGTTTTTGCAAGCACAGAGAGAGACAAAGAGAAGCTGAAAAAGAACCAATAATGCTATGTAGTACACACTGTGTTCCAAAAAAATAACACACTGTTTTTTTTTTTTTTTTTTTTTTTTGTCTTTTTTTGGGTACTTGGGAACAAAACGCTGTCTCTATATAAGGATTGGCGTGAAGGTTTTCTTTTCTTTTTCTCACTCTGGAAAACAAACCTTTACAAGTACTGCATTTATTTACATACAGAGAACAAAGCAAAAGCATAAACATGAGAAAGGTAAAACAAAAACAAAAAAAAAAAAGGGTGGGGACATTTTCTCTTTTTCATCTTTCATCACACTTTAGCTTCATTCCACCTTTTACCTTTACTACTTTATTTGAATTTGTGCAGCACTTTGTCTCTCCTTTTCAAGATTGATGAGGAAAAAAGCAGGCAACTTCTCTGAGTAAAAGTTTTGGGTGGTGGGTCCCAAATACGAAGCCCTTTTTCTGAATTTCATTTGCATCAAAAAGGAACTTGGTAGGAAAGTTGACAATAATACTGCCAAGACATTACTCCACAATGATTTTTCAACTTTGTTCTTATTTTTTTTTTTATCATCTGCATGCTTATTACTGTATCCAATTGAATTAGATAAAAAAAGGAATAGGTGTTTGATTGAAATTATTTTTGGCAGCAATATTTTTTTTTTATTTTTTTTTTTTCTGGCACCGGAACTCCCTTGGATAGGGCCCCTTAGATACCCACCCCAAGTTACAAACCGAAAATGCTATCGATGACTCTACACCTCAGCAACAATTTTAATCGGATTAATAAAGGAGGGGGAAGAGACTCGAACATGGGCCAGGGATAGCCCAAGCCAAGCCCCCTCCCATCTCAGCCAAGCCGCGGGGGCATTTTTGGCAGCTTTTCTTCATCCAGAGAGAGAATTCAACTAATGAATTAATACCAGCCACAAAAATTATGTTAACTGCATTGAATTTGGAATTGAAAAAAATTGAATGTAAATTTTGAACTAAATTCCGTGCTTTCAAACACAATATGATATTTAGGGCCGTGCGCATTTTGTTTTTGGTGTTTTTGTTTTTGTCGTGTACTGTAACAATGGACAGTGTAAAAAATAAGTTTGGTAAAAAATGTTTTGTTTTGCACAGTGGTGAAACGTTTTGTGAATAATGGCAAAAAATCAAAAACCTAAATTTGGTGTTTTTACATGTTTCAACACTGTAGCAACGGGAGTACTCTAGCGATGAACTAATCATATTTTTCAAACTTGCAACACTTTTTACCAAACATGTTTTCATATTTTTGCTTCAAAAAATCTTATAACAAATTAACGTTATCAAACACGTTTCTGATTACTATTCAAATTACTCTAGAACAAAATATGTAGTACTAACCATTGTTTTTTGCAATTTGTTTCAAATACTAATGATCTTTAAACAAATTATGACAGATATGAGGGAGCTATGGATGTATGCTGCACTCTAATGTAAACAAGGACTATAGAGAGAGAACAATGAAAAAGCAGTGAACAGCAAAAACAGTTTCTTTAAAGCACTTCCAAGTTCTCCAAAGTACTCCCACAAAAAAAAAAAAAAAAAAAAAAAATCCCTTTTTTTCCCCCTTTTTCTTATTTCAATTTCATTTTTTTTTAGCGAGCCTCCAAAATCATTCTATTTATTGCCATGTGAGTTGGTTTGGTGTCATTTAAACCTTGACACAGAGAGAAACAGAGAGAAAACAGTGTTGGGGTGGTTTCAAAGAAAGAGAAAAACACAAGATAAGAGAGAAGTTGAAAAGTCCTCAAGAAGACGAGTGTTTCTCACATAAGGGGGTGTTTGGGGGGTGGATATTGGCCAAGTAATGCGCACAGGAGCTAATACAGTGCACCAGACCTTCACACTAGAGGCTGCTTCAATCTTGAAGCACTCTCTCAGCTGGGCAAGGAGGAGAGGCCATGCACAGCTCACTCCCCTCCATGTCGCCGCCACTTTACTGACCTCGAAAACCAGTGTTCACTTAAGGAGGGCTTGTCTCAAATCTCAGCCTCACCAAACGCCACATTATCCACTCCACTGCAGAGCTCTCGAGCTCAGCTTCAATGTGGCTCTCAACAGGCTTCCCACAACCCCTTATCAACACCTCCACACTCAACCCTCGCTCTCCAACGCTCTGATCGCGGCGCTCAAGAGAGCACAAGCGCACCAGAGAAGGGGCTTCGTTGAACAGAGGCAACAGCAGCCTCTTCTGTCCATGAAAGTGGAGTTGAAACAGCTCATTTTGTCCATCTTAGATGACCCTAGTGTTAGTAGGGTCCTGAGAGAGGTTGGGTTCTCAAGCATTGCAGTGAAGAACAATCTAGAGTCCTATAGTAGTTTTGAGCCAACCCCATTTCGCTTTTTCCATCAAAACAAACACCCAAACAGCCTCATCACTGATTCAGCTTCTGTGGAGGAAGATATCAAGTTGGTTTTGGAGGTGGTGTTGAGGAAGAAGAGAAGGAACACTGTGATAGTTGGAGATTCTGAAGTCAGAACTGAAGGTCTTGTTGAAGAACTAATGAGTAGAGTGGAGAGAAAAGAAGTTCCAGAGGAATTGAAATCAGCCCATTTGATCAGATTTCAGTTTTCATCGCTACCGTTGAGATTCATGAAGAGGGAGGAAGTGGAAATGAACCTTTTAGACCTGAAAAGGAAGGTGGATTCCGTTGTATCAAGAGGAATGAGAGTCATTATATATATAGGAGACTTGAAATGGACACTTGATAGGACTGATTATGAGAAAGAGGGAGGAGGGTCCTCTGTTTATAGGGTGGTTGAGCATTTGGTTGCAGAGATAGGAAGGTTGGTGTGTGAGTATAGCAGCAGCTCAAGCACCATGAATGTTTGGTTGATGGGGATTGCAAGTTATCAGACTTACATGAAGTGCCAGATGAAGCAACCCTCTCTTGAGATTCAATGGGCTCTTCAAGCTGTTTCTGTTCCCTCTGGTGGGCTTGGTTTGAGTCTGCATTCTACCAGGTGAATTAGTCTATATTATTCTCTCTCTTTTTATTGAATATCAATTTCCACGATTATATATGCTGTATAGGTATACATATGCTCCATTTCTGATTATATATGCTGTATAGATATACATAGCTAGAAAAAATTATTCAATGTTTTGACCTTTTAGATATGGATTTTGGTTCAGAGTATTGTTTTAGTAGGACCTTTTTTGTATTTTTCTTTGTTTTCTTTTTAAAACTTCATAGCCAATCCATATATTTAGCTTGTTATTTATTTGTTTATATATATATATAATTTGCACTAATTGAATTTATTGTACTCATGTTTTGCAGTGTACATGAGTCAAGGATAAACTTCTCACAGAACCTGTCTCAAATGCCGGAAACAAAGCCATTTATCAACGACGACGAACAAGATAAACTTGTTTGCTGTGCAGAATGCACCTCCAATTATGAAAAAGAAGCTAGACTATTCAAATCAAGCCATCATCAAACACCTTCTTCACTGTGCCTAAGCTCTTGTAACACGAAGGAATTCGACGAATGTTCAACCCCATTGCCTTATTGGCTGCAATCACACAACATTAGACCACAGCAAAAGGTAAGAAGATTGATACGAAACCAGTTTCTATATGATTCTAGTGAATGTCAATCTATACGCAATGAATTATTGTTATACGTAAAATAGTTTATAATTGGAAATTCTCAACTCTTTAAGAAATTCTTACATTCTCTTTGAATTTCAGGATGATTTGGCAGAGTTGAGGAGAAAATGGAACAGAATGTGCCATAGCTTCCACCAGATGAATTCGACTATGAAACCCGACCAATGTGTGAATTCTCTGCCTCGTTTCCAACATCACGAGTCATGTCACAATGGACTAAATTTCAGTAATGGCAACCAAAAATGTCGGTTGACAGATCCAAACCTGAATTGTTTCGAGAACACAGAAGCCGGAGAAGTAAAGATCACGCTTGCATTCGGCAATTCTGTGTTCTTAAATAGAGAAAAGTTTGCAGCACTAGGGAATGAGAAGATTGTCCAACATGGGAAAGTATGTGAGCTAGAACGAGACGCGTCGTGGCATTCAGAAGTCGTTCCTTCAATAATAGAAGATTTGATCAACTCCAGATCAATCAAGAAGGATAGGTGGTTTCTGATTGAGGGTAATGACTCGGTAGAAAAAAGAAGATTGGCTAGTGAAATTGGAGAATCGATGTTTGGGTCTGCTGATTTTCTGTTGTTCTACATGAACATGAAAAATGGAGATTATAGTAGTACAAGCTCTGAAAATCTCCAAAGTGCCTTGAGGAATCACGAAAAACTTGTCGTTGTCATGGAAGATGTTGATTTTTCTGATACCCGGTTGGTAAAATTTCTCGCGGGTGGATTTGAAACTGGAAAATTGGGAGAATTAAGCAAAGAGGAGGAGAGTTCATGCCGGGCAATATTTATTCTAACAAAGGGTGATCCTAAGAGCAATGAAGGTGACAAGAAAAACCCGAATTCTGTAATGCTGATGAAATTGCAGGTCACGATTCCAAATTTGGGGAGAGACAGCTTGGATCACAAGAGGAAAGCCGAGTGGGATTTGGCAGGCAAAGCCAAGAGCCCTAGAATCGACGAGAGGGACGAGGCCTCTTCGATTGCTGCTGATTGTGGGAACAGCGAGAAAGAGTTTACTAGGCAACTGAGCTCCAACACCATTGATCTGAACATCAGACCGGATCAAGATGAGGTAAACAGAGGCAGCGTTGGAGAGCTTAGCTCAATTTCAAGTGATTAGAGTGGCGAAACTGACAGGATCGTTGGGTATTTTAGGTCGTTTAATTGAAGAGTCGTTACATTGGGTCTGGGGGTATAGTTGACAGATTGTTTTAAATTGGCGGGAATGAAAATACGAGCTTTAGATCTTGTATAATTTAGAAAGACAAGGTTCACTTTGCAAAATGAAAATGACCAAAATGTACCTGTCTAACTGCTCATGTAGTCATGTTCCTAATTCTCTTTTGCTATTTTACTTTTCAATATTATTACTCTTCAAACTTATTTTGGCAGATGAACTTTGTCTAGTTGATTTTGCCTTGAACAGGGTAAAACGCAAGTTTGGGCATAAACAAAATTTCAAGTATGTATAATAAAAACGGTCCATAAAATATCTGAGAATCACCTTATATATGCTCCAAATTTTCCGATAACTAGTATTAACAACGGCCCCTAGCACTCCTATTTAAACCAATATATAGTACTTAGACGCTTGGTGTAAAACCTCTCTCTCTATGTTGGGCAAGAGTGTTTTTTCAACATGGAAAACAAAAATACACTTAGAGAGGGACTTAGATTTTCTGTCACACACAATTCTTTTGAATGGATATCGCTTTTACGCTCCACACGCGCTTCCTCTCCTGCTGTATAACTTAGATTTTGCTTTTAAGCTCCACACGCGCTTCCTCTCCTGCTGTATGACTTAGATTTTGCCATTACTGGACTCTTGAGAGAGCACTCGCTCTGTGTGACTTGACCCTCCACAGATAAAATTATCTTGCAAACCACGAGAAATATGTGGATAAATCAATTGCCTACTGATTCTTCTGCTATAACAAATCTGACACAATAAGAATACAATAAAAATACAAGGAAAAAAAAAAGTAGGAAAAGGAACAAAGTAATTTTGTCAAAGAAGCATACATTAGGCGGCGTCTCTGTGGTTATTACAAATGAGACGCAAAAAAACTCACAGCAAAATTACATTAGCATCAGCTCAAGTATACCGTATACATTACTGTTACACATCTTCCAGAGAAGGAAATCCTGGGTTGAGCTGAGCTGTCAAAGAATGAGCGATAAATGCCGCTAAACTTACAAATAAGGGAAAATAAAAGTGAGCTAATATACAAAGAATGGCACTAACTGCAGGCTCTAATTTACACTTTTTCCTAATTTACACTTTTGTAACTATGTGGTTGCGTCATCAAGATATACAGAAGGGTGGCTAGATGTAAGATATTCCCACCCCATAAATAAAGCATAATATTATAAAATAAAATAAAACTCAAACCAACAAAGGACTCAGTAAGAATTTGAAGGTGGTGTTCTTGAAGAGGCAGCTTCTAGAGGTTCTGAAGGGTTTGATGAATCTACAGCAGTTTCAAGGTCGAGTAAAGGAGTTATTCTTCTTTCCACCTCCTTGCTTTGTAAACTGATCTCCTCGAGCATCATAGAGAAAGCAGATTTGCAAGATTCTTCATCCCTAAATGCCAGGGTCCATCTTCCATCAACCAAAGCTTTTGTCTTAACTTTTCCTTGGGCAGCAAAGGGCAAAGTAGATGGACGGATTCGAAGGTGTAACCATCTTGAATGCTTATCATCTATTCTAGGCTGAAGGAAACAACAAAAAAAACAAAAAAGGAAAACTTGGTTATTTGTAACTTATTATCATCCTAGCACAGCTCTTAATTAGGCTACAGAACACTTGTACACGCATGGGACCTTCATAGTGAAAACATCTTAGATGGGAAGGGACCTTCACAGCAGTAGACATGGCAGAGACGCGTGCGTGCGCAGAGAGAGAGAGAGAGAGAGATGGATTTGGTCACTTGAGTAGTAGAAAACAGTTATGAAAGTTCCAAGAAGGGGTTAAACTCTTCTAAATAATGAGATAACACAGTGGAGATCAAAACAGGACTAGAGTACGGAAAATATGACAACAATGGAAGACATTAAGTTCCCTCGACCCCAAGTCATCTGAGAGTATTTTCTCTACAAGAAGTAAAACAATGGCAGCCTTAACTAATTTTGATCAATAATAAGTCAATCTTATGACTGGAAGTACAGAAAGGAAGAGAAGATGTGTTCTTATATTTGTCGTAGTGAAGCACATGATATATTAAGATCGTAAAAGAAAAGAAAAGGCACAAAACAGCTATACGTACCTTACAGCCTGCCAAAGGTGCAGCAACACGAATGACTCCATAATGCTGTTTCAAAGGTAATTCTTCTGCGAGGACAACCCACCCAGATGTTCCCATAGAGAGAGCAAGAAAGAAAAAATGTCGTTCTTTACCCCTTTCAAATGCAATTCTACAAGGCACTGCATCAGCTGAATACAGCAACCAGTAGAGAGAGAATAAAAAAACTTTATTACACAACCCTTAAACCACACAAATTTTTTAGTCAAGATATCCACAAGATGAGAAAATTTTCTTTCTTCTCAAAGTTGAAGAGGTGACAAACACTGATAAACCAATAAATGAACCATTTATGTATGTATACATGTCTGTATCCAAAAGAAACAAAAAGTGCAAATAAGAACAAGTTATAAAACTAACCAAGTTTTAACTCAGTGCCTGGTTTAGGACCAAAAACATCCAGGTTAGCTGTTTTTGCTCGGGAATTTTCAGGAACATCAACTGCAGGGTGGATTGGGGGTTGATCAAGCAAAACTCTACCAAGGGAGAACATTTGGAGTTGATGGAGGACAACAAACACCTAACACATGGAGAGGATGGCAAAGATTAGTAACAGAAACAAACTGTACTGAAACACTGCATCACTCTAGCATAAGCACATGAATAATGTGGAATGAATGTTATGTTAGATTACATTTTAGTTTTCTTATTTTCGCTCATGCATAATTAAACTGATATAGGACTGAGTGTCGGCATATATCAGATATTTCATCATGCTTCGACAAAAAGGAACTGATAAAATTGAGTTCAAACACAACCTTCACCAATTCGCACATTCTCTCAGCAGCAATAAAAGATGATTCGCCAGGAACTTCTGCATTTAGAAGAGATACATTACATATAGATACCCATTTCAAAAATTTTAAATTTAAAACCATTCAATTCACAGAAGGTCTTCATACCTTCAAAAAGACGTTTCTTTGATGGCATGAGTGTGCACTTCAGTTCCATCTGAGGGGATGATGCCTCAATTGCTACAAGTAATAGTTTCACTATTAACAAGTTGCAAAATTATATAATCCTTCATTCACAACTACTGAAGTTTAATACCTCTTTTGCACTTCCTCCACTCGTCACAAAGGACTGTTATCAGTAGATCAGGCCAGGTTCCTCTAGCCTCCGCAAGTAGATTACTAGTGCAATTTTTGTAAGAATTCTACAATTCAGAAGTCGATATACAGTATGTATTATAAGTTCATCCAGAAAAGGACGTGTAAATGAATCAAAGATGCAAATTAATAAAAGAAAAGGGGGAAAAGAATAGCTTAAAATTTGAGATATGTATCCTTATTTAATTTAATTTTCATTCTCTTCTTCAATTTTATTCATCTTACTATCACCCTAAAACAGTATGAAAAAAGATTAATAGGATCCGGTGATTAACAGGTATGAAAAAAGATTGGCAGGGTGGAAAAAACAGTATCTTTCGAAAGGGGGGAAGGTCACTCTTATTAAGAGCACCCTCTCGTCCCTTCCCACATATTTCTTATCCTTGTTTCAAATCCCGTGCTCTGTTGCTGAACGGATCGAAAAAATTCAGAGAGATTTTCTTTGGGGTGGAAAAGGACAAAAGTTTAAGTATCATCTTGTTAATTGGGAGCAGGTTTGCAAACCTTTGAAGTTTGGCGGTTTAGGTATTCGAAAGTTGGTCCCTTTTAATAGAGCCTTACTGGGGAAGTGGTTATGGAGGTTCAGTAAAGAGCGTAATTGACAATGGAGAAAAGTTATTTCGTGTCGTTTTGGGGAGGAGAGTGGAGGTTGGTCCTCTCGTCCTGTTACTATTACCGAGGGCGTTGGCGTTTGGAAGTTCATTCGGAAAGGATAGGATGTGTTTTCCACCCATATTCGGTTCAAGGTTCGTAATGGCATGAATGTTAGATTTTGGGAAGACTTATGGTGTGGTGACTAGCTGTTGTCTCTCTCCTTTCCTCGTCTCTTTTGCATTGCCGAGAATAAGCATGCTTACGTAATTGACTGTTATCATCTTGATAACAGTGGAGTTACGTGGGATGTACATTTTAGGCGTTCTTTTCAGGATTGGGAGATAGCAGAAGTTTGCGTCTTTTTGGACATGTTGTATAGACAGAAGGATGTTAGCAGAGGTTGTGATGACATTTTGTGGACCCCCTCTCTTCATGGAAGATATGAAGTTCGATCCATGTTCTTGTGCTTGTCTAATTTTATTGGACATAATTTCCCATGGAAGTGTATTTGGCGCTCTAAAGCCCCTCTTAGAGTCACCTTCTTTGTTTGGACCGCTACCTGGGGGAAAATCTAACATTGGATAATCTACGTAAGAGAGGTAATATCATTGTTAACTAGTGCTGTCTCTATAAAACTGATGGTAAGTCTGTGGACCATCTTCTTATGCATTGTCCTGTTGCATCTGATTGTTGGAATCTCATATTCAGTATTTTTGGTGTTCAATGGGTAATGCCTAAACACTCTTTCCAATTAATTGATGCTTGGAGAAGATGCCTTGGTCATGCTCGTGATTTTTGGAGGGTCGCCCCACACTGTGTTTGGTGGTGCATTTGGAGAGAGAAATAACATAAATTTTGAAGGAAAGGAATCGTCTTTAGCAAACCTAAAGTTTCTTATTCTTCGCTTTCTTTTCTATTATGTTAGAGGCAGCGCTTGTTCCTCGATTGATGATTTTTTTGCTCTATTGGACTATATTGGTCCGTAGTTCTGGCTTTTGCTTTTTCGTTTTTGTGTATTAGGGACGCGTTCCCCTTTTGAACGTTTTTCTAATATATTTTTTACTCGTCAAAAAAAAAAAAAAAAAAAAATGTTGCATTATACGTGTTGCATTTCTTTCTCTTTTTTTGTCCACATTTGCACCCTTCTTTCTGTCCTTTTGTCTCATACCAAAAAATAATGATAACACAATTATTACCTCTATCTTCATAAAATTCCATCAATTGTCACCCCTTGTCACATGTGTGTGCGTGCCCCCCCACCCCACCCCACCCACCCACGCGCGGAACCAAATGACGATAAATTTCAAATCAACGGCGTTTTTTTACCAACGATTTGGGATCGTGTAGTTTCACAATTTCTCTAAGAACACAGCATAAGTTGAATAAACATTCTATCAATGACCACATGACTCTTCCACTTCTCCTAGTGAACCACATCTCTCTTCCTCACTGTATAGATATTGGCCTTTGCTGCACACGTCAAACCATTTAAAACAAATTTCTCTCATTTTCTCTCATTGTCGCTACTTCAACCATCTCAAAAAATGTACACATTTCTATTCGTCCATTCTTGTCTAGGCACACACGGACTCAATGTTCACATTGACCACACTCATGTTCTTTCTGCATCCAGCATTTTGTTCCACCAATTATGCCAGTCTAATACATACTTTATAAAATTTCATTTTCATTTTAGATGCATGACATAATATGTTAGAAGAAACCCCCAATCATTCTGCTTTCATTCTTCGACTAACAATAGATCCCAAAAGCATGCGGAATTGCGGATGTAACCCCAAACAAACACTTGGCTCAATTGGGCTTGAGTTAATACTTGGTGAAGTGATCAAACTGCTTTGTAATATTCACTAAGAGGTCTATGTCAAGCTCAGACTCGGCAATCATGTCATCAGCATAAACCTCGATTTGGTGGGACTCATCCACATAGATAACCAGGTCAAACTTCATTGATGGAAACAATAGAACAGTGGTCGAAACAAGATACTTGTGTGGACAACGAAAATATGTGATCATATAAACGTTTTTGGCCTCGTCCGGAGTACTCCCTTCAAGCACCCAGCTTCAAAGCTTGGTGAATCACTGGCAATGCTGAACTTTATGGGGGCTCCTCTCACGAAAAAAAAATACACAAATTCTGAAGAATCTCAACGCGCAGCTGACATTAGCCAAGATGAAGAAGAGTCTTGACTTTTCTGGTATCACTTAAACCTCAATATATTTCTAGTTTTGGTAATATTACAAGCCATATATATCCAATACTAGTCGTACTTATCTTAAATCAAGAAAACCTCCATTTATTAACACTCATCTTTCAAATAACATTATCAACATAGCAACAAGCACCATGACTCTCAACCTGAATGTGTTTTGTTAGTCCATTCATATGACTAAGGCCAAAACACACGGGCTCAGTGTGGATCCTTGATAAGTCCATAGTAGTTCAATATTCACTGTTTCTCACTTTCTCCCATAGCTATTCTCGAACACATTCACGGTTATTATTGTGACTCCTTTCTTTTCTAAAACCAAAATACTATATCTCTAAGAACCTTGTTATTGGTTTTCTTCACTTATTAACAAAGTGAAGATCTTCCTTCGTCTCTATATCTTTCTTTAGTCTCCATAGTAGGTAAATAACTTCAATTTTAGCCTCCCGGCAGAAATCAAATTGAGTGTCCAAGATCAAAGGAAAAATAGCTAATGTTCTAATTATTTGTTTATTCACCATTTAACATCACTTGATTGGGAATTCTAAAGTTTCTTTCTTTTTGGTCAATTTAGTTCTAAAATATGTGATGTTTGGTATGGACAGAAAAGGTTCACTTCGCGCGCCCCCCCCCCCCCCCCCCCCCCCAAAAAAAAAACAAAAAAAAAAAAAAAACAAAGGGAGAAAGGAAAAAATTAAGACGGAAAGAAAACAAAATTCACTTGTTTTCAAAAACAATTGAAAAAATGTGGGGGGAGAGGGGGAGCAAGAAGCACTGCATTGATATAGCAGTAGGATATTCATCACAAACAATATAGCATGTACATATCAACATTAGATGTTTAAGTCTTTCTGCTCAACTGGCAGCCAACAGGTCAACTTGCAAAATCTGCATGTAGCCAGGCTCTATGACTGCAAACTTAGCAGATAGCTATTTCCAACATAATTAGTTTCCAGAATAAAAACGAAAAAGGGATAATTTTCCTATATATATTTTTTCATTTGCCTTTTTCATCCTCCTGAATTCCTATAGGAAATAAACAATTTTATAATCAAAAAATAAAATGATGTATTATGGTAACTTGGTGCATAGATAGGAAGGTGAAAAACACTAGGAAACTACTAAATCTATTCAAATGTTAAAATAGTTGTCCACCTCAAGGAATCACTACATGTATCAATTCAGAATTTCAATCACCTCTACTTATTATCCCAGCTTTAAGGAAGAAATTAGTAGTGTGATAAACAGTATGTTGTTGAGAGATGCACTTTAAAAGGCTAAAGAATGCATTGTATGATTCTTATTACTTGGTCTTATTGTTCAATCCTCTCATTTTTCATTCCTTTTTTTTTTTTTTTTTTCTTTTATTTACTTATTTTTTGATAAGCCTGTTCAATCCTTTGTTTTAATCGTCTTAAAAAATTACTTACTTTAAGCAATTTAAGATGATGACTGTTGAATTCTGCCTCACTATAAGGAAGCAACTGCCGCAAAAGCCAACCGCCATTCCACAATGTTTCTGCAGAAATATTTGACCTGCACAAAAGACTGACCAATGCATCGAGCACCTAAAAAAAAGATATGCGTATGAGAATATGATTCTAAATTTGAAACCCAAAAGGAAATCTGAATTTTCATCCCTTAAATGCACATGGTAGTAAGATGCATATATAATGCACACAGTGGTCAAGGGTAAAACACATAAAGGGGCACCACATTTTTTAGTTACAACACAGGGCTGGTCAGGTTACTTTTGTATCTAAAATTTGTGAAACAAAAATCATGTTGAAGAACCTAAGAAGCGCACTTTAGAAAAATGAATGGTAATATCAAACGCATATTGCACATTGACACTTCAATAACTCCCAAGACGTGTCCGAAACATCAGAAGCGTTGTCATTGACCATAATTCAAAAATAGATTTCATTATTTCATACACCTCGCCGGTACATTACAGAAATTCCCTAATGCTATGTTTGGTTGGAAGGAAGGATTGAGGAAGGATGGAAGACAGGAGGGATAAAAGAAGTAACAGTAGAAATATAATATAGATGAAAGAAAAGAGAAATATGTAAAAGGTTTGGATGAGATTATCAATATACAAAGGCTTGAATGATATAATCACTCATTCACAACTCTAGTATTTATAGATAAAAAAGAGCACATGCTCATATTACAAGAAAGGAAATAAAATAAAATCTAAATCAAATCACAGAATATTCTATGGCATATTCAATAGCATAATCAGATCTATGCTAATACGGTAAGTCATTCCATAAATCGTGGCTAGTATATTTGTTAACACTCCCCCTCAAGTTGGTGCGTGGATATCTGAGACGCCCAACTTGGACAATGCAGCTACAAACACGGTCTTGCTAGCACCCTTCTTCAGAATCTACAAGTTGCAGAGTGAAAATCTGACTAGATTAAAAATGTCAATCAACAAACCAAAAATGTCTCCTTGGACAATAAACAATTAATAATGTCTCCTTAGACCGTAAACAACCAATCACGTCTCCTCAGACCGTAAACAAATAACAATATGTCTTCTCAAACTGTAAACAAACAACAATGTCTCCTCAGACCGTAAACAAACAACAATGTCTCCTCAGACCATTCCCCTTTATACATATGTTTAAACAATGTAGAAGAAAGAATCAACAATGTCTCCTCAGATTTTAAAAAAGAAACGAATATGTGACTATGTCTCCTCAGACCGTTTCTGAATGGGTGGGTGCCGAACTCGCAATGACCACATTGCAGTCGGACCACCCTGGCTCTGATACCAAGTATAAATATAATATAGAAGAAAGAAAAGAGATATATGTAAAAGGTTTGAATGAGATTATCAATATGTAAAGGCTTGAATGATATAATCATTCATTCACAACTCTAGTATTTATAGATAAAAAAGAGCACATGCTCATATTACAAGAAAGGAAATAAAATCAAATCTAAATCAAAGAAAGGAAATAAAATCAAATCTAAATCAAATCACAGAGTATTCTATGGCATATTCTATAGCATAATCAGATCTATGCTAATACGGTAAGTCATTCCATAAATCGTGGCTATCATATTTGGTAACAGTAACCATTGTTTGGTTGGAAGGAACTAGGAAGGGAAGAGAGGAAGGAAGCAAGGTCCTGACCCACATTTTTTCATCCGACTAAAATTTGACGGAAGACAGGAAGAAAATATTAAAAAAAAAAAAAAAAAAATTCTATAAATATAAATTTTAGTTTTCAATTATATCTAACAAACTATAAATTCTCTTATTTCCTTCCTTCCAACCAAACAAAATAAAATGTCACATTGTCCATACTTTCCATTACACCTTCCATCCAACCAAACAGAAAGTGAGGAAGACACCATCCCTTCCCTAGGGATGCCTCATCCATCCCTTCCCCTCTCCCTTCCATACATTTTTCCATGCCTCCTACCTAATGGAGCATAACACAAACCTTATGTAGTACTACAAGAAGTCAATTCCATCACTCTTAGAAACAAGGGAACACACCACAAAGTGTCCGCCTTTCTTTCTTTAAAAAAAGTTGACGTTAAAAAAATGGCCATTCAAGCATGCACTGGACACTGATAGAGGACGAGAAATATAATAAGATTAATAATATTGTGACGGGAGTGATAGTAGTTTATATAAAATAAAATAAATGAAATTCTTAGGCTAATTGCCTAACTTAATATTCCATATTGGGCAATTCTTACTATAGAAGTTAGAAATTTAATCAATGTTCTAAGATTGTGTTTATGAAGCACCAATAATTCTATAAGGGGGACATCCACATTGTACCCGTAATGGATACTAATACTTCCCAAACACTCACATGCACCTGTCTAATGTTTCCTAAATGTATTTATAATTGTTTCCTAAATGTATTTATAATTTGAAAACAACTTATTCTAATTATTCCGAACGTGCGTCCAATACTTCTTTAAATGCTCTGGCAACATATCTGATACTCATATACTTTAGGACTCATGTCTAACAGGTTTTAGCCTAAAAATTAACTTTTACAAGTATAACATTATAGGATAATTGTCAGGAAAAGCATTATAGGGACTTAAAAAAATAAGAATAAAAAAAGGAAAAGGAAAAGCATTATAGGTGTTCCAACTACTTAATTTATTATTATTTTTTAAATGGATATGATGATTAAGAATGTATCATATCCAACATTGTCCCAAAGTTTATTTTTAAGTTCATGCAATATAACACACAGCTTGTTTATTATATATATATATATATATATATATATATATATATATATTTTTAAAGGTTATTAATAATATATATAACATGACAAACTATTATTCTATTACATTAATAAAATAATCATTTTCACACACACACACACAAAAGCATGTCCTTGCAAAATCCGTGCCCTTCTTTCAGAAATTTGTCATATTGTTGTGTCCACGTGCCATAAGTTATCTTGTACAATAGAAATATTTAATATTTATAAATTGTGGTCTTCATGCTGCGTCTGTATCCTACCATTTTTAGGATTTAACATGTCCTCCTAGGAAGCATGGACACACCTAAAAGGGAAAGAATCCGTGTCAAACATGCGCCGGACACACTTCGACACGTGTCAGACAAGGCAAAAAATGTGTGATTTTTTATTTTATTTTTTTGAATATTCGGACACAGTGTGGACCCACACGCCGTGGACACAAGTCCAACACGCCACAGATACGTGTCCAACACGCGTGTCCCATTCTTGGATTTTTTTTTTTAGTAAGGCATTCTCGAGTATGTTTAAAAAGTTTCAGAAATAAAGCTAGGTTGAAGTGTAAATATGAGTTGTTCAATAATTTTCAATAAATGATGGTCATTACATAATAATTACTTAAAAGTTGTTTTATAAAACAATTAGATATTTATGCTTGTATTTTAGTTCAAAGTTCAAACTCTTGCACAATCATCTTGACTCTCTCTTTTCAAAAACCCTAGATATTTCTTCTATATTTTTTCCTTTCACAACAAAATTCTTTTTGCGTCTCTTTTTCCTTTTCCCTCTTATGGATTCTCGCCTTTATTTTTAACTAAGCCCTGATTCTTTTTCTAGCAAAACCCTAATACTCCTTGTTTCTTTGTTTTTTCCTCTTTCTTAACCCTCTTTCTATCATTCTTTCTTTTTCCATGCAAAAAACTTTTTTTTTTTTCATTATTAAATTGATAAAAATTAATACTACTCTTGATTTCTTAAAGTACAACATTATATATATATAATTATTATTTGTCGTGCCCCACCGTGTCCATGTCCGTGTCCTAATTTTTTAAGATTTGCCGTGTCCGTGTCGAGTCGTATCCATTTCCGTGCTTCTTAGATGTCCTCTTATCCACGTCATACACGTCAAAATCCAATATACATGTCTATGTTACTTAGCAAAAAACTAAAGGAGATTATTCATCCCTTTGAATCACATGAATCTACAACTTTTATGCGACAATCACAAGATTCACATATATATGCCTCCACTGTTGTGATGTTCTGTTTGTTTCTTCTATTCATCTTTTACCCTTTCTCACACCTTGGTCTTGGTTTTGGAGGATCTCTCATCCTCTTGGCCTTCCACTCTTCTTTTCAGTAAGTTCTTCTTTTCCACAAGAAAAGGCAAAATCATTTTCCAATGATTTCTTGAAAGATTTTACTCATTCCTGACTTTATCATTTTTGCAAGTGCGTGCATACCAAAGAAATGTACCAATGGGACAATAAACCATAGTAGCTCAAGTGCATCTTGAGACTTAACTATTCAATATTCCAATTTGAGCCCACTGATGTGCACCACAACAGGAGGATCAAAATGTACATATATATACACACATACAGAATACTTGTATGTACATTTATACACAGATAGATAGATATATAGAGAGAGAAGGGTAGAGGAAAGCGTTGGAGATGTCAATTACTGATAAATAAATAAAAAAGTAATATAGAGAACTAGTTTTTGGAAAGAGATTAGTACTTGAAATCGATGTGCACGAGGGCTTGCCCCAACTTCCGGGCAAAAATATGACACTCCATAATGATCCTGCTAGAAGCAAATTAAAAAAGAAAAGAGAACAAGAAATTTAACAGTTGAAGTATACAAAGAATAAATGAGTTAATTTTGCTCAAACATGAATGGCTTACTGAATTATGGAAGTTACAATCACAATGCCATTATGAAAGATTTATTATTAAACAGCCCCACCCTACACAAGGCCATCACTTCCATTGATCTTAAACTTGTCAAAGAAAATCTCAATTCATCTAAAAAATTCAGTTACGCCCACAACTTTTCCAGCTTGATAATAATGAAGAAAATATGGTAGAAAGCTTGTCTCGGGCTTCTGTGTACATCTATTTTCTGGTACCATAAGTGATAAACTTGCAACATAAATTCATCAGAGTTTAGCTATAGTATGTTCAACTGTTCAAGTGAAGAGAGAGAGTGTGTGCACGTGTGTGTTGGGTTGGGGGGGGGGGGGGGGGGGGGGGTGTTGTGGAGCAATATCAGTAATAGAATAATTACCTTCAGCTTTTGTAGATAGCTATCCAGTTCACAACTAAGGCCATCTTTCATTGCACTACTTTCGGAAGAAAAAAGTTGCTCTTCACCAGAGCCCTCACCCACCAAAGCTTGCTGTAGCCACACAACAATGAAACATTATACTTCAACTAATCAACAAAATCATCATGTGATGCATATAGTTCAACTACAAAGAAAGAAAATAACACAAGATTAACCTTGAATCATTCAATTTGTAGTTTAAGTAATGGATAACCATACCAAAAAAGAGGGAACAATTGGGACATATTTCTGCCATGCTTGGAACACAGTTGTAACTTACAGTCTAGAAGTCTAGAACTAAATCATGACAAATATAGTGAGAACAAAAACAAAAAAAAAAATGGTTAGGCAACACTAACAAATATGCAAACTAATTGCACAACTGCTCTAAACAATCCACAGAAGATGAAAGGAAAACTACGAGACAGCCACCAAAAAAGGGGGGGGGGGGGGGGGGGGGGGGGGGGGAGGGTACTGAAGAAAGCGTGTTTCAGCTTGTATAATGCAAATTCTACGCCTACAGACGTTCCATTTCTCTGTTTCAGGCTGTTCTCCAAACTTTCTTTCCACAAGCATCCACCCTAATAGCCTGCCAAGCCTATATTGGGCTTCCGTCTGATTCACATTATCGATGTGGAACCACTTTTAATATCGGTGGCATAGTCTGGGCCATTAGGACAAATATTTCTGACCATGATGGAAATAGCTGTGAGAGCACTTTTTTGAACATGAATAAGGTTCATATAGTTCATTTTCATAAACCTTTCGAAACATTTTGGAATTTATTTATAGAATTTAAGGGAAAAAATCAGAATTATCTAAATGGGTATAATTGAAATGCAGTGTATAACAGTGTTACAATAGAAGGTAATTGTTCCCAGTGTTATCAAATAGGGCAAGAGATAAAATAGGATCACAGAAATCTAAAAACCTCGTTAAAGAGAAAACAGACATCCCAAATAGTCATAAAGATTTTTATCTTTGCAGAGCAAAGACGAAGCAAATTTTATTGGGTGTATCAATCTTTTTCTATTGGGCCAACCTCTGGCTTTCAGACACTGGTCTCAGTACAAAACATAAAGATTCAAAATTTTCAAGAGAGACACTAGTGAGAAGAATAAACACAGGAAATGGACCACCATTAGTTATATATATAAATTTTCAGTGAGCAAGCAAGAGAACTTATTCTCCAGGAAGCTAATAAATAATGAAAGAAAAAGATAAAATAAAATAATAAAAAAAAAGTAATCTTAAACACCAGGGGTTATACCCATCCTGTCAGCAAGCAAGTACAAGAATGGTAACCGCCACCAACACACCCAAAGAGAAAATACGTTGCAGGTAATATTTAAAAATGAGGAAAATGATTATCACCACGTACCAGCAAGAGTTTCTTATGTTGTTTCCGTTGTGGTAGAATTCCAAGTGCGTCCAACATTGATTCATCCAGTTCTGCAGATGGAGAAATTCAGTAAGAAAACAGTTATGAGCTGTAGAGAAGCAAGATGAATGAAATTAATAATATAACCTTTTGTTTGCAACAATGTAGCCAGCACACTCAATGAACCCAAAACTTGAAGATCATTCCCACTGGTAACATAAGTAAGCAAGACCTCCCTACACAGAACAGAATGTAAATTGTTGAAAATATTCAAGCTCATCAAAAAAAATAGACATTCATTACTCTCTTTCACATGGTAGAAAAAAAGGCATTTGATTTTATGAATATAAAACATTAGGCCAATTCTGAATTAGTTTGTATGTACTATATAGTTCAAGCAAGGGTGATATTCCTATAATTACTTTCTTTTTTACACATATTTCCTCTAGTTACTTCAGTAAAAGCTTGGAGAGCTAAGGTAAGGAATGGCAGTCTTACAAAATTTTTGTCCTACCATGTGAGTACCTTGTCAAAGCTTACCACTTATGAAGCTTTTTTCTTTCCTTTTTTTTTTCATAATTCCACTGATGAAGCTTTTGAATGTTGCCTATCAATAATGCACAATGTCACGTACTAGTAAAAGTGCTAGGACATCTAAAATGGAAGAGTGGGATTAACATTTAAATTTCATTGTTGTCAATCATAATATATATACATCCACGATGCATTACCCAATGAATGTCCCGCCAATGTAGGGTGCTAGAAGGGAAAGATTCTTTATAGACCTAAACTAACACATTATTTTGCACAAAACGGCTACTCTAAGACTGGAAACTTCGCCCTCATATTGTTCAGGCAAGTCCTTGCTATCGCCTAAAGTTATTGTGTGCCCACAAGGTTGATTATTGGTTGGCTTAATTCGTAATGCCCAAGACGGCTGCACAGCCCAACACTCATGTCCCAAGAGTGTGGGGCAAACCAACGGGCCAGTAGCTTAGCAGTATCAACCTCTTACTTCCCAAAGGAAGGTCAAGGGTTCAAGTCTCAGAAGAGGTGTGTGAGTACCAACTAGGAAAAAAAAAAAGGGGCAAGAGCTCTAGGCTAGGATGGGACACAAATTAAAAAAGAACTAAAAAATAAGTTGAGTGCAAGGCATTCGCAGTTCGATATTCCACAAGCTCTGGAATCGTAGCATATTTGCTCTCAAAATGTTAACCAATGAACCGGGAATGCATTTATCACCATAAGAAAAAAACATTTATATAAGAGCGTAAGAGGAAGTAGGATAGAAAGAGAACGGAGAAAGACACATATTTCCCATCATAGACCAACATATAAATAGCCAGCTAATACAGAAATATACAGAAAAGTAAATTTCAGGAATCGTATAGGGAAAAAAACCAGACTAATGTCCTCATCTCTTGTGAGGCATCACATCTAGTCCCACAGACTAAATGTATTTCAATCATTTAGAAGTAAAAAAATAAATAAAAAATAAAAATCAAGAACAAATTTTGAAATAAAACTTATTGGTGGCAGATTCAATATTACTAAATTTGGTGGTGCATTGACAAAGTAAAGTTCTTTTAGTTTTACTTTCACAGGGGGAGGTCAGTGTAATTTCTACAAAGGCCAGAAGGGATCTTTGCAATTATTAAAATAAAAATAAAAAGAGGGACATTGGAGTCAAAAGGGAACTAAGAACACAAGATATTAGTTATAGGTTTCATGTTACACTCATTGAATATTGAATTTGTCCATCTTTCCTTTTTCAGATGTTCTAGAACATATGTATAATGTGGAAATTAAAACTATTAGGCTTAATAAGTTCTTAAGTTGCCCCTTTCTAATTGAATTTGAATGCATTACCAATGTTAATAAAGTATTAGTTTGGGAGGTCAGTGTAATTTCTACAAAGGCCAGAAGGGATCTTTGCAATTATTAAAATAAAAATAAAAAAGAGGGAGATTGGAGTCAAAAGGGAACAAAGAACACAAGATATTAGTTACAGGTTTCATGTTACAATCATTGAATATTGAATTTGTCCATCTTTCCTTTTTCAGATGTTCTAGAACATATGTATAATGTGGAAATTAAAACTATTAGGCTTAATAAGTTCTTAAGTTGCCCCTTTCTAATTGAATTTGAATGCATTACCAATGTTAATAGAGTATTAGTTTGGGAATATCTACTTCTCACTCAAGTCTGAAGGAGCATAATTACCGAAGTAGAGTCAAAGCGTTTCTTGTAAAGCACAATACCCATGCTTTGATATAGTGTAAGAAATGCCATTGAAAAATCAGGTCCCTAGCAGACCTTGTAATACTGTCCAACCTAAGAAATTGTATAATAGCAACATGGGAAGGAAAATCAGATATTAGCTACAAGTAATGACGTTATGCTACCTTAAAACCAACTGTGAACCATTACAATCATGTTGCAAGATATCATCTTCTGATTGGATTTGTGTGGAACTACACACATTTGAAACTGTTACTCCTAAACTTCCCGAGTCCACCTCCAAATTAAGATTATCAAGGTCTAGTTGTTGGCCTTCATGTGTAAAACCAGAACCAGACACGTGGCCATTAAGTTTAGCACCAGATGTTGGTATAAAGGCTTCTAAAGGCCAGAAAAGAGCAGCAACAACAGTATTTGCCAAATCTTTCAATTTAACTATGCGCAAAATGCTACAAAGTAAATAGAGAGAAGTGACAGCACCAATTCTTGTTACCTGGATTAACAAGATAGAAAGGTCAGAAAAAGCAAGCTTCTTGAATAATGGCAATTGAACAATTGAAGTAACAAACTCGAAAAATCAGCACCCCTCCCCCAAGAATGAAGCAAGAAAACATTTGAAAAAGAAAACAGAAAGAGAAGAGCGAAGATTTATACAGCAATGGCTTCCATCCTCAGTGAAGGAAGAAGCAATGGAAATATCAAAAGCTTCAAAATGTTGTCTGTTATTAACCTCCCAACATCAGGGATGCCAGCAGAAATGACATCACTGAAATAGTAGAGATAGTCTTCAATTTCCTCTACAGCAGAATGAATAGTACATGTTGATTCCAGGCAAAGGTTCCTGTCTCGTAAACCAAATGATAGATCTTAGAAAGTAAATTTTTTTGTACATTGTCACGTTAAAAAGACAAATGTAACTCTTACTTATTAAAAAAAAAAAAGACAAATGTAACTCTTACTTTGAGGCATCCGAGACTAACCCATTAAACCAGATGCACTGTTCTCGAAAAAATTTAATCAAGTTCCAAAAATAATCCGCATGAGGAGCAGTGCTAACATATTTATTCACACATTCATCTCCAACTGAGAAAACAGTCAAGAAATATTGCAAAATTAGTATTTGGTCCTTTTGCAACATATTTAGCATTGTGAGGAGTAAAAGAAGGAAAAATATGCCAAGATAAATATTAAAAGATAGCAACTCACCGTGATAAACATTTAGTGTCAAAGTACGAATTGCAATCCGAATCAATCTCTCTTCATGAAAAGCAAACCGCATTGCCTCGACATACAGTGGAAAAGCAACTACTTCATCCTAAATGGATGCAGAAAAAAGAACTATAAGAAGAAGAAACACACACACGCACAGTACAGAAAAAAGAATTATAAGAAGAAGCAAACCGTCCCATGCATATGCCAGGATTTTTATCTTAATGTTTGTGATTATAAATATATGATCGAAGTTTAGATAATTATATAATTCCACTATTTCAAGTTTGCAGTTATATTTTATTTTTTTTCTTATTTTTCTTTTTTGTTTTGCGTGTTTGATACAACATCCATTGCTTCAATCAGGTGGGAACCTTGTGTTGCACCTTGAGCCTAGAGACTTTAAGAGACCTTAGCACCTTAGTTCACCTTGAGCATTTATCAACAATGACTCCAATGGTAGTCTTCACCAAGAAGATCATGCATGTTGAAAGCCACCTTTATTACATGATAGTAGACCACCTCATTTATGGAATTCTCCAAACTCCTCTCTGGAATAAAGTAAATACTTTTTTTATAAGGTAAATACTTTTTTAGGAAAAGGGAAAGACCGAAGCCAATCTAGATACAGTATTAAACAAAAACAGCCCAATAAAACAAAGAAAGACAACAGATAAAAACAACTAAAGTCCAGCAATGCAATCCTCCGAGGTCCAGAAAATAAGAGATTCCTAAGTAGAAGTTCAAGATATTCAAAAACCTTCTAAGTTCTCACCCCATATGCACCAAATAACTATGCCGAGGACCTCCTTTACGACTCAACTTCTCATGTTCTCAGCACAAATCAACCAAGCCAAAAAGGACATCCAAAGCCAATCAAAACATAAGCCACCAAAACAAAAGGATATGAATATAAAACCCCACATTCAACACCACCTACCAATAAAGGTACCAGTGAATTCCTTCTTGGCTCAGGCACTCCTAGCCATCTCCTATTCTGCCAATTAAAGAAACCCTCCCTTCTCATCTCAACATTTAAGACCTTCCAATACCTTAGCTTCAAATACCTCTAAGCTAACAAGCACATCCTATATCACCTTTTTGCTTTTGATAATTTCTTTTCAAAAATTAAGTTTATTTTCAATTACATAACTATGATTACCTTAGAAATCAAAAGAGTTCCTTGGACCCCTTTATTAAGTCAACAAAGCCCTCAACCTTTGAACACAAAGGCTCTAATGTGGAAGATATTTTCTTTTTGTTTTTAATAATAACCTTTTGAAGCATTAAATTTATTTTCAATTACATAACACCATGATTACCTTAGAAATCAAAAGAGTTCCTTGGACCCCTTTAGTAAGTCAACAAAGCCCTCAACCTTTGACCACATAGGCTCCAATGTGGAAGCCATTTCGTCTTCTCATACCCACATGACACATAAAAATTGGAATATGATCCAACAAAAGCCTCAGAAGAACCAATTGGATGGCTACAAAATGTTTCAAGTCCCATTTTGAAGGGAAAGTGAAACTACCAAACCAGCAGATGGCTTGACTTGTCTAGTTATAAAAACCTATTCAACTGTTACCGGCTGTCATGCATCAAACAGGTTTGAAGTGTGGCACCTATAAGTCTGGTTTGGTAGCAAGAAAATTTAGAATTATGTTTCAGATGTAAATATAGAATTAAAACTTGTGATTGTCATGACAAATTGATTTCCATATACCTGGTCAAAGAATTTGATTGTAATACTGCAAAACAAAAACTAACAGAAACCAAGAAGATTTATATGACATTCAAGAAAGAAAAGAAAAGAAAATAAGTAACTACTCTGTAAATTCCACCATTAAATGTTTCCTGATCAGTACAAAATAAAATTAATTGCTTCTCTTTTCTTTAAAAATTGGAAAGCACGAGAGCAAAAACATTAGCCCAGTCACCAAAATGTGACTGTTAACACCGCACACAATTTAAAAGTGGTAATGCAAGTATCTGACTAGTTTCTATAAATCACAAATAGAACGACCAGCAACAAAATCACATCTACCAAATAAATATCTGATAGGAAACAAAATGTAAACAAAGCACTGACTTAAGTAAAAATCTATAAATGAAGAAGATTAAACTTACATTTTGAGTCTTGATGAGCAGAGAAATAGTATTCTTGTTCAACTTTCCACTTATTGCTCTTCAAAGACCAGAACAAACAAGATCAGAATATCACAGTCAACAAAAAAAAAAGGATGATGCAATATGGTCATTGCAGAAAAGAAAGTTCAAATAAATTAATCAATATAAATATAAATATAATTAAATAAAATAATAACGTGAGAATAAGCAAGGTAGTAAACAACAAACCTCAAAAATGATATGTAGTAAGACAATAGCTCATCATCGCAGAAATCAAAGGAATAAGTTATTAGGTAGTTAATATGTTCATTACTGAAGAGATAATCTGCAAATTTGTCCACAGGAGAGAATATCAGATCATCTAACAGAACAGCTTGCTGAAAAGCTGTTGACTTAACAACACCAACTTACATATAGAGTGTTCATTTTTGAGGTTTGCAATCATGATGCTCATTGTCTGCAGTAACTGACGTGAAACGGTCTCAGTTCTACTAATCTTCAGCATACGTACAAATTCCCCCATGACCTGCTTCTCCATGAAATATCTGCAGAAAAGCCAGAATGACATCAAATTGATGAAATGTATACATATACTAGCATATGTAAGGAACAAAAAGTATTGAGAAGTCTCACTCAAAAAAGTTCAGATCATGCTGGTCCCCATATATTATCAACTCTGCAATCGATCTCAATGCCTCAATAACAAAATCCTTCAGAACAGAATGAAGAGTCATAGCAAAAAAAAAAAAATTACAGGACAAAATAATGGCAAATGAAAGCAGCAGCTAACCAGAATGAAAAAATAGATATCACTTACCTTGTTAACCTCATTAACAACCTGAACCTTTGTCAGCTGATCAGTTAGATATCTACACATGATAAAAGAATAATTAATCTTAAAATCAAGAAGGGTCGGGAAATTTTAAGTATCACGTATCCAAAGCCAGCAATGTTGTATGGAGCGGAGTGTTGGGCATTGAGAAAGACACAAATACAACGCATTCATGTAGCATAAATGAGGATGCTACGTTGGATGATACCAGATAGAAATCATGGTGTAGTAGTGAGTACCATGAATTATGCCCAGAGGTGCTACCGAAGAAAGACATATACTTACAAGACCTTTAGGGTTGAAAATTATGAAGGGACACAAGCAGTGTAGCGATCACCATGTCTTATGCCCATAGGTGCTACAAAAGAAACAAATACACTTGCAAGACCTCTAGGGTTGAAAATTATTGAAGGCAAAATAATAATAAAATAAATAAAATAATTTTTTTAATATAAGATCAAATGAATGAACAAATTACAAATTAAAGAAGTCTGGGTTAACCTCTTGAAGTGGATTCAAACTTCTTTTGTAACCTTACTTGGACAGGCATGCTCTAATCCCGATAATTTAGGTGCATCAGTGAACATTAAGTTTCATCTAAGACATTTGAATCATAAAAGTTCAATTTTCAGACAGATAGCCAGCTCCTCACTTTAAAAAATAGGTAAATTAACTCACACCCCTAGCACAATTTTGATCAGGGGTTTCTCCAACATACCTAATAAAGCATAATAATATAATATGGTGGTTCAAGTAATTTAAATGCTTGAGATTCTTCAAATTCCAACATAATTGGATGAAGTGGTTGTTTCCAAGTTCAGTGGCTGTGTTAGTGGGTCGGAAGAGGAATCTACCAACATCAAGGAAGAAAATTATCATCTCAAAACCCTCATTGAGGAGAAAAGAAAAGACTATAATTAGCAAGAAGTCTGAATGTAAGAACTAGAAAATTTCCGTTTGATAGTTTTCCAGAAGGAATACAGAGAATATGACCCCACAATCAACAGTTGTTGATGGGTGTAAGAGAAATTGAATCCATAACAAGAATTCTCTACCTTCATTTTAGCAAATTCCTCCCATAAAATTTTATCTATTAGGGAGCCCACTCCTCTAATGGGACCAACCAGGCAATGACCTGGCCCTACCCTGCTATACCCACCGCTCCTATGACCCCAAATCAACAAACCGGGAAACTTGGTACTCCGGCCCCCACCCACGTAATTGTTTGCACCCAAGAGTAGTCAAACCTTAAACCTGATGCTTCCTGAGGCACCAGGGCCAAGCCAAGTGACTTACTCACTTGAGCCAACCCCTTGGGGTTCACAACACTTGACTTCACTCATTAGAATTCATTCAAACCTCAAGAGAAGCTCTATCCACATCAGAAACACAGCCCAAGCTACCTATGCAAAAACGTATGTCAGCCTGCCCTTCCAACCACAAACTCATGTCCACCACCAGTAAATAAGTTTGTTGTCTAAAACGTGGTTTTTGATTCTACAAATCTTATGTACCAGCCACAATAAGGTTCCTTCAGGAAAGGAGATGAAGGTCACCTTTTCCGAAAGCTTTCATCCAAGATGAATGTAAGAGCCCTATATGAATCCCTCACTGACTCGTAGTACCAGCGAGCCCCAACCGGCAAACATCTTGCAGAATGCTCAAGGCCAATCAATGACCACTATGAGACCTCCTCCATTGAGAGCCTCAAACTCAAACCAGAGTCCAAGAATCCCCTTTCACCCCCTCAATCAATTGAAAAATCAAACTTCATCATCAACAAGGCTGAAGATTCGCTGATACTGTTAAAATATCACTGAATCTCTCATTTTTCCCTTTTGCGTTAATTCTTATATGCACATAACTTAATCAAAGCTTCTCTATACCATTATCAAAACTGAAACCAACTTTATCGATTTGGTCTCCTACTTTCTTCTTCCTTTGGTTCTAGACTAAGCAACCAAGTTAGTGTCAAAACAAAATTCTCAAAGACTATTAATACCATTAGTTCCCCTCCTTTCCTACCCTGTGTACCACCATATTTACTTTTAACCCAAAAGAACCACAATCAGCTTTCTTTCTCTTCAATGTGCAAAGATTGAACCCTTCCAAAACAAATTGTAAGCGCATAGACCAATCACCACAAACACTAAATAATTGCAACAATTGCTGGCAGAACAATCTTCATAAATCAAATAACTTATAGCTTTCAGAACCCATCTAGTTTAACATTCCTCCATCTATAAACCACCGTATATCTCTTTTATCTCCATAAAATCTAGACCCACAAACAGTGGTAAGGTTTATCCCACTAAGTCATTAAAAGACAATCTAACCAAAATCTTTAAGCAATTCCATATATCACCTCCATACATGCATCAACAATTGCACTGAAAAAACGAAGGAAAAACCATTTTATATGTTACCTCAATAATATTAAAGAAACTTGAGGTGATTAAAACCATAAACTATCTGTAAAATAGCGAACTTCCCGAGCCCCAGCCTCCCATCAACTGCTCATCAAAGGGCACATCCTGCTTGATTGTTAGCCTCCTAAATAGATCCAACAGGATTAGCTTCTTCTCCTCCAACATGCCAAGACCTCCATGTTACAAAATATAAATCTAAACTAAAACATCTTCAGCATCTTTTAAACGAATACCCCAAGAGGACATTAGGAAAATATCTTCCTCGGTATTTGAAAAAAGTAATCTTTAAAAATGACGAATATGGAGCATTTTACCATATGTCAACCTCTTTGCCACCAAAAAATTAGAAGAAAAAGAGATTCATATGTCAAAGAGGACATTGATGAATGATACATCTAAACATAACCTAATATAAAGAAGTCCAAACCAAAATAATCGAGTACAAAATGCAAGATTCATCCTTGTGAGTATCATATTAAGATTTAAATGCTTATTCACAGGAAGTCTGAAACAACATATCATTACCGCATCGGGTATGTGTAAAATATTTTGGCTAAAAATGCTGATAAACATCAACAACAAATCAATTTTGCATCCAATTAGTGCAAGATGAGGCACGCACCTGAGTGAAAGCTAGGTGCACAAGGGAAAAATTAAATTACTATTAAAGCATATTTATATTTCATATTAAAGAAGTAAAATGTTATCATCTGGGCACACAATATGAAGGCGCCAGAGGTCCTTTGGAGCCTAGGCGCAAGATGAGGCACGCATCTGAGTGAAAGCTAGGTGCACAAGAGAAAAATTAAATTACTATTAAAGCATATTTATATTTCATATTAAAGAAGCAAATGTTATCATCTGGGCACACAATATACGCAAGTGTTGCGCCTGTATGAGCACTGACGGTCATTAAACCTAAAAACATATCTAATACACCCCGCGTAGGACATACACTAGTAATACATTCGGTTTCTTTGAGACTTTTTTCATTAAACAAAACGGAGAGTTAAGAAAACAGTATCAAAATATTAAAAATTTAAAAACAACTTAAATATGAGTAATAATCCAAAAATTAAATCAAAACTGACTCTCCAGTCCGTCCACAAGCAACAAGTCCCATATAACATCTAATTGCCCTTGAATTGGCATCAATTTATACCTAACAACTCTCAAAACCCTAGAAAGTTACAAACTGAAACAGAAGAGTTAAGAAAAGGCAGTACCTTAGTTCATCCAACGAGAGTCGATTTCTGGATCTCCAGAACGAAAACCACATGATTGGATGATCAGACCTTTTTCGAATTAGAGGTCATTCTCAGTAGCACCAATTAAGCGCCACTCTTCTTCGGAGCGATTGTTGAATCGAAATTGAAACCGATCACCACCGATCGGGGATTCAGATTAAATTTTTGGAGTCTATTTCAATTATGTCAGTGTCAAGCGCGTGAGAGTGTCTCAAGACTCACGGCCAAATTTTACAACGAAGATATATATCATATATGTATATGTGTATAACTGTGTGTATATATATATATACATAAAGAAAAGAATTCGTTTGAAGTTTATGTGAGATAGATCGTAAAATTGTTGATGAGAGAGAAAGAGAGAGACATCCGACAATCAGTTAAGAAAAATAATAGTAGAGGAGTTAAGATTACCTCCGATCGGGGCCAATAATAAGAATATGCATACGCCAGAAGGCGTAGGAATGAGCTGGCATTTTATTTGAGTCCGGCTGTTTTTGGTTCCTGTTAAAACTGTACTTCACGATAAATTTGAAATTTTAGCACTCCATTGCAAATTAGGAATCAATTTAATACTAGTATTTGTGAGTATTTTTTTTTTTTTTTTTTTTTGGTGGAAACTCAGGTGTTGTTTGGTAAAATCAAAATAGAGTACTAACAATTTTGAGAGTTAAATTGTAAGTATTTATTGTAAATTGATGACTTATTTGATAATTATTTTAAGTTTTAACGTATTCATTAATTTCCCACTTAAAATGCTACTTATTTTAATAAATTAATACCAAATAAGATTATCAAATCCCATTCATTAGATAATTACTTAATCAATTTAAAATAAAATTCTAATTTGATTATCAAAAATTATTCAACTCACTTGAATTTTTATCTCATTTTATGTAAGATTTATTATTATTTTTAAGTAATATTTAAATTTTCTTATCAAACACATTAAATTAAATAATCACTTCTTTAGATTTGAATATTAAAGAATCAATTATAAAATAAATACATATTTCGTATTTTTTAAAAATTCATGATTTAAGTGTTGGTAGTAATAGCCGGTGTTGAAAGTTTGAATATTGTTTTAGTAAAAGGTGATAACACAAGTGTATGACTAGTTGGAATAATGACTAAAAAAAGTGAGGGTGAAATTGTTAAAATTAATCAAACATATAGAAAAACTAACAATAAGGTGAGGTAATAATGAATAGGGGTAGCATTAGAATCAAGATCCTCTCTTATACACACACCACCTTGTATTGACATGCAATATTCAATTACTTTTATATCCCAATTTAACGTTCTTGTGTTTTTGATATAATGATGAGCATATGCGTAGTTACGCGTTTGGTAATATATTATATAAAATATCTTTTTATGGTTGAAGTATTTTTAAATTTATTTGGTAATAATGTTACTTAAAACACTTTTATTATTAATTTTACTTTATTACCTCTATCGTGGATCCACGTAATATAATAATTTACTTTTTATAAGTTCACTGCAAAAAATGTTAAATTGATAATGTTATAAAAAAAAAATATTACTTTAACTTTTTAAATGATACATTTATTTTGAAACATTCAAAATTAAAAAAATAAACATTTAATTTGGAAAGAGAGAGTATAATTTTGACATTTCAATCCGAACTTTCATAAATCCATAAAACACACCTTTGAGGATTCTAAAACACACAATAATTGTATGGTGCTAATGTATTAAATGCGATAATGAAAACCCCTATGAAAATGGATTTTTGTATAATTTTTTTCCTTCAAGCTTGATTAATTGTATTGACCTTATTAAGATGCGTTTATGTCGATAAAGAGGAGACGTGGCCTACCCTTTTTTAAATATCTTAAATGTAAACTATGATTTGACTACACAAAAGTCGAAAAGCATATCGCAATTATAACATATCTCATATTTCCATGTTTATTATTTTTTTATTATTATTTTTTTTTACGATAAAGGGTACCATACTTTCTACATATTAATGATCACAGCCAAAATAATTTTAATTTCGTTGACTTTTGATTTTGGAACGTGGAACCCTTCTTATGGGGTTTAGTTGTTGAGTATGGACTAATCAATAATAATACCTTAAGGCATAATCTTACAATCATATTTGTTTCTTTATTTAGTTTGTTTCGATTTAAAATATTTTTTTTTTAAAAAAAAAATTTTCAAATAAAATATTTTTTTTATTTTTGTTTTTTTGGTATTCGGCAAAAACAGTCGAGTCCATCATTTAGGACATGTAAAATAATTTACTAAAAATTTATGAGTAAATTATTTTTGTGAGTGTTTAATATTTTTTTATTCGTAAATATTTCACGACAACCAAACAGTTAAAAAAATATTTTTTAAAAAATATTTTACATCTAAACAATCGAAGTCTTGATTATGCATAATAATTTTAGAGAGATGATAGTCACTCTCCTCTTTTTTATACTATTACACATTATTTACACTCACTTCTCTTTTTATTTTAACGAAATGTTAAGAACTTAAATGAATTCATTAATGTTTCTTAAATGTAGTTATAACTTATAACATTTATAAAAAATTAAAAATGTTTCTTGTTTTATGACAATACCATCTTTTCATAAAGGTTTGGTCCATTAAATCAGGTAATTTGATTTGTTCATGGGCCGGGCTTGTACTTTGTCCTTAGTTTTGCTCATTTTCTGGGCTTGTATTGTCACCTTCATTTCTGGGGTTTCGGCCGAAGACCCATTGTATAATCTTCTCATTTTTTAAACAGTTGCCTAATCTTCCAGGAAAAATACACACACACACACACACACATTATATACTCTCTCTCTTAAATCTTACCCAAAAAAAAAAAAAAGGTTTAAGATTGGAGAGTGAGCGACGAAAACGTTAAAGAAAAATTAATTATATAGTTATAAAGTTAAGGTTAAAAATATTATTTCATTTAAAATTGAAGTACAATGGTAAAAAAAAAATGAGACTACCGATATGATTTCCTATTTTATAATTTTTTTTTTTCATCTTTAACTTAATTTCTATAAATTTGAGTTTTGTCGGTTATAAATGAAGTTCTTTTAATGAGAAATATTAAAGCCGTAATGAAGCCGGAAAGTACAACTATGATACTATGTTTGATTACAAGGAAGACTGGAAGTGGTACATTCCTTGTACTTGTAATCGAATTTTGAAAAATTATTAATATAATATATATATAACAGAGAAAAACAAAATATCAAATCTAAGGTAAAAAATAAAAAATAAATAAATAAATAAACAATTGAACAAAACATAGCCAATAAGACAAGGCTAAGTTAGGGGTGGACATGGTTTAATTTGGATCGGTTTGAGAGTTTTTTGAAACCAAACAATTCTTAACTGTTTCAAAAAATATAAAACTAAACCGAACCATTTGACCATAGAAATTGGACCAAATCAAACCGTGAAACACTGGTTTAATTCGATTTGATTCAACGGTTCCTCTTCTTTTGTATTTATATATTTATTTTGTTGCATAAATATTCATATTTAAAAATTCAAATGCACAACAATAAACTAAGTTAACCGACTCATACAAAATTGCTAATACATTCACTTCTAAAATTTAAGTTATACGTTCAAAATTGCTAATATAATTTAAGTCAAAACGTTCAAAATTGCTAATATATTTATTCTTCTTTGTCACTTCTAGAACTAAAACAAATTAGTAAACACCTTTATAACGGCTAATAGTCTAATACATTTACAACTACTAATTCAATAACAAATACCACGATTCAAAAAACTAACAACATTCAGCCGTTGTAAAATTATATTATACTATATGTACAGTTTAATATATATATATATATATATATATAAAACTTAGCGGTTCCATTTTAAAGAAGTTCAAAATGTGACTCAATTGTATTTTTACGATTACAAATCTAATCAAACCAATAGTAAATCGAACCAAACTGTCTGTCCGATTTGGATTTTCGATTTGACCAAATTTTGTGCACCCGTAGGTTAAAAAAAAATTCCTAATACAGAAAAATAAAAATGAAATGTTTGAAATTCAAAACAATAGAATTTGATTATAAAAAATAAAAAAGAAAAGAAAAGAAAAGAAAAAACAACGTATATTAGAAATAATATAATTCGTGAGTTTTAATCGGGACCTGATTTGGATGGAAAATGAATCTTTTCCAAATCAAAATTCGTACGAAAATGTGTCAAACTGCCCTTTTGGCAATTCCGTGATTCAAAGTTTCAAACACGGTCTCCAGAGTATACGTCAGAATGTGCCTCAAAATCTGTGTACTATTTCCCTTCCCTGTTCAAACTAATCACAACTTACATGGACATATACATACTCCTATATATATATATATATACACACACACATATAAAGACACAGAATGCTTTGTAATGACATACAGCTCAAACGGGGAAAGCTGTTGCGCAACAAACAATAATGGTCTAAAAAGAATGGCCGTTTGGATTTTGCTCCAAGTCCATACAAACCATATAAAGGACGTCTGTTGCATCTAAAAGCAAGTTGGTACCAGAAAACCAGAAAACTAGAAACCAATTACATCTTTTTAAGCCCACAGTAGTAACCATCATCTGTCACCAATCTTCTTACGTGTGTATACCTCACCAAGGAGCAGTATCAGAAATTGTACTAACCAATCCATGTGCAACTTAAACAGATTGCTCTGACATTAAAGGTGAAAACTTTGTAAATATCACCACCAAATGGAAAAGTTGAAGCTATCCTTTCCACTTATATAAACACCATCTCTTTATATTTCAAACCAAACAGTCCCAGACTCCCAATCTCAATTCAAAGCACAAAACCCAGAAAACCCAATTCATCATATCAAACAATATACAAATATATATAGAGAGAGAGAGAGAATGTGTTTGTTGGTGTATGTGTGTGAAGAAGAGGAGAGAGAGTTGGGGAGAAAACAAGCGCCGGGGGCATGTCCATACTGTGGAGGGAAGGTGGAAGCTGTGGATGGTGAGAGTCGGTGGAGGCTTTGGTGTATGCTAATTTGCTCCAAGATCAAGAGGAAGTACTTCTGTACTCTATGCAACAGACGTCTGGTTCTGTATATGTAGATGCCAAAAGCCAGAGTATATCAACGCCATAATCTGTTTTTGTTTTGTACTAATAGATAGGACTTTCAATTTTCATCTGTATGTTTGATGTTTGGCGAGTATTCACTTCTTTTGATCTGAAATTCAGAAGGGTAGCAATTCAAATGCTGTTCAGATGATTCAATCTCATGTAGCTATGTGTGGTGTTTATTTGTGTCTTTGTCAATCATGAATATCAGGACTATTTTTTATTTATTTATTATTATTTTCATTTTTCTTTTTTTACTTTTTTTTCCTTTGGCTTGGCATGGAATATTCGAATTGTTAGAGACCTTCGCATTATTATACACATATTTATATACTAAATTCTTTCACGAGGAAGGATTTATGAATTAATTGAATTCTATTGAAACTTTAGTATCTGATGACCACTTAATATTTTTTTTTCCCGAATGTAGAAAATTCACTTGATAAAAAAAGGGTTTTATGGAATTAATTGAATCATTATTTGTAGGAAAAATTGAAACTTCAGTACTTAATGACCACGTTTTTTTATTTTATTTTTATTGCATATAATTCACTTTGTAAAATACCCTCAGAAGAATTTAGTATATAATAAAGGTCATGTGCAACTATGTTGTCCTAGTGGTAAAGTATACAGATTGATTAACGAGTTATGCCTTTATTTATGCCTTTTATTGTATTTTTATATATTGCATAAGGAACGAGTTATTTTGAATCTATAAAAATAAGGGATAAATTTTAAAAAATCTGATATTGTATTAAATAATTGAATAATGATTCTGATCTCTATATTATATATATTTATAATGAAAGAAAATTTTAATCCATAAAGAAACTAACTACAACACAAACACAAATCCTTATAACATAAAAAACTTAATCTCGAAATGATACTAATAGTAAAAAATAAAATTTTAAAGGGCTTACTTGATTTATAATTATGAAAACAATTTTCTATCCTTTTAAAACTGAAAATAAAAATATCTGGGAACAATTTTCTGAATTCTTGAAAACTGTTCTCAGAGTTATAAACTAAGTAAAAAGTTTATCTAAAATTTTTATGAAAAAAACAGAAAAAAAATCTTATAATAAAATTATTAAATATAAAATATGAGTGCAATTTGAATTCGGTCAGATAATTAATAAAAATTCAAAATATTCAAGGGGCTTCCTATGGAACAGAAAAACCTAACATAATAGTGTGTCTTACTTATTGGCCGTTTTCAGTAAAAAGAAAAAAATTCCTATCGGCTTAAAAACGGGCACTTTGAGATCAACCCAAAAAATTTATCAGCAAAATCGTTTGGCCCGACGGTCCAAACCGGACATAATGTTTTCTGACAATCAAATTAGAGAAACTTTTGCATGTGAACAATGTCAGGAACCTTTATGTGGTGCATTTGACTGTTCCACCTAAAGATGCTTTTGCCAAATTCGGGTTTGTTTTGTCTTGATCGTAAAAGCCAGTAATTGAAACTTCACCATCTGGTTTGCTGTAACCTTCTGTAGTTTAAAATTCAAACTGGATAATAACTCAACAGTTCAAAGCTTTGGGACCAACTATTTAACTCTGTGTCAAGTGTTTCCGAGAAGGATTGATCCACTTAAAGCACTAGCTAATAAATAAAGCAATTGTCGAAAATTTCAACTTAATAATTTGAGTTAGTCTACTAATTTTATAAGATCTTACTAAGCTCATTATTATTAAAATAATTATTATTATTTGTTAGTCGAATTCAACAATTACCGAATTCAAATATGTGAGTGGGGTGGTGTTTTTTTAATTCTTTTTTCTAAAAATTCAAGCAATTGTATAGATATAAAGGTTTATTTATTTATTTTTTTTAATATTTGTATGGGCAAGTAATGTGTGAGTTCTTGCCAAGATAAAAAGAATAAGAATTTGTTTACAACACTTAAAGTGCACTTATATTTATTTTTTTTCGAGTTTGATGAAGAGGAATAATAAGATCGAGGTTGACTTAATTTCTACTATGATTTTTTTAACCTAACTTCAAAAATTTGAACAAGATTGAAATGGTGATGCACAAATAATCATTAGAACCCTAAAACATGACAGTGTTGGATCGTTTGAATCTGTATTTAAATATTAAATAACCGTACAGTCTTGCTTAAAGCGCTTCTACATGCATGTCCCCATTTTTTCGGGAAGGGGACAAGAATTGGCTCCAATGTCATTCGTTCATACACATAAGCCTCAACAACTTCAAATAACATAGGATGTCACAATATAAGCGTGTATATTCTATTATATAATAGAGTTATTCAAAATATAAATTATTATATAATATAGGGTAAAGTGCATTAAACCCCCCTGAATTATTAGGGTATGTGCAAGAAAACCCCCTGGACTATAAAAGTTACAAAAAAACCCCCCTGAACTATTGTGGTATGCGCGAGAAACCCCCCTGAACTATAAAAGTTACAAAAAACCCCTCTGAACTATTGGGGTATGTGCAAGAAACCCCCCTGAACTATATATTTTTTACAGTTTACCCCATCCGCGCGAATTGATTGACTGAAAGGGACGATAAAGCAGAGGAATTTGTGGCTGGGATCGGAGTGGTAGATGTCGTCTGAGGAGTGTTTGGATAAGCCAAGAAATCTGTTGCTGGGATCGGTGGGTCTCCTGTCATAGTTCCATCATAGCCGTTGCACCACCCGCCAGATTCGTCGGCCATATATATCACACTTCTCTGCACCATTGCGTCAGCCCATCGCCGTCACCGCCTTGCCTGCCGTTCAGCTCACCTTGCTCGCCGGTCCATTCCATCGTCAATTCCAAACTCGTCGGCCCATTCCGCCATCTCCATAGTCGAGCACACCGCCGTCTGTGTTTTGAGCACACAGTCGTCCACAGTTCACCACCGAGCCCCCTTGAGCTCGCTGCCGCCTCCACAGTTCACGGTTGAGTCAACCGAATTCTCATCACAGCCAAGTCCTCTGCGCACAAGCCCCCATCATCCGAGACCGAGCCATCCCGCCGACCTCGGATTTCTTTGGTCTCCTCTCTCTAGCTCTCTGTTTTGGGTTGTGTTGGGTGAAAAACATCTTTTGGCAGAAAAAAAAAATGTAAGAAGTGTATAAGTTAAAACAACGCGGTGTGTTATAAGGGTAAACTGGTCTTTCAAAATTTTCGGTGCCAGAAGCTGATGTCATGGGGGTAAATTGCAACAAAATCATAGTTCAGGGGGATAAATTACAACAAAATCATAGTTCAGGGGGGTTTTTTGTAATTCAGGGGGGTTTCTTGCAAATGACCAATAGTTCAATGGGGTAAATTGCAACAAAATCATAGTTCAGGGGTTTTTTTTGTAGTTCAGAGGGGGTTTCTTGCAAATGACCAATAGTTCAAGGGGGTAAATTGCAACAAAATCATAGTTTATGGGGTTTTTTTTGTAGTTCAGGGGGGTTTCTTGCAAATGACCAATAGTTCAAGGGGGTTTAATGCACTTTACCCTATAATGTAATACATAGAATCATCATATATATAATTTAAATTTAAATTTTTTATTGTATTGGTATAAGTATATACAGGAAAGTTCAAAAATTGTAGAATTGAATTAAATCAAACAGGTCACTTCACTATGGTTCCTGTTGGAGAATTTGCACTTAAATTACAAGACTAATAATATGACACATCAAATTTGTATTCATAGAAAATGAATAATATGTCAACATGAAGGAACAAAATTTCATTAATCATGAATAGTACATCAAATTGAACAAGACATGAATATAACATAATTCATAGAATTTACCAATACAAATGAACTCAATTATATAATATTATTTAATACGGTCTCTCTACGTGCAGGTACTAACGGACCATTACGGCTCCAAAATACAACTCACATCCGTCAGTGGTCTTCTATGGGCTCATCCACAGAAAGACAATATTGTACCAATCTTGTGTCGAAGTTACCTAAACACATTATAAGTATACATATAGAAATATGGAGATAGACAGATTGAGATAGTTAGAAAAGAGCCTCACACACATCACTCAAGTGCGTCAACTACTTTGTTTTGTCTAGATTCCCTTGAACTATGTTTGAATTTACAAATACCCCTCTAAACTATCATATTATGTTGTAAAATACCTCAACGCCTATATTATATTTTATTAGATGATCATAATGTCACTTTTTATTAAATTACACTTAATCTATTTTTTTTTACTTAAATAATTATGAAAAAAAATTCATATTAATTTAATGACATAGTCTTCATTAAATTTGAATAAATTTACCTTAAATTTTTTAAATTAATTGTTTAAATATAAATCTTTAGTAGAAAATAAAAAAATATTTTTAAAATTTTTAATGAATATATTTCATGAAAAGAAGGTATCTTTTATTTAAGTAATTTATTAATTTTTTTTATCAATATATTGTGTGAAAAAAAATATTTTTCTATAGTAAAAAAATTTAAACTAGTTATAATAAGTTTTATTATAAATAATAAATTTTAATAATAATTTAATCATTTTAGAAAATGGTAGTTACAAATCTATATATCTTTCTTTTCTTTTTCTTTTTTCATTTTTATGATATATTGTTACTAATAATAAAATTAAGGTAAATAGTATAATTAATATTTAGATAAGAGAAAAGATAATAAAAATAATTTAATAAGAAATGAAAATTTTAATGAGAGAGGATAAAATAATCTTTTGTGATGAGTTTGTCCTTAATTTTAATAAATCAATAATTCAATGAGACAATTTTTAGTTTAAGGAGTTTATTTGCAAAAGCCAATAGTTCAATAGAATTTTTTTGCGCTTTACCTGACTTTATATAAGAATCTACAACTTCATATTGCTGGAGAATTTACACTTAAATTACAAGACTACCAATATAACACATTAGATATCTATTCATATAAAATGAATAATACATCAACATGAATCAACAAAACTTTCATTAATCAAGACACGAATATAACATAATTCATAGAATTCAACCATACAATTGAACTCAATTATATAATATTATTTGATAGCAAAAATTAATAAAAGAATACAACAATAATAAAATAGATAAAAAAGAATTAACCAGTATAATGAAAGGCATGTAAACACTGTCTTAAAGTCACACGACAAGTGCTAACAAGCCATTACGATTCCAAAATATAATTCATATCCGCCGCTAGTCTTCTATAAATACGTTTGCTGGGAGAATACAACTCATATCTTCTGTTTTGTTTTCTATCCAAATGCATTGGAATTCTTGTTTTGTCTTGCCTAAGAAAGTCATTAAGGAGGTCAATGATGCGATGATGACCTTCTTGTGGTCTGGTACTGAGGTGTTTACTAAGGGTGCTAAAGTGGCTTGGGACATCGGATTGTATAAAGAAAACACAGCCTCACACACATCACACAAGTGTGTAAAATTGTGTGAGTGAGGGTGATAGTGTAACTTTCTTAAAAAAAGAAAAATTTAGTCGGGGTAAATACATATTCCGTTCCTAAATTTACGAATATGGTATGAAACCTCCTTTTATACAGTAAATACTCCTATGTCCTAGTTATATCTAACTTTGAAATTAATAATCTTTAAGAAAATAGGATTTAATATTATTTTATTACAATCAAGTGAATAGATTTTTGAATTACCCCTCTGTAAAATTTGTTATTGATGGGTCCATTTGTTGATGCAATAAGGGTAGTTTAGAAATGTTACAAAATATATTAAATTGGTTTTTGAAACAAGGCAATTACTGTATTAATTTAGAGTGTTATTAAAAGTATATAAATAGAAATAATTAAATAATTTTTTTTTACTATTACATATTTTCCTTCTTTAATTTAATTTCCTTTTATTGAATTAAATAATATTTTTTTTAATATTCTATATTTCCTTCTCTAATTAGATTTATTTTTTATTGAATTATAATAAATAAAATTTTTAATATTATAAATACATTATAAATAAAAATAATTTAGTCTCCCTTCTTATTCTGTTGCTTTTATTCCTAAAAGTTTTTTTTTTTTTAATTCTATTTATTCTATTCCTAAAGGTCTTTCCTAATTATATTTCTTCTCTAACTGAAACTTCTCTTTCTATTCCTAAAAATAATTTAGTCCCCCAGGTCTTTTCTAACTCTATTTTTTCTAATTATAATAGTAATTTTTAATTATATTTCTTCTTTTCCTAAGGTCTTTTGTTAATCTATTTCCTCCAATTTTATTTTATTTTTTCTTTTCAGTTCTCAACTCCTCGGCCTCTAGTCTAGTGTGAGTCTGTGACCCTCAATCAACCAATTCAAAGCTTCACAAAATACTGATCACAAAATTAAATCATAAATGGTCCAAGATTTTGATGAAGTCAAAAAAAAAAAAAAAAAAAAAAAAAAAAAAAACATTAAATATAATAATAAGGCAACTATTTAATCTTAAAAAGTGGATGATTGCATATAAATTCTATAATTTGAGAATTACTTAAGGAAAGCATCAATAATTAAATCATAAAAATCCAACCTTTAGATAAAGTCAAATACAATAATAGAAGTAAACTAACCATGGAGTACAGAGCCATTCCAAAATAGACACCTTTTCAAATATCATATTAAATAATTCACATTCTCTCACAATTCAACAATTAAGAAGTTATCTTTTAATTATTTATTTTGTTCTTAAAATAGAAGTGTTAGTGCCTTTTATTATTGTATTTGAGTATATAAGTTTTTACTGTGTGCCTTTCTATAACTTTTCTATGTCATATGTTTTTTTCCAAGAACCAAATATATTGTTATTTATTTATTTATTTTTTTCAATATTTCAATTTGAGCAGTACTTAGGTTCTCACTAGTGAGGATCTACACCATCCTCACTAGTGATGTGAGCCAATAATAAATAGACATGTCATCTTTAATTACTAAATTTAATATGGTGGGTAAATACTCACTTACCAAATCACAACCAGATTACAGATATGGTGATTTATTATTGGTCCACATCACCAGTGAGGATAGTGTAGATCCTCACTAGTAAGGACCTAAATATCGTTCTTTCAATTTATGGACAATATGATGATGACTGGAGTTATATTTACTATTACTTTTCTTTTTATTATGGGTGAATTACATTAAACCTCCCTTTTTTATATGTGTCTTTCACTAAACTCATCTTTTCTAGTTTTTTGTTAATAAACCCCCCTCAACTATTCGAGGGGGGTGATTTAACTAATGAAAATTAGCTGAAAGGGAGTTGTTTGGATATTTAATTTCTCATATGTTTTTTAGACAAAAATGTCCTTATACCTATTTTAATATACTCTCACATATATATTTATTCCATTATCACTCTTAATCGCATATCTTCCACCATTGCAACAACGCGTACTCTTCCATCATTATAATATTATATATAATTCGTATCAGAATATAATGGTATATATAATATGTACCATTAAATATTATTTATACTATCTTTTCATTTCCATCCAGCCTTCAGATCAATATAAATCTAGTTTTTTTTCTTGAAATTTATTTGCTCTCTCTCTCTCTATATATATTTGAGAATTATTTTGTGCATTATTTTTTTTGGTTTTTATTAATTTTCATTTTATATAGATTTATTAAAGAGACACAACTACGAGAAATAATGCTTAATTTTTTTCTTTTTTTATATTAATATTTATACCTATATGTTTTCTTCTTCTTTTATTTTTTATTTTTATATTTCAATATCATTTTTTTTGTAAAAAAATAAAAAAAAATTCATTCCATATGACTAATGTAAACTTGTCAGTCTAGTAAGATGTTAAAAAAAAAAAAAAAACAATATAAGTATTAATTTTCGTAAATGATGTCGTTTAAGTTATTTAATAAATAAAAAAATAAGAAGCAAAGTAAATTTTCAAACAGTCTTTAATGGATATTTAAGTAAATTTATATTTCAGTTCTTTCAACCAACTTCCGTTAATTAAATCACGCCTCTTGAATAGTTGAGGGGAGTTTTTTGGCAAAAAAAAAATAAAAAATAGAGGTTTAATGAAAAACACAAATAAAAAAGGGAATTTAATGTAATCCACCCTTTTATTCTACGTATCAGAAGTTTCTCAACATTTTTCTTTAATTTTAGTATTTGATTTTATATTTTATTTTAAATTTATTATGGTTAACTGGAACACTGCAATTTTTATTATTATTATTTTTTATTACCGCTATCTCGCATCGGGTGTATTGGAATCTAAAAATATTTTGCCATGAGCGTGCAGAAAAACCCACTTTGGGAACACTGCAACTCTTTTTATTATTATTATTATTATTTTTTTATTTTATTATTCTGAATTGTGTATATATATATATATTCTGAATTTTATTATTATTGAATAAAATCGTTGAAAGGGTGTATTTAAAGAAAATGTAATATAGTGAAACCAAAACGATAAATTCAGAAGGCGGCGCGTCAGATCTACTGGCACTAACAGAGGCGGCGCGTCACCTTCACGCATCGTCGTTCCAGCAAGAATTACTGTCGGACTCACACTAGACAGACATCCAACATCCTTTGGATTCTCTCTCAACCCATAACCCAATCCTTTGCATTCGTTTTCTTCTTCTGATGATGAAGAAGCAGACTCGGTCTCTTCACTGAGTTGATTCTGCCGCTGTAGCTACATAGGAATCTGATGGTGGAGATGGAGGATGGTGTTAAGAGAAGGAGTGACCATGTTGATTTGGGTTTGGTGTTGCGATTGGTGAGAAATTAGAGTTGAGTTTTTGAAGATCGTTGGTGCGAGCATGGCGACCAAGGTCACTGTCTAGGGATGAACAAGGTCGCCATTCCGGCGATATATGTCGGAGAGAGAGGGATAACAGGAGAGCAGCGACCATTTCGGCGCCAGCTGATGGATTTGGTTTTGGGTCTGTTTGCGATAGAGAGAAGGGGGTGGAGGGAATTGAAGAAGATTTGATGTAATTTTTTAAAGTTAAATTTATCATTTCACATGATAAATATTGATAAATATTGGGAGAATGTGATTTAACTAAGGCTATGTTTGGTAGGGTGGGTTTGAAAGGGAAGGATAAGATTAGTTATGAGGGAAATGGAAGGAAAGGGAAGGGAATGATAATTTTAATTTAGTATTGTGTTTGGTTTATTAAGGAAGGAAAAGGAAGGGAAGGATAATAATTATGTTTGGGGAAAGAAAGGAAAGGAAAGTATTTCGGTAAATTTACTATTATACCCTTTTATAATTTAAAATAAAAATTAATAACTTAAGTATGTAATATTTGTAAAAAAAAAAAAAAAAAAAAAAAAGAAAATAAAAGAAAAAGAAAAAGAAAAGAAAAATATTAATATAAATATAATATTTTTAGGGTCATCATTTTAGGGTCCCCGCCTCCATCTCTATTCTCGTTCTCTCTCTGCAACACTCTCTCTCTTTTGCAACTGCAAACCACAAAACTACAACAATCCAAGTTCCAAACCCATATGTTTATCTATCATTTGCAAGAATCAAAGGTTCAAAACCCATATCCGCATATTGTTTCAGATTGTTCCAAAAATTAAAACCCATATCTTTCAGTTTCTCTTGCCCGCTGTTCTAGTTTGGGTTCGCCGTTTCCATCGCCGGTTGTTCCAGTTCGGGTTCGCTGTACGCAAGTTTCAGCCGCTGTAAGCTTCCCCCCTCTCTTTCTCTGTGCAATGGCTAACTTATATGTACGGGTTTTGTTTTGCTAAATCAACCAATTAAGGTCTGTAATTCTTGTTTTGCTTAACTAAATCCTTGATTTTGTGTGGGTAAAATTGGCATCACGATTATCACATGTGCCATTGCCTTCCTTTTCCTTCCGTTTTCGCCCATTTTTGAGAGGTTAACAAATCTACTGTTCAAGCCTTGCCTTAACCCTCCAAACCCTTCCCTCTCCTTTCCTTCCCTTCCACCAATTTTACCCAAACACAATTTTTTTATAACCTTCCATCACCTTCCCTTCCCTTTCCCTTCAAACCCACTCTACCAAACTGAGCCTAAGAGTTTATATTCAAAATTTGAGAATAGCGTAGTTTTATGGAATTAATCACTATAAATATAAATATTTGGTGAATCGTTTTGTTTTGTGTTATATATATCACTCCATATATATATTTTAGATAATTAAATCCTCTATTATAAACATTTCATGAATTATTTTATTTTGTGTCATATATATATATATCACTCACAATTAAAATTGTTTAAAAATAGAATTCCCATCTCATTTGAAGTTTTTCATGATTGAATTACTTCATCTCAACTCAAATACTTCAAAGTGATTTTTAACAAGACTCTTAAACGATTATACAGATTCAATATTTTATTTTTTCTTTTTTTTTTGGTGAGCGAGAAGACATTTGAGTCCATATTAATCTATAAATTTCGGTTCTCATTAAATAACTTGTAATGTTGGATGAAAATACGAAAAAGTCTTGAATAACTATACAATTTTTATTATGATTCATGTCAATGAAAAATACAACATAAATCTTTTTACCAAACAATTTATATACGAGAAGGAATTATAAAACTATATTAGGATGCATCCTTTTGGAAATGTATCAATCATTAATTTTAATGAAATTTTGAATAAAAGGTGCTTATTTGAAATTTATTTATTTATTAATTAAAGTTGAATAATGAGTGCTATTAGTACGTTACAAGTGTTTCATATCGTATCCGAATGAAAAAGTAAATGGGTATATATGGATCGAATGTTAACTCCACTTAATAACTTAAACTTTTGAGTTGAATTGCGAAGCACCCAAACTCATCTTCTTTGATTCGGTTAATACGAAATTTGTAACGACTCGACTCCATGTACAATGTTGCCTTGAAATTAATTTCATTTCTATAACATTTAATCTCACATCTTCTTTTTATTATTTAGATATATGAGTAGATAGATAGATATAAGGGATAAGTGCATAAAACACCCTTCAAGAATACTCTCAGTAGCACTTTTTAGTCTTCTAAAAATACCCATCCTTCTCTCTCTACTATCTGCTGCCAGTTCTTCCTCCCACCACTGTCTTCTTCTTCTTCTTCAACCACCGCCTGATGGTACAGCCTCCTCTTCCTCCTCACACCATAATTCACCCCTCAGCTCCAACCATCAATCTCATCCATATATATATACACACACGTATATATCTATCTATATATATATATACACACAGATCAATCTCATCCATTCACACACACACGCACATATATATACACGGCGGTTGCGAATCAGGGTACCACCAGCGGTATCTATGGCTTGTGGGTTGTGGATTGGAGGTGGCAATGGCCGAATCTCGATGCCAAGATTGCGAACACAGGTTTAATGGGTCTGTGAAAGGGAATCATGATCCACTCTCTTCGCCTTCTACAACGGGTCTATGAACTCAAAATTATCTCAAACCCAGAACTCAAACAACAAACAATATCCCCAACCCTTCTCCTTAGCCACCAACGTGCAATTTTCAGTTTGAAACTCTAAAATTACAATAAACTTGCAATTATGAATCAGTGTGAGCAATTAAAGCTTGAGAAATTGATTGTTTCCATCACTTTGTTTTTTGTTGGTTTCCTTACTTTGTTTCCATCATCATCATCACCACCACCACACACACACACACACACACACACACACACACACACGTATATATATATATATATATATATATATATATATATATATATTCTTCAAATCCATTACATTAATACACTGAGGAAACCGAAAAAAAAAAAAAAAAGGCACAAAGAAAAAAAATGAGTTTCCGCCTTGCAACTGTGCTCACTGGACAGACCATCATTCCCTCTGCACCAACCCCCTTGCTCGTCGGCCTATGCCGCCATCTCTACAGTCGAACCCAGCCACCGTCGGGCTGCCCACTGTTGCTCATCCATCCATTCATATATATATATATATATATATATATATATATATACACACACACACACGGTGGTTGCGATGCCAAGATTGGGAATGAGGGTTGGAAAATACAAAGCGGCTGGGTCTAAGAATGTGCTAAACGGGTCTGTGAATGAGGGTTGGAAAATACCCATCCTTCTCTCCCTATTCTCACCACCGTCCGTCCTCTCCACTGTCGCTCCATCAAAGTCGAGCTCGCCGCCGCCTCCATCATTGAAGTCGAGCCCGCCGTCGCTCATAGCCGAGCTTCTCCTTGCCCGTCGGTGCCTTCCGAATATACCCATCATTCTCTCTCTACTCTCTGTAAAACGTAGTCTAAGCTCTCCACAGCCGTTGCCCACCGCTCTCCACAGTCAGTCTGCCGTTACCGCCGCTGCATTGCCTAGCCCTCCCTTGCTCACCGGTCGCCGATTCCACTGGTCGAGCTCTCCACAGCCGAGCTAGTCTTCACAATCAAAACCCCATGAATATTTTTTTAAGGAGAGCTTGACCCCAACAAACCCAATTGCAAAACCCAGACGAGTTCGATTCCAAATTGCAACTTGCAAGTCCCCTGTTCCAAATTACAAGTTGCAACTTGCAAGTCCCCTGTTCCAAATTACAAGTTGCAACTTGCAAGTCCCCTGTTCGATTCCACCGACCGAGCTCTCCATAACCCAGACGAGTCATTGCTTATTGTCCTTTTTAGTCTTTTTACAAAATTTTGTATTTTTATATATTTTATAAAATTGTTGACTAAGGGTATTTTAGTCAAGTTTGGTTTTAAACGTGCCAGAGGGACTTGATTGCACCAAATTGAAACTTAAGGGGCGTTTTTTGCACGGGAGGGATGCGACATGCACTATAAGCATAATTGGGGTGTTTTTTGCACTTGACCCTAGATATAAATAAGTTTTTACACTTTTGCAAAAACTCTATATATCAGTGCCTATATATATGCGCGTGTCAGCAGCCACAGATTTGAATTTCAAAAACAAAAGAATACCGTTGGCGAACGGTCTTCTCTCCATTATTGCTTTATTTTTCTGAGAGAAGAAAGAGGACAAGAGATGCCAAAACTGTCTGACATTAATATTCTTCAACTCACCTCTGTCGACCTTGAGGGTCATGTGATCTATCAGTTTTCAAATCGTCTTGTCTGTTTCGTGTCTACTCATCTTCTATATGTCGCCAATCCCCTAACTCACGAGTTCTTGAGGGTCTCCAACATTCCTTAAATCTATAGAAAGTAGCCTTCGACTGTAGGAGCTCCTGATGAACCAGAACATAATACGCTCCACACATATGGGTGTCTTAGGTTTGTCCTATTTCCAAGAGCGACCCCAAGAAGGAGGGGGAGGCAGCGTTGCAACTCTCCATTCAGCCAAAACTCCCCCACCCTCAAATACGGAAAACCACTCACAGATGTTGTTTTTGTTGCGGTCCTCGAAGAAATGCACCAGCATGTATTCGGTACTTGATGGGATGAAACCCAACCCAATGTCACCACCAAATTGCCTGAAGGTTGACCAACCATTGGTGGTATACACCTTGTAATTTCTTACAAAAGTCTTGTCTGTTTCGTGTCTACTCATCTTCTATATGTCGCCAATCCCTTAACTTACGAGTTCTTGTCTGTTTCGTGTCTACCCTCAAGAACTCGTGAGTTAGGGGATTGGCGACATATAGAAGATGAGTAGACACGAAACAGACAAGAACTCGTAAGTTAAGGGATTGGCGACATATAGAAGATGAGTAGACACGAAACAGACAAGACTTTTGTAAGAAATTACAAGGTGTATACCACCAATGGTTGGTCAACCTTCAGGCAATTTGGTGGTGACATTGGGTTGGGTTTCATCCCATCAAGTAACGAATACATGCTGGTGCATTTCTTTGAGGACCGCAACAAAAACAACATCTGTGAGTGGTTTTCCATATCTGAGGGTGGGGGAATTTTGGCTGAATGGAGAGTTGCAACGCTGCCTTCCCCTCCTTGTTGGGGTTGGTCTTGGAAATGGGACAAAACTAAGACACCCATATGTGTGGAGGGTATTATGTTCTGGTTTAGAGCTCCAACAGTCGAAGGCTACTTTCTATAGATTTAAGGAATGTTGGCTGACTCGGCCTACAGCGACAAACTCGAATTGCAAACACAGGTACAATTTCTTTGGTTTTGGAGAAGAAGGATACTTTCTGCCTCATTGATTATCCTCAACATTATATGGATATGGATATACCGCTTTTGGATACGGTCATTGAATATCTCTCTTTGCATGAGCTAGGAGGATCTTTGTCCTTGGTTGATAGTTCCTCAGGAAATAATATTACAGAAATATGGAAGCTGAAGGACCACAGGATGGAGATCTGGGAGAAGCACTACGTGGTTAGCTATTCTACTCTCATGAGGAGCCAGAGGGGGGATTTGGAAATCAAAAGCTGTCTGTTGGCAGAGGTAGGAGGAGAGCTTTTGATATGGTTTGGCATGGGGCTCTACTATTACAATGTTGAAAAGAAGTCTTTTCGAAAGGTTGATGAGAGTCCAACATAAAGGGATTGGCTCCAACACTCTATTTTCCCCAAATCTACACTATTGGAAGCTGCTAATCACTATAGAGTGTATCTTGGAGCCTGCTGAGAAGGCAATTGTATATGTTACTTTGCCACTGTGCTATACTACGGTATCAACAAAGCAACACAAAACTTCTCATAAATGAAACAAAAGAGAAGAACTGATTTTACATTCCTACATTTTGAATTTGTATTGTTCTGTAGTGCAGGTTAACAGGAGTCGATTTTACAAGCAAGTGATCAGGAAGCCAAATGTATACGAAGCTACTGTTGTTTTCTGTGCATGATGCTTAGTACTTATGGAATACAGTGGATGAAATCATGTAAAGAATGAAAAATATGAATGAAAAAAAATGCTTTTCTAGCTTCTAAAAGTGCAGTGTCATTTTTACTTTCCTTTCGGAGCTGCAAGCTGAGCTACACAATCGTCGTAATCTAACAGCTTAGACTGCACATGCCCCATAGTACGCTTCTTTGTCTTTTTAGTGCATGACCAACAAAACCAAATTTAAGGCATCTCATAAAAGTCAATATATATGAAACTTAACCACTGCCATGTAATGAAGAGTTGGTAAATCTCATAAACAAAGTGACAGAAGAAGAAAATAATAATCATAATGCAGAAAAAAAGAAAAAGAAAGGGCAGAGAAGGTAAATGATGCATGAACAAGTTTAATGAAAAAGCAGAAAGATTATGTAGTCATAATTAATGTTGTGGAGGCTGCTGAAAAGTATATCGGAGTGGGAAACATGTTGGAAAGTCACTTGATGCAATGAATGGCATTAGCCAAACGTGCATTTGAATGCCTTAAAATAGTGCACAAGAGAGGACAACAATGAAAAAAGTAGCACAAGAGGTTAGAAAGACAATATTTCAGTATATTAGTCCATAAACTATGAGTTCCATCAGTCCATGAACAAAGGTCCCGTCCATTCTTCTTGTTCCTTCTCTGCCTATGAAAGACAATTCTCCATTAGTTTGGCCTGAATTCGAACACATCTGAACTTCTATCTTTATTTTAAATTTAGGCCCAACTCAAATGTCAGCGTATTCAATTACCCAGTCCCACTACAGAACTAAATTAATTACCAACATAGCCAAAATTTCCATTCTCTTGCTCTGAACTTTATTATTTGGTTGAATTTTGCCTTATTTTTATTTAAAGTTATCAAAACCAGCTTGTGCCCTTTATTCAAAGCTGAGATAGTAGTACCCTGTTGCTATACTTGGATATTACAGTGTAGATTAAAGATGTAGTAGTGTTGCTATCCATTTCGTGTCCAATAATAAGAACTAACTTATGCATTCAACTGAAGATTGTTGGTATGGTGACTTTTGTAATGTGTTCATAATATTAGTCAAATAATTAGGGTATTTAAAGAAGAAAAAAAAAGATGGTTATGATAAAATAATAATAAAGATTATATGGACAACGAAAAAAAAGCATGGCATACACCAAACGATAGTGTCTTTTCTAAGTAGCTATATAGCTCATCTCTCTGCATTTTTTTGTTCCGAACACAAAAGGTCTTTGGATTTCTACATCAACTTATGTCAACAATTTATACACACGGATAATAATATATATATATAATGTATGTGTATGTATGATTTCTTTAGTTTATTGTATAGCCACAAAACTTTGATCTGTCTTAATAAATGTCATCACCAAGTCAGTGTGATACTCATGGTTTTAACAACTACTAAGGACTAATGAAGGAAATACTGTAAATGAATATACCATTCCAGTGAGAGTGCAAATATTTTCAACACATTTTATTAATCTTTATATTTTATATTAAATTACACTGTAGAAGTATTTTAGAAAATTGATACTTTGATGACAAAAAAAAATTGCAAAAGTTTATCTTGTTTTCATTTTCCTCACCCATTATATGGACCAATGATGGCAAAACTTTTCCTATGCTTCATTATACAAAAATGGTAAGTACACCATATTATTCATATGGTCAATTGTATGGACAAAAATCAAAAGGACCCTGTCGCGATTTCTAATGTTATTTTTAATCTGAAGTTATTAAAAAATGATTGGAATAAATAATAAGAGAAATTTCCCTAAAACATCAAACTCTAAGTGTAACCAGAAAACATATACTGGTGTTATAAACAACCAATCATTTAAATTAGGAAGATAAAGACTATAAAGAAACTATTCAGCAATCAAACACTATAACCTGTAGATGAAGCAAGTACACACACACACACACACACATATAAGTATACACGCACAATATATCAGAAAATTGTTGACCAATGTTCAACAATTAAAAACAAATTGAATCAGATTGTGATATCGGAAGATAAGCAGAGAATACCAAAAATTTAAACAAAAAATTTCAAATCAAATTGTGATATCGGAAGAGAAGGATACAAAAAATTGAACAAAAAAAAAAAGAAAAAATATTAATATGAGTTCCTAGAAAGAGAAGACTAACATATCAAGAATGAAAACGAATATGAAGATTGTACCTTCGGAACTAGAATCTGAGATCTATTCAATAATCAGTAGCAGAATACATCTCCAATCCATCTCCATTTGCGGCGAAGACTATTTGCCCAATCTGCTGCTAGGTCAACTTCCATGAACTCCAGTGAGAGAGAGAACGAGAGGAGGCGAGGTGTATTCCGATGAGATAGAGACGGAGAGAGAAAAGTGTATTCAGCTAGCTACTGTTCAGTGAGGGCTTGTTGAAATGGTAGACAGAGAAAAGCTTCGCGAATGTATGTGCGTGCTCAGTGAGTGTGCGTAAATTTACATAACTACCCCTGAACGTGATGCCTTTTAAAGGATTACTTTGCCGCAGACAAACGCATACGCGGTCTGAAGGGATTTTTTTTAAGCATTTTTTACATGGCTGCCCTAAGGCTTTGTTTGGATAAAGACACCCTGATGTTTGCTTTGCTTTAATAACAGCCCTATACAAGTTAGGCATTTTTTGAACAATGACACTCCCTGCCAAAAATTTCAGCCAAACAGTCCCTAAAAAAATCCTAAAAGACAAGATTGCCCTTCAACATTTAATTAATTTTTTAAGGTAAAATATCTAAAGACGTAAATGACAGAATTGCCCTTGATGTATACCACCCAGTACCCACCATTTCTCTCTAAGCTCTCATCTTAGATGTTGGTGGCGGCATCTTAGTTGTTGGTGGCGGCGGCGAAGTGGACAGTGGTGAGCCCAGTCGGAGGGATGATTAGGTGATGAAGATGGAACTGGGTGTGAAGAATATGTTCAAAAGTACGGTTATGACGCTTTTACCAAGGTCTACCATGCTTGGGACACCACCATCTACCACAACGTTGCCGTCAAGATCATCAACAACAATAAGATCGACGGAACTAGCTTGATGTCCTTCAGCCCCAAACCCACATATTGGAGCATTAAGATCAATTGAAAAGGGGAGAGATTGTTGATTTTAACGGCGTTGTCGAGCGTGACAGTGATCAACATGGTGGTGGAGAAGCTTGGGAAGAAGTTTGAGAAGCCAAAGATGAAGGATTTCATGGTGAGATTTCTCTCTACCCTCTTCAATTTTCGCACCTATAAGCCCATTTCGACAATTTTGGCAAGGAGAAAGTGGTCGTTGTCATTAGTTTCGCCGCCGTGGGTTTTCAATGGGGGTGCCGATGGTGGTGATTTTGTTGTAAAAATGGCTGAATCTGAAGCGGCGGCGATGATCTGCGATAGCGGTGCGAATCTGCAACCTGCGGTGGTGAGGAAGTGTGGTGGCCGGCAAAGATATATGCCAATAAGTCTGATTTTGATTCCAGTGTGCGATATGTATTGATTTATGCCTTTCTTCGCGCTAGATGGTGGTGGTCAACGCTAGGTAATTGTACGGGTATCTGTCGGCATCACTGGTGTTGGGATGGCGTAGGCCCAGTAACAACTAGTGCGATTGATGCATGGTTTCATTAGCATCACTGCCAACTCGAAAATTGGTTGTTTTTGCCACTGATGTGGAATACATTGTGCACCCCTTGGCGATTTTGTACTGGTTATACCAGCAAGTTGGACCTTCATCGACCCATGGTTTTGAGTGTAATGACCCACTCCATCACATGGTATGATATTGTTCGCTTTGGGCCTGAGCCCGCACGGTTTTGCTCTTGGGCTTCACCCCAAAAGGCCTCATACCAATTGGAGATGATGCACTTACATATAAGCATTTCACCTTTCCTCTACCCAGGCGATGTGGGACTGTGCACCCGTAGCTCGCCAGTGTGGTAGCCTGACAGTGCCTCTCGCACCCGCCCACGGCACACCCGCCCGCAAGGTCATCACAATAAATGTAAAACCCTAAAATTTCGTACATTATTTTTATTATTTAGTATTTAGTATTTTAATGTGATAGTAGAGATAATAGAGTTTTTCTTTTAAAATTTAAAACTTTAAATAAAAGTCCTAGGTTATCTCAAATGCAGTTATATTTATCCTTTATATTTTCACGTTGTATCAGTTCTACGAGGATTTATTTTAAAAAAATAATAATAATATTAGCACGATACAGCGTGATAGGACGGAGACCTAGAGAGAGTGATCTGACGTCGTGTCTTTCTACAGTAGCCGAGGGAAGGAACGATAATCTGGAATTCGCGTAGGAAGGAAGAATTAGTTATTATCCCAGGCAAGTTAATCTTGCTTTGTACACTTATATATATTTGTGGCTTGATCTATGTGTATTACTTATAAATCATTATAGCATGTGTTAATGGGTTACAGTATATCAAGGTCATGTTAGTTTAGGATGGCAGCATTATGAATAATAAATTGTATGGAATTAAACATTTATAATATTAAAGTTATCGTTACCTATTAGTTATTTGTGTATGATTGAATGTGAAATCATCTTGGTGGAAATAATGCATGTGTACGGATATATATATATATATATATATATATATATATATATATATATATAAGGTCTAATTGAATACACTAGTTGGTGAAACTGATTTCTTATATGAGTATATATTGTATAATATATTATATATATATATATATATGTATATGTATGTATATATATATAAATGAATATATAAGAATCTGATTTGGTGTGATTATATTTCTTTTTTGAATGAGAATTAGAGGCTGTTAGAATATATATATTTTATACATAAATTAATGTATAGTTTAAGTTTTAGATTCACTGTAATATTTCAAAACAAAGTCCTATGACACTATAATATATAGTGAATGTTGGGAATCAACTAAAACAGACTAGATAGTTGAGAAAAATGATACAGATATGATTGTGGGCAAGAAGACCCACTTTGGTGTCTTTTATGATTCAACCATTCTCGGCGACAGTGGGTGTGGAACAGTGTGTTGTTGTATTGAATTGAAATAATGCATTTAACTATTATTATTATTTTTTTAATTAGTTTCACATTAGAAAATTATGGAAAATAGTACTGTTATTTCAAAAATTGTGTTAAATTCCAGAATATTAGTTTTAGGTATAATGATCTTATTTGTGCTGAAATCTAGATTTTTAATTGACTATTTGTTAGTTTTACGAAATTTAAACATGAAAAAGTACTATTTTTCAGCACCAAAAGGGAGAGTACAAAAAAATTATTAAGAGTTAGATTCTAAATTTTTGCGGGGTATTATATCTAATGTTAGGCTATGTCTAGGAATTTTGTACTCTAACTAGTTGGGTTTTTAAGGTTCTGTTTTTTTATTTGAAATGGTATTTGGGTGTACTAATTATTAATCTGAATTATTAATTAATAATACCTTTCATAATTCACTATAATTATTAATTAATGGATGAGTTTGGATTAGTCGGAGGGGTAGTCAGGGACTGGTCCTATGATGACTTTTGGGTATGGTCAGGGACCTACCTATTTAGGAGTGCACTACCCTTTTGTTATGGCCATGGGTCTAATGAGCCCTTATTGTGTGGACGTGATCAGGGATCATCTGGGGAGTAGACGTACGATCCAGCCACACGTGTGTTTTTGGTAGTCAGGGACTATACGATTCACACCATTTTATTGGACGGGAGCCCGGGGCTCATGTGAGATATGCCGATTTATTAAAAATAAAAGATGGTTATTTATTAAGTTTATAATTAACTGGGTTATACACATTTGAATAATGAACTTATTTGAGTTGCTTATATATACAGGAATACAAGGTAAGGTTAATTTGCTGAACGATGATTGTGTTTAGCATTTATTGCTGAGCTTGTGAGCTCACCTCATTATCACATTTCAGGTACACGTTGAGTTAGAACGTGATGAGATTACATGATGGTGATGGATTTTGGCTTGTTTGTCGTATTCTTTGGTTTAGTTCAATTTTCGCATTGTAATAAGAATGACGATATTTTTTTTGAGAGTTAGTTCATTTTGTTCAATTATCATGGATTATTTTTGACAAGGTTGTTTGATATTATGGTTGTATCGATTTAATAAATTAGAGGGTTGTTTACATCTACTTCTTTATTTAATTATTTTTATTGTAAGGTTGTGGTTGTGTAAAAAAAGTCATGCCAAATCTTAATACGAGACAAGAGTTCATGTATTTAGGATTTTGGGGCGTGACATTGAGACTCCAAAAAAAGGAGTAGATCTCATAGTCATAGACATAAATCTTATTGTTCGACTTAGATTTATTGCTATGATCCGCTTGCTTGTAATCTGTATGGCCTTCACTAGATGCTGTAGCTAAAATTGTTAGTGTTGTTGTACACTTGCTTAGTGCATGTTTCTCTAGTCCTGCCAAAGAAAATTATCAGCTGATTTGTTCAAAACCAACCACGCTTGGGCTTAGTCTGTCATTTTGAAGCCGGCTCATCAGCATTAGGAAAGTACATAAATCCAGTGTGCGATATGTATTGATTTATGCCAATAAGTCAGATTTTGCTTTAGAAAGAGAGAAGAACAGAATAAGGGTGAAGATTTATATGTATATTATAAATCAAAAAATCCATATTTACCATCCTCTATATATATTTATATACACATATATATATTAACATACATTTGGTAATGGAGGTGGCCGGTGGATGAGGTAGAAGGCAGTGCTGGTGGGTGGAGGGTATTTTTGTTCTTAAAATGGGTATAGTTTTTTTTTTTTTTTTTTTTAAATTTAAATTAAAATAATTAAAAAATGATGCAATTGAAAAGTTAAAGGGTAACAACGTCATTTTAGCTTTTGTCAAAGGTAGGAGGGGTGTCTTTGTTAACTTTATCAAACTTCAGGGGGTGTCATTGTTCAAAAAGAGGCTAATTTGTATATGACTGTCATTAAGACAAAGCTCAGGGGGTGTCATTGTAATTAACCCTAAAATAAATGATAACATTAAATTATTATGCTGTGTTTGGTGTGTTGAAATGGAATGAAATGACCATTCTTATTCTATTATTTGGTTGTAAATATAAAAAGTGTATAATGAAATGATAATAATCATTCTGGTGTTTGGTTGGACTAATTTAAAATTTAGAATGGAATAAATTTCAAATTGAATTCTCCAAAATATCCCTCTTAGTACAAAATAATTAAATTAGCAAAATGACATTCTATAATAATTTTTAAAAAATAAATGGTGACAGTGGTGGTGGTGGTGACCGTGGTGTTGGTGGAAGACGGTGGCATTAGTGCGGTGGAAGAAGATAGTGATGTAGGTGGCGGTGGTGGAAGCCATTGTAGGTGACTGTAGTGGTGGTGGAAGGCGGTGGCGACAATGATGGTAATGGCAGAGGTGGAAGGCGGCGGCGGCAGTGATAGTAGTGGAAGGTGGTGGCAGTGGTAGAAGGCGGTGACGTTGGTGGTGGTGGTGGTGGAAGGCAGTGGCGGTTATGGTAGTGGTGGAAGGCGGTGGCTGTTATAGTGGTGGTGGAAGGCGGTGGCGGTGGTGGCATTGGAAGGAAGTGGCGATCGAAGGTGGTGGCGGTGGCAGTGGCGGTGGCGGTAACAGTAGTGGAACGTGGTAACAGTAGTAGTGGTGGTGAATAGCGGTGGCGGCAATGGAAAACGGTGGATGATGGTGAAAGTTGGCAGCGACGGCGGCGGCGGAAGGCAGTGGTAGTGGTGGTGGTGGTGAAAGACGAAGGTAGTTGTGGTGGAATGTAGTAGTGGTTTTTAGACTTGGAAAATGAGAATTTTTTGGGAAGTTGATTTTTTAAAAAAATTTATTTGGGAATGGAATAGCCATTCCATAGGTTTAGTTGTGGAATGAATTTTCATCTCAAGAATGGATTTTTATTCCAATAGAATGGTCATTCCCAATTTAAATTGCATACCAAATAAAAGAATGGTTAGTGGACATTCCATTCCTGCACACCAAACGTAGCATAAGAGAAAAGAAATGAGAATAGTAATAACCTTTATTTGTATTTGGATAAATTTTGAGGGAAAAGAAAGAAACTGATAATATTCTTGTTTGAAAAATATAGAGGGGAGAAGAGAAAAGAAACAATACGAGTTAAATTACTATTATAACATTTAATAAGATGCGAGTCAAATGCTATAAAATGGTAGTTTTGAAATTATGAAAATACTACTTACTATATTTTCTCTTCAAATCTTCTCATTTTTGGAAGGATAGCACATGAGGGATTTGGAGGGATCTCTCAAAATCATTTCTTTTCTCTCCACTAAAAATTATCCGAACATGATTTCCACTATTCTTTTTCTTTTATTTTCTTTCCAAATCCCTTCGAATCACTCAATCCAAACGGAGCCTAAAAGTTGTAGTCACTATTTTTCTTTATTTTATTTTTTCATGCTGTGAAACATTAAAGGAAAAATTTCACTTATTCTCCTTGGAATTTGTTAATATTTTATCTAGACTTCTATACATTTTATAATTTCATTTACATCTTAGGTGTTGTGGTTTATATAACAGATTCTTCTTCTTACCGTTAGGGCACTTGATGAGTACCCACCGTGCCTTGCATAGGTCCGTGCCTAGTCAACGTAGCAAGTCAGCAATTGAATTTGTTTCTTAACTCTATGGTGATGATGTAGTACATTAATTCATTGCGATGTCTTGAAATTGGGTGTTCAAGCATTTTTTCTTGAATTCTCCTGTTGATTACGCAAGGGCAATGGCCAACATATGTTACGATACAACCACAAGATCATTATAAAATAAACTTTAATAGTCTAAAAGTTGAGCAAGAAATGGATTAGAGAGATAGAAATGGGTTGGAGAGACTCGCAAGAAGAGGGCACTACAGTGAGCAATGGCGGATTTAGGAGTGGGCTTTGCCCACCCCCAAAAAATTATTATTATTATTATTATTATTTAGTCCAGCTAATAAATAAATAAGTATTATTAGGATTAACTCATCCAAAGAAATATTAGTTCACTCCATTGACAAATTTTGAATCTTTCTTTGTTGCGAGTATTATTAGTTTCACTATACCTCTTATGTAATAATAAAAAAATAAAAAAATACACTTAATGTTGGAGGGCAAGAGAAAATTTATGGAGATAGAAAGTCTCACAGAAAATTTATCAAAATTTGATTGTTTCATTGGAAACATGTATTATTTTTCCCTCTCTTTTAGGAGCTTTTATGGATGTCTTAAATACCTTATTATTAGTTAAATATGCAAACATCATTTGAAGAATTATATACTATATTGTTATATTTAGCAAATTTTATTTTTATCACATTTTATTTTATTTTTATTCTAGGAACTTTTATATTATTAAGGATCACAAACGTAAGTTGATTAAAATGATAGCCCAACTTTTAGGGGAAAAAATTGGTCAAAATTTAGGGCATGTTTAGTTTGTAATTTTGAGAATAGTTGTCTATTTTTAAAAAATTGAAAACATAAAACTGTACAAAAAAATTCTACTTGGTTCAATTTTTTAAAAACTCATTTATAAAAAGATATATTTTTAGAGAATTATATTTAATTATTTTCTTAAAATTATTTTTTATTTTTTAATTTCTTAATAATTATTTTCAAAATTATAAACCAAACATGTCCTTAACTTTTCAATTACAAAGCATGTCAAAATTATTGTGCTTAAGCTAACCCAACCCACTGAGGTCGAGAGAAATGTACGGGAATGTATGATGGCAAGGAATGCCCCTACATTGATGAATTATTCCTCTGCATTTATTATATTCGAATTTTCACACTGAAGATAAATGTCACATCTTAAAATTTTATTCACTTCACTATTTGATTGTATCGGCTTATTAGTATTTATTTGGGACTAAATTGTATATTTAATTGAGTTGGAAAGAAATAATAATAATAATAATAATAATAATAATAATAATAGTATTTTATGTAGTGGAGATTATCCGCATTTCACATCATCTGAACACACCCACCATGCACACGCTTTTCCGCTTACTTATCTATTAATATAATAGAGTAAGTAATTAAATAAAGCTTCCAAAGGAGGCATTGCTAACAGTTGCATGTAGTGATATATATATATATATATATATATATATATATATAAAGAGAAGGAAATGACACGTGTGGGTGTAAGAGTATACGGGGCTGAGTATTAAATGAAGTGTGTATGTGTGTGATAGATAGGTGCTGGAGGATTAAGCGGTGAAGCTGGAATGTTTTAAAGCTTCTCCACAAAACTTACTAAAGGCAGTGTTATGTGCACATGTGCACATGTGCGTTTGCTGCCAACACAAGACACACACACAACACGTATACATATAGATATAATATAAGCTAGTTTGGGGGGTCGGCTCAAGGAGATTATTTAGTAGTGTACATTGATAAAAAAAAATAATAATAGAAAAAAAACAGCAAGTTTGGGACGGCCAGAAAAAAAAAGAGAAAGGAAAGGGTTTTCAGATAATATTATTGGGTGTAGGTAGAAGATGTGGTATTTTAGATTTTGTATTAGAAGATTTTCATCAAATTCTTCAAGATTTGACTTATTTAGTTATTCTTGGATAAATTCTATTTATTTTATTGTCTTTCTCTTAATTGAGTTATTAATTTCTATGAAGTGATACAAATCTTGCTGGGTTGTAAGTATTGTTTGAGAATTTATTCTAAATGCTTATGATTAGAATTTCCAATGCAATTATAGATTAAATTGAGATTTATTATAGAGGTGATAAATCAATTGTTTAATTCTCTTTAGGATTTAATGTGACGTGATTATAATGTTGTATAGGTAAGGAGAAGGAGACTACGTGATGTAGTGCAAACATGGCAGTCATGTCAACAAATTATGAAGGCTGAGGTAGCGGTGGTTCAACGGGAAGATCAACGGTTATCTTAGAAGTGGCTTGGAATAGAAGATTTATTTCCCAACTACTTATATTTATATTTCTTAGTATTTTGTGTTTAGTAAGTTGTGCTTAATTTATTAGTCAACCTTCAGTCTTGTGTTGAAAGTTGGAAGTTGAAGCCTCTTTAATGTAATGTTGATGATAAAAACTTATATTTATAGATGTTGATGTAAAGGAGAAAGCAGACTTTGAATATTATGTTTTGATAATGATATGATAGAGCATTTGCTCTTGTTTATCCACTCATTCTCTTGGTTGTGACTTCTTGTTCTATAATTATTCTTCTTTCTTCTCATCCAACCGCGTCATTTGGTATCAGAGCTTGCGCTACGCTCTCGGGCCGACTTTTATTGTTCTTGTTTCATGGTAGCTAGACGAGGTAGAGGAAGAAATGGCAACCGTATGATGGGAGATTTGAGGGATGAAAGAGATGATGAACTTCAAGCACTTCGAAGACAAGTTGAGCAATTTACCATGCGGCTAGAACGCCAAGAAGCTCGTCGCGACCATGGTAGATCAAGTCGTGGGTTTTCTAGTGACGAGTCCGATGAGAACCCTTTTGCCAATCGTGCGGGGCCATGGTTAGGAAGGTTCTGTCGTGATTCTGAATATGTGAAGATTGATTTACCGGAGTTCCATGGATGTCTTCAGCCCGAAGAGTTTCTTGATTGGCTTAGTGCCATTGAGAAATTATTTGATTATAAAGAAACACCCAAGAATCAAAAAGTGAAGCTTGTGGTAACAAGACTTTGAAGTTATGCTTCGGCATGGTGTGACAAAGTTCAAGATATGAGGCTTCGCAAGGGAAAGCCTAAAATTACTTCTTGGGAGAAAATGAAGTCTAGGCTTCAAGAGAAATTTCTACCTTTAGATTTTGCGCAAAGTTGTTTTTCTCAATTTAACAACCTTCGCCAAGATTCAAAGAGTGTGTTAGATTACACCGAAGAATTTTACAAACTTATGGCCCGGAATGACATTCAAGAAACTGAAGAACTACTTGTTTCAAGATATGTTAGTGGGTTGAAAATTCCAATTCGCGATGAAGTAGAAATCCATCGAGTATGGATGGTCAATGATGCTTACCAATTAGCCTTGAAAGTTGAGGCTAAACTTGCTCGTGGTGGTGCTAAAAAGTTTGTGGATGTTTATAGTTTTTATCCTCTTTCAAAAGGTGAATCTTCTCATAGTGAAGAAACTAATTTCAAGTTTGAAAATGTGACTAAAAATTATGCAAAATCAGTCCCTGCTAAACATGGAGGAGCTCAATTTAGTTACAATAATCCAATTTCTTATTTCAAATGTGGTTAATTTGGGCATCGTTCCAACGAGTGTTCAAAAAGACAATTTGATGCGCATGTGGCATTTGGTAATAAAGACAATGATGAAGAAGCTTTGATGATTCAAATTAGCCTATATATGACGAGGAATGTGAAGAAATCGAACCCGAAGAAGGCGAAAGCTTGGTGATCCAAAGAGCATTTGCCACTCCTAGAGTTAAATCCAATTAAGATTGACTTCGGTCTAATATCTTCAAGACTCGTTGCAAATCTCAAAGGAAAGTGTGCACAATTGTTATTGATGGTGGGAGTTGTGAAAACATTATCTTACAAAAAATGGTAAACAAGCTCAAACTCCAAACCGAGCCTCATCCAAAGCCTTATCGGATTGCATGGTTCAAGAAAGGAAATGAGGTAAAAGTCTCTAAAAGGTGTCTTATTTCATTTTCTATAGGCAAAAATTATAATGATCAAGTATGGTGTGATGTTTTTCCTATGGATGTGTGTCACATACTTCTAGGAAGACCGTGGCAATATGATAGAAGTGCCACCTATGATGGTTGCAAGAACACTTACACTTTTAAAATGGGTAAAGTGGAAGTTGTTCTCTTACGAAGTAAGAGGAAAGAACCCCCAAAACTTTACAAGAGGAGGGTAGTAATTTTCTCGCTTTGCCAAAGTTTATGGAAGAAAATGATGAAAATGTGATGACCATAACAACAATGGAGGAAAAAAGAGAAGAACATGAAATCATACCTTTGATGGATTCATTTAATGATGACACAACTATTTTGGCGTGTAAGGAGTTGAAATAACATCAATTGCACTTTTATGACAAAATTTGGGAAGAGTTCATGGAACGTGAAGCAGTTAAAAAAAGTGCAACGAAAGCAAAAATAAAGGTTCAAATTTTGGGTTATGGGAGGTGTTCGATCATGTTTGCCAAATTTGTTCACCTTGAAAAGTGAGCATGAAAAATCTATTATGAAAATGTATTCTTTGTTGGTAGAAAAATAGGTTTTACTCGAGTGCGTAAAAGAATAAAGATGGAAAGTTGTATTTGAGATTTTTTCATGGCAATTAATTTGTTCCAAACTCGTGGACGAGTTCTTTCTCACCTGGGAGGATGATGTAGTGCAAACATGGCAGCCATGTCAACAAATCATGAAGGCTAAGGTAGCGGTGGTTCAACGGGAAGATCAACGGTTATCTTGGAAGTGACTTGGAATAGAAGACTTATTTCCCAACTACCTATATTTATATTTCTTAGTATTTTGTGTTTAGTAAGTTGTGCTTAATTTATTAGTCAACCTTGAGTCTTGTGTTGAAAGTTGGAAGTTGAAGCCTCTTTAATGTAATGTTGAAGATGAAAACTTATATTTATAGGTGTTAATGTAAAGGAGAAATCAAACTTTTAATATTATGTTTTGATAATGATATTATAGAGCATTTGCTCTTGTTTATCCACTTATTCTCTTGGTTGTGACTTCTTGTTCTATAATTCTTCTTCTTCCTTCTCATCCAACCGGGTCACTACAACTACAACTATACCATAGGATAAGTAAATAATTCGGGAAGTAGGCAAGGTTAGTGTATTCACTGAAAGTTTTACACTTGAATGCGTTAATTGAAGTATTGGAGATGTTTATATGAAATGATGATGCTTATATAACATGAATATATTATATAAGATACATACTATATTATAATGCCTATAAGGCATGAAGTTATATATTAATTAAGTTTAATTGAAGTTATCAGATAATATTTATTTATATTATTATGATGTAGTAGTGTTGTATTCATTGGACTTTAAACTTATTTCTTCCATATTTATATTTTTCAGGTACAGGGTTTGGTTGCCATTACTAAGTCTAAAGTCTTGGGGTATCGAATGGGTGGGGAAAGGAGCAATAGACCGTCTTTTGTATAATATGTAATTATTGCATAAGAATTTGGTAGTATATATTGTAATTAATGGTTCAGTTGTGTCAGATTTGTGTAATAGGCTTGTGGTTTGCTTTGTTTTATTTTAAAACTATTAAACAGACACTATGATGTGTGAAGATATGATGTTAATAAAGATGGTTACATTTATTTCAATTGTTCAATTTATTGAATAGTGTAAATTGCGTTGGGGTGCGGCATTAAAAATCAGGGGAAAAAAAATGTTATTCAACATATGGGACCCAACTATTTTTTGAATCGCCAAAAATTTGTCCATTGGTAGGGTTTATAGTAGAGTTAATTAATGTGAATTCATGTCTAAATTCATATTTTCATGTTAAATTTCATTTAAATCTAAATCAGATTGAAATTATAAGAATGTGATTCTTGTAGTTGACTTGTATATAGGTTAAATAAGGTTTAAATAGAGATATATTTACCAATGGGTAGCCCCTAATTTTTAAAAAAAGGTTAAGGGTTCAAGTCTCAGTAGAGGCATATATGGGTGTGTGAGTAACAAGTAAGAAAAAAAAAAGAAACGCATCTTTGATTTGCTTAGAAATCTAAGCTAAATATCTGAGTTTGGTCAGATGAGAATTATGATAGAAACATATCTGAGTTTGCTTGTGTTTGAAAAATTGGTTAACAAATATTATTTGGTCAAAAAGTAAAAAGAAAGTGATTCCACTTGTTAAAAATGTGTGATTCTACTAATTAAAAATGTCTTTGTGTTTATTGAGAGCTATAAAGAACAATTAATATTGATGAAAAAATAAAATAAGGCAGCCAATTTTGGAGGTTGGATTAGACATAGTTAGACAGTAGACATCAATAATTTTTTATATTTATTTTTTCACCTTCTAATCTGATTATTGGACTTTTTATAATATGTATAGGGCAGGCATATACTAGAGTGCCAAGCAAACTACTTTTGGTGAGCTCTACTAAGAAAACAACAATTATTTAGAAAACATACAAAAGAAGTAGCATAACGTTGGGATTACCTTAAGGATTGATCGATGATTAAATAGAATAACTAAAGATATTCAAAAAAATATTCAATGATGGATGTTATTTGTTGATAACAATTAGAGGGTATTATGAGTAGTGGGAATCAAAATCATGAAAATTGACGAACCTGATAATTTCACTCTACGATTCCACGTTATGCTAAATTTGTCATATACGATTTCACGCTAGTATTTGCTTTTAAGAGCTCTCTCAAGGCTATCACACTTGCCATAAATGGTCTATCATGTGCTTTTAAGGACCTCAATGTATCGGATCTTTACAACTCTGGTACCGCATCTCCACGTTCTATCAATGGTCTTCATGCGCTTCACATGCCTTATCTTGTACTTCACATGTGATGAGTCGAATCCCCACGAATCCACTCTATCGCCTTGAGTTTGAGGGGGGATGTTCACATAATTAGATTATATTATAGTCTTTGTTTAGATTACTACTATAATTACATTATATAGCCGTTTGATATTAGCCTATTTATACCGGCTTCAATTCAATATATTGTTTTATATTATCTCTCTCTCTCTCTCTGTCTCTCGATGAAGCTGGCATTGAATAAAAGGAATTCTGGATATTGCCTAATGACATACATATATATTTAAATTATACATTTCTAACATTGACAGCAAACTGCATAGGAAAATAAAGCAATTTCTTTTTGTTTGCCTTCACTCGGCCGCTAAAGCATATTGTATGTAACCCTTGGGTGAAACAAGGGTCTCCAAACAAGTTACTGCTTCCTTCCAAACGCGGAGAGTACCGTCAAACGCCACGTGCCTATGTGTTCTCTCTTTTAGGTTGCACGTAATAAACTTGCTCCGGTCAACTGCAAATAAATTTTCACCATGGTTTGAGAAATCCAAAGGCATCATGGTAGAAGATGGGATGTCAAACTCAAATTTAGTCCAAGACTCTCTCACGTAGTATTCCTTCATCACCCAAAAAGTGATGCCACGCCAGTCAGAATCCGATACGAAATAAAGACATCCTTCGACAACTCCAATCAAACCACGATAGAATGGTAGTCCTACTATATTATCATCAAGTAATGGAACATCGCTGTATTTTTCATCAGCTAAACTAAAAGAAACAATTTTATTCCTCTCGAAATTGAACCAGTGGAGATTGTAATCGTGTAAGGAAAATCTTGAATCTTTCTCCAGGAATTTGATTTTAGAGAATATAAACTGGTGATAATTTCACCAACGACTTTGTAGTCATCAAGGGATGCATCATAGCCAAGTCCCCGGGATGCATAATGAGTTTCGCTAAATGGTGAGAGTGGCAATCTGATCACTTCTTTGGTTGATGGATTCACCAAGTATAACGTACCAAAACGCGGATGACATAACACCAAGCCACGACATGAGCCGGAGATCCGGACCGTCACCTCCTTCCTCCTCCACGTCAAATCCTCTAACTTCTCCATCATCACAGGCAGACGCAGCATCAACCATGTCGCCGCAAGACGACACGAAGAGACTCCTCATTGGATTAGGAGGATCCAGAGACGTTAACGGACATGTTAAGACGAGTTTGGAGTTGGTGGATCTGGTCAGGTGAAGCTCAATTGACAAAGTGAGGATCTGTGAACACGGCGCGCCAAGGTTTGGATACACACTTAAACCTTACAATATACTTGACGGACAGCCTTGACAGTATATCCATCATGAGTTCGTACGGAAGGATTGGTAATAACTCGTCTCTCTTCACCTTCTTCTTCGTAGCCATATTTCTCAACTACTAGCCACCACTTCAAACACAGTTTCTTTTTAATAACTTATGGTAGGCGAGATATATATATATATCCTGATTTATGGTAACAATGTTATCCTATTTCTTTTGCAACTTCCTTATACCATAAACTTCCTTTTAATACAAGGATTCTTTTTGTTAGAGTCCGTCCGTCCATAATTAGGATCACGCATTCACGCGTCCTTCGCCTTGTTTAACCTGAATCAGTGATTTATTTATTTATTTATTATTATTTTTTTACACACTAATAAATAAATAACTAATTTAGGGTATAATTTAAACATAGTTAACCATACTCTTTTACTTTTGCAAGTGACGTTGAGCGAATGAGAGTTGCCTCCTTCACAAAAAAAAAAAAAAAGTGTCCCTTCTTGCAAATCATAATTTTTTAAGAAAATTAATTTTAGAGAAATGATAAGTCTTCCCATCTCAATTACTGACTCTTTCTACGAATACAACGTGGTTGGATCACGTTGGAACTCTTAAAAAAATCCTGTAAACATCTCTTTCTCTTCAACTTATTTCCAACCACGTTGTATTCGGAGGAGGAGTCGACAATTGAAGTCGGAAAACCTATCATTACTCTTAATTTTATTATATTGGTAGTGAATAAATTATTAAATTTATTTTTAATGAGTCCACGATGATGTGATGATTTTACTTTTTTACAGTATCAATGCAAGAAGGATGAATTAGTAATTTTATTAAAAATAGTACATTGAGACACTTATTTTGGAACCAAAAAAAAAATAAACAGGTGAACACTTATTTTAGGACGGACATAGTATAAAGAGTTTGCAATTAAAATTTTTTTATAATGCATTTTTTATTTATATACTATATATTTTTTAATAGATATATAATATTTATTTAACTGTTAAATAGGGATGGCAACTAGTTGGATTTGGGACGAAGTTGTCTAAACCCTACTTTGCTTTGTTGAGAAATCAGTTATACTAATTCCGCCCCTCTTCAGTACAAACATAGTACCACAAACATAGTATCAACTCGGCCGTACTCCTCGTCTAATAAATTAGACTATGGTAAATAAATGGAGGTGAATGACTTATTAATAAGATCAGAAGTGAAATTTGGAACAGAAAATAAAAATTAATATCTCATCAAGAGACACAAAAAATATAAAGCAATGGACTATGAACAAATAAACACTTCTAACATGAAAATGAAGAACAAATTAAAACATATATATGGATATATATTTGGGTTCGGGCGGGCGGGTTAAAAACTAAATATGGCCTCGCCCCGAACCCGATATGGATTTTAATCTTTATTATCATATCCCCATACTCTATTTAGGGGTTACCAAATCCAGCTCCGCTGCCAAAACAGAGTGGGGGTGGAGTGAAGAAAATGGCCACCTTCACAATTAAACACCCCGAATTTTATTTTTTTCCTAATTCTATTTATTCTTTCGTTCTCTCAGGCTTCATCCCTAACACAAACTTATCCCATTTCTAAAATTAAGAAAAACTAAAAACAAAAATAATATACTATTTATTCGTTCTCCTACACTTCATCTCTAACACAAACTCTTCATATGTCTAAAATTAAGAAGAAAAAAAATTATAATTCTTATTTTTTTGGTAAGTAAATCAGTGCAATAAAATACATATTTACAGAAAGTTTGGATCTCGCTCTGATACCAATTATAATGGGTACAAGGAGCTTATCCTTCTAACCCAAAAATTTTAGTTATTAGGTATAATACAGCATACGGGCCACCCATTTATACTTATTTTGCTTTTCATTTTTTATTTATATACTATATATTTTTAATAAATATATAATATTTATTTAACTCTTAAATTGGGATGGCAACGAGTTGGATTTGGGACGAAGTTGTCCAAATCCTACTTCACTTTGTTGAGAAATCATATATACTTATTCTGCTCCTATTCTGGGGATGAGTTTTTAATTCGTATACAATCCTCGCCTCTTCAGGATAGACATAGTACGATTCCGTCCAACTCCTCCGTTTAATAAATTGGACTATGGTAAATAAATGGAGTGAACGACTCATTAATAAAATTAGAAGTAAAATTTGGAGAAGAAAATAAAAATTAATATCTCATTAAGAGACGCAAAAATATAAAGCAATGAACAAATAAACATGAAAATAAAAAACAAATTAAAAATTAAAACATATATATGGATATATAATTGGGTTTGGGCAGACAGGTTAAAAACTAAATATGTTCTCGTCCTGAACCCGGTATGGGTTTTAATCTTTATTACCATATCCCATACTCCATTTAGGGGTTACTAGCTAAATCCATCTCAGTGAGGAATCAACATGAATTTTAATCTTTATTATTATAACCTCATACTCCATTAAGAGAATTACCAAATCCATCGAGCGGGGCGGGGAATAAAAAAATTGTCACCTCAACTCTTAAACAGCCGGTACTTTTTTTCCCTAATTCTATTTATTCTTTCGTTGTCTCAAGCTTCATCCCTAATACAAACTTTTTCGATTTCTAAAATTAAGAAAAATTAAAAACAACAAATTATATAGTACTATTTTCTAATTCTATTTATTCGTTCACCTACTCTTCATCTCTAACACAAACGCTTCGTATTTCTAAAATTAAGAAGAAAAAAAAATTATAATTCTTATTTTTTTGGTAAGTAAATATATTTATAGAAAATTTGGATCTAACTCTGATGCTAATTATAATGGGTATAGGAAATATATTCTTCTAATTTAAAAGTTTAAGCTACTAGGTATAATGCAACATACGGGCAATCCATTTATACTTATTTCGTTTCATTTGGATATGATATGAAACACTTCTAATACCAATAATAAAAAGGGTCGAGTGTAGGGATGGCAACGGGGGCAGGTTTGGGTGGGTGTACCCTCCCCCGTTCTCGCAACCGTTTAAAAACTCTGCCTCCGTCCCTCCCCCCCAAAACCGCCAAAACGGGAGAACTTTCCACCCCACCCCCGCAACCATTTAACATTTTTACCCCGTGGGTATCCGCCCCGCCTCGTTTAAGATCATAATTTAATTATTGTTGAAATGAATTTGTTTTTTTTTTTTTTTTTTTCTCCTCACCTTCAATTCTTCACCATTGCAACTTTTCTTTTAATAAAATTCATTTTTTACTTTAATATTGTTATATGGGGTAATTAATATATAGTGAAAAATATATATATTAATAAAATAAGGGTACTTAAGTAATTTCCCTATCTAAACGGAGCGAGGCGGTGCGGGGCGACCTCCCCCCGCCCCCGCACCAAACCTGCCCAGGTTTTTATTGCATCAAACCATCCCCACTCAAATAAGCAAAACGGTCCCCCAAAACCGCCAAAAACGGGGCGAGGTGGGGCAGGTAACCGCGGGAGCAGGTCAAATTGTCATCCCTAGTCGAGTGTAGAAAACACCCTTAAAGTATGCTTAAAGTGCATATCACACCCTATACATGCAAAAAAAAACACCCCTAAAGTTTCAATTTGGTGCAAATAGGTCCCTTTGACAAATTTAAACCCTAAATTGACTAAATTACCCTTACTGAACCATTTTATAAAATATATAAAAATAAATAATTTTGTAAAATGACCGAAAAAGACACTATTGGAGGATGCCCCTCTCGTGCAAAAAAACACCCCTAAAGTTTTATTCTGGTGCAAATAGGTCCATCTAATAAATTTAAATCTTAAGTTAACTAAATTACACTTATTAAACCATTTTATAAAATATATAAAAATAAATAATTTTATAAAATGACCGAAAATGACACTATTGGAGGGACAAGTAAAGATAAAAATATAAAATAAAAATAAAAGTATAAAAGAAAAGTAAAGATAAAAATAAAAAAACAAAAAACAAAAATAGAGTGCAAACTAAATAAAACAAATTTTTTCCAAACTCCGAAAATTAGTGCACACTGATATTGAGATTTTTATTTTATTATATTTTATTATTATTTTTTTTAGCTGTGTTGGTACGAAAAAATAAAATAAAGAAAAAAAATTTAGTAGAAAATAGTAAACTGAAATTTCAAAAAATTCAAATCCTTGTTTTACAAATTCTCAAAGTTTTTTTTTAAAAAATGTTTAGAGATATATATAGAGAAAAAAGTTTTGAGATCCCCTTGGGCATTTTCGGAAGAGTAAAAGGGTAACACGGGTATTCAGTACTAATTTATGTCAGGGGGTTATTTTTGCATAATGTGAAAAGATTATGGATGTTTTTTTGTATACTTTTTCAAATAGGGATAAAAGTGTTACGCGGAGTATATTTTAGGGGTGTTTTTTGCACTTGTCCCTTATAAAAACAATCAGTACAAAATTTGTAGATTTCACCGGCAACTTTTTACTGCCGAAAAATCACATAAAACCGCCGGAAAGGCATTGCTCGTGTAAATGAAAATTATGATAGAAAGTAAAACTGAAAGAAAGTGGAGCAAAAGAAAGAAAAATCACATAGATACGTATCTGAGTTTGCTTGTGTTTGTAAAATATTTCTTAGAATGTGTTTAGTTAGATGGAAACTATGATAGAAAGTAAAAGCGAAAGAAAGTGAAGCGGAAGAAAAAAAAAAAAATTTCTAGCATACATTTGGTTAACAATAATTTTTTTTTAAAAAAAAATTATAAAAAAATATTATTTTGTCAGAAGGGACTCTACTCGTTAAAAATGCCCTTGTGTTTATTGAGAGCTAAAAGAACAATTGATTTTGTGCAATCAGTGATGAAAAAAATAAAATAGACATAGATAGAGAGTAGATATCAATATATTTTTTTATATTTATTTGTGCGCCTTCTAATCTGATTATTGGACTAATTTATAAAGAAAAATGATTGGTCTTCTGATGTTAATTATAGACTCTTCCTCCAAATACAACGGGGTTGGATTTCATTGGAACTTTTAAAAAAATTCCCGTAAACATCTCTTTCTCTTCGACTCATAAAATGTATAGTGAAGGCATATACTAGAGTGCCAAGCAACGTAATTTTGGTGAGCTGTACTAAGAAAACAACAATTATTTAGAAAACTTACAAAAGAAGTGATCGATGTAAATATTTCATATGATTAAATAAAATAAGAAAATATATTCAAGAAAATATTCAACGATGAATGTTATTTGTGGATGAGAATCAGAGGGGGTATTATGAGGGCATACAATGTCAGATTCTAAACTAGTCTCAAACAAAATTTTGCATTTGTACCGGGAATCAAAATCATCAAAATAGATGAAGGTGGCATTGAATAAAAGCAATTTTGGATACTGCCTCATTATAAACAATAGAGATACATAAATATTTAAATTTTACGTTTCTAACACCAATGGTATGTAAATTGATCAACAAAAACACTGGCAAACTACATAGGAATATAGTAACCCTTGGGTGAAACAAGGGTCTCCAAACAAGTTACTGTTTCATTCCAAAAGTGGGGAGTAGTGTCAAACTCCAAGTGCCTGTGTGTTCTCTCTTTTAGGTTGCACATAACAAACTTGTCTCCGTCAAGTGCAAATAAATTTTCGTCATTGTTTGAGAAATCCAAAGGCTTCATGGAACAACATGGGATGTCAAACTTAAATTTAGTCCACGACTCTCTCACGTTGTATTCCTTCATCACCCAAAAAGTGATGCCACGCCAGTTAGTTTTTGATACGAAATAAAGACACCCTCCCACAACTCCGATCAAACCAGGATTAATTAATGATGTTTCTAATATATTATTAACATCAGGTAATGGAACATCCCCATATTTTTCATCAGCTAAACTGAAAGAAACCATTTTTTTCCTATCGTAATTGAACCAGTGGAGATTTCCATTCAGAAACACCCCTGAATGGGAGAATTTAATCCAGTAAGGAAATTCTTGAATCTTTCTCCAGGAATTTGACTTTAGAGAATATAAACTGGTGATAATTTCACCACCATCATTAGGAGAAGGGGGCGAGATTTGAACAACTTTGTAATCGTCAAGGGATGCATCATAACCAAGTCCCCGGGATGCATAATGAGTTTTGCTAAATGGTGAGTATGGCAATCTAATCACTTCTTTGGTTGACGGATTCACCAGGTATATACCATGACATGTATCACATAACACCAAGCCACGACATGAGCTGGAGATCCGGACAGTCTCCTGAGGATCCGAGATGTGAATTCCTCCCACTTCTCCATCATCCCACGCAGACGCAGCATCAACCATGTCGCCGCAAGACAACACGAAGAGACTCCTCATTGGATCCAGAGAGTGGAACGAAGATGTGAAGACGAGTTTGAAGTTGGTGGATCTAGTGAGGTGAAGCTTGACAAATTGAGGATCTGCGAACATGGTGCGCCAAGGCTTGGATACACACTTAAACCTTACAATACACTCCACGGACAGCCTTGACAATATATCCATCATCAGATCGTACGGAAGGATTGGTAATAAATCGTCTCTCTTCTTCGTAGCCATATTTCTCAACTAGCCAGCCACCACTTTAAAGAGGATTTTACAAACGCAGTTTCTTTTTAATAATTTTTGGTAGGCGATATATATATATATCTCCTGATTTATGGTAACAATGTTATCCTATTTCTTTTCCAACTTCCTTATATCATTAGGATTACGCGTCCCTCTCCTTGTTTAACATGAATCAGTGATTATTTATTCTTAAGTATAGTCCTTTATTTATTTATTATTATTATTACTTTTTAACTGTGAATGACACTAATAAATAAATAACTAATTTAGGCTATAATTTAAACATAGTTAGCCCATAATCTTTTCTTTTTGCAATTAACGTGTTTATCGGGTGAATGCATGGATAAATTACTAATATTATTAAAAATAGTACACATTTCGAATGAGACACTCATTTTTGAACTAATAAAAAAATAGACACTTATTTTGTAACGAAGCAAGAATAAAGAGTTTGCAATTAATTTTTTTAAGGTAAAATACAAAAACACCAATGAACTATTGGGGTTTTACAACTTTTCCCATTTCTAAAATTAAGAAAAATTAAAAACAAAAATAATATAGTACTATTTTCTAATTCTATTTATTCCTTCTCCTACACTTCGTCTCTAACACAAACTCTTCATATTTCTAAAATTAATACTTATTTTGCTTCTTATTTGGATATGATATAAAACACTTCCAACACCACTAAAAAAACAATCACTATAATATTTGTAGATTTCACCTGCCGAAAAATCACAAAAAAACACTGGAAAAGGCATTGCCGACGAGAAAAAAGTACTGAGAATAAAGTACTGAGAATGCCTCCGCCAAGAGCTTTCTCGGCACTTTTCTGAAACCGCTGGTAAAAATACCCGCAGTAAATTAAAACCGACTGTAATTTCACTTTCGCTGGCAACATAGAACTGCAAGTTATTATTCTTATTATTTTTTTATTTTTGTGTGTAAAAAAACCAACACTCTCTCTCTATTTCACAAACTTCAAAATTATCAATAGACACTTAACCGACATAAGCTTCATAACATTCAGAGTAAATATACATCCAACTGTGTCAAATATTCACAGAGTTCAACAAAAAATAATTAATTTCCTTTAATCATAACTTGTCCAACAACACCATCATCTAATACATCATCCAAAGCATGGACCAGTTCTCTATTTTCTTCCTCCCACTTTCGAAGCTTCTCGTTAGAATCAAAACAAAGCTTGATGATGGCCTACTTTGCTTCAGAATACAAGATGAGATCTTCACACAATTGCTTTGAAGCAGAGATTCCACTTTTATTTGGTATTCTGCCATTCTTTCTTTGCCGTGCAATCAGATTCAACTAACACCTGTGGCAAGTAAAGCTAAATAATTGGCACACTACAAAGAAAATAAAAGTATGCAACACTTGGTCCAAATTGTCCTTAAATGAATTCTATGTTCATCATGTCAGCTCAACATATTTCACATCAACATTTATCTAACAGGGCGGTAGTTTATACAAGGAGAAAACAAGTAAAGCAAGAACTGTTTACCAAGGCAAAGGGAATCCATTGATTGGGAATAAAATCAATGCAACCTGAGAAAGGAGTTCTAGCCTAATATTCCATTTAATTGAAAAGCAAAATTGACTTAAGAATTATCCAAACAAGTTTTAGCAATAAGCCTTGAGTAAGGTCTAAGCTATCCTAAGCCACTAAAGAGAGGGAACATCTGTTAAGAGGGCCTTGTATAAAAATACAAGGGTGTATCAGATAGCAGACAACAAAGACAAGCTGTTGACAGTCAATTTTAAACCTTCTGCACCAGCTGGGATTAGAAAACATCCTCCAATCTTCGCTAGAGGCAATGTTTCCAATGATGGGAAAATTATCTCAATTCATTGTAGTTTCAGTAGTTTTTATGTCTTGAATTTATGTTGCACAATGTTGATCAGATCACTTTGCATATATATATATATATATATATATGCCATTGAACACAAAGTTAATTGAAGAAAAGCCTATCAACATATATATGCCATTGAACACAAAATTAATTGAAGAAAAAGCCTATCAACATATATATGCCATGGAACACAATCAAATGAAGAACCAGTCCTCTTTTATTTCACCTTATAGCTTACTGTTTCGTTAGGCACGTAATAGGACCACAATGTACCAAAACTTTCTAGACTAACAAAGTTCATACCAACCACATTTTTTATAAGTCTGAAAAGAAAAAAGAGCTTAATTGAAAGGCAGATCATAGAAAGCAAGGCAACTATATGACCATCTTCCTACTTCCCATGTAATATATACAACGGGATAATAAAGTTTTCCTTGCATGCATCACAGGTAATATATTATAGATTACTGAAATAGTAGCTCCAAAACAAATTATTTTACATATCCATATATCTTCCTACTTCCCATGTAATATAGTAGACATATCACTAATGGAAACATATACTAATAAAAGAAAAACCTTCATTGACTGCAACCAGAAGAACTGACCGGCATCCATCCAATTCATTCCTTGCCATCAGCAGCACAAAGTGATCCAAGTTGGACAGGGGCTTGGGTTCCCACCACCTTGGAAGAGCCATAAACTGACAAATCCACGCCCTGAGCTTTCTCCTTTTCAATCTGGTCTTTGATTCAGAAGTAAGTAATTCTCAGCCATCCTACAAAAGTAGGAAGTAGTAAATTTAAATTTTCCATAACTATTAACTCTGGAGATTTGCGTAACTTCTTCAACAAACAAATTTGACTCAGAATAGTAACTGAAATTACGTCCAAATTAATATAGATTTGAAGCTTTCAAACAAGCAACTATGGAAGAAACATACTGTACTTATTGTAAATGCAACAATAAGATCATGAACAAAAGCAATTAATGCAGATAAAATTCAGACTCTTACCCATCATCTAGTTAGCTACAGTACTACTAATGAAAAATTTTGCCCAATGTGAAACCGCCTCCAGTCTTGAACACTCTACTTGTCAAAAAAAAAAAATCTCCAGTCTTGAACACAACATTGCCTAGAAAGAAATTTGAGCACTAAGCTCTAACAATGACATATTAGTTTAAATTGGTCAGCCCCAACAATTTATGATCTATCCAACCATACAATGAACTAGGGAGGAATTGCTAATGAAGCAAAGAAGTGAGACTTATATTAATTCCATAAAGTACTTTAAAATGGTTTATTATCCAATGCTAGAACACAGATTGAAAATATTTGAATAACATAATAGAGGCATTTTTTAATTTTTCAACTAGCACAGTCTGATCTACAGTAAAAATCCATACATAATGATGATAAAATTGAGCAATAAATCACCTCCGAAACATTTGTATTCATGGTACTAATTCAAACAAAATAATCAAAGATGGCACTCATAATGTGATTTGGGGAACTCAGATAAGTACCAAAAATACTTACAACAGGAAGCATCCTGAGATGGAAGTTTACAGAACTTCAGAAATTTTGAAGCATGAAAGATAGGAAACTCACAAATCTATCAAGATTAGCATTTGACCTTCGAACAAAAAAGTGATGGCAAAGAACCATGGCAGAGCCTATAGGGGTTTGCAGCCTGCAAGTAAGGGGAAAAAAAAAGGATTCACAAGGCTAATCAGGTGTTTTGGGTTGTTGAAAATGTCTCCTGCTATCTTTCCATTATTTAAGCCTTTAAAAATTTAAAATTTCTGATATTTCAGAATAAACAAGCATTATAGTCAGAATGAAACTTAAAAAATGAAGCAAATTCATAGGGAGAGATTTTTTCCATAGCCTTCAGTAAAGAAACCCAATTCAACAAATTCTTAACCTAGTTATACGCAATTCAAACAATTTCACATGCATATACATATATGCATGTGTGTGTATATATAGAGAGAGAAGACGACCTGAACAACCCCAGCAAAGGACTAGCTCCAACCATTAGCGAGTGAGAGGGGAACGATGTCCACTGACATAACAACTTTGACTATCTCCAAAGTGATGAACTGATGAACTCATCGAATATTGGCCGTGCAATTCGTCTTCATCCCCAAATGAACCGCTCGTGATGGACTGAGCTTCCTCCGAAGAAGCCCTAACTTCAGTCGATCAAAGAGATCGAACTTTATGCTCATCGTTTGCAAATCGAATTCTCAAAGTACTAGAACTTGTTGAACAACCATGGATTCGTGATGCTTGTTCAGATTGTGAAGGGTTTAGGGTTTTGAAAGCTCGAATGTAGATGGTAACAAATCGGTTGGTCAGCAGAGGTGAGTAATTCATGATGTGAGAAATCGATTGGTGATGATATGAAATTCAATTGCAAGGGATTGAGGAATGCTCTTTTCTAGGGTTGAGATTTTTCTTCGAAGACCTGATTGCCAAGAGAATATTCTGCGACAATTATTTATAATCAAAGAGAAGAGAAGAGAAGAGACGAGACTAGAGAGATGGTACTTAAATACATATTTATTACCTCTGCCCGGTTATTTCTGGCGGTTTTGCAAAAACTGCCGGTTTTGTCTACACTGGCAGTTTTTAAAAACTGCCGGCAATAAAGGCAAATTTCCGGCACTTTTAGAACCCCCAATAAAAAACTGCCGGTGTACGCTATAAATCTTGCAGTGAATAGAGACCTTAAGGCATGTTTGATAGCTATATTTGTTTTCTTATTATGCATAATATTTTTATTGTCTATTTTCTTAACTTAATCTCTCAAGAGGTTTGAGTCTCATCGATAATAAATTTGACTCCTTTAATAGAAATATTGAAAATGTGACGAAATGGAGGAGAAGAACTTTGATGCTATGTTCGGTTGCATGGAATCCATGCACCAGTTTCATACAACAAAACATAATTGAATCTAAAGTTGAGAATTTTGAAATATTATTGATGAATGAATATATATCTATATCCCTTATAAAAGTGAATTTAATTTCCAATATTTATATACATTTTAAAAACAATAGTTAGTTTATATGATACCAATAGTTTTAAAGGAGACCATAACAATGCTAATTTCCAAAAGACATAAGCCGTTAAGATGCATGTTGTCAAGGGTCATCAGTTGTCTATAAATACCTAGGAGTCCTGTACATTAAAATCTCATAAAATAAAAAATTTCTCCTTGCAAAAATGTTATTCTATTTCGAAGCCTAGAGAATTCTTTTTCTAATTGCATTAACGTCTTTATTTAATATTTAGTTTTTTTATGTGGATAGAAGTTGTTGTGAGTCATCAGATTTGGGGTGTTGCCAACTCTTCTTTTTAGACAATTCTCACACATTCTCTCTAATTTAACGCTAGTGACTCTTTTTTTTTTTTTTCCCATCATCTCTGCCTGATTCTTCTCTCTTTTCTTTGCTCTTATGAGTACATTGTTACACTACACACACCCAAATATACTAATTTGAATGGCTTTTCTTTCGAAAGGTTGCTAATTTGAATGTTATGCGTATACATGCGTACGCATATATCAGTATAAGCTGTTAAGATGCCTGTTGTAGTCAAGAGTGGTCAGTCGTCTATATATACTCCTATAGGTTAAGATATCGGGAATGCAAATTAATTTTACGGATAGCAAGACAAAACATCCTCATAAATATTGAAGAGACAAGATGAGTGTAGCTCATAGCATCAAGGGTTCAACTTAATTAACTTCTCCTAAAGAAAATTTCAGGCCTCTCAATAGCAACATGAGACATCAACCAAAGTGCTTAATTCAAATGAATCCAAAGAAGTTAAGAAATTCAAAATAAAAGTAATAATTTCTTATGGCTCCAAAAGAAGAAAGAAAAAGAAGAATTTCAGAAGCAGATGATGACACACACGAATGCTCAACCTTAGAAAATACAAACACGAATGCTCAACAAGGAACAAAACAACTGTAATTTAAAGGTTAAGGTGCCAATTAATGGAAATTTTAGTATTTGGATTAAAAATACAATTTATAGAAAAATATTTGAACTTCCACAATATGTCATTGACAAGATAGTTGATGCCCTAGTCAATGGAACATGCAAATCAGTGTAGAAAATTTTCTTATACGTCATTTTCCTATGGGATAACAAGTTTGTTATCAAATTCTTAGTAACACCAAATTCACCAATCAAATGTCTAAATGAACCAAAGGTTTCCAAACTTAGAAACTGCATGATAAGAGTATGTAATTATCCTTTGATGATCATAGTCGGGCGTAATACTCTCCGTCCATTTGTAACAAGGGGTATCTCTAATCCTCCAAGAACCAGAATTAGCCCATCACCGTCTGCTATTGTAAAGACCTCACACCAAAACTCCTCATCCTCCTCATCATCATAATCATGTGAAAACAAACCGAAAACTTTATATTTGTTCCTATCCAGAATGAATCCCAAACCAATTCCCCCAAATTTGACCAACTTTCAGGCAATTTGATAAACTCATGGGTGCTTGGGTTACATACATACACATGAACAAAAGGGACCAAGCATATCAGACCGAAACAAGAAATCCAAGAACTAATATGATCATCAAAGAGCTTAGTAAAGTTGTCACATAATGTTCCATTGTTCAAGTCGACAAATGTTATCCGAACAGTTGATTAAGTCTTGACATTTTCGGAGAGTTCAAAATTAAGATTAGTGCACAGCAATAGAGGGGTTGTATTAGATAAACGGGTGTGCAAATTCAAGAGCAGTTGATCAGAAGATATCAAAAAGAGCCATTCATTAGAAATTGACCTGAACTTGCAGAGGTCCTTTACTGGGAGTCTGATTAGTATGTGGATCAGTATCTCGCGAGGTAAATCAGTACCTTCTGTGACATCGTCTTTGTTGTTGATGTTCAGGGCCAATCTTTCGGGAGGTTTATGTAAACGCTCTTCAGCATCTTCCATTTCCAGACAACACCCTAGATAGATATCTCAAAACCCCATTCACCGTTGAGAAGGGGAAAGAAGACAGTGGGTGATAAAAGAAGAAAATAAGGGGTTAGGATTTGAATATTTTTATAAATATACCATTTTTTTTTCTTGTTAAGTACAGATCATGGCTAGTACTAAGGTGGTTGGTTTTAATTTTAGGCTGAAATGTTTATTAACAACAATCAAATCAATTTGTTGTAACGAGTTTTAGATATATATTTTTTATTTTTTTTATTCTTATTCTTATTTTTTACTCTCATTTTAAAGTAAGTATTCGTCTTTTTATTTTTATTCATCGTATTTAATAAGTTTTCAATTTAAAAAGTAAATGTATTATTTTTGTAATATTAATAATTTATTTTTTTTTCCTTTTCATTCAACCTATATAAATAAATCATCACTAATGATCTACTATGATTAAATTTGATAATTTATTTATTATTAATTAAATAAAAAATAGTAATAATTTTACTCTTAAAAAGTATTCTAAAAAAAATTCACTTATTTATTATTATTTATTTATTATATTTTATTTTATGTATTTATTTATTATTTGGATAAGAGACCAAATTCATGTTAAACTAGGATAAGGACTAACAAAGGAAAAAAATTTTATTCTATCGGAAAGTAAATATTGTATAAATGAAGAAAGAATATACAAGGCCCAAAAGCCCAACCCTAAAAGAAACTGAATACAGCATGTATTCCAAGCAGCCCATCGAGGCCCAAAAGAAGAATAAAGAGAATTGAAGCCTAAAGAACCCTAAACTAATGTTTTCTTTGCCTTCAGTCATATCCGCCGGTGCGAACAACAGGCGAGCACCGACTCCATCTTCAGTCGGTGGTTTGATTGAATAAGGAAAGTAGGAAACATATATATATATATATATAATGGCAGCATAAAGCAGGTTATCTACCCTGCCAAGAAAATTATCGAATACCCCATTCGAAAGCACAAAAAGAAACTCTGCTCGGCTCTAAAACCCTAGTTGAAGGAAAATTTGGGGTATGGCTATGGAGAAAGACGAGTTATCACCGATCCTTCCGTACGATCTCATGACGGACGTACTGTCAAGGCTGCCCGTGAAGTCTATTGTACGGTTCAAGTGTGTATCCAAGTCTTGGCTCGCCTTGTTCGCACATCCCCACTTTGTGAGCCTTCACCTCACTCGATCCCGCAACTCCAAACTCGTGCTTGCATATTCGCTCGACTTTCTTTCAAATTTTCTTCATCGTCCTAATACATTGAACGACCTTTTCGTGCTGTCTTGCGACGGCATTGTTGAAGCAGCAAGTGATTATATTGATGGAGGAGGAGGAGCATTAATTGACATCGTTCCTCCTCACGAGCGGAAGCAGCAGGTCTATATGGCCGGCTCTTGTCGTGGCTTGGTGTTATGTCACACGCGCCGTCGTTGTGCGCTAAGCTTGGTGAACCCATCAACCAGAGAATTCATGAGATTGCCAATCTCGCAGCTTCACAAAACTTCTTTTAGATCGGTTGGACTTGGCTATGATCCATCCGCTGATGACTACAAGGTTGTTCAACTCTCAACCCATCCCTTTCCTCGTAAAACTGATATGAATATGACTTTGTATTCGCTAAAATCGAATTCATGGAGAAGGATTAGAGATTTCCCTTTTCGAGCCGAGTCAATGGATTCAGGGGTGTTTGTGAATGGAAATTTCCACTGGTTCAATCCTGATATGAGTAAAATTGTTTCTTTTCATTTGGCTGAGGAAAAATTCGGGGATGTTCCATTACCTGATGATATTATAGAGGCACCTTTGATTGGAGTTGTCAGAGGGTGTCTTTGTATCCTATCTCGAGCTAAGCTCATCACAGCTTGGGTGATGAATGAATACGGCATTGGAGAGTCTTGGACTAAATTTGAGCTTGACCTTGACGCCCCAATATATGTCACGAACACGAAGCCTTTGAATTTCTCAAATAATGATGAAATTTTATTTGCAATTCCTGATACACAAGAGTTTGTTGTGTGCAATCTAAAAGAGAGAACATCTAGGCATATGGAGTTGATTAACTCTGATCTTGAATGGAGTGAAGCAGAGACATGTTTGGAGAGTATTGTTTCACCCCAGGAGATCATAAAGAAGGCGGAGGCCAACAAATAATGATTTTTGACTATCAATTTGCTTTATCTGTATTTGTCAAAAAGAAAATAAAAAATTTGCTTTATTCTCCCATGTAATTTTGCTGCAGTTGTTGTTATTCAATTTTCATACCATTGCTGTTAGAAATATAAAATTTTAAATTTATGTATGTATATATGCTTATATACATGATGAGGAGATATTTTTTGATTTAAATGCCAGCTTCATCCATTTTCTTGATTTTGATTCATGTACTAATGCAAGAGGAGGCAGCAGCCAGACCACTTGCTTGCTGGAGAAGTCCACTTCCATTAGGTGGTGTGATGCTCCCTTTAATTTGACTCCATGCTCAACTATCAAATTTTGCAATTTTTTTAATGAAATGCTAAGCCAAACAAGAACTTCTGCCCATGGCTGTTAAACAAATATCCCTTAATGCTAATTCTTTTCTTTTTTCCTTCTGGATATGTACCTCAATGCTATTTCATCAATACTAATAACATAATATTATGTTTTAAGAAGATCTGCCATCAGCAGCTACAAGTATCCAAATGTCATTCTACAATTCAAAACTCAAATCAGGTGGAAAAAATCTGAAGTTTGCATCACTGAAAAGAACTATAGAAGCAGCACCCCTTCCACAGAATGGATGGGAACATCATCCACAAGAGCCTTCCTGGTTAGAAAGCTGCAACACCGAATTAAAAAGGTATCAGTATCAGTATTTCTGGGACCAATTGATATGAACCAGAACCGTATCATGATATAAACAGGATTAAAATGCACAGTACTTGTAATATAATTCATTGTAGAAAAAAATGAACCACTAGCTATAGAAATATAGGGGAAGAGTTATGAGCCTACGTGGAAAAGAAAAGTCTAGCAAGTAAAAGTGTGAAACAAAAATCTCTAGAACTACTATGGGGTAACAAGTTTGTTATCAAATTCTTGGCAAATCCAATCAAACGTTAAAACCAACCTAATGTTTCCCAAAATTTAGAAACTGCATGTGTTAAGAGTGGTTATTTCTAAATAGTTTTCCTTGATAGAGCATTTAGCATAAATTTGTTAACAAAAATGGTTCCTGTCATTATTTTAAACTCTAAGGACCTCTGAAAAGAGAAAATCGCAACCCTTGAAATTCTACGACTGGAGAAGCAATTCAATATATGTACAATCAGAGCTAATTAGGACAGTACATAAGAGTGAATGCTGGAATACAAATCAAAAAAGAAATATACTAGTTACCCGGCATTTTCCGTTTAAGCCAATGAAGTACTAATATGTATAACAGCGCATAAGACCAGAGTAATGTTCTATATGTTTACTACCAGTTCATTCCGACTTATTGTGTGAAACAACTGCTAGACTTGTAAACTAAAGTTGCTATAAAACAGTTTATTATCAGATGCTTCGTCTCTGAGAGTCCGCAAGAAGGTTAATTCCTCATATTGCAGAAAGCTCACCTTAATGCTTTTGAGATGTGGTAAAAGGCTAACGAACTAAACGTGTAAAATGAAAACAATGCGCCTATAAGTCAGTTTTAAGGGTAGGTGCCATTTTCACCGAAGGTTCATTATTTTAGCATGCAACTATCATTCCATTCTCCAAGGAAAAGGCTGAGTTTCTCAAATTTTTGTCAGACTGGTACTGTAGCAAATGCATGACACATTGCACATGACAAGTAAACTAGGATTGCCCGGGTGACCAGATTGATAATGTAAGCATTTCAAAATAGCTAAACCATGTGTTAATCTCCTTAAATAACAAACTCATGCACACCAAAGCAATAATGTTCAAATGCAAATTATTCATGGGCAGCAAGAGCAAACATCCTCAAAATAATTGAAGAGATGAGATAAGTGCACCTCATAGTATCAACGGTTCAACTTAATAAACTTCTCCTAAAGAAAATTTCAGGCCTCTCAATAGCAGTATGAGATCTCAACCGCAATGCCATAATTCCAATGAATCTATAGAAGTTAAGAAATTCATAATAAAAGTAATACTTTCATATGGCTCTTTAGAAAAAAAGGAAGAATTTTACAACCGCATGACAAAAAAAACATCTATCGGAACATGACTGCTCAACAAGGAACAAAACAACACGAATTTAAAGGTTAAGTTGAGCATGGATTACAAAATAAAGTCCATATTATAGAAATATAATTGAACTTCCGGAATATGCTATTGACAAGATAGTAAATCAGTGTAGAAAATTTCTTATATGGCATTTTCCTATGGGGTAACAAGTTTGTTATCAATTTCGCAACACCAATCAAATGTTTAAACCAACCTAAGGTTTCCAAAATTTATAAGCTTCATGCGTTAAGAATTGTTATTTCTAAATAGTTTTGCTCAATTGAAAATGTAGCATAAATTTGGCACGAATCGTGTTTCCTGTCAAGTACTTTAAACTCTAAGAACCTCTTACAAGAAAAAACCCACAACCCTCAAAGTTCTAAATCACACTAGGACCAGATCGTGAAGAATCACTTCAATGGATGTTCATTCAGTCATTCATAGAAGATCAGGACAGTACATAAGACACTGAAAACCGGAATACAAATCAAAAATGAAATAGAGTAGTTATCCGCCATCTACTGCTATAAAACTCTACTACTAATATAGTACTTATCCGGGGTTTGGATTACAAAATACGGAAAAAAATTCTAGAAAAACATTTGAACATCCACAATATGATGTTGACAAGATAGTTGAAGCCCTAGCCAATGCAACAACTAAATCAGTGTAGAAAACTTTCTTATATGGCATTTTCCTTTTTCTTCTACATACCTAGCTTGGTGCATGTGGGCTTGGGCAATCAACACTTTTTCAATGTAAGGCCTTTAACCTTCACCATTTGCAAACTGTTCAGCATATTATGAATATTTGTCTGACATGACCAGCGTCAAACTGTGAAGATATAATTTGGTTTTTTCTTTTAATTTATTTATTGAACTAAAAGTTTCCAGCCAAGTCCTGATTTGTAAACAGTACTACACCCTTCCCATTCTTTGATTTATAATTTAGTCATGATCGTGATACATTCATGGCCGGTACCATGCAATGTTATGCTTTTATATGACTAATATTTTATGTTCAAGTTATTATATGTTCAGTTCATGTTGTCTTTTATGCAAAGTTGAATCTTGTGCTGGCAAGTATTCAATTTATACTTTTTAATTTGCTTATGATCTCTGCAATCTTCTTCGCACTAACCTTCCAACAAATACCATACATTATATGCTACACATCACATGTGTGTGTGTGTGCCGGTGTCAGTGGGTGGGAAGATGCCTAGAGTGATTGTTTTCACAATCTAATCTTTTCGGATAGCTAATCAATGGGTCACTCACTTCATACAAGCGACTCATCCACAATAGAAACTAAGAACAATATGTCATTAAGCAGTTGCAAACAAGAAAACAAACTCCGCAAATGATTTTCATCAATGACAAGTACAAACATAGTACAGATAATAGAGGATTATGGATGTTGGCACCAACTCATAGCAACAAGCACTAACCTTAATGAGTGCTGCATGTGTCTTCAGAATGAGATAAAACATCATCCCCAATTATAGAATAGCATTTAATTGAAAAAAATTCAAACAAATTCAAATTCTGTAATTAGTAACATACCATAAAGAGTCCAGAAATATGAAATCCACAAGAATCAAACATGTTAATAGATCAAGCTGATGATATCGAACAGGTGAGTGTATAATCAAGAACAGGTGAGTGTATAATCAAGGTCACCCCAGGTGTTCTTTCGATAGCAACATTGTCAAGCACAATCGTTCAAAGTTAATGATGTCTCTATCTGCTTCCAAGAGCAAATAAGCTAGCAAAGTAAACACGTCGTTTTGTTCCATCTGCATTTGATTCTTCAGCTCTTCTGAAAATCCCATTCTCACAATTATAGTAATACAGATCTCCTTGATTTGACTCATCAAAAGAATAGTAAAACATATCTCCTTGATTTGACTCGATCAATATTTCTCCTCTAACCTCAGCCAAAGGTCTGCAACCCATATTATCAATATACCCATCCACAGTAGAGAAGTTAATGCTGCATTCTTTTACCCGAGTGTGATTACTGTGATCCTTCAACATCCATACATCCATAATTGAAATGAAAAAGTTATCCACTAAACACAAAACCCCTTTCAGCTCAACCAAAGACAACCAATACTCAGTGAAGTCTGAATAATCTAAATCCATATAGCACTGGGGATAGCCAATGAGTCCAAATTCTTCCTTCTCTAAATCCAAAGATAAAACTTTTGTGGGTACAACCTAAATCTGAGACCATCCAATAAATAAAACCATTGACACAAACCGACGTGGTGCCCTTCTCCACGTGTATACAAGGGGTTTTTCTAATCCTCCAAGAATCAGAATTACCCCCACCACCATCTGTTATTGTAAACATCTCACACGAAAGCTTTCTATCATCCCGGTGCTCTGGACGAAAGTCACGAAACAAATGGGCAACTATATATTCGTTCCTAACCGGAATGAATCCGAAACCAATATGTTCTATGGAACGAGAACAAAAAGCTTCGGGCAATTCCAGAAGCTCGTGGGTGCTAGGGTTACATACATACACCTGACTAAAGGCGATTAAACATATCAGACCAAAGCAAGAAATCCAACTACACATATGATCACGAAAGATGGTAGTAAATTGGTCACACAACGATCCGTTGTTCAAGTCAACAGTGGTTATTTTCACCATTGATATACTGTCGTCATTTTCGCTGTCTCTAGAACAATTACAAGAAATGTATAGAGGGGTTATATTAGATAGACGGGTGTGCATATTCAAGAACAGCTGATCAGAAGATATCAAAGCGAGCCATTCTTTAGAAACTGACCTGAACCTGCAGAGGTCCTTTATTGGGAGTCTGGTGAGTATATCGATCAGTATCTCGCCAGGTAAAGCAGTGCCTTTTGTGACCTCGTCTTTGTTGTTGATGTTCAGTACCACTCTTTTGGGAGGTTTATGTAAACCATCTTCAACATCTTCCATTTCTAGGGACATCCTAGATAGATGATGCCTCGGAACCCTTTCACCGTTCAGAAGGGGAAAGAAGAGAGAGGTGATAAAACAAGAATAAAATAACTTTTCACATGAGACAGCCTTTAATAATTAATACTTGTAGTTTATTGAAATTTAGGAAGTAAAAATAAATAAATTAACATTCATATTAGAAAAATTTTGGATAGAAGGGAGTCAAGGGTTAGTTTATTAAGAATAGTATTGTAATTTAAAAGTGTATAATTTAGGATACTATATTAGTTCAAAATGTTCATAATAACACAATTTATTTTTTCTCTTCTTTTTTGACCATATTTACAGGATGAAAATTTATAAAGTAAAAAAAAAAAAAAAGTTGACTCATATTTCTTATTATAATTTCTCTCGTTGTCTCCTACGCATCAAATAAAAGAAATTTGGTACTTTCTTCTTATTTTCCCTCCACCCTTATTCCTTCCTTCCTGCATTAGAGTTTTAAAGGGAAGTAACATCTCATTTTATCGTGTATAAAGATATAAATAATGAAAAAAAGAGAGAGAAAAGTCTACTATGATAATGTTGTTGTTATTAATAATTCAAATATAATGAATGTTATGTTTAAAAGTTAATCAGACCTCATTTCATTTTTTTTTTTATTATTATTATTTTTATCTCGATAAGAAAGCACTCACACATTCCCTCTCACACACTATTTTGCACACACTCGATTGAATCTACTCTATTTTGCACACACTCGATTTAATCCCCTGAGAATGAAGATGTTATATCAATGTATCGGATACCTTTTCAAACCACAATTTTAATTTCCTAAGCCAACTAATTGAATTGGGAGAGTGATTTAGCCTACTTTTTATTCTATATAACATAATTATATTTCAAAAGTTTATAACACCTTTCTCTCACATAACTTCTTGGACTAGTTTTTTTCCTAACTAATTCTATTTTCTATGTGAATTAGATATGTGTTCCTCTCTTCATAGTAACTCCAATGGCATTGCCCAATTTTGGCAATCCGGCCAGCAATTCCACCTCAGTATTTTTCAAGAGTCACATAAGCCTTTTCAAGGGTCACGTCAGCGTTTTACACTCTTCAAAATTTAGCTATCACATGTGCTCCAATTGTGCATTTCGCTCTCCAAAAATATTAATATTTTTAATAATTTTTTAAAAACTTTTCCTTAACGGCAATAGTTTTCATCTTATATAAACAATCATTTTCTCATCTCATCATTACTACATTCATCTTTATTCATTCTAGCAAAATTTCAATTCACATCTCCTTCAATCTCAAAATTCCAATGACTTCTTCATCACGATATTTTCCTTTGTTAGACTCTAATTCTTTATCTTCTATATCATCATCCTTATCTGGCAACCCTATTGTCGCATTGATTTAACAAAATCAAGACCTTTTAAATTCGTTTTTGAATTCAGTGAACCCAGATATAGTAGAACAAGTCTTTAAACTGCGTAAGAGGTGGTACATTCATCGTGATCGAAAGGGAAGTCACCGTCAACTAATGAAAGACTACTTATGACGAGAATTGCACATATCCACTGGAGTATTTTCACAGACGATTCAAGATGCGACGAAAACTATTTCTTCGTATCATGAATAATGTTAAAGCTTATTACGACTACTTCGCCCCAAAAAGGGATGCAATAGGCTGTTTGGGATTGTCTTCTATACAAAAGATGACAATTACAATACGTATACTCGCATATGGTTATGTAGCCGATCATTGTGACGAGTATATTAAAATCGGTGAGAGCACTGCTATTTAAAGCCTGATGGCATTTTGTAAGGCTGTTATTGGTATGTATGAGGAAGAGTACACGTGTCCACCTACCAAAGCTAACATACCACGGTTGCTTCGAGAAAGGGAGGAGAGAGGATTCTTGTGTATGCTTGTATATATCAATTTTATGCACTGGGAGTGGAAGAATATCCCAGTGTCGTAGCATGGTACGCATAAGGGACACCCCCCTACGCCTACGCTCATATTGGAAGATGTAGCCACAAAAGATTTTTGGATTTAGCATGCATTCTTTGGAATGTTGGGTTCACACAATGATATTAATGTGTTGGATCATTCCCGGGTATTCGACAGTGTTTTCACTGCCCAATTGCCTTCGATTAATTTCGTGGTGAATGACCATCATCACCATAGAATGGTGTATTACTTGTCTGATGATATATACCTTGAGTCAGCAACTTTGAAACAGACCATCTCGCACCCAACTATTGGAAAAGAAGAACTTTTTCGTCAAAGAGACCTGGAAGGAAGATGTGGAACGAGTTTTTGGGATCTTACATATCAAGTGGGCAAAAACGCGAGGACTAGTGCATTTTTGGGAGAAAGGGGCCTTGTGCCTCATAATGAAAACGTGCATTATCCTTCACATTATGATTATTGAAGATGGGCATCATGCCAATGTTAGAAGATGCACTCCGCCACTATAAGAGACAATCTTGATTTCCATATTAATTCAAAACCCATCGGTCTTTGCGGCACATAACTACTTTCGCCAAGTCCAAATTCACAATAAAAAGACAAATTTGTGGTTGATAAATGATCTAATTGAAATTTTTTGAAACCGTTTTGGGGACAAAAACGTTAAATTTATATTACATTTATTTGTTTTTAATTTGTTATAAAATTTTATGTAATAAAATATTTATTATGTAATGTTTTATTTCGGAATAAATAATTAAACAGTTTGTTGATATAAATTGTTTAGTAAATTAATAATGAAATTGTTTGTTGATTAAATCAAAGTTTTCATTTCATGCATTTATTTATAGAGGTGAAAACAAAGGCAATTTTTTTATTAAAAAGAAAAAAAGAAATCATTTTTTTAAAATAAATTTAATTTTGTTAAGAAATAAATTTTTGAAATTTTTTTTTTTTTTGGGACAGTATAGTCTTCAGCCGTTAACGGCTATAATAGCATAATAAGTTAAAACAAAAAACAAAAATTTTATTTTATTTTTTTAGCTTTTTTTCTGCCCAAGAAAGCCTCAAGGCACTGTTTTAACGGCTCTTTAGTTCAGTTGTGTTGAGAAAGGAAAAAAAACCAAAAACAGCAAGAAAAATTTATTTCTGACAATTGTTTCACCCAAACACGCCCTTATAAGTTTATAACCAATTTCTCGGTCATCTATAGTGGTTGCAGTTGATCCATAAAGAAATAAATTACAAATTTACTTGGGAGTTGGGACATAACCCACGGCCAATACAAAAGTAGGCCAAAAAGCCCATTAGGCACAGCCCACCTCTAGTGCCAAAAAAAAAAAAAAAAAAAAAAAAAAAAGAAACACACACAAAAAAACATCAAAACATTCAAGCCCAAGCAAACAGCCCAACCCCCAAAATCAAACCAGTATGACTATCAACCCCTATAAGCCAAGGTGGGAACCCAAACCATCAACAGAAACAGGATAATTGTAATTTTTAAACCATTAAAATCTAATATTGCACCTAATGCTAAAAAGAACAAGAAATACAGAAACTTTAACACCCTCGAATATTGTAATAACCTGAAATGAGGATAAAAAATAGAGATTATATAAAATCAAGCTCATTGCAGACAATCCAGCCTTGATGGAGGAGAGGTTAATTTATATCAGAATTTGTCATAAATGAACCAAAGCTCAACTGTGGAAGATTGTATGGATGATAGCTTCTCCTCCTGCCAGGTGAACAAAGCTACTTTAATGCCATTTCTATTTTGGGCAAGTCCGTTAAATAGTTAATACTATTCCATTCTTACTGAATAACAAAATTTTATGCTTAAAGAAGAAATGACATCAGCAACTACAAGCTCCCATTTGCTCACTCCACATTACAATCAAACACTCAAATCCCACAAACTTTGGCGGGGAAATAGCATAGATGCTACGTTTCTTCACACCATGGAAGGAACATCACCCACAAAAACCTGCATCAGAAAATTTAAGAATCACATCAGCATTAGTATTTATATAAACTTAAATCTCTGCCACCTATTGAAATGAACTGAACTTGTAAACTACAACAGATTAAAATGCATTATATTTGCAATAGTACTCATTGTAAAATCAACTAATACACCATAGCCATAGAAATGAAGGTAGATAGTCTTGAGGGTCCATACATTTAGGAGTATTGTACATGAAAAGTAACTAGGACTGCCCAACTGCCTGATTGAAATGGCAGGGTAACAAGTTTGCTTTCAAAATTTTGGTAACACTAATCAATCAATCCATTAATATGTGCTAAACTGTATGATTATTGGACTCGAAACTTCTTTCTTCTGAGGTTGGCATCTGCATTAAATCAAACCATTAGTACTGTAACACATGCATGACATGTTGTACATGAAAAATAACTAGGACTACCCAACTGCCTGATTGATAACCTAGCTTTTCAAAACAATTGCGAGCATGAGAATAAAAGTGGACACCCTATTCCTAGTATGGTGCGCCATACTAGGAATAGGACTTGATTTTATTCCCAATCAATGGATTCCCTTTGCCTCGGTAAACAGTTCTTGCTTTACTTGTTTTCTCCTTGTATAAACTACCGCCCTGTTAGATAAATGTTGATGTGAAATATGTTGAGCTGACATGATGAACATAGAATTCATTTAAGGACAATTTGGACCAAGTGTTGCATACTTTTATTTTCTTTGTAGTGTGCCAATTATTTAGCTTTACTTGCCACAGGTGTTAGTTGAATCTGATTGCACGGCAAAGAAAGAATGGCAGAATACCAAATAAAAGTGGAATCTCTGATGCAAAGCAAGTGTGTGAAGATCTCACCTTGTATTCTGAAGCAAAATAGGCCATCATTAAGCTTTGTTTTGATTCTAACGAGAAGCTTCGAAAGTGGGAGGAAGAAAATAGAGAACTGGTCTATGCTTTGGATGATGTATTAGATGATGGTGTTGTTGGACAAGTTATGATTAAAGGATGGGAGCCTCTTAAATTAATTATTTTTTGTTGAACTCTGTGAATTTTTGACACATTTGGATGTATATTTACTCTGAATGTTATGAAGCTTATGTCGGTTATGTGTCTAGTGATAATTTTGAAGTTTGTAAAATAGAGAGAGAGTGTTGGTTTTTTTACACACAAAAATAAAAAAAATAATAAGAATAATAACTTGCAATTCTATGTTGCCAACGAAAGTGAAATTATAGTCGGTTTTAATTTACTGCGGGTATTTTACCAGCGGTTTCAGAAAAGTGCCGGGAAAGCTCTTGGCGGAGGCATTCTCAGTACTTTTTTCTCGTCGGCAATGCCTTTTCCAGTGTTTTTCTGTGATTTTCCGGTAGGTGAAATCTACAAATATTATGGTGATTATTTTTTTAGTGGTGTTGGAAGTGTTTTACATCATATCCGAATGGGAAGCAAAATAAGAGAGTAAAAGATGTGATGGGGATAATGTTTTCCATGAAATTTGGTTGGGAATTGTTTGATACTTTTCTCAGTAATAAGAAGGAGGACGAAACAAATAATACACAATCATGGACGATTGTCCACCTGCGCCGGACGATTGCTTAAGGGTGAAAGGGGGTTGAGAGGGGGGTAACAGAAATTATATTTAGTTTAAAACTTGATTGGAAATATTTATGTAAAGAAGGACTTGTTTGTCCTATAAATTTTTTTTAGGACTTCTTTGTCTTTAGGGTAAAAAAGTAGGACTAAGGTGAAATTTTTCCAAAAAAATCTCCCTTTGACTGTGTCTGTAGTACTAATTAGTCCGTTGGAAAAAGTAGTACTAATTAGTCCGTTGGAAAAAATAGCTGGTAGAGTAGTGATTTAATTTGATTTCCACCACCCGTCTGATAACTGCATTTACGATCTGTGAACCATCAATACTACTATTACTATCAAACTCTCTTCTATTTGTTCACATCCCTCTTCCATCAGTTGACGAACTCTCTCTCTCTCTCTCACTCACTCATCTCCTCCATTTTTTGACTCCTCACATTTTTTTCATTTCAATTCGTTGGTTTGCTTTCCTCACCCTAACTCTAAAACCCTAACCCTAACCCTAACCCTAACCCTAAAGATCTTCTGCGCTTTAGAGTCCATTTCAATAAGGTGGTTTGCTATAGGTTAAGACTTAGATTGACATGTCCCTTCAAGCATCAGGTAACTAACTCCTCTTATTTTTCTTATTACTATTAAATCTTCTGCGCTTCAGAGCTCTCATTTTTACCTTTTTTTTCCAAGATCACTCATTTCAGTTTAGCTTCTCCATTGCAAGAAGCAAACCTATTTTAGAAGCACAAAATTGAAAAACTTAGCCTTAGATATGTACAACCATTTTTACTCACATCATACCAAAAACAAAAAAGAAAAAAATAAAATATTTGAAATATGAATAAAACAATATATCAACAAAGATTTAATAGTAATAAGAAAAATAAGAGGAGTTAGTTACCTGATGCTTGAGGGGACATGTCAATCTAAGTCCTAACCTATAGCAAACCACCGTATTAAATGGACTCTAAAGCGCAGAAGATCTTTAGGGTTAGGGTTAGGGTTAGGGTTAGGGTTTTAGAGTTAGGGTGAGGAAAGCAAACCAACGAATTGAAATGAAAAAAATGTGAGGAGTCAAGAAATGGAGGAGATGAGTGATAAGCGCCGAATATTGCATATTCAAACGCCCTTAATTGCATTATTTAAGTCCATTGTTTGTTTAATTATGTAGATTACCTTCATATGCACGTTTTTGCATATTTTCAGGTTTATTGGCCAAAAAGAAGCAAGAAGGATGCTTTATGGAGTTTTGAACATCAAAGGTCATAATGCTGAATTTCTGGCAGAAGTGGAACCTAGATTTTGCTCTCCATTTTGACCTTGAAAAATCGAGAACTGGACTTCCCTCATAACATGACATATTTAGAGCTCTGAATCAGCTTTCCAAATCTTCAATAGGTTCATCATTCGGAGTTTGAAGCAGAGAGTTATGATCTTCTTATCAGAGGTGCTCAGAACTGCCTGGCAGCAATGAATTTCTGTCTTTCTCTTCAATTTTGACCAACCATACTTGAGAATTGGATCTCCACCAAAACATAAAGTTTTTAGAGCTCTGAATTAACTTTCCAAATCTTCAAACAGTTCATCATTCGGAGTTTGGAGCGCAAAGTTATGGCCGTTTTACCAAAGTAGGTCCGGGCGAAGCAAGGCAAGCATGGAGCAATCTGCTCCATTTTCGAGTGCTCGAGGCCCTATTTCGAGCACTCGAAATTTGGGCAGAATGCCCTTCGGAATTCAGCCACGTGCACCTTATTTTTCTCATTTTTTTATCTCCCTCTTTATGGAGTGGTTGGGGATGTTTTTGGAGGAGAGAGAGAGCCTTGTTTGAAGGTAGATAAGGGGAGGAAAGCCACACAATCTCATATCTCACTTTAGGATCAGATTTTTAGAGAGAGAAGAGAGCAAAGAGGAGGAGTTCTGGAAGCTTCAAAGAGGAAGCTCGAAAATGGAGGGGAAAACCTTGCTTCTTCCTTCATCTAGGGCCATCATGGATAACTAAACCTCCTCTAGGGAGGTGATGAAGCTCCATTTTGTAAGCTTTGCTTTGTTTTGATTTAAATTTGGGGGTTAAAATATGTATGTAATCATTCCATGAACTAGAGCTCTTTATTTGATGTAATGAATTTCAATATCTATACATAATCATCTTGAGTTAAATATCTTGTCTTAGATGGTTTTTCTCCTATGATTATATTGCTACATTTTCATAGTGACAATGGAATGGAGTTTATGGAAGTGTTGTTAATGGCATGATATTTAGGAGATTTGATAATCTATTGCTTAGGATCTTCCTTTGATAGATTATTCTTGGATTCTATGTCATGTGCTTCTACTATGTGATTAAGGGCTTGATAACTCTATGCTTAGTGAGTATGTCTAAGGTTACAACCTAGTTTAGGTTACCAAAACATGCAATGCTTTGATAGGTTATTCTTACCTATTGATTTCATAAATTTCTTGAAGGGAATGTAATAATTTGTGTTGTTGCATCCCATGGTTATACATATATGTTATTCCCCTAAGTAAATCATATCCTAGCATGCTTATTGATGGTTGTGGAGTCTCTTCCCTATTCTCTTCTCTATTGTTCTATCTTATCTAATTCTTGCAAGTCACTATTGTTTGATGCACATTTGAATTCCTAGTTTAGTGACCATCAAACAAACCCTTATTACCCCTTATCATTCTAAGAACAATTCTAGACACTTAGGTTGCCATAGACTAGCGCAGTCCCAGTGGTTCGACTTACCCGACCAATAGCCCTATTTTACAATGATTCGTGCTATTGCGAAGGTTGATGTATAGTTGATCAACCGATCAATTTTTGGCGCCGTTGCGTGATGAAGTGTTGTGTTGCAAAAATTGATCGGTTGATCAACTATACATCAACCTTCGCAATAGCACGAATCATTGTAAAATAGGGCTATTGGTCGGGTAAGTCGAACCACTGGGACTGCGCTAGTCTATGGCAACCTAAGTGTCTAGAATTGTTCTTAGAATGATAAGGGGTAATAAGGATTTGTTTGATGGTCACTAAACTAGGAATTCAAATGTGCATAAAACAATAGTGACTTGCAAGAATTAGATGAGATAGAACGTCGGTAAAAGAGACTAGGGAAGTAACTTCACCACCTACAATATAAACATGCTAGAATATGATTCATTCGGGGAAAAATAACATAAATATGTGGCTATGATAAGTAGTTACTCATGGTTACTACATTACCTTCAAAGGATTCATGGAATCAATAGGCAAGAACAATTTATCAAAGATTTTACATGCTCAATTACCTAAACTAAAGTGTAATTTAAGACATGTTCACTAAGCTAGAAATTGTCAAACCATCAATCACATGATAAGAGCACATGAAGCTAAGAATTAAGAATAAGCCATCAAAGGAAGAACCTAAGCTATGGCCTATCAAATCTCTCAACAACATGCCATTAAAACCATTCCAAAAATCTCATCTTCATTGTCACCATGAAAATATAAACCATACAACCATGAAAACATACATTCTAAGACAAGAAAGTAGGTCCAACATGATCATTAAATCAAAATCAATTCATTACATCAAGTAAGAGTTCTAGATTATGGAATCACCACAAAAATACATTATTTTTCCCAAACTAGAATCAAAAGTAAAGCATGCTTACAATGAGGGGTTCCATTACCTCCCTAGAGGAGGAGTTAGTTACACATGGGAGCCTTAGAATGAAGAAGAACCATGGATCCTCCTTCCATTTTCGAGCTCCCCTTTCTTGCTCCAAGAACTCTCCTTCCTTTGCTCTCTTCCCTCTCCTTTCTCTTGTAAAAATCAAAAGCAAATGAAATGTGTGGCTCTCCCCTCTTTATCTAGATAAGAAATCCACCCAAAAAGCTCTCTCTCCTCCAAGAAACATCCCCAACCAACTCATAAAGCAAAGCTTCTAAAGTAGGTAAAATCTGAGCACAAGTGGGCTGAGTCGTGTAGAATTCTGCCCTAATTTCGAGTGCTCGAAATAGGGCCTCGAGCACTCAAAAATTGGGCAGAATGCCCTATGCTTGGTTTGCTCTGCCCGGACCTACTTTGGTAAAATGGCCATAACTTTGCGTTCCAAACTCCGAATGATGAACCGATTGAAGATTTGGAAAGCTAATTCAGAGCTCTAAAAACTTTATGTTTTGGTAGAGATCCAATTCTCAAGTCTGGTTGGTCGAAATTGAAGAATAAGGCAGAACTTCATTGCTGCCAAGCAGTTCTGAGCACCTATGATAAGAAGATCATAACTCTCTGCTCCGAACTCCGAATGATGAACCACTTGAAGATTTGGAAAGCTGATTCAGAGCTCTAAATATGTCATGTTATGATGGAAGTCCAGTTCTCAAGTTTTCAAGGTCAAAATGGAGAGCAAAGTTCAGGATCTACTGCTGCCAGAAATTCAGCCTTGTGCCTTTTGATGGCCAAAACTCCACAAAGCATCATTTTTGCTTCCTTTTTGCAATTTAACCTGAAAATGTACAAAAACATACAATTGGAGATAATCTATATAAAATACACAAATAAAGAACTTAACTAATGCAATTTAGGGCGCTTGAATATACAATATTCGGCGCTTATCACACCCCTAAACTTACATTTTGCTAGTCCCTTAGCAAAACCAAAATGCAAAACTCAGTGGAATGACAAACATGGGACTGCTACTACAAAAATATCTACCATGGTAAAATAAAATAGATACATAGCTCAAATATAACTTGAAACAGACAAAAACTGGAGATGGGGTCATTGGGAAAACTACCTTCCATATATGAAGCATTGATACAAAAATTGGCTAAATACATTTCCACATACATGCATCAACATCAAAGTCTATATAAATAACTCAATTATCATCTTTTGAATGGAAATCAACTTTAGCTTCAGTGAAAGTGAATTGGATTCTCAACATGCGGCTTTTACTTTCTTTTCCAATTCCAAAGCACAAGTTTTCAAATCATTGAATTCCCCTTTAAATGAGGTCCCTAAGGCATGATTTTATTTACAAGACAACTTTTGTTGCTTGTTGACAATTTATTGTAACTCCGAAGTGAAACATAAGATGGTTGTGCAATGCTGAAGTCCCTTAAGCTTTCTAACCAACCTATGTAGCAAGTGTTAGGCCAACAACTCCCAAACCAGATGGCTTTTGGGTGTTGAGTGTAGAGACACTCCAAAGGGCTTAATAGCTCAAGTTGGAAAGGCTACGAACTCCAACGAACTATGTTTATTACAAATTTTTTTGAATGACCATGCAATGTTTAAGTCCTTTAAGCTTTCTAACCAACCCCTGTAGCAAGCGTTAGGCCAACAACTCCCAAACCAGACGGCTTTAGGGTGCTAAGTGTAGAGACACTCCTAGGGCTTAATAGCTCGGGTTGGAAAGGCTGCGAACGTCAACTGGTCATTATTTTCTTTCTTTCTCAGTTTTTTTTTTTTAGACAACTTAAATCATGCCAAAGATATTCATTTATCAGGTTCATCAAATCAAATTAACTAGGCCAAGGTCAAGGTCGATCAAGTTGCATGCCTCACAGTTTAGTTTCCAATGTGCATATGTGCATTGTGAAGCTTAAAAGAGTGTCAAATCCAGCGAGAATCTAATTGAGACATTTATATAGACTAATTTGAATCCACATAATCATTTCAACTCAAATTTTTCTTTATTTTCAAAAATGTCAATAACTTCTATACACAAGGTATTAAACATATGCTTCATCCCCGACAAGTTCAAATCATACTATCATTGCTTAGCAAAAATGTGAAACCAAAAATGTCCTATTGCACCCCCAAACTTGAATGTCACATTGTCCTCAATGTGTGAAGACAAGTGAATGAAAATAAGAACAGAGAGGGTTAAAGAACAATAATACCAAGTGGAGTGACGAAGGCGAAGATGTTCAGCTATGTGAGTGCGCAACTGCGTCCCCCAAACTTGGACATGAAAACCTATCGAAACACAACTACTATACACAAGTAAAAGCATAGGCTTTTAAGAAAAATCAAAACAGAAATAAAAACAGTCACATGAATTAGATGGCAAGATAAAAATCTAAACAAAATCCAAAAATTTATGTATTTATTTATTTATTTAGTGTGTGTGTATATATATATATATATATATATATATATATATATATATTTTTTTTTTCTTTTTTATTTATTTATTTTTTTTTTTATGAAGAGCGTGCATGAAGGTGGGCATGCATGGGGTTGCCGAGAGTGTTGGGAGGTTGGTATGGTTGGTATGAGAGATGCCGAGATGGTTGATGGTGGGTTGGGGGGGTTGCGGGTGGAGTTGGTTTGAGGTGGTTGGTAAAGAGGGTGGGTTTGGGAGTGGGTTGGCATGGAAGGTGGGTTTGTATGGAAGCATGGCTCGGGTGGAGAGAGAGAGAAGGTTTGTGGGTGATAGGGGTTGGGTTGGTTTGATGCTGAAGTTGCATGGTGAGGAGGGTTAGGTTTGTTGGTGGCTGGGTTGGAAGTGGGGAGAGAGAGAGAAGTCGAGAGATGGGATAATGGGAAGGTTTGAGATGGTTGTTGGGATGGTCAGTTGGGTTGTGAGGTGAAGAGATAGGAGGGGATGCCGAGAGCTAAGTGGGTGGGTTGGTTGAGTGTGTGCATGCATGGTTGAGGGTTTGGGTTGAAACCGAGAGGAAGAAGGCTGGTTTTTGGGATGGTGCGTTGGATGCAAGGTTGTTGGAGGAGGTTAAACTGCATAGTTTGCAAGCTGGGGTGGAGAGTGGTGGATGGTTAAGAAGGTAGGTTGGTTGTTTGGTGTGTGGATGGGATAGAGAGGGGTTTGGGAGTAGCTCGAGGCTGAGTTGGGTTGTTTGGGTAGGTTGCAGGAAATGGAGGGTGGTGATGGTGGGTTTAAGATGAGGTTGGGTTTGAGGGAAGTGGGTTGGCATGATGTGGTCGAGCATGGTGGTTAAGGAGTTGTGTGTGGGGAGTGACCGAGAGGAGAGGTTTAATGATTTGCATGGGTGTCGTGGAGTTGGTTACTGTGAGATTTGCCGAGAGTGGTTGGTTTGGGGAATGGAGGTTGATGCAGGGAAGGAAGTTGGTTTGGTGTTGAGAAGATGGGCTGCAGAGATGCCCAGAGGGTGGGGAAGGTTTGTGGGTTATGGGAGTTGTTGAGGTTGCCGAGAGAGAGGGTTGGTTGGTTTGTGGGTGATGGCCGAGAGTTGGGAAGGTTGGTTTGAGAGGGATGGTGAGAAGATGGGTTGAGGAAGTGGATGAGAGAGAGAAAGGTTGGAGGTGAAGCAAAATTCGAGCACTCCAAAGTGGGTTGGTTAAGTGTGGGCTGGGTTGGTGAGGATTTGTGGGTTGCCGTGAGGGATGAAGAAGAGATGGGTTGAGGATGATGCCGAGAGGTATGCATGGGGAGAGTTCATGCATGGTTTGGGGATGAGTGGGAGGTTGATTTGCAGGGGCATGCATGGGAGTTGAGGTGTGAGGTGGCATGGTGTGATGCTGAGAGGGGTGTTAGAGGTTTGGAGGTGAGTAGGTTCATGGTGTGCCGAGGAGTGGTAGTTGCGAGCACTCAGCAGCTTTGGGTTTCAGCTTCGAGCACTCGAAATCCAGTCTTCGAGTGCTCGAAATCATGGCAGTAGCTGCGAGATGTTGGGCTGAAAATTTGGAGCAATCTAAATGGGAAGCTAGAGTGCTCTAAATGAAGGCAGTGAGCTTGGGATTGATGGTTCACATTTAGAGCACTCCAAATGGGAGCTAGAGTGCTCTAAATGAAGGCAGTAGGCTCATGTTGTTGGGCTGAAATTGGATGGTAGCAGCGAGCACTTGAAATGAGAGATAGAGTGCTCGGAAATGAGGCAGTGAGCTCATTAGGCAACATGGAGATAGAATTTGCAATGTGAGCAACATTATGCAAACTAGATGGAAAATTTTTTGCAACTGCTGCACCTGATGCCAAGCAATACATAGATGGATTTTCAGACCTTGCATGCATTATTCCAAACCAATGCATGGATGGAAATCAAGAACTTGGCAACTTCATGCAATGCATGGAAAATTTGGAAAATGCTTCAAACTGTGCAAATTTTTTTACAGCATGGAAAATTTTTAAAATTTTCAAATTCAGTCCATTCCAATGCATGGATGGAATTTGGTCTCTTTAAATGCATGGATGAATGTAGGAAATTTTTTTTAACCTTGCAAATTCATTCCATTCCAAAGCATGGATGAAAAATTTTGAAAACTTTTCAACTTCGTTCTGATGCATGGACAATTTTCAAACTTTTGAACTTCAATCCATTCTAATGCAAGGAGGGAAAATTGTCAAACTCTACACTTCATTGCAATGCATGGAAAATTTAGAAAATTTTCAAATTGTGCAAATTTTCTTTTCAATGAGTGCATGGATGATTTCAAGAAGATTTCCCAACTTTTGCAACCTCACACAATGCATGGATGATTTTAAGAAAATTTTCAAACTTTGGAACATCTCTTCAATGCATGGATGAGATTAAGAACATTTCAACAATGCATTGAAAATGAGAGGTTATGCATGTGAGTGCCATGTCGAAAGTCCGAGAAAATTGCCTGATAGAGCCGGAAACTTCCGGGAATGAAAACAAGAGTTGAGAAGGTCTAAGAAGCCGGTCTAAAATTGTGGAACACAACTGAAGAGCATTCCAAGAAAATCAAATTTTTGGCTTTTCGACACCATTTCCCAGAAAATTTCAAGGCTCAGGCAATTGAAAGGAGGGCAGCTTGGAAATTGAAAGAATTGCTTCCCATGAGTGCTAAAGTTAACGTCGATAGCTAGACACACCGAGATCAGGTTAGTCCTTATCACCCTATACCATGTCTCTCTAGAGAGTCATGTTTCCCCAAATAGGATAATTCTTTTAAAAGCGGAGGAGGAAGAACTTGAAGACAAAAGTGGAAAAGAGGTAACGGAAAGACCTCAACCCACTCTTCATCCTCAATGAAGAACTTTGGATTATGGGGCTTATTTGGATTATGGGAAGATGGATTAGGTGAGGGTGCACCAAGCAAAGACTGATGAAGTGTCATATTGAGCACGGGAATGCTCGACAAGTTATCTTTCAGACTTTCAACATCCTCCTCACACTTATCCGGCGGTTCGGGCTCAATAGCCTGAGATAACTCAAGTGAGGGAATAGGATGAGATACAAGCTCCCAAGAGAGGGATGCATTTGATGTTGCCCAAGGAAGAGAATGAATAGGTGGAGGAATTTCAAACAAAGAATTTACCTCCAAAATAGAATTGGCAACATCAAAATCCTCATAATTAAAATGAGCTAAGCATGTTTTTAGAGGATCCTCCATTAAAGGAGGTGCATCAAGCAAGGGATTATGTAGGGGCTGTGCTGGATTTTTATAGGATACAATCTCATCATCATTAATTTCCTCATTTTGAACCACAAATTCTTCAATTTTTTGTGTGGCGACAATTTGATCTTCACCCACTATTTCTTCATTTTCACATGCGGTAACCACTTGAACATTCTCGTGATGAAAATTACCAGAAGTAAACTCATCATTCATAGAATTCTCTTTTGGATTGACCACAAGTTCAATTGGAAATTCTTCTTCCTTTTCCTGATTTAGAATATCAACCATTTGTTGAATTTGGGCTATTTGGTCATCTAAATCAACTCTAGATTGGGAATGAGAATAGGCGGTGGATTGCATGCTAACAATGTCATCCAACATTTGCTTGTTGGACTCCATCATTTGCGTATGCATAGACTCTATCATTTGTTCGTTGGCAGCTATTAACTCATCCAATGGAGACGGTAGAAAAGGAGAAGAAGAGGGCTGGAAATAATGATCATTGGGTTGAAAATTGGAGTAAAAATGTTGCCCAAGAGATTGTGGGGCTGAATTTCCTATGTCATGCCACAAGAAGTTTTGATGATCTCCTGAACCCGAGTTATAACCATTGAAGTATGGATCACTACCCGGTTCAGAGAAATTTGCATTTGGTTGCTCTAAATAAAAATCCGAGAATTGTCTTGTTGGAAGACAATCTCTTGTATGATGTGTATTACTAGAGCAAAAAGCACAAAACGTATGTGGTGTGTAGAATTGAGTTGGGAGATAATTATTCTCCATCTAGGAGTTAAACATCAACAACACACAACATAATCAACACAACAATTCTTTATCATCAACTCCACATACAATGATATTCCCTTTCTCCTCAATTTTCAAGACAAAAATTAAAATGGCCACGACAAACACCGATGCTTGGAATTGAAAATACACAATTGAAATAGCCTCGACAAGGGCTTGCAATTTAACTACTTCTAAGCTTAACACATGCACAATATCCACAATTCGAAACTAGAAGTCACGAGACTTACCTGGGGGCCTCTAGACTCACAATTTGCTAGCATTCCCACGGCGAGCTTCGAGTCCCTAGGATCTCACTTACAATACAAAGATGGTTAAAACACACAAGGAATATTCATAAGACACAATATTCACAATCAAACTAAAATTAACCCTAGAACTTTGGTTGCTAAACCATATGCAAGTCCCCGGCAACGGCGCCAAAAATTGATCGGTTGATCAACTATACATCAACCTTCGCAATAGCACGAATCATTGTAAAATAGGGCTATTGGTCGGGTAAGTCGAACCACTGGGACTGCGCTAGTCTATGGCAACCTAAGTGTCTAGAATTGTTCTTAGAATGATAAGGGGTAATAAGGATTTGTTTGATGGTCACTAAACTAGGAATTCAAATGTGCATAAAACAATAGTGACTTGCAAGAATTAGATGAGATAGAACGTCGGTAAAAGAGACTAGGGAAGTAACTTCACCACCTACAATATAAACATGCTAGAATATGATTCATTCGGGGAAAAATAACATAAATATGTGGCTATGATAAGTAGTTACTCATGGTTACTACATTACCTTCAAAGGATTCATGGAATCAATAGGCAAGAACAATTTATCAAAGATTTTACATGCTCAATTACCTAAACTAAAGTGTAATTTAAGACATGTTCACTAAGCTAGAAATTGTCAAACCATCAATCACATGATAAGAGCACATGAAGCTAAGAATTAAGAATAAGCCATCAAAGGAAGAACCTAAGCTATGGCCTATCAAATCTCTCAACAACATGCCATTAAAACCATTCCAAAAATCTCATCTTCATTGTCACCATGAAAATGTAAACCATACAACCATGAAAACATACATTCTAAGACAAGAAAGTAGGTCCAACATGATCATTAAATCAAAATCAATTCATTACATCAAGTAAGAGTTCTAGATTATGGAATCACCACAAAAATACATTATTTTTCCCAAACTAGAATCAAAAGTAAAGCATGCTTACAATGAGGGGTTCCATTACCTCCATAGAGGAGGAGTTAGTTACACATGGGAGCCTTAGAATGAAGAAGAACCATGGATCCTCCTTCCATTTTCGAGCTCCCCTTTCTTGCTCCAAGAACTCTCCTTCCTTTGCTCTCTTCCCTCTCCTCTCTCTTGTAAAAATCAAAAGCAAATGAAATGTGTGGCTCTCCCCTCTTTATCTAGATAAGAAATCCACCCAAAAAGCTCTCTCTCCTCCAAGAAACATCCCCAACCAACTCATAAAGCAAAGCTTCTAAAGTAGGTAAAATCTGAGCACAAGTGGGCTGAGTCGTGTAGAATTCTGCCCTAATTTCGAGTGCTCGAAATAGGGCCTCGAGCACTCAAAAATTGGGCAGAATGCCCTATGCTTGGTTTGCTCCGCCCGGACCTACTTTGGTAAAATGGCCATAACTTTGCGTTCCAAACTCCAAATGATGAACCGTTTGAAGATTTGGAAAGCTAATTCAGAGCTCTAAAAACTTTATGTTTTGGTGGAGATCCAATTCTCAAGTCTGGTTGGTCGAAATTGAAGAACAAGGCAGAACTTCATTGTTGCCAGGCAGTTCTGAGCACCTATGATAAGAAGATCATAACTCTCTGCTCCGAACTCCGAACGACGAACCACTTGAAGATTTGGAAAGCTGATTCAGAGCTCTAAATATGTCATGTTATGATGGAAGTCCAGTTCTCAAGTTTTCAAGGTCAAAATGGCGAGCAAAGTTCAGGATCTACTGCTGCCAGAAATTCAGCCTTGTGCCTTTTGATGGCCAAAACTCCACAAAGCATCATTTTTGCTTCCTTTTTGCAATTTAACTTAAAAATGTGCAAAAACATACAATTGGAGATAATCTATATAAAATACACAAATAAAGAACTTAACTAATGCAATTTAGGGCGCTTGAATATACAATATTCGGCGCTTATCAATGAGTGAGTGAGTGAGAGAGAGAGTTCGTCAACTGATGGAAGAGGGATGTGCACAAATAGAAGAGAGTTTGATAGTAATAGTAGTAATGATGGTTCACAGATCGTAAATGCAGTTATCAAACGGGTGGTGGAAATCGAATTAAATCACTACTCTACCAGTTATTTTTTCCAACGGACTAATTAGTACTACTTTTTCCAACGGACTAATTAGTACTACAGACACAGTCAAAGGGAGATTTTTTTGGAAAAATTTCACCTTAGTCCTACTTTTTTACCCTAAAGACAAAGAAGTCCTAAAAAAAATTTATAGGACAAACAAGTCCTTCTTTACATAAATATTTCCAATCAAGTTTTCAACTAAATATAATTTCGGTTACCCCCCTCTCAACCCCCTTTCACCCTTAAGCAATCGTCCAGCGCAGGTGGACAATCGTCCATGATTGTGTATTATTTGTTTCGTCCTCCTTCTTATTACTGAGAAAAGTATCAAACAATTCCCAACCAAATTTCATGGAAAACATTATCCCCATCACATCTTTTACTCTCTTATTTTGCTTCCTATTCGGATATGATGTAAAACACTTCCAACACCACTAAAAAAACAATCACCATAATATTTGTAGATTTCACCTGCCGAAAAATCACAAAAAAACACTGAAAAAGGCATTGCCGACGAGAAAAAAGTACTGAGAATGCCTCCGCCAAGAGCTTTCCCGGCACTTTTCTGAAACCGCTGGTAAAATACCCGCGGTAAATTAAAACCGACTATAATTTCACTTTCGCTGGCAACATAGAACTGCAAGTTATTATTCTTATTATTTTTTTTATTTTTGTGTGTAAAAAAACCAACACTCTCTCTCTATTTTACAAACTTCAAAATTATCAATAGACACATAACCGACATAAGCTTCATAACATTCAGAGTAAATATACATCCAAATGTGTCAAAAATTCACAGAGTTCAACAAAACATAATTAATTTAAGAGGCTCCCATCCTTTAATCATAACTTGTCCCACAACACCATCATCAAATACATCATCCAAAGCATAGACCAGTTCTCTATTTTCTTCCTCCCACTTTCGAAGCTTCTCGTTAGAATCAAAACAAAGCCTGATGATGGCCTATTTTGCTTCAGAATACAAGGTGAGATCTTCACACACTTGCTCTGCAGCAGAGATTCCACTTTTATTTGGTATTCTGCCATTCTTTCTTCGCCGTGCAATCAGATTCAACTAACACCTGTGGCAAGTAAAGCTAAATAATTGGCACACTACAAAGAAAATAAAAGTATGCAACACTTGGTCCAAATTGTCCTTAAATGAATTCTTTGTTCATCATGTCAGCTCAACATATTTCACATCAACATTTATCTAACAGGGCGGTAGTTTATACAAGGAGAAAACAAGTAAAGCAAGAACTGTTTACCGAGGCAAAGGGAATCCATTGATTAGGAATAAAATCAATGCAACCTGAGAAAGGAGTTCTAGCCTAATATTCCATTTAATTGAAAAGCAAAATTGACTTAAGAATTATCCAAACAAGTTTTAGCAATAAGCCATGAGTAAGGTCTAAGCTATCCTAAGCCACTAAAGAGAGGGAACATCTGTTAAGAGGGCCTTGTATAAAAATACAAGGGTGTATCAGATAGCAGACAAAGACAAGCTGTTGACAGTCAATTTTAAACCTTCTGCACCAGCTGGGATTAGAAAACATCCTCCAATCTTTGCTAGAGGCGACGTTTCCAATGATGGGAAAATTATCTCAATTCATTGTAGTTTCAGTAGTTTTTATGTCTTGAATTTATGTCGCACAATGTTGATCAGATCACTTTGCATATATATATATATATATATATGCCATTGAACACAAAGTTAATTGAAGAAAAGCCTATCAACATATATATGCCATTGAACACAAAATTAATTGAAGAAAAAGCCTATCAACATATACATGCCATGGAACACAATCAAATGAAGAACCAGTCCTCTTTTATTTCACCTTATAGCTTCCTGTTTCGTTAGGCACGTAATAGGACCACAATGTACCAAAACTTTCTAGACTAACAAAGTTCATACCAACCACATTTTTTTTAAGTCTAAAAAGAAAAAAGAGCTTAATTGAAAGGCTGATCATAGAAAGCAAGGCAACTACATGACCATCTTCCTACTTCCCATGTAATATATACAACGGGATAATAAAGTTTTCCTTGCATGCATCACAGGTAATATATAATAGATTACTGAAATAGTAGCTCCAAAACAAATTATTTTACATATCCATATATCTTCCTACTTCCCATGTAATATAGTAGACATATCACTAATGGAAACATATACTAATAAAAGAACAACCTTCATTGACTGCAACCAGAAGAACTGACCGGCATCCATCCAATTCATTCCTTGCCATCAGCAGCACAAAGTGATCCAAGTTGGACAGGGGCTTGGGTTCCCACCACCTTGGAAGAGCCATAAACTGACAAATCCACGCCCTGAGCTTTCTCCTTTTCAATCTGGTCTTTGATTCAGAAGTAAGTAATTCTCAGCCATCCTACAAAAGTCGGAAGTAGTAAATTTAAATTTTCCATAACTATTAACTCTGGAGATTTGCGTAACTTCTTCAACAAACAAATTTGACTCAGAATAGTAACTGAAATTACGTCCAAATTAATATAGATTTGAAGCTTTCAAACAAGCAACAATGGAAGAAACATACTGTACTTATTGTAAATGCAACAATAAGATCATGAACTAAAGCAATTAATGCAGATAAAATTTAGACTCTTACCCATCATCTAGTTAGCTACAGTACTACTAATGAAAAATTTTACCCAATGTGAAACCATCTCCAGTCTTGAACACTTTACTTGTCAAAAAAATAAAATCTCCAGTCTTGAACACAACATTGCCTAGAAAGAAATTTGACCACTAAGCTCTAACAATGACATATTAGTTTAAATTGGTCAGCCCCAACAATTTATGATCTATCCAACCATACAATGAACTAGGGAGGAATTGCTAATGAAGCAAAGAAGTGAGACTTATATTAATTCCATAAAGTACTTTAAAATGGTTCATTATCCAATGCTAGAACACAGATTGAAAATATTTGAATACGATAATAGAGGCATTTTTTAATTTTTCAACTAGCACAGTCTGATCTACAGTAAAAATCCATACATAATGATGATAAAATTGAGCAATAAATCACCTCCGAAACATTTGTATTCATGGTACTAATTCAAACAAAATAATCAAAGATGGCACTCATAATGTGATTTGGGGAACTCAGATAAGTACCAAAAATACTTACAACAGGAAGCATCCTGAGATGGAAGTTTACAGAACTTCAGAAATTTTGAAGCATGAAAGATAGGAAACTCACAAATCTATCAAGATTAGCATTCGACCTTCGAACAAAAAAGTGATGGCAAAGAACCATGGCAGAGTCTATAGGGGTTTGCAGCTTGCAAGTAAGGGGAAAAAAAAAAAGGATTCACAGGACTAATCAGGTGTTTTGGGTTGTTGAAAGTGTCTCCTGCTATCTTTCCATTATTTAAGCCTTTAAAAATTTAAAATTTCTGATATTTCAGAATAAACAAGCATAATAGTAAGAATGAAACTTAAAAAATGAAGCAAATTCATAGGGAGAGATTTTTTCCATAGCCTTCAGTAAAGAAACCCAATTCAACAAATTCTTAACCTAGTTATACGCAATTCAAACAATTTCACATGCATATACATATATGCATGTGTGTGTATATATAGAGAGAGAAGACGACCTGAACAACCCCAGCAAAGGACTAGCTCCAACCATTAGCGAGTGAGAGGGGAACGATGTCCACTGACATAACAACTTTGACTATCTCCAAAGTGATGAACTGATGAACTCATCGAATATTGGCCGTGAAATTCGTCTTCATCCCCAAATGAACCGCTCGTGATGGACTGAGCTTCCTCCGAAGAAGCCCTAACTTCAGTCGATCAAAGAGATCGAAATTTATGCCCATCGTTTGCAAATCGAATTCTCAAAGTACTAGAACTTGTTGAACAACCATGGATTCGTGATGCTTGTTCGGATTGCGAAGGGTTTAGGGTTTTGAAAGCTCGAATGTAGATGGTAACAAATCAGTTGGTCAGCAGAGGTGAGTAATTCATGATGTGAGAAATCGATTGGTGATGATGTGAAATTCAATTGCAAGGGATTGAGGAATGCTCTTTTCTAGGGTTGAGATTTTTCATCGAAGACCTGATTGCCAAGAGAATATTCTGCGACAATTATTTATAATCAAAGAGAAGAGAAGAGAAGAGACGAGACTAGAGAGATGATACTTAAATACATATTTATTACCTCTGCCCGGTTATTTCTGGCGGTTTTGCAAAAACTGCCGGTTTTGTCTACACTGGCAGTTTTTAAAAACTGCCGGCAATAAAGGCAAATTTCCGGCACTTTTAGAACCCCCAATAAAAAACTGCCGGTGTACGCTATAAATCTTGTAGTGAATAGAGACCTTAAGGCATGTTTGATAGCTATATTTGTTTTCTTATTATGCATAATATTTTTATTGTCTATTTTCTTAACTTAATCTCTCAAGAGGTTTGAGTCTCATCGATAATAAATTTGACTCCTTTAATAGAAATATTGAAAACGTGACGAAATGGAGGAGAAGAACTTTGATGCTATGTTCGGTTGCATGGAATCCATGCACCAGTTTCATACAACAAAACATAATTGAATCTAAAGTTGAGAATTTTGAAATATTATTGATGAATGAATATATATCTATATCCCTTATAAAAGTGAATTTAATTTCTAATATTTATATACATTTTAAAAACAATAGTTAGTTTATATGATACCAATAGTTTTAAAGGAGACCATAACAAAGCTAATTTCCAAAAGACATAAGCCGTTAAGATGCATATTGTCAAGGGTCATCAGTTGTCTATAAATACCTAGGAGTCCTGTACATTAAAATCTCATAAAATAAAAAATTTCTCCTTGCAAAAATGTTATTGTATTTCGAAGCCTAGAGAATTCTTTTTCTAATTGCATTAACGTCTTTATTTAATATTTAGTTTTTTTATGTGGATAGAAGTTGTTGTGAGTCATCAGATTTGGGGTGTTGCCAACTCTTCTTTTTAAACAATTCTCACACATTCTCTCTAATTTAACGCTAGTGACTCTTTTTTTTTTCCCCATCATCTCTGCCTGATTCTTCTCTCTTTTCTTTGCTCTTATGAGTACATTGTTACACTACACACACCCAAATATACTAATTTGAAATATGCGTATACATGCGTACGCATATATCAGTATAAGCTGTTAAGATGCCTGTTGTAGTCAGGGTGGTCAGTCGTCTATATATACTCCTATAGGTTAAGATATCGGGAATGCAAATTAATTTCACGGATAGAAAGACAAAACATCCTCAGAAATATTGAAGAGACAAGATGAGTGTAGCTCATAGCATCAAGGGTTCAACTTAATTAACTTCTCCTAAAGAAAATTTCAGGCCTCTCAATAGCAACATGAGACATCAACCAAAGTGCTTATTTCAAATGAATCCAAAGAAGTTAAGAAATTCAAAATAAAAGTAATAATTTCTTATGGCTCCAAAAGAAGAAAGAAAAAGAAGAATTTCAGAAGCAGATGATGACACACACGAATGCTCAACCTTAGAAAATACAAACACGAATGCTCAACAAGGAACAAAACAACTGTAATTTAAAGGTTAAGGTGCCAATTAATGGAAATTTTAGTATTTGGATTAAAAATACAATTTATAGAAAAATATTAGAACTTCCACAATATGTCATTGACAAGATAGTTGATGCCCTAGTCAATGGAACATGCAAATCAGTGTAGAAAATTTTCTTATACGTCATTTTCCTATGGGATAACAAGTTTGTTATCAAATTCTTAGTAACACCAAATTCACCAATCAAATGTCTAAATGAACCAAAGGTTTCCAAACTTAGAAACTGCATGATAAGTGTATGTAATTATCCTTTGATGATCATAGTCGGGCGTAATACTCTCCGTCCATTTGTAACAAGGGGTATCTCTAATCCTCCAAGAACCAGAATTACCCCATCACCGTCTGCTATTGTAAAGACCTCACACCAAACCTCCTCATCCTCCTCATCATCATAATCATGTGAAAACAAACCGAAAACTTTATATTTGTTCCTATCCAGAATGAATCCGAAACCAATTCCCCCAAATTTGACCAACTTTCAGGCAATTTGAGAAACTCATGGGTGCTTGGGTTACATACATACACATGAACAAAAGGGACCAAGCATATCAGACCGAAACAAGAAATCCAAGAACTAATATGATCATCAAAGAGCTTAGTAAAGTTGTCACATAATGTTCCATTGTTCAAGTCGACAAATGTTATCCGAACAGTTGATTATGTCTTGACATTTTCGCAGAGTTCAAAATTAAGATTAGTGCACAGCAATAGAGGGGTTGTATTAGATAAACGGGTGTGCAAATTCAAGAGCAGTTGATCAGAAGATATCAAAAAGAGCCATTCATTAGAAATTGACCTGAACTTGCAGAGGTCTCTTACTGGGAGTCTGATTAGTATGTGGATCAGTATCTCGCGAGGTAAATCAGTACCTTCTGTGACATCGTCTTTGTTGTTGATGTTCAGGGCCAATCTTTCGGGAGGTTTATGTAAACGCTCTTCAGCATCTTCCATTTCCAGACAACACCCTAGATAGATATCTCAAAACCCCATTCACCGTTGAGAAGGGGAAAGAAGACGGAGGGTGATAAAAGAAGAAAATAAGGGGTTAGGATTTGAATATTTTTATAAATATACCATTTTTTTTCTTGTTAAGTACAGATCATGGCTAGTACTAACGTGGTTGGTTTTAATTTTAGGCTGAAATGTTTATTAACAACAATCAAATCAATTTGTTGTAACGAGTTTTAGATATATATTTTTTATTTTTTTTATTCTTAATCTTATTTTTTACTCTCATTTTAAAGTAAGTATTCGTCTTTATATTTTTATTCATCGTATTTAATAAGTGTTTAATTTAAAAAGTAAATGTATTATTTTTGTAATATTAATAATTTAATTTTTTTTCCTTTTCATTCAACCTATATAAATAAATCATCACTAATGATCTACTATGATTAAATTTGATAATTTATTTATTATTAATTAAATAAAAAATAGTAATAATTTTACTCTTAAAAAGTATTCTAAAAAAAATTCACTTATTTATTATTATTTATTTATTATATTTTATTTTATGTATTTATTTATTATTTGGATAAGAGACCAAATTCATGTTAAACTAGGATAAGGACTAACAAAGGAAAAAAATTTTATTCTATCGGAAGGTAAATATTGTATAAATGAAGAAAGAATATACAAGGCCCAAAAGCCCAACCCTAAAAGAAACTGAATACAGCATGTATTCCAAGCAGCCCATCGAGGCCCAAAAGAAGAATAAAGAGAATTGAAGCCTAAAGAACCCGAAACTAATGTTTTCTTTGCCTTCAGTCATATCCGCCGGTGCGAACAACAGGCGAGCACCGACTCCATCTTCAGTCGGTGGTTTGATTGAATAAGGAAAGTAGGAAACATATATATATATAATGGCAGCATAAATCAGGTTATCTAACCTGCCAAGAAAATTATCGAATACCCCATTCGAAAGCACAAAAAGAAAAAAAACTCTGCTCGGCTCTAAAACCCTAGTTGAAGGAAAATTTGGGGTATGGCTATGGAGAAAGACGAGTTGTCACCGATCCTTCCGTACGATCTCATGACGGACGTACTGTCAAGGCTGCCCGTGAAGTCTATTGTACGGTTCAAGTTTGTATCCAAGTCTTGGCTCGCCTTGTTCGCACATCCTCACTTTGTCAGCCTTCACCTCACTCGATCCCGGCAACTCCAAACTCGTGCTTGCATATTCGCTCGACTTTCTTTCAAATTTTCTTTCAAATTTTCTGCCATCAGCAGCTACAAGTATCCAAATGTCATTCTACAATTCAAAACTCAAATCAGGTGGAAAAAAATCTGAAGTTTGCATCACTGAAAAGAACTATCGAAGCAGCACCCCTTCCACAGAATGGATGGGAACATCATCCACAAGAGCCTTCCTGGTTAGAAAGCTGCAACACCGAATTAAAAAGGTATCAGTATCAGTATTTCTGGGACCAATTGATATGAACCAGAACCGTATCATGATATAAACAGGATTAAAATGCACAGTACTTGTAATATATTTCATTGTAGAAAAAAATGAACCACTAGCTATAATGAAATTGTTTGTTGATTAAATCAAAGTTTTCATTTCATGCATTTATTTATAGAGGTGAAAACAAAGGCAATTTTTTTATTAAAAAGAAAAAAAGAAATCATTTTTTTAAAATAAATTTAATTTTGTTAAGAAATAAATTTTTGAAATTTTTTTTTTTTTTTGGGACAGTATAGTCTTCAGCCGTTAACGGCTATAATAGCATAATAAGTAAAAACAAAAAACAAAAATTTTATTTTATTTTTTTAGCTTTTTTTCTGCCCAAGAAAGCCTCAAGGCACTGTTTTAACGGCTCTTTAGTTCAGTTGTGTTGAGAGAGGAAAAAAAACCAAAAACAGCAAGAAAAATTTATTTCTGACAATTGTTTCACCCAAACACGCCCTTATAAGTTTATAACCAATTTCTCGGTCATCTATAGTGGTTGCAGTTGATCCATAAAGAAATAAATTACAAATTTACTTGGGAGTTGGGACATAACCCACGGCCAATACAAAAGTAGGCCAAAAAGCCCATTAGGCACAACCCACCTCCAGTGCCAAAAAAAAAAAAAAAAAAGAAAAGAAAAGAAACACACACAAAAAAACATCAAAACATTCAAGCCCAAGCAAACAGCCCAACCCCCAAAATCAAACCAGTATGACTATCAATCCCTATAAGCCAAGGTGGGAACCCAAACCATCAACAGAAACAGGATAATTGTAATTTTTAAACCATTAAAATCTAATATTGCACCTAATGCTAAAAAGAACAAGAAATACAGAAACTTTAACACCCTCGAATATTATAATAACCTGAAATGAGGATAAAAAATAGAGATTATATAAAATCAAGCTCATTGCAGACAATCCAGCCTTGATGGAGGAGAGGTCAATTTATATCAGAATTTGTCATAAATGAACCAAAGCTCAACTGTGGAAGATTGTATGGATGATAGCTTCTCCTCCTGCCAGGTGAACAAAGCTACTTTAATGCCATTTCTATTTTGGGCAAGTCCGTTAAATAGTTAATACTATTCCATTCTTACTGAATAACAAAATTTTATGCTTAAAGAAGAAATGACATCAGCAACTACAAGCTCCCATTTGCTCACTCCATATTACAATCAAACACTCAAATCCCACAAACTTTGGCGGGGAAATAGCATAGATGCTACGTTTCTTCACACCATGGAAGGAACATCACCCACAAAAACCTGCATCAGAAAATTTAAGAATCACATCAGCATTAGTATTTATATAAACTTAAATCTCTGCCACCTATTGAAATGAACTGAACTTGTAAACTACAACAGATTAAAATGCATTATATTTGCAATAGTACTCATTGTAAAATCAACTAATACACCATAGCCATAGAAATGAAGGTAGATAGTCTTGAGGGTCCATACATTTAGGAGTATTGTACATGAAAAGTAACTAGGACTGCCCAACTGCCTGATTGAAATGGCAGGGTAACAAGTTTGCTTTCAAAATTTTGGTAACACTAATCAATCAATCCATTAATATGTGCTAAACTGTATGATTATTGGACTCGAAACTTCTTTCTTCTGAGGTTGGCATCTGCATTAAATCAAACCATTAGTACTGTAACACAAGCATGACATGTTGTACATGAAAAATAACTAGGACTGCCCAACTGCCTGATTGATAACCTAGCTTTTCAAAACAATTGCGAGCATGAGAATAAAAGTGGACACCCTATTCCTAGTATGGTGCGCCATACTAGGAATAGGACTTGATTTTATTCCCAATCAATGGATTCCCTTTGCCTCGGTAAACAGTTCTTGCTTTACTTGTTTTCTCCTTGTATAAACTACCGCCCTGTTAGATAAATGTTGATGTGAAATATGTTGAGCTGACATGATGAACATAGAATTCATTTAAGGACAATTTGGACCAAGTGTTGCATACTTTTATTTTCTTTGTAGTGTGCCAATTATTTAGCTTTACTTGCCACAGGTGTTAGTTGAATCTGATTGCACGGCAAAGAAAGAATGGCAGAATACCAAATAAAAGTGGAATCTCTGATGCAAAGCAAGTGTGTGAAGATCTCACCTTGTATTCTGAAGCAAAATAGGCCATCATCAAGCTTTGTTTTTATTCTAACGAGAAGCTTCGAAAGTGGGAGGAAGAAAATAGAGAACTGGTCTATGCTTTGGATGATGTATTAGATGATGGTGTTGTTGGACAAGTTATGATTAAAGGATGGGAGCCTCTTAAATTAATTATTTTTTGTTGAACTCTGTGAATTTTTGACACATTTGGATGTATATTTACTCTGAATGTTATGAAGCTTATGTCGGTTATGTGTCTATTGATAATTTTGAAGTTTGTAAAATAGAGAGAGAGTGTTGGTTTTTTTACACACAAAAATAAAAAAAAATAATAAGAATAATAACTTGCAGTTCTATGTTGCCAGCGAAAGTGAAATTACAGTCGGTTTTAATTTACTGCGGGTATTTTACCAGCGGTTTCAGAAAAGTGCCGGGAAAGCTCTTGGCGGAGGCATTCTCAGTACTTTTTTCTCGTCGGCAATGCCTTTTTCAGTGTTTTTTTGTGATTTTCCGGCAGGTGAAATCTACAAATATTATGGTGATTGTTTTTTTAGTGGTGTTGGAAGTGTTTTACATCATATCCGAAGAGGAAGCAAAATAAGAGAGTAAAAGATGTGATGGGGATAATGTTTTCCATGAAATTTGGTTGGGAATTGTTTGATACTTTTCTCAGTAATAAGAAGGAGGACGAAACAAATAATACACAATCATGGACGATTGTCCACCTGCACCGGACGATTGCTTAAGGGTGAAAGGGGGTTGAGAGGGGGGTAACAGAAATTATATTTAGTTTAAAACTTGATTGGAAATATTTATGTAAAGAAGGACTTGTTTGTCCTATAAATTTTTTTTAGGACTTCTTTGTCTTTAGGGTAAAAAAGTAGGACTAAGGTGAAATTTTTCCAAAAAAATCTCCCTTTGACTGTGTCTGTAGTACTAATTAGTCCGTTGGAAAAAATAGCTGGTAAAGTAGTGATTTAATTCGATTTCCACCACCCGTCTGATAACTGCATTTACGATCTGTGAACCATCAATACTACTATTACTATCAAACTCTCTTCTATTTGTTCACATCCCTCTTCCATCAGTTGACGAACTCTCTCTCTCTCTCACTCACTCATCTCCTCCATTTCTTGACTCCTCACATTTTTTTCATTTCAATTCGTTGGTTTGCTTTCCTCACCCTAACTCTAAAACCCTAACCCTAACCCTAAAGATCTTCTGCGCTTTAGAGTCCATTTCAATAAGGTGGTTTGCTATAGGTTAAGACTTAGATTGACATGTCCCTTCAAGCATCAGGTAACTAACTCCTCTTATTTTTCTTATTACTATTAAATCTTCTGCGCTTCAGAGCTCTCATTTTTACCTTTTTTTTCCAAGATCACTCATTTCAGTTTAGCTTCTCCATTGCAAGAAGCAAACCTATTTTAGAAGCACAAAATTGAAAAACTTAGCCTTAGATATGTACAAGCATTTTTACTCGCATCATACCAAAAACAAAAAAGAAAAAAAGAAAATATTTAAAATATGAATAAAACAATATATCAACAAAGATTTAATAGTAATAAGAAAAATAAGAGGAGTTAGTTACCTGATGCTTGAGGGGACATGTCAATCTAAGTCCTAACCTATAGCAAACCACCGTATTGAAATGGACTCTAAAGCGCAGAAGATCTTTAGGGTTAGGGTTAGGGTTTTAGAGTTAGGGTGAGGAAAGCAAACCAACGAATTGAAATGAAAAAAATGTGAGGAGTCAAGAAATGGAGGAGATGAGTGATAAGCGCCGAATATTGCATATTCAAGCGCCCTTAATTGCATTATTTAAGTCCATTGTTTGTTTAATTATGTAGATTACCTTCATATGCACGTTTTTGCATATTTTCAGGTTCATTGGCCAAAAAGAAGCAAGAAGGATGCTTTATGGAGTTTTGAACATCAAAGGTCACAATGCTGAATTTCTGGCAGCAGTGGAACCTAGACTTTGCTCGCCATTTTGACATTGAAAACTCGAGAACTGGACTTCCCTCATAACATGACATATTTAGAGCTCTGAATCAGATTTCCAAATCTTCAAGAGGTTCATCATTCAGAGTTTGGAACAGAGAGTTATGATCTTCTTATCAGAGGTGCTCAGAACTGCCTGGCAGCAATGAATTTCTGTCTTTCTCTTCAATTTCGACCAACCATACTTGAGAATTGGATCTCCACCAAAACATAAAGTTTTTAGAGCTCTGAATTAGCTTTCCAAATCTTCAAACGGTTCATCATTCGGAGTTTGGAGCGCAAAGTTATGGCTGTTTTACCAAAGTAGGTCTGGGCGAAGCAAGGCAAGCATGGAGCAATCTGCTCCATTTTCGAGTGCTCGAGGCCCTATTTCGAGCACTCGAAATTTGGGCAGAATGCCATTCGGAATTCAGCCACTTGCACCTTATTTTTCTCATTTTTTTATCTCCCTCTTTATGGAGTGGTTGGGGATGTTTTTGGAGGAGAGAGAGAGTCTTGTTTGGAGGTAGATAAGGGGAGGAAAGCCACACAATCTCATATCTCACTTTAGGATCAGATTTTTAGAGAGAGAAGAGAGCAAAGAGGAGGAGTTCTTGAAGCTTCAAAGAGGAAGCTCGAAAATGGAGGGGAAAACCTTGCTTCTTCCTTCATCTAGGGCCACCATGGGTAACTAAACCTCCTCTAGGGAGGTGATGAAGCTCCATTTTGTAAGCTTTGCTTTGTTTTGATTTAAATTTGGGGGTTAATATATGTATGTAATCATTCCATGAACTAGAGCTCTTTATTTGATGTAATGAATTTCAATATCTATACATAATCATCTTGAGTTAAATATCTTGTCTTAGATGGTTTTTCTCCTATGATTATATTGCTACATTTTCATAGTGACAATGGAATGGAGTTTATGGAAGTGTTGTTAATGGCATGATATTTAGGAGATTTGATAATCTATTGCTTAGGATCTTCCTTTGATAGATTATTCTTGGATTCTATGTCATGTGCTTCTACTATGTGATTAAGGGCTTGATAACTCTATGCTTAGTGAGTATGTCTAAGGTTACAACCTAGTTTAGGTAACCAAAACATGCAATGCTTTGATAGGTTATTCTTACCTATTGATTTCATAAATTTCTTGAAGGGAATATAATAATTTGTGTTGTTGCATCCCATGGTTATACATATATGTTATTCCCCTAAGTAAATCATATCCTAGCATGCTTATTGATGGTTGTGGAGTCTCTTCCCTATTCTCTTCTCTATTGTTCTATCTCATCTAATTCTTGCAAGTCACTATTGTTTGATGCACATTTGAATTCCTAGTTTAGTGACCATCAAACAAACCCTTATTACCCCTTATCATTCTAAGAACAATTCTAGACACTTAGGTTGCCATACACTAGCGCAGTCCCAGTAGTTCGACTTACCCGACCAATAGCCCTATTTTACAATGATTCGTGCTATTGCGAAGGTTGATGTATAGTTGATCAACCGATCAATTTTTGGCGCCGTTGCGTGATGAAGTGTTGTGTTGCAAAAATTGATCGGTTGATCAACTATACATCAACCTTCGCAATAGCACGAATCATTGTAAAATAGGGCTATTGGTCGGGTAAGTCGAACCACTGGGACTGCGCTAGTCTATGGCAACCTAAGTGTCTAGAATTGTTCTTAGAATGATAAGGGGTAATAAGGATTTGTTTGATGGTCACTAAACTAGGAATTCAAATGTGCATAAAACAATAGTGACTTGCAAGAATTAGATGAGATAGAACGTCGGTAAAAGAGACTAGGGAAGTAACTTCACCACCTACAATATAAACATGCTAGAATATGATTCATTCGGGGAAAAATAACATAAATATGTGGCTATGATAAGTAGTTACTCATGGTTACTACATTACCTTTAAAGGATTAATGGAATCAATAGGCAAGAACAATTTATCAAAGATTTTACATGCTCAATTACCTAAACTAAAGTGTAATTTAAGACATGTTCACTAAGCTAGAAATTGTCAAACCATCAATCACATGATAAGAGCACATGAAGCTAAGAATTAAGAATAAGCCATCAAAGGAAGAACCTAAGCTATGGCCTATCAAATCTCTCAACAACATGCCATTAAAACCATTCCAAAAATCTCATCTTCATTGTCACCATGAAAATGTAAACCATACAACCATGAAAACATACATTCTAAGACAAGAAAGTAGGTCCAACATGATCATTAAATCAAAATCAATTCATTACATCAAGTAAGAGTTCTAGATTATGGAATCACCACAAAAATACATTATTTTTCCCAAACTAGAATCAAAAGTAAAGCATGCTTACAATGAGGGGTTCCATTACCTCCCTAGAGGAGGAGTTAGTTACACATGGGAGCCTTAGAATGAAGAAGAACCATGGATCCTCCTTCCATTTTCGAGCTCCCCTTTCTTGCTCCAAGAACTCTCCTTCCTTTGCTCTCTTCCCTCTCCTCTCTCTTGTAAAAATCAAAAGCAAATGAAATATGTGGCTCTCCCCTCTTTATCTAGATAAGAAATCCACCCAAAAAGCTCTCTCTCCTCCAAGAAACATCCCCAACCAACTCATAAAGCAAAGCTTCTAAAGTAGGTAAAATCTGAGCACAAGTGGGCTGAGTCGTGTAGAATTCTGCCCTAATTTCGAGTGCTCGAAATAGGGCCTCGAGCACTCAAAAATTGGGCAGAATGCCCTATGCTTGGTTTGCTCCGCCCGGACCTACTTTGGTAAAATGGCCATAACTTTGCGCTCCAAACTCTGAATGATGAACTGTTTGAAGATTTGGAAAGCTAATTCAGAGCTCTAAAAAATTTATGTTTTGGTGGAGATCCAATTCTCAAGTCTGGTTGGTCGAAATTGAAGAACAAGGCAGAACTTCATTGCTGCCAGGCAGTTCTGAGCACCTATGATAAGAAGATCATAACTCTCTGCTCCGAACTCCGAACGACGAACCACTTGAAGATTTGGAAAGCTGATTCAGAGCTCTAAATATGTCATGTTATGATGGAAGTCCAGTTCTCAAGTTTTCAAGGTCAAAATGGCGAGCAAATTCAGGATCTACTGCTGCCAGAAATTCAGCCTTGTGCCTTTTGATGGCCAAAACTCCACAAAGCATCATTTTTGCTTCCTTTTTGCAATTTAACCTGAAAATGTGCAAAAACATACAATTGGAGATAATCTATATAAAATACACAAATAAAGAACTTAACTAATGCAATTTAGGGCGCTTGAATATACAATATTCGGCGCTTATCAATGAGTGAGTGAGAGAGAGAGAGAGTTCGTCAACTGATGGAAGAGGGATGTGCACAAATAAAAGAGAGTTTGATAGTAATAGTAGTATTGATGGTTCACAGATCGTAAATGCAGTTATCAAACGGGTGGTGGAAATCGAATTAAATCACTACTCTACCAGCTATTTTTTCCAACGGACTAATTAGTACTACAGACACAGTCAAAGGGAGATTTTTTTGGAAAAATTTCACCTTAGTCCTACTTTTTTACCCTAAAGACAAAGAAGTCCTAAAAAAAATTTATAGGACAAACAAGTCCTTCTTTACATAAATATTTCCAATCAAGTTTTAAACTAAATATAATTTCTGTTACCCCCCTCTCAACCCCCTTTCACCCTTAAGCAATCGTCCGGTGCAGGTGGACAATCGTCCATGATTGTGTATTATTTGTTTCGTCCTCCTTCTTATTACTGAGAAAAGTATCAAACAATTCCCAACCAAATTTCATGGAAAACATTATCCCCATCACATCTTTTACTCTCTTATTTTGCTTCCTCTTCGGATATGATGTAAAACACTTCCAACACCACTAAAAAAACAATCACCATAATATTTGTAGATTTCACCTGCCGGAAAATCACAAAAAAACACTGAAAAAGGCATTGCCGACGAGAAAAAAGTACTGAGAATGCCTCCGCCAAGAGCTTTCCCGGCACTTTTCTGAAACCGCTGGTAAAATACCCGCAGTAAATTAAAACCGACTGTAATTTCACTTTCGCTGGCAACATAGAACTGCAAGTTATTATTCTTATTATTTTTTTTTATTTTTGTGTGTAAAAAAACCAACACTCTCTCTCTATTTTACAAACTTCAAAATTATCAATAGACACATAACCGACATAAGCTTCATAACATTCAGAGTAAATATACATCCAAATGTGTCAAAAATTCACAGAGTTCAACAAAAAATAATTAATTTAAGAGGCTCCCATCCTTTAATCATAACTTGTCCAACAACACCATCATCTAATACATCATCCAAAGCATAGACCAGTTCTCTATTTTCTTCCTCCCACTTTCGAAGCTTCTCGTTAGAATAAAAACAAAGCTTGATGATGGCCTATTTTGCTTCAGAATACAAGGTGAGATCTTCACACACTTGCTTTGCATCAGAGATTCCACTTTTATTTGGTATTCTGCCATTCTTTCTTTGCCGTGCAATCAGATTCAACTAACACCTGTGGCAAGTAAAGCTAAATAATTGGCACACTACAAAGAAAATAAAAGTATGCAACACTTGGTCCAAATTGTCCTTAAATGAATTCTATGTTCATCATGTCAGCTCAACATATTTCACATCAACATTTATCTAACAGGGCGGTAGTTTATACAAGGAGAAAACAAGTAAAGCAAGAACTGTTTACCGAGGCAAAGGGAATCCATTGATTGGGAATAAAATCAAGTCCTATTCCTAGTATGGCGCACCATACTAGGAATAGGGTGTCCACTTTTATTCTCATGCTCGCAATTGTTTTGAAAAGCTAGGTTATCAATCAGGCAGTTGGGCAGTCCTAGTTATTTTTCATGTACAACATGTCATGCTTGTGTTACAGTACTAATGGTTTGATTTAATGCAGATGCCAACCTCAGAAGAAAGAAGTTTCGAGTCCAATAATCATACAGTTTAGCACATATTAATGGATTGATTGATTAGTGTTACCAAAATTTTGAAAGCAAACTTGTTACCCTGCCATTTCAATCAGGCAGTTGGGCAGTCCTAGTTACTTTTCATGTACAATACTCCTAAATGTATGGACCCTCAAGACTATCTACCTTCATTTCTATGGCTATGGTGTATTAGTTGATTTTACAATGAGTACTATTGCAAATATAATGCATTTTAATCTGTTGTAGTTTACAAGTTCAGTTCATTTCAATAGGTGGCAGAGATTTAAGTTTATATAAATACTAATGCTGATGTGATTCTTAAATTTTCTGATGCAGGTTTTTGTGGGTGATGTTCCTTCCATGGTGTGAAGAAACGTAGCATCTATGCTATTTCCCCGCCAAAGTTTGTGGGATTTGAGTGTTTGATTGTAATATGGAGTGAGCAAATGGGAGCTTGTAGTTGCTGATGTCATTTCTTCTTTAAGCATAAAATTTTGTTATTCAGTAAGAATGGAATAGTATTAACTATTTAACGGACTTGCCCAAAATAGAAATGGCATTAAAGTAGCTTTGTTCACCTGGCAGGAGGAGAAGCTATCATCCATACAATCTTCCACAGTTGAGCTTTGGTTCATTTATGACAAATTCTGATATAAATTGACCTCTCCTCCATCAAGGCTGGATTGTCTGCAATGAGCTTGATTTTATATAATCTCTATTTTTTATCCTCATTTCAGGTTATTACAATATTCGAGGGTGTTAAAGTTTCTGTATTTCTTGTTCTTTTTAGCATTAGGTGCAATATTAGATTTTAATGGTTTAAAAATTACAATTATCCTGTTTCTGTTGATGGTTTGGGTTCCCACCTTGGCTTATAGGGGTTGATAGTCATACTGGTTTGATTTTGGGGGTTGGGCTGTTTGCTTGGGCTTGAATGTTTTGATGTTTTTTTGTGTGTGTTTCTTTTCTTTTCTTTTTTTTTTTTTTTTTTGGCACTGGAGGTGGGTTGTGCCTAATGGGCTTTTTGGCCTACTTTTGTATTGGCCGTGGGTTATGTCCCAACTCCCAAGTAAATTTGTAATTTATTTCTTTATGGATCAACTGCAACCACTATAGATGACCGAGAAATTGGTTATAAACTTATAAGGGCGTGTTTGGGTGAAACAATTGTCAGAAATAAATTTTTCTTGCTGTTTTTGGTTTTTTTTCCTCTCTCAACACAACTGAACTAAAGAGCCGTTAAAACAGTGCCTTGAGGCTTTCTTGGGCAGAAAAAAAGCTAAAAAAATAAATAAAATTTTTGTTTTTTGTTTTTACTTATTATGCTATTATAGCCGTTAACGGCTGAAGACTATACTGTCCCAAAAAAAAAAAAAAAATTTCAAAAATTTATTTCTTAACAAAATTAAATTTATTTTAAAAAAATGATTTCTTTTTTTTCTTTTTAATAAAAAAATTGCCTTTGTTTTCACCTCTATAAATAAATGCATGAAATGAAAACTTTGATTTAATCAACAAACAATTTCATTATTAATTTTCTTCCTCCCACTTTCGAAGCTTCTCGTTAGAATCAAAACAAAGCTTGATGATGCCCTATTTTGCTTCAGAATACAAGGTGAGATCTTCACACACTTGCTTTGCATCAGAGATTCCACTTTTATTTGGTATTCTGCCATTCTTTCTTTGCCGTGCAATCAGATTCAACTAACACCTGTGGCAAGTAAAGCTAAATAATTGGCACACTACAAAGAAAATAAAAGTATGCAACACTTGGTCCAAATTGTCCTTAAATGAATTCTATGTTCATCATGTCAGCTCAACATATTTCACATCAACATTTATCTAACAGGGCGGTAGTTTATACAAGGAGAAAACAAGTAAAGCAAGAACTGTTTACCGAGGCAAAGGGAATCCATTGATTGGGAATAAAATCAATGCAACCTGAGAAAGGAGTTCTAGCCTAATATTCCATTTAATTGAAAAGCAAAATTGACTTAAGAATTATCCAAACAAGTTTTAGCAATAAGCCATGAGTAAGGTCTAAGCTATCCTAAGCCACTAAAGAGAGGGAACATCTGTTAAGAGGGCCTTGTATAAAAATACAAGGGTGTATCAGATAGCAGACAAAGACAAGCTGTTGACAGTCAATTTTAAACCTTCTGCACCAGCTGGGATTAGAAAACATCCTCCAATCTTTGCTAGAGGCGACGTTTCCAATGATGGGAAAATTATCTCAATTCATTGTAGTTTCAGTAGTTTTTATGTCTTGAATTTATGTTGCACAATGTTGATCAGATCACTTTGCATATATATATATATATATATATGCCATTGAACACAAAGTTAATTGAAGAAAAGCCTATCAACATATATATGCCATTGAACACAAAATTAATTGAAGAAAAAGCCTATCAACATATATATGCCATGGAACACAATCAAATGAAGAACCAGTCCTCTTTTATTTCACCTTATAGCTTCCTGTTTCGTTAGGCACGTAATAGGACCACAATGTACCAAAACTTTCTAGACTAACAAAGTTCATACCAACCACATTTTTTTTAAGTCTAAAAAGAAAAAAGAGCTTAATTGAAAGGCTGATCATAGAAAGCAAGGCAACTATATGACCATCTTCCTACTTCCCATGTAATATATACAACGGGATAATAAAGTTTTCCTTGCATGCATCACAGGTAATATATAATAGATTACTGAAATAGTAGCTCCAAAACAAATTATTTTACATATCCATATATCTTCCTACTTCCCATGTAATATAGTAGACACATCACTAATGGAAACATATACTAATAAAAGAAAAACCTTCATTGACTGCAACCAGAAGAACTGACCGGCATCCATCCAATTCATTCCTTGCCATCAGCAGCACAAAGTGATCCAAGTTGGACAGGGGCTTGGGTTCCCACCACCTTGGAAGAGCCATAAACTGACAAATCCACGCCCTGAGCTTTCTCCTTTTCAATCTGGTCTTTGATTCAGAAGTAAGTAATTCTCAGCCATCCTACAAAAGTCGGAAGTAGTAAATTTAAATTTTCCATAACTATTAACTCTGGAGATTTGCGTAACTTCTTCAACAAACAAATTTGACTCAGAATAGTAACTGAAATTACGTCCAAATTAATATAGATTTGAAGCTTTCAAACAAGCAACTATGGAAGAAACATACTGTACTTATTGTAAATGCAACAATAAGATCATGAACTAAAGCAATTAATGCAGATAAAATTCAGACTCTTACCCATCATCTAGTTAGCTACAGTACTACTAATGAAAAATTTTACCCAATGTGAAACCATCTCCAGTCTTGAACACTTTACTTGTCAAAAAAATAAAATCTCCAGTCTTGAACACAACATTGCCTAGAAAGAAATTTGACCACTAAGCTCTAACAATGACATATTAGTTTAAATTGGTCAGCCCCAACAATTTATGATCTATCCAACCATACAATGAACTAGGGAGGAATTGCTAATGAAGCAAAGAAGTGAGACTTATATTAATTCCATAAAGTACTTTAAAATGGTTCAATATCCAATGCTAGAACACAGATTGAAAATATTTGAATAAGATAATAGAGGCATTTTTTAATTTTTCAACTAGCACAGTCTGATCTACAGTAAAAATCCATACATAATGATGATAAAATTGAGCAATAAATCACCTCCGAAACATTTGTATTCATGGTACTAATTCAAACAAAATAATCAAAGATGGCACTCATAATGTGATTTGGGGAACTCAGATAAGTACCAAAAATACTTACAACAGGAAGCATCCTGAGATGGAAGTTTACAGAACTTCAGAAATTTTGAAGCATGAAAGATAGGAAACTCACAAATCTATCAAGATTAGCATTCGACCTTCGAACAAAAAAGTGATGGCAAAGAACCATGGCAGAGTCTATAGGGGTTTGCAGCTTGCAAGTAAGGGGAAAAAAAAAAAGGATTCACAGGACTAATCAGGTGTTTTGGGTTGTTGAAAGTGTCTCCTGCTATCTTTCCATTATTTAAGCCTTTAAAAATTTAAAATTTCTGATATTTCAGAATAAACAAGCATAATAGTAAGAATGAAACTTAAAAAATGAAGCAAATTCATAGGGAGAGATTTTTTCCATAGCCTTCAGTAAAGAAACCCAATTCAACAAATTCTTAACCTAGTTATACGCAATTCAAACAATTTCACATGCATATACATATATGCATGTGTGTGTATATATAGAGAGAGAAGACGACCTGAACAACCCCAGCAAAGGACTAGCTCCAACCATTAGCGAGTGAGAGGGGAACGATGTCCACTGACATAACAACTTTGACTATCTCCAAAGTGATGAACTGATGAACTCATCGAATATTGGCCGTGAAATTCGTCTTCATCCCCAAATGAACCGCTCGTGATGGACTGAGCTTCCTCCGAAGAAGCCCTAACTTCAGTCGATCAAAGAGATCGAAATTTATGCCCATCGTTTGCAAATCGAATTCTCAAAGTACTAGAACTTGTTGAACAACCATGGATTCGTGATGCTTGTTCGGATTGCGAAGGGTTTAGGGTTTTGAAAGCTCGAATGTAGATGGTAACAAATCAGTTGGTCAGCAGAGGTGAGTAATTCATGATGTGAGAAATCGATTGGTGATGATGTGAAATTCAATTGCAAGGGATTGAGGAATGCTCTTTTCTAGGGTTGAGATTTTTCATCGAAGACCTGATTGCCAAGAGAATATTCTGCGACAATTATTTATAATCAAAGAGAAGAGAAGAGAAGAGACGAGACTAGAGAGATGATACTTAAATACATATTTATTACCTCTGCCCGGTTATTTCTGGCGGTTTTGCAAAAACTGCCGGTTTTGTCTACACTGGCAGTTTTTAAAAACTGCCGGCAATAAAGGCAAATTTCCGGCACTTTTAGAACCCCCAATAAAAAACTGCCGGTGTACGCTATAAATCTTGTAGTGAATAGAGACCTTAAGGCATGTTTGATAGCTATATTTGTTTTCTTATTATGCATAATATTTTTATTGTCTATTTTCTTAACTTAATCTCTCAAGAGGTTTGAGTCTCATCGATAATAAATTTGACTCCTTTAATAGAAATATTGAAAACGTGACGAAATGGAGGAGAAGAACTTTGATGCTATGTTCGGTTGCATGGAATCCATGCACCAGTTTCATACAACAAAACATAATTGAATCTAAAGTTGAGAATTTTGAAATATTATTGATGAATGAATATATATCTATATCCCTTATAAAAGTGAATTTAATTTCTAATATTTATATACATTTTAAAAACAATAGTTAGTTTATATGATACCAATAGTTTTAAAGGAGACCATAACAAAGCTAATTTCCAAAAGACATAAGCCGTTAAGATGCATATTGTCAAGGGTCATCAGTTGTCTATAAATACCTAGGAGTCCTGTACATTAAAATCTCATAAAATAAAAAATTTCTCCTTGCAAAAATGTTATTGTATTTCGAAGCCTAGAGAATTCTTTTTCTAATTGCATTAACGTCTTTATTTAATATTTAGTTTTTTTATGTGGATAGAAGTTGTTGTGAGTCATCAGATTTGGGGTGTTGCCAACTCTTCTTTTTAAACAATTCTCACACATTCTCTCTAATTTAACGCTAGTGACTCTTTTTTTTTTCCCCATCATCTCTGCCTGATTCTTCTCTCTTTTCTTTGCTCTTATGAGTACATTGTTACACTACACACACCCAAATATACTAATTTGAATGGCTTTTCTTTCGAAAGGTTGCTAATTTGAATGTTATGCGTATATATGCGTACGCATATATCAGTATAAGCTGTTAAGATGCCTGTTGTAGTCAAGGGTGGTCAGTCGTCTATATATACTCCTATAGGTTAAGATATCGGGAATGCAAATTAATTTCACGGATAGCAAGACAAAACATCCTCAGAAATTTTGAAGAGACAAGATGAGTGTAGCTCATAGCATCAAGGGTTCAACTTAATTAACTTCTCCTAAAGAAAATTTCGGGCCTCTCAATAGCAACATGAGACATCAACCGAAGTGGTTAATTCAAATGAATCCAAAGAAGTTAAGAAATTCAAAATAAAAGTAATAATTTCTTATGGCTCCAAAAGAAGAAAGAAAAAGAAGAATTTCAGAAGCAGATGATGACACACACGAATGCTCAACCTTAGAAAATACAAACACGAATGCTCAACAAGGAACAAAACAACTGTAATTTAAAGGTTAAGGTGCCAATTAATGGAAATTTTAGTATTTGGATTAAAAATACAATTTATTGAAAAATATTTGAACTTCCACAATATGTCATTGACAAGATAGTTGATGCTCTAGTCAATGGAACATGCAAATCAGTGTAGGAAATTTTCTTATACGTCATTTTCCTATGGGATAACAAGTTTGTTATCAAATTCTTAGTAACACCAAATTCACCAATCAAATGTCTAAATGAACCAAAGGTTTCCAAACTTAGAAACTGCATGATAAGAGTATGTAATTATCCTTTGATGATCATATTCGGGCGTAATACTCTCCTCTCCGTCCATTTGTAACAAGGGGTATCTCTAATCCTCCAAGAACCAGAATTACCCCATCACCGTCTGCTATTGTAAAGACCTCACACCAAAACTCCTCATCCTCCTCATCATCATAATCATGCGAAAACAAACCGAAAACTTTATATTTGTTCCTATCCAGAATGAATCCCAAACCAATTCCCCCAAATTTGACCAACTTTCAGGCAATTTGAGAAACTCATGGGTGCTTGGGTTACATACATACACATGAACAAAAGGGACCAAGCATATCAGACCGAAACAAGAAATCCAAGAACTAATATGATCATCAAAGAGCTTAGTAAAGTTGTCACATAATGTTCCATTGTTCAAGTCGACAAATGTTATCCGAACAGTTGATTAAGTCTTGACATTTTCGGAGAGTTCAAAATTAAGATTAGTGCACAGCAATAGAGGGGTTGTATTAGATAAACGGGTGTGCAAATTCAAGAGCAGTTGATCAGAAGATATCAAAAAGAGCCATTCATTAGAAATTGACCTGAACTTGCAGAGGTCCTTTACTGGGAGTCTGATTAGTATGTGGATCAGTATCTCGCGAGGTAAATCAGTACCTTCTGTGACATCGTCTTTGTTGTTGATGTTCAGGGCCAATCTTTCGGGAGGTTTATGTAAACGCTCTTCAGCATCTTCCATTTCCAGACAACACCCTAGATAGATATCTCAAAACCCCATTCACCGTTGAGAAGGGGAAAGAAGACAGTGGGTGATAAAAGAAGAAAATAAGGGGTTAGGATTTGAATATTTTTATAAATATACCATTTTTTTTCTTGTTAAGTACAGATCATGGCTAGTACTAAGGTGGTTGGTTTTAATTTTAGGCTGAAATGTTTATTAACAACAATCAAATCAATTTGTTGCAACGAGTTTTAGATATATATTTTTTATTTTTTTTATTCTTATTCTTATTTTTTACTCTCATTTTAAAGTAAGTATTCGTCTTTTTATTTTTATTCATCGTATTTAATAAGTGTTCAATTTAAAAAGTAAATGTATTATTTTTGTAATATTAATAATTTATTTTTTTTTCCTTTTCATTCAACCTATATAAATAAATCATCACTAATGATCTACTATGATTAAATTTGATAATTTATTTATTATTAATTAAATAAAAAATAGTAATAATTTTACTCTTAAAAAGTATTCTACAAAAAATTCACTTATTTATTATTATTTATTTATTATATTTTATTTTATGTATTTATTTATTATTTGGATAAGAGACCAAATTCATGTTAAACTAGGATAAGGACTAACAAAGGAAAAAAATTTTATTCTATCGGAAGGTAAATATTGTATAAATGAAGAAAGAATATACAAGGCCCAAAAGCCCAACCCTAAAAGAAACTGAATACAGCATGTATTCCAAGCAGCCCATCGAGGCCCAAAAGAAGAATAAAGAGAATTGAAGCCTAAAGAACCCTAAACTAATGTTTTCTTTGCCTTCAGTCATATCCGCCGGTGCGAACAACAGGCGAGCACCGACTCCATCTTCAGTCGGTGGTTTGATTGAATAAGGAAAGTAGGAAACATATATATATATATATATATAATGGCAGCATAAAGCAGGTTATCTAACCTGCCAAGAAAATTATCGAATACCCCATTCGAAAGCACAAAAAGAAAAACTCTGCTCGGCTCTAAAACCCTAGTTGAAGGAAAATTTGGGGTATGGCTATGGAGAAAGACGAGTTATCACCGATCCTTCCGTACGATCTCATGACGGACGTACTGTCAAGGCTGCCCGTGAAGTCTATTGTACGGTTCAAGTGTGTATCCAAGTCTTGGCTCGCCTTGTTCGCACATCCCCACTTTGTGAGCCTTCACCTCACTCGATCCCGCAACTCCAAACTCGTGCTTGCATATTCGCTCGACTTTCTTTCAAATTTTCTTCATCGTCCTAATACATTGAACGACCTTTTCGTGCTGTCTTGCGCGGCATTGTTGAAGCAGCAAGTGATTATATTGATTTAATCACTTGCTATCAATTTGCTTTATTCTCCCATGTAATTTTTGACTACAAATAATGATTTTTGACTATCAATTTGCTTTATCTGTATTAGTCAAAAAGAAAATAAAAAATTTGCTTTATTCTCCCATGTAATTTTGCTGCAGTTGTTGTTATTCAATTTTCATACCATTGCTGTTAGAAATATATAATTTTAAATTTATGTATGTATATATGCTTATATACATGATGAGGAGATATTTTTTGATTTAAATGCCAGCTTCATCCATTTTCTTGATTTTGATTCATGTACTAATGCAAGAGGAGGCAGCAGCCAGACCACTTGCTTGCTGGAGAAGTCCACTTCCATTAGGTGGTGTGATGCTCCCTTTAATTTGACTCCATGCTCAACTATCAAATTTTGCAATTTTTTTAATGAAATGCTAAGCCAAACAAGAACTTCTGCCCATGGCTGTTAAACAAATATCCCTTAATGCTAATTCTTTTCTTTTTTCCTTCTGGATATGTACCTCAATGCTATTTCATCAATACTAATAACATAATATTATGTTTTAAGAAGATCTGCCCAGCAGCTACAAGTATCCAAATGTCATTCTACAATTCAAAACTCAAATCAGGTGGAAAAAATCTGAAGTTTGCATCACTGAAAAGAACTATAGAAGCAGCACCCCTTCCACAGAATGGATGGGAACATCATCCACAAGAGCCTTCCTGGTTAGAAAGCTGCAACACCGAATTAAAAAGGTATCAGTATCAGTATTTCTGGGACCAATTGATATGAACCAGAACCGTATCATGATATAAACAGGATTAAAATGCACAATACTTGTAATATAATTCATTGTAGAAAAAAATGAACCACTAGCTATAGAAATATAGGGGAAGAGTTATGAGCCTACGTAGAAAAGAAAAGTCTAGCAAGTAAAGGTGTGAAACAAAAATCTCTAGAACTACTATGGGGTAACAAGTTTGTTATCAAATTCTTGGCAAATCCAATCAAACGTTAAAACCAACCTAATGTTTCCAAAATTTAGAAACTGCATGTGTTAAGAGTGGTTCTTTCTAAATAGTTTTCCTTGATAGAGCATTTAGCATAAATTTGTTAAGAAAAATGGTTCCTGTCATTATTTTAAACTCTAAGAACCTCTGAAAAGAGAAAACCGCAACCCTTGAAATTCTACGACTGGAGAAGCAATTCAATATATGTACAATCAGAGCTAATTAGAACAGTACATAAGAGTGAATGCTGGAATACAAATCAAAAAAGAAATATAGTAGTTACCCGGCATTTGCCGTTTAAGCCAATGAAGTACTAATATGTATAACAGCGCATAAGACCAGAGTAATGTTCTATCTGTTTTCTACCAGTTCATTCTGACTTATTGTGTGAAACAACTGCTAGACTTGTAAACTAAAGTTGCTATAAAAGAGTTTATTATCAGATGCTTCGTCTCTGAGAGTCCACAAGAAGGTTAATTCCTCATATTGCAGAAAGCTCACCTTAATGCTTTTGAGATGTGGTAAACGGCTAAAGAACTAAACGTGTAAAATGAAAACAATGCGCCTATAAGTCAGTTTTAAGGGTAGGTGCCATTTTCACCGAAGGTTCATTATTTTAGCATGCAACTATCATTCCATTCTCCAAGGAAAAGGTTGAGTTTCTCAAATTTTTGTCAGACTGGTATTGTAGCAAATGCATGACATATAGCACATGACAAGTAAACTAGGATTGCCCGGGTGACCAGATTGATAATGTAAGCATTTCAAAATAGCTAAACAATGTGTTAATCTCCTTAAATAACAAACTCATGCACACCAAAGCAATAATGTTCAAATGCAAATTATTCATGGGAAGCAAGAGCAAACATCCTCAAAATAATTGAAGAGACGGGATAAGTGCACCTCATAGTATCAAGGGTTCAACTTAATAAACTTCTCCTAAAGAAAATTTCAGGCCTCTCAATAGCAATATGAGATATCAACCACAATGCCATAATTCCAATGAATCTATAGAAGTTAAGAAATTCATAATAAAAGTAATAATTTCATATGGCTCTAAAAGAAGAAAGAAAAAGAGGAAGAATTTTAAAAGCGTATGACACACAAAACATCTATTGGAACATGACTGCTCAACAAGGAACAAAACAACTGGAATTTAAAGGTTAAGTTATAGCATGGATTACAAAATATAGTACATATTATATAAAAATATTTGAACTTCCAGAATATGTTATTGACAAGACAGTAAATCGGTGTAGAAAATTTCTTATATGGCATTTTCCTATGGGGTAACAAGTTTGTTATCAAATTCGCAACACCACCAATCGAATGTTTAACCAACCTAAGGTTTCCAAAACTTATAAACTTCATGTGTTAAGAGTTGTTATTTCTAAATAGTTTTGCTTAATTGAAAATTTAGTATAAATTTGGCAAGAATCATGCTTCCTGTCAAGTACTTTAAACTCTGAGAAACTCTTACAAGAAAAAACCCACAACCCTCAAAGTTCTAAATCACACTAGGACCAGATTGTGAAGAAGCACTTCAATGGATGTTCATTCAGTCATTCATAGAAGATCAGGACAGTACATAAGAGACTGAAAACCGGAATACAAATCAAAAATGAAATAGAGTAGTCATCCGGCATCTACTGCTCTAAAGCTCCACTACTAATATAGTACTTATCCGGGGTTTGGATTACAAAATACGGAAAAAAATTCTAGAATAACATTTGACCATCCACAATATGATGTTGACAAGATAGAGCCCTAGCCAATGCAACAACTAAATCAGTGTAGAAAACTTTCTTATATGGCATTTTCCTTTTTCTTCTACATACCTAGCTTGGTGCATGTGGGCTTGGGCAATCGACACTTTTCAAAGTAAGGCCTTTTACCTTCACCATTTGCAAACTGTTCAGCATATTATGAATATTTGTCAAACTGTGAAGATATAATTTGTTTTTTCTTTTAATTTATTTATTGAACTAAAGTTTCCAGCCAAGTCCTGATTTGTAAACAGTACTACACCCTTCCCATTCTTTGATTTATAATTTAGTCATGATCGTGATACATTCATGGCCAGTACCATGCAATGTTATGCTTTTATATGACTAATATTTTAAGTTCAAGTTATTATATGTTCAGTTCAAGTTGTCTTTTATGCAAAGTTGAATCTTGTGCTGGCAAGTATTCAATATATACTTTTTAATTTGCTTATGATCTCTGCAATCTTCTTCGCACTAACCTTAAAATAAATACCATACATTATATGCTACACATCACATATATATGTGTGTGTGCCTGTGTCTGCGGGTGGGAAGATGCCTAGAGTGATTGTTTTCGCAATCTAATCTTTTCGGATAGCTAATCCATGGGTCAGTCACTTCATACAAGCGACTCATGCACAATAGAAACTAAGAACAATATGTCATTAAGCAGTTGCAAACAAGAAAACAAACTCCGCAAATGATTTTCATCAATGACAAGTACAAACATAGTACAAATAATAGAGGAGAACGGATGTTGGCACCAACTCATAGCAACAAGCACTAACCTTAATGAGTGCTGCATGTGTCTTCAGAATGAGATAAAACATCATCCCCAATTATAGAATAGCATTTAATTGAAAAAAATTCAAACAAATTCAAATTCTGTAATTAGTAACATACCATAAAGAGTCCAGAAATATGAAATCCACAAGAATCAAACTTGTTAACAGATCAAGCGGATGATATCGAACAGGTGAGTGTATAATCAAGGTCACCCCAGGTGTTCTTTCGATAGCAACATTGTCAAGCACAACTGTTCGGAGTTAATGATGTCTCTATCTGCTTCCAAGAGCAAATAAGCTAGCAAAGTAAACACGCCGTTTTGTTCCATCTGCATTTGATTCTTCAGCTCTTCTGAAAATCCCATTCTCACAATTATAGTAATACAGATCTCCACGATTTGACTTGCTAAAAGAATAGTAAAACATATCTCCTTGATTTGACTCGATCAATATTTCTCCTCTAACCTCAGCCAAAGGTCTGAAACCCATATTATCAATATACCCATCCACGGTAGAGAAGTTAATGCTGTATTCTTTTACCCATGTGTAATTACTGTGATCCTTCAACGTCCATACATCCATAATTGAAATGCAAAAGTTATCCACTAAACACAAAACCCCTTTCAGCTCAACCAAAGACAACCAATACTCAGTGAAGTCTGAATAATCTAAATCTAAATAGTACTGGGGTTAGCTAATGAGTCCAAATTCTTCCTTCTCTAAATCCAAAGATAAAACTTTTGTGGGTATGCAACCTAAATCTGAGACCATCCAATAAATAAAACCATTGACACATACCGACGTGGTGCCCTTCTCCACGTGTATACAAGGGGTTTTTCTAATCCTCCAAGAATCAGAATTACCCCACCACCATCTGTTATTGTAAACATCTCACACAAAAGATTTCTATCATCCTGGTGTTCTGGACGAAAGTCAGGAAACAAATGGGCAACTATATATTCGTTCCTAACCGGAATGAATCCAAAACCAATATCTTGTACGGCACAAATAGCTTTGGGCAATTCCAGAAGCTCATGGTTGCTAGGGTTACATACATACACCTGACTAAAGGCGATAAAACATATCAGACCAAAGCAAGAAATCCAACTACAGATATGATCACGAAAGATGGTAGTAAATTGGTCACACAATGATCCGTTATTCAAGTCAACAGTGGTTATTTTCACCACTGATATACCTGCACGGCCGTCATTTTCGCTTTCTATAGTACCATTACAAGTAGTGTATAGAGGGGTTCTATAAGATAGACGGGTGTGCATATTCAAGAACAGCTGATCAGAAGATATCAAAGCGAGCCATTCTTTAGAAACTGACCTGAACCTGCAGAGGTCCTTTACTGGGAGTCTGGTGAGTATATCGATCAGTATCTCGCCAGGTAAAGCAGTGCCTTTTGTGACCTCGTCTTTGCTGTTGATGTTCGGTACCACTCTTTTGGGAGGTTTATGTAAACCATCTTCAACATCTTCCATTTCTAGAGACAGCTTAGATGGATGATGCCTCGGAACCCTTTCACCGTTCCGAAGGGGAAAGAGAAGAGAGGTGATAAAACAAGAATAAAATAACTTTTCACATGAGACAACCTTTAATAATTAATACTTGTAGTTTATTGAAATTTAGGAAGTAAAAAGAAATAAATTAGCATTCATATTAGAAAAAATTTGGAAAGAAGGGAGTCAAGGGTTAGTTTATTAAGAATAGTATTGTAATTTAAAAGTGTATAATTTAGGATAGTATATTAGTTCAAAATGTTCATAATAACACAATTTATTTTCTCTTCTTTTTTGACCATATTTATGGGATGAAAATTTATAAAGTTAAAAAAAAAAAAAAGATGACTCATATTTCTTATTATAATTTCTCTCGTTGTCTCCTTCGTATCAAATAAATGAAATTTGGTACTTTCTTTTTATTTTCCCTCCACCTTTATTCCTTTCTTCCTGCATTAGAGTTTTAAAGGGAAGTAACATTTCATTTTATAGTGTATAAAGATATAAATAATGAAAAAAAGAGAGAGAAAAGTCTACTATGATAATGTTGTTGTTTTTAATAATTAAAATATAATGAATGCTACGCTTAAAAGTTAATCAGACCTCATTTCATTTTTTTATTATTATTGTTATTTTTATCTCGATAAGAAAGCACTCACACATTCCCTCTCACACACTATTTTGCCCACACTCGATTGAATCTACTCTATTTTGCACACACTCGGTTTAATCCCCTGTGAATGAAGATGTTATATCATTGTATCGGATACCTTTTCAAACCACAATTTTAATTTCCTAAGCCAACTAATTGAATTGGGAGAGTGATTTAGCCTACTTTTTATTCTATATAACATAATTATATTTCAAAAGTTTATAACACCTTTCTCTCACATAACTTCTTGGACTAGTTTTTTTCCTAACTAATTCTATTTTCTATATGAATTAGAGATGTGTTCCTCTCTTCGTAGTAACTCCAATGGCATTGCCCAATTTTGGCAATCTGGCCAGCAATTCCACCTCAGTATTTTTCAAGAGTCATATAAGTCTTTTCAAGGGTCACGTCAGCGTTTTACACTCTTCAAAATTTAGCTATCACATGTGCTCCAATTGTGCATTTCGCTCTCCAAAAATATTAATATTTTTAATAATTTTTTAAAAACTTTTCCTTACCGGCTATAGTTTGCATCTTATATAAACAATCATTTTCTCATCTCATCATTACTACACTCATCTTTATTCATTCTAGCAAAATTTCAATTCACATCTCCTTCAATCTCAAAATTCCAATGACTTCTTCATCACGATATTTTCCTTTGTTAGACTCTAATTCTTTATCTTCTACATCATCATCCTTATCTAGCAACCCTATTGTCGCATTGATTTAACAAAATCAAGACCTTTTAAATTTGTTTTTGAATTCAATGAACCCAGATATAGTAGAACAAGTCTTTAAACTGCGTAAGAGATGGTACATTTATCGTGATCGAATGGGAAGTCACCGTCAACTAATGAAAGACTACTTATGATGAGAATTGCACATATCCACTGGAGTATTTTCACAGACGATTCAGGATGCGACGAAAACTATTTCTTCGTATCATGAATAACGTTAAAGCTTATTACGACTACTTCGCCCCAAAAAGGGATGCAATAGGCTGTTTGGGATTGTCTTCTATACAAAAAATGACAATTACAATACGTATACTCGCATATGGTTATGTAGTCGATCATTGTGACGAGTATATTAAAATCGGTGAGAGCACTACTATTTAAAGCCTGATGGCATTTTGCAAGGCTGTTATTGGTATGTATGAGGAAGAGTACACGTGTCCACCTACCAAAGCTAACATACCACGGTTGCTACGAGAAGGGGAGGAGAGAGGATTCTTGTGTATGCTTGTATATATCAATTGTATGCACTGGGAGTGGAAGAATATCCCAGTGTCGTAGCATGGTACGCATAAGGGACACCCCCATACGCCTACGCTCATATTGGAAGATGTAGCCACAAAAGATTTTTGGATTTAGCATGCATTATTTGGAATGTTGGGTTCACACAATGATATTAATGTGTTGGATCATTCCCGGGTATTCGACAGTGTTTTCATTGCCCAATTGCCTTCGGTTAATTTCGTGGTGAATGACCATCATCACCATAGAATGGTGTATTACTTGTCTGATGATATATACCTTGAGTCAGCAACTTTGAAATAGACCATCTCGCACCCAACTATTGGAAAATAAGAACTTGTTCCTCAAAGAGACCTGGAACGAAGATGTGGAACGAGTTTTTGGGATCTTACATATCAAGTGGGCAAAAACGCGAGGACTAGTGCATTTTTGGGAGAAAGAGGCCTTGTGCCTCATAATGAAAACATGCATTATCCTTCACATTATGATTATGGAAGATGGGCATCATGCCAATGTTAGAAGATGCACTCCGCCACTAGAAGAGACAATCTTGATTTCCATATTAATTCAAAACCCATCGGTCTTTGCGGCACATAACTACTTTCGCCAAGTCCAAATTCACAATAAAAAGACAAATTTGTGGTTTATAAAAGATCTAATTGAAATTTTTGAAACCGTTTTGGTGATAAAAACGTTAAATTTATATTACATTTATTTGTTTTTAATTTGTTATAAAATTTTATGTAATAAAATATTTATTATGTAATGTTTTATTTCGGAATAAATAATTAAACAGTTTGTTGATATAAATTGTTTAGTAAATTAATAATGAAACTGTTTGTTGATTAAATCAAAGTTTTCATTTCATGTATTTATTTATAGAGGTGAAAACAAAGGCAATTTTTTTATTAAAAAGAAAAAAAAAAATCATTTTTTTAAAATAAATTTAATTTTGTTAAGAAATAAATTTTTGAATTTTTTTTTTTTTGGGGACAATATAGTCTTTAGCCGTTAACGGCTATAATAGCATAATAAGTAAAAACAAAAAACAAAAATTTTGATTTTTTTTTTTTTAGCTTTTTTTTCTGCCCAAGAAAGCCTCGAGGCACTGTTTTAACGGCTCTTTAGTTCAGTTGTGTTGAGAGAGGAAAAAAAAACCAAAAACAGCAAAAAAAAAAATTTATTTCTGACAATTGTTTTACCCAAACACGCCCTTATAAGTTTAAAACCCATTTCTCGGTCATCTATAGTGGTTGCAGTTGATTCATAAAGAAATAAATTACAATTTTACTTGGGAGTTGGGACACAACCCACGGCCAATGCAAAAGTAGGCCAAAAAGCCCATTAGGCACGGCCCACCTCCAGTGCCAAAAAAAAAAAAAAACACACAAAAAAACATCAAAACATTCAAGCCCAAGCAAACAGCCCAACCCCCAAAATCAAACCAGTATGACTATCAACCCCCATAGGTCAAGGTGGGAACCCAAACCATCAACAGAAACAGGATAATTGTAATTTTTAAACCATTAAAATCTAATATTGCACCTAAAGCTAAAAAGAACAAGAAATACAGAAACTTTAACGCCCTCGAATATTGTAATAACCTGAAATGAGGATAAAAAATAGAGATTATATAAAATCAAGCTCATTACAGACAATCCAGCCTTGATGGAGGAGAGGTCAATTTATATCAGAATTTGTAATAAATGAACCAAGGCTCAACTGTGGGAGATTGTATGGATGATGGCTTATCCTCATGCCAGGTGAACAAAGCTACTTTAATGCCATTTCTGTTTTAGGCAAGTCCCTTAAATAGTTAATACTATTCCATTCTTACTGAATAACAAAATTTTATGCTTTAAGAATAAATGCCATCAGCAACTACTAGCACCCATTTGCTCACTCCACATTATAATCAAACACTCAAATCCCACAAGCTTTGGCGGGGAAGTAGCATAGATGCTGTGTCTCTTCACACCATGGAAGGGAACATCACACACAAAAACCTGCATCAGAAAATTTAAGAATCACATCAGCATTAGTATTTATATAAACTTAAATCTCTGCCACCTATTGAAATGAACTGAACTTGTAAACTACACCAGATTAAAATGCATTATATTTGCAATAGTACTCATTGTAAAATCAACTAATACACCATAGCCATAGAAATAAAGGCAGATAGTCTTGAGGGTCCATACATTTAGGAGTATTGTACATGAAAAGTAACTAGGACTGCACAACTGCCTGATTGAAATGGCAGGGTAACAAGTTTGCTTTCAAAATTTTGGTAACACCAATCAATCAATCCATTAATATGTGCTAAACTGTATGATTATTGGACTCGAAACTTCTTTCTTCTGAGGTTGGCATCTGCATTAAATTAAACCGTTAGTACTGTAACACATGCATGACATGTTGTACATGAAAAATAACTAGGACTGCCCAACTGCCTGATTGATAATCTAGCTTTTCAAAATAGCTAAACTATGTGTCACTCTGTTCAAATAATAAAACTCATGCGCGCGCGCGCACACACACCATAAAAAATAAAAATAAAACACTTAAAAAATGTAATAGCAAGCGGTAAGATGTGAACAGAAAAGAATTTCATGAACAGCCAAGTGCAAACATGCTCAAAACAAAAGAACAAACAAGAGGAGTGCACCTCATAGTGTCAAGGGCTCAACTTAGGAAACTTCTAAAGAACATTTTAGGCCTCTCCAAAGCGACATGAGACATCAATTCCAATTCACAAATTTCAAACAATATTACGAGGTTTTAAATAAAGATGTTTAGTGCGTTAGCTCCTTGTAGAAAGGTCTTTTCTTTTAAAGGATGGTTCATTGAAGCTTTAACATTTTGGTTTAAAAACACATTCCATTTTTCTAGGAAAACATTAAAATTTCCATGATAACCCCAAGGCGTTGGCTCAAGTGGGTAAGAACTTGGCTTGGTGGGGGGAAGTCCATGATACCAAGTTGATAAGATTGTTGATGCCTTAGCCAAGGCAATGTGTGAATCAATGGAGAAATTTTCTTATATGATGATTTATCACCTATAATTAATTAAATTTAGTTTCATATGGATAAATTGGGTCCTTTTTTTTTTTTTTTTTTCCCTAGTTGGTACTCACATACACGTCTCTTCTGAGACTTGAACACATGACCTTCCTTTGAGAAGTAAGAGGATGATACCGCTAGGCCACTGGCCCGTTGGTGATAAACTGGGTCATTTAATATTAGAACTTAATTATTAATATATCTTAATGTCACTCCATCTAGCATGATAACATGCAAGTTTGGGCAACAAATACTTTTATAGAGTACAGCCTTTAACCTTTGCGACTAACCAACCCAAGGTGTCCCACATGTTATCAATATTGTTGAAGATCATCAATGCCAAATCCCCAAGAATATAAGGTGGTTATCTAATTAGGAAAAATATATGCTGAAATAAAATCTTCCAACCAACACCTGATTTAATAAAAAACACAACTTCCCTTTCTTTGATTTATGTAATTTAGTCATGATAGTGATATATGTTGGGGCACAACGGAAGCAAAAAGAACATTGAGATCCAACGAAAAACAAAATAAAATAGAGCAATCACGTAAACATAAGATTTACGTGGTTCACTCAAAATTTGGGCTACATCTAAGGAGGAAGAAATTCCACTATAATCATGTAGAGGTATTACAAAAGAAGAAAACACCGAATACAGGACCATGTACACAAACTCTATCTCCAGGGCAGGTGATAGATGCCCAAGCCTTACACCGTGTACCACTCCACAAGACTCGCATCGCCATCAGTCCTCTCTCTACCAAACTCGTAAACTCCCTCGACTCATCAACTCCTTCCACTCATAACTCTCAACAATAACCTAGGCCCAAAAATCCAATTCCTTGTTGGAAAAAGGATTACAATTATTTAGAGTCCAACACTTGCCAACCAAGAAATTACCTTATAAAGTACAACTTTAGAAACGAAATTGCAATAGAATTTGAGCCAAATTTCCTAAAAATCTCTACCTTGACTCAAATTCTATCAAGCCAATCATCGCTTCTCATGGCATTGATCCGGACAATTCCTTGCTTCAATCTTGATATCATCCGGCAAAACTCTGATTGTCCCCCCTCTCGTCAACTAATAAATTATTTTGTTTCCCATCTCTTGGTAGAGCTCGTGTGGACAAAAGGAAAAGATTGTCTGTTGAGGCAGAAGTAGAAGAACTATCAAATTACAGGAATTTAGCTATAATATAGCTTCATAAGTATGCATTTCTTAAATGGGTATGCCAATTAATAATACACATTGTATTAGGATACTACTCTTATTTCTTTTGCTCTTTTCCTTCCTTGTGAATTTGTGATATGATCTTCAAGAAACAGAACAGGAGTTTAAGGCCAGGACAGTAAGAAAATACATTTTTTTAGGTGTGTAGTCATTAATATTTTATTGATAACCTTTTGGTCAAGTCAACAATTCAAAATATTGTTTGGACCTACCATGAAATATGGGCTAATGGATCAACCTAAATTACTTAATTAGCTCAGGCACATTTCTAAAATGTATCACATGATAATTAGCTTTGTTTGGATTCATGTAAATGGTAGGCTAAAGAAGTGTGTGAAGAGGTTTTGGAAGCTCAGTTTGTTATTTTGGTGTTCTTTGACTACCTTGCGAGCTTTGTAGAGTGGTTTCAATGGCGCTAGATAACAATGTTAAGTTGAAGTTATTATATGTTCAGTTCAAGTTGTCTTTCATGCAAAGTTGAAATCTTGTGCTGGCAAGTATTCAATCATACTTTTTTTTTTTGCTTATGATATCTGCAATCTTCTTCACACTAACCTTGCAACAAATACCATGCATTATATTCTACACATCACATATGTGTGTGTGCGTATGATTGTTTCATGCAAAGTTGAGATGCCTAGAGTGATTGTTTTCGCAATCTAATCTTTTCGGATAGCTAATCCATGCGTCACTCACTTCATATAAGCGACTCATGCACAATAAAAACTAAGAATAATGTGTCATTAAGCAGTTGCAAACAAGACAACAAACTAGAGTGCAAATGATTTTCATCTATGGCAATTATAAGCATAGTACAAATAATAGAGGAGAAAGGATGTTGGCACCAACTCATAGCAACAAGCACTTACCTCATTGAACATGTGTCTTCATAGTAAGATAAAACATCATCCCTAGTTATAGAATAGCATTTAATTGAAAACATTTCAGACAAACTCATATTCTGTAACTAGTAACATCCCATAAAGAGTCCGAAAAGATGAAATCCATAAGAATCAAACATGTTAATAGATCAAATTAAAGACATCGAACATGTGAAAATATAATCAAAGTTACCCCAGGTGTTCTTTCAATAGAAACATTGTCAAGCACAATAGTTCGAAGCTAATGATGCCTCTATCTGCTTCCAAGAGCAAAAAAGCTAGCAAAGTGAATACGTCGTTTTGTTCCACCTGCATTTGATTCCTCAGCTCTTCTGAAGATCCCATTCTCACAATTATAGTAATACAGATCTCCCTGATTTGACTCTTCACAATTATAGTAAAACCGATCTCCTTGATTAGACTCGATCAATATTTCCCCTCTAACCTCAGCCAAAGGTCTTCTGCAAATATCAATATTCCCATCCACGATAGAGAAGTTAATGATGTATTTTTTTACCCAAGTGTGACTCCTGTGATCCTTCAACATCCATACATCCATAACTGGACTGAAAAAGTCATCCACTAAACACAAAAGCCCTTTCAGCTCAACCAAAGACAAACGAAAACAGTTGAAGTCTGAATAATCTAAATCTAAATAGTATTGGGGATGGCGAATGAGTCCAAATTCTTCCTTCTCTAAATCCAAAGACAAAACTTTTTCGCACAAATCAAAATCAGTGGCCAACCAATAAATAAAACCATTGACACATACCGACGCGGTACCGTTCTCCATGCTTCTACAAGGGGTTTTTCTCATCCTCCAAGAATCAGAATTACTCCCACCACCATCTGTTATTGTAAACATCTCACACCAAAACTCGTTACGTAAAAACACGTTGACAACTTTATATTCGTTCCTAGCCGGAATGAATCCCAAACCAATATCTTCAAACCAGAAACTAGCTTCGGGCAATTTCAGAAACTCATGGGTGCTAGGGTTACATACATACACATGACGCAGCGACACCAAACATATCAGACCAAAGCAAGAAATCCAGCTATAAACATAATCATGAAATATGGTAGTAAATTGATCACACAATGTTCCGTTGTTCAAGTCGAGATCGGTTATTTGAACCATTGATACACTATTGCCATTTTCGCTGTCTCTAATGCAATTACAAGTAGTGTATAGAGGGGTTGAATTAGATAGACGGGTGTGCATATTCAAGAACAGTGGATCAGAGGATATCAAAAGGAGCCATTCTTTAGAAACTGACCTGAACTTGCAGAGGTCCTTTACTGGGAGTCTGATGAGTATGTCGATCAGTATCTCAAGAGGTAAAGAAGTGCCTTTTGTGAACTCGTCTTTGTTGTTGATGTTCAGTGCCACTCTTTTGGGAGGTTTATGTAATCGCTCTTCGCCATCTTCCATTTCCAGAGAAACCCTAGATAGATAGGGTGTGTTTGGTGGGGTTGATTGGGAGGGACAGGGAAAGAAAAGAAAAGAAAGAATAGTACGAGAGTGTTTGGATAACTTAATTGAAAAGAAAAGGGAGGATAGGGAGGGATAATTATCCTTCCTTATCCCTTATAAGCTTTCTCTCCTAATTTGAGAAGATAGGAGAGAAAGGATAGTGGAGTAAGTTGTAAATTCTTAACACCAGAAATACCTTCCACAAATCAATATAAAGAAAAGTTATTCTATTTATGTCATAATTTTGTTTTTATCCATTATTTTTATTTTTTTCTTTTTTTACTTTTGTTTTTACCCATTGGATTGAACTATCACAAAGAAATATTCCAAATATCATATGTGAGATTTTGGAAATGGATAATATATGAAGTGGTTATGAAAGGGTAGGATAGTAATTTGGTCACTATTATTTCTTTTCTTTTCTCTTCTCTATCTAATCCAAACATGAATAACTATCATTTTTTTTCTTATCTCCCTGTCTATCTAAACATGAATTAAAATTATTACTATCCTTTCTTTTCTTTTCTTTTCTTTTCTCTCTTAAATAATACTATCATTTCTTTTCTTTTCTTCCCTGTCTGTCCAAACACACCCATAGATTTCTCAAAACCCAACTGCCCGCTGCCCGTTCACAGGGGAAACATCGATAAGAGACGTAAATAAATAAAGGATTAAATACACTCACACCCCCTGAGGTTTGCGTTATTTACAGCTAGATGAAAGTTAGCATTTTTTTGAACAATGACACCTCTTCAAGTTTGATAAAGTTAATAAAAACCCCCTAATCATTATCTCCCACATCTGGCACACGATAAAATGACCTAAATGTCCTTTGACTTGTCAATAACCACATTTAAATTATGAAATGACTTAAATGCCCTCTATAAGTAATTTTAATCCCCTCATTATATTCACAGTCCACCACAAAATAATTATATATATCGTGCGCGCGCGTGTGTGTATATATATATATATAATTTCAGCATCAATGGAGATCCAGTATATAAGAGCATCAATGTAGATGTCTCTCTCTAAAGACTCTTTCCTTCTATATCTAGATGCCAATGGAGATTCATCAATAGAGATGTTTCTCTCTAAAGACTCCAGATGTCCGTGTGTGTGTATATATAAATTCAATACTTCATTTCCAAATCATCCCTCAAGCTTCAAGCAATGAACCAAACCAAAAATTAATTGCAAAACTCACAAAATTTAAGAAAAGAATAAAAATAACAAATTGATTATTCAAAAACAACCTGAATATAAAGTACAAATACAATGTTTACACACACTAATTAAACTGATCCCATTATTGTTGTTTGGCATTCCCCAAAATTAATAGAATAACATAAAAATAGGGTTAGAGAAGAGTCACCAGTAAAATTTGCAGAGGGTTAGGGTTTGAACTGATAGAGTTGGGGTTAGAGAAGAGTAACAGAGAGTTTGGTCTCACAACTAACAAATCCACTCTCACCATACCCGACCATAGCTGCACGATTTGAACCCAAACAACAACTCTAATCGCCAACGATCTTGTCGGAATCTGCCACAATCGTCGCCCGAATATTCCCAAGCTTTCATCATCATCAACTGTCGTTGTGTTTTCACTGCTGCATCGTCGCCGAAATCTGATACCGTCGTCGTCCTTGGAGTGTCTTCACTGCTGCATCATCGCCAACAACCACGGTTAGAAAGCAGTTGTGTCAATTTTGGTTGTCACCGGAGCCTTCTTGTCGGATCTATGCTGTCGGAATCTTCATCAGAGCTTTCCGGGTAGCAAGATGTGGAAAAAGACATTCGGATCGTTTTTAGGAAAGACTTAAAAGAGATGAGAAAAAGTAAAAAATAAAAATTGAGTATTAATATTGCATTTTCTCATTTAGGGCATTTCGGTCATTTAATGTTTTTGATATTTTATATTAAAATTTAATAAGATATTAAAGGGTAAATTAGACATTTCAAATATTTAAGGCTTTGTTTGGATGCGAAATCTGACGGGGTCTCATTGTTCAAAAATTAGTTAACTTTCATCTGGCTGTCAATAATGCAAACCTTAGGGGGTGTGAGTGTAATTAACCCATAAATAAATTCATAGTTTATTGAAATTGAGGAAGTAATTAAAAAATCAATATATATATATATATATATATATATATATATATATATTAATATTACAACGTTTTGAACTATCAATTCTGTATTTAAGGTTCAATTTATCTCTTATATTTTCGAAATATAAAAAATGTAAAAGAAAAAGAAGAGTCTATGATGATAATGTTGTTATTATTAATAATTACAAAGATAACACCTTAAATTTGAACAAAAGAGGTATGTTGACGTGACTCTACACGAATTATGTGCATTCTAAAAGTCAATTCCACCTCACTTTTAATTTACTAGGCAACTAATTGAATTGGGAGATTATTTTGGCCTGTCATTTAATTATATATAAAACAATTAAACCAAATAAATTTTGTAAAACCTCTCCGTCTCTCACATATCTTCTTGGATTACTTTAAATAAAATAGATTTAAAAAAAAAAACCAATTATAATTTTTTTTTATGTGAATTAAAGATATGTTTATCTCTCCATGTTTTCAATTGAGCTCTTTGGAATTTTTTTTAATGATAAAGTACGCACCCACAATATTTGTACTCTATTCAGCACAGGACACTAGAGCAGGATTATAGACATACAATGAAGTTTTTATTCTTATTTTTTTCATACATACAATGAAGTTCAAAGTGCAGATTTGAAAAGCATAACAAACTGTGTTTATTGGACTCAAAACTTCTTTATTCGGAGGTTGGCATCTGCATCAAACCAATCCATTAGTATTGTAACACATGCATGACATGTTGTACATGAAAAAGTAATTAGGACAGCCCAAGTGCCTGATTCATACTCAGCTAGCTTTACGAAATAGCTTAACCCATGTGTCACTCTCTTCAAATAATTAACTCATTGCACACACACACAAAAAAAGAAAAAAAAACTTGAAAAATATTATAAATATATATGTATATAGAGTAATGTGAAGAGACAATAGAAAAAAAATATAGAAGGAGCAAGAGATATGTTATTAATATATTTTCTGATGTACATCATGAAGAACAAAATTAAGTAGATATATATAGGCTACAATCCAGCTTTCTATGGAAACTAATGTAAACATTTTCTCCTCACGCAAAGGTAAGTAGTGAATCATTATAGGTGACATAATTTTCAAGGTGTGGCTGACGCAAGGTCTGATGCGCGCGCGCACACATATATATATATATAATTCATGCCTTAGTACTTGATTGCATTACCTAATAGGTAATGTCGTGGATCCCACTTCCATAATACTCCCTTTGAAATCTACTATGTTACATTAAAAATATATCTCGTTAAAACCTTGTTAAGGAAAATTCAATGGAACAAAACCCTAGCGAAAGAAAAATAGTGTATTATTCTTATATATATGAAAATGGTATTATATAGGTTAAAACTGCCTCATTAAAACCTTGTCAGGAAAACCCAGTGGGACAAAACCTGGATGAAGGAAAAAAAGTACAGTATGTCAATACCTCTTCAATCAATTGTTCCTCCTCATTATTGCATTAGATCAACCCTGAAGATTCTTTAGTTGACGCATTCCAATGTTGTGCACCAACTTCTCGAATATTGTAGTTGGAAGTGCTTTAGTAAATAAATCTACTAGATTTTCACATCAACGAATCTTCTGAATATCAATATCACCCTTTTCTGGCGTTCATGTGCATAAAATAATTTTGGTGAGATGTGTTTGGCCCTATCACTTTTAATATATCCTTCTTTCATCTATGTAATGCATGCGGCGTTATCTTTATATAATACTTTTGGACTATCTTTTATTAATAAGAGACCACGTGTTGTTCGAATATGTTAGATCATTGACCTCGACCAAATGCATTCCCTACTTGGCTCATGAATTGCGAGTATCTCATAATGATTTGAAGAAGTTACAATCATTGTCTATTTCATAGATCGTCGTGATATAACAGTGCCGCCACAGGTAAACACATATCTTGTTTATAATTGAGCTTTATGTGGGTCAGAGAGAAAACTAGCGTCTTGCTAATAAATTGACTGAAAAGACTATGTCAGGCTGTGTTTTCGATCTCGTCCAATGTTTCCACAAGATTCAGATCATCAAATACACTGCAATAATAACAAAACCAGATTCTGATTTGTTAATAAAAATGCATCGACAAGGATGATTGTGCACATATCCTTCTTTGAGTAAATACTCGCTAAGGCGATTGTATCACATTCACCCAGATTGCTTCAATCCATATAAGGATCGTTGTAATTTTACCGAATACATACTACGTGGTTTTGTTTCAGGCATTTTAAATCCTTATGGGATTTTTATATAAATATCACTATCTAGTGATCCATATAAATATGTTATAATTACGTCCAATAGATGCATGTGCAATTTTTTTGTGACTGCCAAATTGATTATAAAGTGGAATGAGATTTCATCTATCATAGAAGAGTATATCTCCTCATAAGTAATATCATGTTTCTGTGAAAACCTTAAGCTACCAATCAGGCTTTATATTTCATAATTTTATTAGTATTCTCATTTCGTTTTCGTATAAACACCCATTTGTACTAAACAGGCTTTACACCCTCAGGTGTCTGGACCACTAGTCCAAAGACTTCTAGTCTAGCTGATGTAGTTAGCTTTGCATGTATTTCTCTTTTCCATGATGGCCAATCATGTCTTCGTCGACTTTCTTTGATATTCTGAGGTTCCGGATCCTCGTTATGTATATTAAGATCAATTGTATAAGAAGTATCCACGACAATTTCATTTATGTTCCATTTCTTTTCATAATTTATTGAGATCTCATTATTTTCAGGTACATTTGAAATATTATCATAGTTAGCTAACTTGACCTCGTCAGGTCTTTGTGCCTTGTCAGGTTCTTTTGCCATATAAAGGGCAATTTTATCACTGTTAGCTAATTGGGTCTCTTTAGGAGTACCATTGTCATCATTCGTCGTGTTCTTTGGCAGGTGCCTCATTTTATCACTTTTAGCTAACCGGGTCTCTACATGAGCACCCATTTCATCATGCTCCTTTGCATATACCATATTAAGTGTTTTTGCCTTATCAAGAGCTACTTTATCATTGTTAGCTAACTGGGCCTCATCAGGAGTGTCCATGTTATTATGCACCCATTCTAGTGCTTTTCATCTTTCATGGAACAGAATCTTTTGTACCTACTGGTTTGCCACACTTCATGTGTGCTATAGATGTATTTGCAACGCTGAGAAACTATCCCATCGGGATGTCAACTCATGGTGGCATTGTTTTTTAGTTTGCACATATGATATTATTACTTTCTTTGTATCATATTTTACTTTGAACTTCTTGTTCATATAGATAATTTCAAAACATTCCAGTAATATCATTTTGCATTTATGAACTTACATTTTCTCCCCTTCGAGGTGGGATAACATTCTTATTCAAATGATAATCAGCACATCGTGCTATAACGACATCGCATATTAGGATTTTAACTTATTTCATAAACAAATAAGAGAATAATTTTAGCAAATGAAATACTGTGTGTATAAAATAAGCAAACATGTTTTTGGTGGTATAACAATACCAATAAGATAATAAAATTTTTCTAGTATATATTTTTTATATTAGGTAATGGAAGTGAGACAGATATATTCCACATTATCTTCATCCTATTGGGAAAAATAATTTCGATAACAAAGGATTGTGTGTGATGGTGTTACTGTCCACAACACATATATCCTTACCTTTAGTTATAGGTCAGGTCCCTGCCTACTTAAATATGCAAACTTCATATTTTGATAACTTAAAATAAACTTTGACATGTAAAATAAAACATGATTAATAACATAGATGATAAAAGGAAGTATAAATAAGATGTGTGTATATTGCTAATTAAAAGATTAGTTCACCTCATAAAAGCTGAAATGTTCACATGCATCATATAAAACTTAATTCTATCATTGTCTCATTTTCTTGGATTGTGACTTAGTAAAGATCAGTTAAATGCTTTGAAGCATACGGTAAGAATCAGATAAATGCTTAAAAGCATATTGTGTAACCTTTTTCTCTTCGATGTTACACTGATAATAAGTAACTTCACATTGATCAAATTTATCATCGACACATTGATCAATTTTGCATTGATAACAAGCAACATGTGCCGTAGGGGTTGAGGCAAAAATTTTCCCTTTGCTTGTTTCATATTATTTTGGTCCCACCTTTAGGGATGCAATGTGAAATTCGAATTATAACCTCCATGGTGTTGGTAGTTAATTCTACCATGATTATACCCACGACCACATCCATGATTGCAAAATGAGTCTGTATTCGCTTTAGGGATCGTTTTCGATCCGATCGGACTAAAAATTTCTCAATAAAAGCTATTTATTTTGTTCTGACATAAATAGACATGATATCAACTTTAAATATTTCATAAATCTACACACTTAGCGTATTTAGTGGAGTATCATTTGTTCAATATATATCTTCTTTTTTCATAAAAGATTTCATCAATCTATATTCTCGGTGTGAAAAGTGAAGTATCTTTTTATTAATATATGCCTTTCAATAATATTTGCCTCCACATCAAATATTTCATAAATTTACGCACTCGGCGTGATAAGTGAATGATGTTCCTTTCAACATATACTTATGAGTAATTATTTTTCCACATTATCTCAATATAACTGATTATAAATAAGGCCGTATTTGCCAACAATTGCATAATCTTGCAACCGCAGTTGCATTTCTTGCATATTGAACTTTTGGGATGATCACGATACTTTAGATGATCATATCTCTTTTTTCAAATTTTGCCACAAAATAAGTGGGTCTCTCATCGTGAGGTATTCAATTTTGATTTCTCATTGATATAGTGGCAAAGGAAAATCATTACTTTTGTATGGTCCTTCAGGGACACTTGATGTCCTTTTTTTATATTTAAAAAAATGAATCTGTCCAAGAATCCATGACAAATAATTCTCGAATGACAATATCTGTTCAAGAATCGTTAACAAATAATTTTTGAATAACAACAAATTCAAGTTTTGTATAGTTCAACAAAAACATTTAGAGTCATTAAAAGAACATATATTCATTGTCCAATTTAGTAATACATAAAGGACAATCACTATGAAATTATTGTAGCACCACAATCATTATTTTATGATTATAGTGTTCAAAATTTGTATTAAAAAATATATATATTCATGGTTCAACCTTTTTGTGCCTTGAGCACCTTCCACCTTTTTATTTATTTATTTATTTATTTTAATACAATCTAAATAAAAATTACATTATGTAAAAGCTATTACAGGAAAGCAAAATTAAAGATGATGATTAGTATCGTGTGTCAATTAAATTTATTTTAATTGTTGTGGCTACAAATTCCACCAAGACATCAAATTTAAAAGAGGCAATAACTTTTACCTTGTCATGAGTACTATTTTAAAACCTATAGCAGTAAGGGGAAATTAGAGCTGTTTAGTGAGCACTAATCAAAATGAAACCATCCACTAGTAGGATAAAATATTACTCCCTCCGTCCCTAAATAGTAGTTCATTTTTTTCTTTTTACATGTCCCAAATTAGTTGTCCTCTTTGAAAATTCAAAGCATATTTTTATTATATTTCCATCATTGTCCTTTCTCTTTTTAAAAAATTTCAAACTTTGTAACTATATATATTTAAATTAAAAAAGATAATTTGGTAATTTTAAAAGGGAACAATGCATTAATTGCATGTCCCTTTAAAAATTCCAATTTCTAAACATGGACTTCTATTTAGGCACGGTGGGAGTAGCTGTCAAGATTACTAATTATTTAATGGTTGCTTTAATAAAAGTGACAACAATAATATATGGATTTGTCCACAGTGCTCAAGACAAGTAGATCATTATATGCATATACACATGCATTATATGCTTAGTTTTTTTTTTTTTTTTTACTATATTATATAAGTAATCTGTTAACACTTCAAACATGTATTTGATACCAAAACCCACACAACTATAATTGATCAAATAATATATATATATATATAAAATTTATTGAGACCACACGAATCATTAAAAACAATGCGGGTAAAACCAATCAGACAATTTTAAATAGGCAGTAAGACCAGCCAAATGAATAAATCATTAAATAATAAAGGTGATAAAACTGATCATATTTAGTAGATCATTAAATAATAAAAGCGATAAAACCGACTATAGTTAGTAGACCATTAAATAATAAAGGCGATAAAATCGATCATAGTGTGAGTACATATATATCACTTAGGTGGATAAATTAATTAATGAATAATAATAAATAGATAAGATTATTTTACCTTTTGGAGTCAGAAATATAATTTTCTTCAGTAAAACAAGCAAACCCAATAATCTATCAAAATTAACATCACAAAAGAGATATATTGAGTTAAGATAGAAAGAGAGAGATAAAGTTTCTTGTTCAAATCTCAGATGATTAGGGCTCGTGCTCATAACATATTATAAATATATATGTATATAGATTAATGTAAAGAGACAATAGAAAAAATATAAAAGGAGCAAAATATATGTTATTAATATATTTTCTGAACTACATCATCAAGAACAACATTAAGTAGAGATATATAGGTTACAATCCAGCTTCCTATGGGAGCTAATGTAAACACTTTCTCCTCACGCAAAGGTAAGTAGTGAATCATTACAGGCGACACAATTTCCAAGGTTTGGCTGACGCAAGGTCTGATGCACATATATATATATATATATATATATATAATTATATATATAATTCATGCCTCAATACTTGATAGCATTATCTAATACCTAATGTTGTGGATCCCACTTCCATAACAAAAAATGCAATAACAAGCAGTAAGATTTGAACATAAAAGAATTTCATGGACAACAGGTACTGCAAACATATTCAAAACAATAGAACAGACAAGAGGAGTGCACCTTATAGTGTCAAGGGCTCAACTTAGGAAACTTCTAAAGAACATTAATTTAGGCCTCTCCAAAGCAACATGAGACATCAATTCTAATTCACAAATTTTAAAGGGTGGTTCATTGAAGCCATTACTTCGACATATAATATAATTCAGTATATAAATAAAATGTTGGGTTGGGGTATCTATTTTTAAAGGTTATCCAATTAGATGGAGTGGTCCTTACCCCATATAAATCCTAGATTTTCTTCTTTATCAATTGACGTGGGACTTGTTCCACTGCCCGACGAAGCTCTCTTATAACAGTTGTTGGGTTAGGGCATCCAACCCGAAAAGTTAACCTATTAGGTGGAGTGATCATTGCCTCATATAAGTCTGAAATTTTCTTCTTCACTAATTAATGCGGGACTCGTTCGACTACCCAACAAGATTCCAACCACGTCCATGGTGATACATTCTTGTCGATGGCAAGTATAAACATAGCACAAACAATCGAGAATATAGAGACGAAGCTAACTAATTATTGACAAAATGAATATACGTCGATTAATCTCCCAAATAATTCGGCCACTGGGCATCTGGAATGGTGGTAAATTGGTAATTACAGAGGTCTATTATTGCAACAAATGAGCTCCTAACAATTTTTAACAAAAGATTTTATTGCTGTTATTTTTATTATTATAAAAAAGGGTAAAGTGCATAAAACCCCTTTGGAACTATATTCTCATTCTCCAAACCCCCCCCCCCCCCCCCCCCCCCAAAGGCGAACTTCTATTTTTTTAGTTAATCCTTGACCTATTAAAAGTTTTGCAAAAAGCATCCACCGGTGAGGTTCTCTTTGATTTCTCCGGCTAAATAGGCGCAGGATGATCACATGCCACGGCTATAATTTTAAAATGATGAACCTACCCTTATAAACTATTAATATAAAACCAATATTCCCAACCCATCTTTTCTCTCTTCATTAGGGGAGTTTTATGCACTTTACCCTAAAAAAAAACAAAAAAGGAGGAAGGAAAGTGCAAGCTATATAATTGCTTATTCAGATCGGGCTGCATCCCAGCTTACCAAATCCAAACCCTTAATGAACCAATTAGTTGCCATGGGCCTACGCGAAGCTTCAGGCCCAAAACAATAGGGCTTAGAAATCCTATAGTCCTTTCACTTTTCAGTAACTATAATTCAATCAGTGAAGTTGGAACACATTGAAAAAGCCGAATCATGCCATAAAATAATACAATGTACAAGCCCAAAACGGAATGCCAAAAATAGCCCATGGCCATGGGCCACTGAGGTTACAAAAGTTCGCCAAAACTAAAAAATATATTTATTTATTTTTATTTGCGTATCACCCTTTCCTGGAGTCGTTGCAACTCCGACATTGGTCAACCCAGAAATTGCAAAGAAAATCATTGTCGTATTTGTAGCAGACAGTGGGCTCCATCTGCTCGATCGCTAACTATTTCTACAGACATTTTCTTTCAACAGACGCAACTTCCAATGAGATTTCCTCACACCATGTAGAGGAAAGTACTTGCGCCAGTCCACATGATAAGGGTGGTTGAGCGTGCTTATATTATAATTAATTATAATGTCAATAACATTTTAGTTATGAATTTTTTGTTGGTTTTAGATGTAAAATATTTTTTAAAAAATATTTATTTATTTTTTTAGTATTTGATTATCATAAAATATTTATTAAAAAAAATATATATTACAGCTTAACAAAAATAACTTATTCATAAATTTTTGGTAAGTTATTTTACATGTCTATGGACTAGATCTCAATTTCGATCTACACCTTTGTTAAACATCCAAACAGCAAAAATAAAGAAAATATTTTAGGTGAAAAAGAAAAATCTTCTCAAATCTTTTTTTTTTTTTTTTTTTAGTACTACAATTCCAATATATATAGAATAGCAGTACAATAACTATATTTTTCATATTTTTATGATTTTATTTCTTCGAAATTAGTCAGTTTCATTCTAAAACGTGGTTCCAGGGAGATAAATTTGATTTGATTTATCTGTTAATTTCCCAAACCAACTCACTCACTGCCGTGGCCGACGGGGAGGACTCAGTTTGTGGTGGATAATGCTCACCAAAAACAGCTCTTTCTTCTTTATCTTTTTCGTCCTTTTTTGCCATTTTCCTGGAAAATTCATAAAGTCTAGAGTGCAAGTGCGTGCATGTACTGCATGTAAGTAAACTCTTGTACTGAAAGTGCGTCAAGGGTTTGGAACAAGTTTGAGCTTAAAAACCAACATTCAACACTAGAGCTAGGTTTTTATATCAATCCAAGATAAATCTGATGAAAAATGAATGGTCCACTTTTACCCAACAACTTAAGTTTTTAAATCAAAAAACAAACCTTCAACCTTTTACACTTTTATTACATATTACTCTACTTATATGACAAGTGTTTTTGCAATTGCAAGTAAGAGACAGATGGAGATCGATCAAAATCAATGTTATGATGCCAAATTTACAGTCATTTTGTCGCGGTCTTCTTCCATCTCTATACCAACAAATCATAAGCTATATATAATTAGGTTTGCCATTCCATGTCTATAAATTACGGAATGGCGCCTTTTTTTTTTTTTCTTCTTTTTCCCTCTCTTTAGCTGTTGAACGTGGTAGGGATATTATTGTTGCCTGTTGGTACGTAGTACTGGAACACTATATGACCCATAGATCAAATGAATTATCAACAGGCTGTAAAGTAAATTATATATCTATGTGTGTTTGTGTGTGTATATATAATGTATATACATATAGATGTACGTGGCCCAAGGAGGGGCGGCTGGACCCTTAGGCTACTTAGGCGTTTGTCTAAGGGCCAAGTCGGCCTCAATTTTTTTTTTTTTTATTATTAATTTTTTTTATCTATATCATTCTTAAAATTTTTATTTCCTTACTATTACCACTCCAGCCAATATAAAGAGCCCAAAATTTGTATTTTTTTATATTTTAACTTTCAAAATTTTTTATTTGTTTATATTATAATCTTCCTAAAAATATTATTTCCTTCTTGTTATTAAACTCTGTCCAATAGAAAGGCCTCAAAAATTTTTTTTTTTTAATTTCCTTATATTATAACCTCCTTAAAAATTTTATTTGTATTGATTATAAACCCTAACCAATAGAGATTTAATATGGGCCAAAAGATTTCTATCTTTATCTTACACTTCTTTCTTTTTTTTTTTTTTTTTTTTTAAACCTCTCTCTCAGCTCCACATTCATGTTTTTTTTTTTTTCTCTGTAATTTGTAAAACTTTTCATAATTTTTTTTTTTTTTTTGACATATTTTTTCTCATTTTCATTAAGTATAAGTTGGATAACTCTAAAATTAATTATGTGACAAGAAAAATTAATTAAATTATATATATATATATATATATATATAAAGATATTAAAATATCACTTTTATATTTCTCGCCCAAGACCTTTAATTATATTGAGCCGGTCCTAGCCCAAGTGGGATTTGAAAGGGAGATGACCACTTATGTACTTGCTGATAACCACCAATCAAGGTAGCTAGCCAAGCTATAATGCGTGGTCCATGTTAGGTGGGTGTTGGCATCATAAGTCGTGACGTGAAGAAAGAGTTTGGCAGTGCTATCCTCTCACGATCAAACCATGTGAGTGCATGTGATCAATTATGGCCGAGCTGGTGAAGAAGAAGAAGAAAAAAACTACTGTAACTAATAGTGCAAATCAAATGAATAAACTTTGACCAACTCGTTGAACACCCTGATCTAACTATCAATTGGGCAAGTAAACCGCCTCAACCGAAATTAAACTCATAAAGTTGAGCACATGTTACGCTGAGACTAAGAAATTATTGAAACTTATATTTGCGTAGATCAGTTCTAATTGTATAGACACCTCTTGAAACTGGTCCTAACACTAATTAATTAAATTATTTTGGCAAAAGTGTTTGAATATCCCAAAGTTTAACTCATTAGAAACAACATTGCTTGGAAGCAACTCTAATACACAGCTATATATATATATATATATATATATATATATATCAAGAAATGAAATAATTGAATGATGACTATTGTGATTAAAATCTTTTGTTTTTCTTACTGTTCTTTGTATTTATACTTTAGTCCTTTAATTAAATAAATAAACAAGTCCACACCCTATATTTGTGTGTGTGTGTGTGTGACCAATTTAGTAAATATATAGTTTCAAATTATAAGAGCTTCTTTGGCCCCCACCCTATTCGTTTTCTAGTATCAGTAAGGCATCCTCTCTCCATCATAACAAAGACTGACAACTGTTATATCAATCCTCCTTTCCTTGAAGTTTCATTCTCCATTAAACAACGAAATAATGAACTTTCCTCGAAGTTTCGTTTTGATACCTCACCATACAAGAAGCTACTAATTAAAGAACAATTATGCTTAATTATTTATGATCAGATGTCTCAAGTGTTTGGCGACAACATATATATTATATTTGCTTAGATTTCACGGCTTCAGTGTGATCATAGACACCCCACCACTCGAATCAATTAAAGATGAGATTACTTTTTGCGTTCATATCAAATGGTGAGCAGAGAAGAATAAAGAAGTATAGGGTCTGTTATTCAGTTATAACCTATAAGAACACAATCTTAATTTTATGGATTTTTTTCTTTCTTACATAACTATAAAAGATCGATAGGTATGGACATTCTTTAATATTACTCAGTTTTTGAAAATAATTTTGATGATAATGTTAAAAAAGCAAATTTTAGGACTTTTTATTTTCTATTTTAAAATTATTTAAAATTAAAAAATTATTTTCAGGTATCTAAATCAATTAGCAGATTTATTTCTTTTTACTTTAATTAGATTTTTTTTTTTTTAATATATATATTCCAAATTTGATATCTCTTCAATTTATACCTCCCACTAAATTCCATCTAATTTATGAATTTACTTTTTATCTAAATTTCCATCTTCTATCTATTCTAAACGAAGCAAAAAATATCTCTTCAGCATAATTTTATCTGCAGTATCACGCGATGCACACTTTACCATTACCATATTTACTTTTTAATTTTATTCATACTCTATCATGTGGTCTATGATACTTTGATAAGTAAATGATATTATTAATTCTACTCTGCCTCATGAACTTGTGTTATTTTGATAAATAAGTGACGTGACACTTTGTAAGCTTGCGTCACTTTCGTTGTGTTTTCCTTTGCTCTTGTACAAGAATGTCTCCTTCGAATGATCCTTCATTCTTGTACGATATCAATTAGATCTCCTCCTCTCTTACACTACTTGGAGCAAAACATATATATATATATATTCTCTCGAGGGCGGTGGAAAAGGGTAATTAGTCAAGTATTGGATAGTTGCAAATAGCTGCTTGCAGCTGATCGAAAGTTATATATACTGGTGAATCTGGTTGCCGACTGCTTTGTCAACAAGGTAAGCATAATCTGTGCATTATCTTCTATTAAAAGTGAAATATATCCGATTATATTCTTGTTTAATTCTTTGGCAACTTCCTTGTGTTTTCACATTTACTTTATCTTCTATATTTGTCAAAAACGAATACAACTTTATTTTAAGATCACAATTTGTGTCATTCACTTCACATCCTATATTTGATTCCTAGAAATTTGACTTTTCTCTAGATATATTTCACAACTTGTGTTAAAAGGCTCAATTTCGTTGGTGGAGCTAAAGAGTGAAAAATGAAAAACAAAAAAGATAAATCCAACATTCTCATTTTTTTTTAAAATGAATTATAAATATTAAAATACAAAGCAGCAGCCTTCTTCTTCTTATTATTATTAGTCTTGTTGTTGATGCAAAAAATCTGCACGATCCAGAGCTGAGAGTTATTCTTGCAAGACAAAAAAAGTGATGACCGGCGTGGTGCCGGCCGGTGCACTTCGACGGTCAAGTTAGTACTTCATAATTCAATCTCCGATCAAGCTTTTTTATATGGGATTTTTGACATACATTTTTATGTTGACGGGCCTCACTTTTATAGAAAGTTGAAGTTGTTGTTTCTGCATTTCCTTCCGAGAGAGAAGGAATTAGTTAATGTATCTTTAGTGCAACATTTGAATAAATTAAATCTTATCATTTAATTAACTTATGAGATGGTCACCTTATCTATACCTTTTGAGTCTCCATATCACTTGGAATTCTTATCTAGTCGAATATTCCGTATCAATTGTTATTTTTATCATTTGTTTTTTCTATTCAAAACTAAGTTTTTACTAAGAATTAACTACTTGTCTTTTCTACGTAAAACTAAGTTTTTACTAAGAATTAACTTGAGTAGTATTTTCTCGACGTACCTAACTTTTCAGGCTGAGGTTGAGGGACAAACTATATTTATTGTAATTGAAAGAAAGTTTCCAAGTTCTTAAACCTTTTTTTTTGCATTTCACAAATTGATAATATTTTCTTAGTTCTGTGTCCTTGTGATCATCATCATTCTTACAAACTCAAATGAATGGATCTGCAACATGAACTCTCTCTTTCCAATTTCTTCTATAACATGCCATTTCACCAACATGTTTAATTTTTTTAAAATTATTTTTAATAATTTCATCTCATGTTATTTCGGTCGTCCTTTCCGTCTTTTACTTCCTGTTATAACTAGTTTTCCTCGTTTGTCTCTTGCTTTAGTTATTTTGTAAGCATAAACGAGGTGTTTGTGCTAGAATGGAAAGTTCGGAAAGCTGAAATTGAGTGTTATGTCAACCTGCTTCTATCAAATTTATGCACATTCTGCAAACCGGATGACTTTTCCTATAACTTGATTCAAGTATAGAGATAAGATATTCTTGTTTATAGAAAGAAGAAGAAGAAAAATTAGAATTTTCTTTTCTGAGGTGCCTACCTACATTCCAAGCTCTCTCAACCAAAAAGAAGAATTTTATAGAGAACAAAAGAAACTGAATCTATCAAAACATTTGTAAACAAATTGGAAACAATTCTATTGAACCCCTAAACCAAATCGAATCTTAAAAGAATCTTAAAAGACTAGTTTGATTCAGTTCTGAACTATCACTTTAGAACTTCCTAAAAAAATAATGTAATAATGCACTATTATTAAAGGTGTGACGTGTCCCCCAAGCCTTGATAATTGTTACAGGGCCGAATTGGCTAACAGTAGTCTAGTAATACCTTAAAAGTAGAAAGATGACATAGAATGCCAAAATCAAAGTAGAAATATTAGAGTATATAGCATTGAATTAAAGTTATTGAGTCGTACCTTGCTAATAAACATCACTAGTATTAGAATATAAGCATACAATTTTTATAATTATAATATAAACTCTGTGGTTGTTAAGATATATAAATTGTGTAATCTTGTCTTTTTTTTTTTAGACTTAAATGCTCTGACATATTTTCATGTTTGAATTTATTATTCTCATATTACACTACAATTATTTTTACTTTCACACCCTCTATAAATAATATTAAAAAATAATTTTACTATTATACGTTTAACTTTATTAACTCTCGTGCTTATGTCATTACTGACCTATACTGGTAAAACTTGAAATAACAATATTACCCTTAATTAATTTAGGCCTACTGCCAAAACCAAAACCAAAAAAAAAAGTAAAAAATAAAATTCTCAATCACGGCGTATTAGTCACCGGTAAAAGAGGAGAAACAGGTTGCTCTACGTGACGGAATGGGCTGTGTGGTCACTGCCATGGATGTTTCGACGCTAGGTTGAGAGGAGGCGACGAAGGAGGTCGCCGGTAATGGAAGAACCATGTCGTCGGAGCGACCTGGTGGACGTTCAGTCCCTGTTGAGATCAAACAACTTGGTCTTTAAAGAGAGCTCAGATAGACTCACCAGCAACGAGCAAGGAGGTGGAAATGATGGTTGGTTGGAGCGTATTGGGGCTAAATTGGACGCAGCTGACCCAATCAGAGTTGTGATGCAGGACAGCGGGACGGCGGGTTATGCTGAAACCGTAATTTTTTAGTTCAAAACTCTAATTTCAGTCTCATGGCATGCTTGGGTGTGGAATTTGGTTTTGGAAGAGCGCCGGAAAAGACACCTGGATCGCCGGCACCGCCGTTTTCTGAAATTAGGGAAAAAATCTGGGTTTGCATTTTTTTTTTGTTGATAAATTGAAAATATAGGTTTTATGATGATGGTGATGGGGTAGTGGTTGTGGCGGTTGAGGTGTGATAGATGTGGCGGTGGTGGTATTTGTGGTGGGGGTGATTGGTGGTTGGTGGTCGTCTGGACGTCGCTTCTTCTTCTCCGCCATTGAATCCGTCACCGGTGATGGTGACGGTTGTGTTACACAGAGGTTAGTTGCAAAGAGGTCCGTGAGAGAGAGACTTAAAATCCAAAATAAAAAAATAAAAATAATAATAAGGTGAAAAAATAATAATTAATATGGTGAGCAACTGTAGACACGTAAGCTGAGTTGCAATACGCATGGGGTATAAATGTTACTTGAAACAACCATGGAGGGTAATTTAGATATTATATTTTATCAATTTGAAAAAAAGGGTGCCACATAAAATTTTAACTAAACCTGAAGAGGGTGTGATATAACACATGAGCACACTATTTTAATATGAGAGCAATAAATTCAAACCTGGAGCGCTGTCAGAGTATTTAATCATATATTTTATATTATTAATATTAAAATAACGACAATACTTAGGTCCTCATCATGAGCACGTTATTATTAATTTAGACCAATAACACATGAGCACGTTATTTTTAATTACCAAATAAAAATGGGGTATATATAGTTAATTACCAAATCAGATTTGGTAATTAAAAAAAGACGTGCTCATTTATTATTGGTCCATATCACCGGTCAAAATGGTGTACATCCTCACTGGTGAGTATCTAAGTATTGTCTTTACAGTAATGGATTTGAAATCAGAACCGAACTCTAAACTATCAATTCTTTATTTCTAAAATCAAAACTAGAACTAAACCAAATTGATGGTTAAATTCGGTTCATAACTAAGTTTTATTTCTGCTTGTGACGCGTGTCTACAACTGAAGGATTATAAATGCACATTCATGCATATCATGATTCATATATTGAGTATGGCTATGAATTTTTAGAGTTGAATTGAATGTGATATCGAAATCAATATCCATAGTTTTGTACGAATCTTTACAATTGTAAATGTTAAAGAGTCGTTGAAGACCTATCCCTTCAAGTTTATATCTCAATTATTGTTTCAACTTAGATTTAGGAATTGTAATTTGTGAGAAATTATTGTGTATCATGAGATATTAATAGGGTTAATTTCACTCAGACCCTCTGAGTTTAGGTCATATTTCACCTAGATGAAGATTTGGTTTTTAACTTTCACTTACACCCCAATTTGCTTTTTGGACTCTAACATATGTGAATTGACTCTTTTACTCTTAATTTTTTTAATATAATATAATACAAAAATATATATAATTCTAAAAAACAAAACTACCCCTCTACATCTCACACCCAGCAAATGACATCATACGCACAAACACCCACCATTGCCTCATCCTACTCATGTAAGCCTTCATTCTCTTCAACCTTTGCAATTATACCCAATAAGGCACACAGTTCTTTACCTCACTGCTATTCCAAGCTGTTTTGATTATTGTTTCGCTTGAACTTTGTTTTGCGCTTGTTATTTAGTTACTCTATTTTTCTATTCTCCCATTTTCTCTACTGTTCTAACAAGTGTAACAATGTTAATACAGTTGTTTTGAGAAAAAAAATTAAAAATCATTTACTAACAATCTATTTGCAGACAACTTTATTAGTTTATATATGTATAAATATACACACAAGATCAACAACACAAGAAATAGTTCATATATGTATAGATATATACAGAAAATTACACACAAATATGTATATAGATATATACACACATACAAAACAGAGCCGGGTAGCCAACAAGGTTGGCCGGATTGATGATGAGGCAGCGACACCAACTCAGCCGACGCTGATCTCAAGAGGTGTAAGCGGCAGCGACACCAACACCCGATCTCCCAACCCTATCAACCACCAACTAAGCCGACGTTGATCTCAAGAGGAGTCCATGGCGTCAGGATCAGTGACAGAGACTCGCACAACTCTCTGCAAATTGTGATCCATACTGTTTCTCTGCTTCTTCGCCTGCGAGTCACGACTGTAATGGACTCCGTGGCGACGCAGCATCAGCGGTGAAGACAAGGCGATTCTGAATTTCTGATCTGAAATTGGTTTGTCATGGCAACGATGAATTCTTCGGCGAAGATTCCGGATGGGTCTTTCTGGCACTGTGCTTCTTCTCGGTGATGGAGCGGTGACAGTTCATTGGCCCCAATTCATCATTGTGCTTCCTCATCGGCCCCAATTCATTAGCCATCTGATCTCAGAAACCTCTCAACCGCCGACCTCCCAACCCTCTCCGATTTGCCTCTTAACCAACGACGACCTCAAGACCCAACACCCGATCTCTTCGATTAACCTCCCAACCCTCTCTCTCAAAATCCCTCTATGACGATGCCGTTCTTCGGTCGCCGTCGAAGATGGAGTCCTTACGAGTCAAAGAACTCGATGACAGCTTCGTGTGGGTTAAATTGGGATGGTTGTCTGAAAGGAGGAAGAAGAGGAAAGGTGTGTTGAGGGTAGTTTAGTCACAAAAATAGCCAATATGAGGTCAAAGGGTAACATAATCATTTAACAACTCAAAATACTATAATCCCATAAAAAATTGACATTTGGGATGTAAGTGAAATGTTAAGTCACTAATTTAAATATGAGTGTAAACTAAAAACTAAATCCTTAGCTAGGTGAAAAATGACCTAACCTCAGAAGGTTTGAGTGAAATTAACTCATATTAATAATATAGTAGTCCAACCCTATAAATACAAATAATTTGTTTAATAAAAAAAAATATATATATATCATTCGTTGTTGAACCTGTATAAGAAATACTTCAATAATTTTTTTTTGTAACTTGTGGTTTAGCCAACTAGGTTGGATTTCAAATTTGCAATAGGTAGTAGGTTCTTTAGTAATTACAAATAGGTAATAAATAACGTGAGGGACCAGAAAAAGATTAGGGAAGAAAGTAAAGAAATAGACAGTCAAAGGAAATTAGGGTGAAGGTGGAAATGTTTGTACTCAGACATGGAATAACTAGGTTAATGTTGTTGAATTGTCTCAATTGCTTGAGTTATGGCTTTGAATGCTCTTGACTTGCCCTTATTTATAGCCTTGGATATTTGGTTATTATTAAGTGGTTTGAATTGCAGCTTGGTAATAAACTCTACCTTCACCATAGGTCAATATGAACCTATTTACGCTTTTGCTGCCTAAGACGTCAATTTTATCATACTGCTCTATGGCAATCCGTTAGCGGCAAATTAAATAATTCAACTATTAGCGAAGTGATGGTAGTTAAGTATTAATGGTTTTCCTGATCTGTATATATGTATAGAATTTGAGTGATGGCCCATAAAGGGCAAAGAGTAGCCCAAGGTTAGGTGGGTTTGTTTTCTACTTGGGCCTTGGGCCAGACATCTTATGTATTGAATGTTAATGTGGTTAGCCTCGGCTAAATTAAATATGTATATGGTTTCTGTTATTTTTATAAAATTGAAATTCACATTTCAAAAAAAAAAAAAAAAAAAGAAAAAAAGAAAAAGAGAAAGCCCATTCGAATAACTTATACAGTCCAATGAAGAAGACCCGTCCCAACCAACCCAAAGGAAGTAACAAAATAATAACCATTTATAATGGTTGAGGTAACTGTTACATGTGGTTGTTCGTCATAACTGCGATACAAGCCAGCGATGGCAGCGAAAGTGGAGACCACAAAGCTTACATGTCGCACCACTATTGGAGATCAGTTTGAAGGAATATGTGGAGGGCGAGAAGATGCCGGAGCAAAGGACCAATCATCAACAAATTTTGAGAAATCAAAGTTCCTTAAAGCTTTCAAGGTGCCAACAATGGAATATGTAATTGACTTCAATACTTTCATTTGCGAAGCATGTGAGTTCCTGGAAACTCTATTATTTCTTTCTTGCCATATGTTGTAGACTAAGGTTGCGAGTGCAAGGCGACATACAGTAACCCTTGGAGAATCATGGTTCCAATGATGACACACCCAAAAGACAAATTGGGCCTAATAATTGTTCAATGTGTAGAACCTGCACTTGCCCTAAATAAATCTCCAAATAGGCGAAACAAAATCACATTCTAATAATATATAGGAATAAGGTTCAGGGAATCTTGAGCAAAGATAGCAGTGGGTACCAAAATTAAGGTTAGATATACATTTGTTATCTAGTGTGGCAAGTTTGGAATGGACTTCAATCCATAGGATCAATTTATGCTTAGATAGAGAAATTGGTTTTCATACAATCTTGTACCATGGTGCATTGGTAGGTGGGGGAGATAAAGATGTGATGGTGTGCCTAAAGGTATAACGCCCAGATGGACCAGCACTCCATACAATTAAGTCACTTAAATTGGGAGATGGTTGATTGAGTGATGAGAGCTCAATAATTAAAACTATAAGATCAGATGAGAAAATTCAAGTATTAGATGAAATGAACTGACTAACCTTAGTACTATATGAGTACCCCATGGATTTAATGGAGTCTTTATAGTGATGTTGTGAGTGAGGACCATTGTTAAGCTAGTTATCTATCCAGAAGTAAGTGTTGTGACCATTTCTTACCTTATGCTTAAAGAGATGTGTGATACGCCTGGATTTCCGGATGCGGGTTGGCCAAACCCACGCCCGATTACCTGAGGATATCAAACCAATTAGTAACAAATTAACACAGAATACAATTAAGATAAACAGGAATAAATAAAATTGTTGAAAAAAACTTAGAACGATCATCCAAAACTGAAACCTCAGAATAAAATTTTATAGATAAAGAACTATTTTAATACATCCAACTTTTCCATTTTTAGTACAACTCGAGATTCCATCTGGTGGGCCCCTAATAAACTCCAACACTGGAAAATAATAACTGAAGAACTCCAATGATAAACCATGAATAAAACTCCTACATCGTTGGAAGAATGAGTAACCGTCTTTGCTCAGCACGAACAAGCTTTATAACCTGGAACCGTCCGTTACCTGAAAAATAATAATAGGTCAGGCTCACGAACAAGTTCTAATCTAATTGCAATCCATACAGAGACCCGATATGCAGATACACCCTAAATACCTCACAATATCTATTTAGTCCATAAGTATATATATATCCACACTAAGGACATTTACTGGACTACAATAGGGGTCTCAACCTGAATAGAAGACATCATGCGAAAACGCATCCAAAGGTGGGCATGAGTACTTAGACCTAACAGGGTACACCTACCTACTATATCCAGCTACGCACCCACTGCATATTCGCACCCTAACCAACGAGCCTGAGACTCAAGCTCATCTCGTGATACCATAATCATATATTTAAAGTCCATCCAAAACCAGAGTATGTCATTCAATTATTCATTGAAGTGACATACAAAATACAGTCCAGATAGTCACTCAACTTTTTCAGTTGATATTACTTAACTACAACCAACTAATCCAGAAAGTCACTCAACTTAGTTAGTTGATTTGACTTAAACACATTGATGGATTCAATATTTTACAATCCATTCTTTCCATTTGGTAGGTTAGGTCTTAGCGTTTTGAGCTAAACCATCCCTAACATGCCATCGTCCCATACCGGTGCATACAATCCTCCATAATCATATAAATTACAATATATAAATAACAGTTTAGTAATTTACAGTCCAAAACATTATCCAAATAATTGCAGGAAGATATTTAATATTCTAGCAATTGCAATCCAAACGATAATCCATATAATTGCTGAAAGGATTTAATATTTTAACAATTAGCCTCTAACTCATGCATAGATCAAATTCAATACATCAATGACCCTATATTGCATTTAGAACAAGTTTTAAAAACATATTAAATCCCACTAGATTGCCAAAATTAAGCTTAGGCAATTTAAGTTTTCTTCCATCCGTTAACCGTTTACAAAATGCATAAATTTTATATGGTTTGTTCCGTTAATTCAGATGTAAAATTTAATTAAAGATCCTATTAACACCCAAAATTAACTTCTTAATCACTCTTTAAAGTCCCAGATTAATCAGGATAGTTCCCATGCTCCAACAGTAACAACAGCTCGTAAAAAAAAAAAAAATCAGAATACCTAATATTGAAAAGAGCCTGCTCTAAGTCTTGGAGAGCAGGCTCTAAATAGCCTAGAGCCTTCTCTTTTAAAACAAAGAGCCCTCTCTTTTGGCTTGGAGCCTTCTCCTTTTAAATCCAGAGCCTTCTCCTTTCCAAAGAGCCTTTTCTTTCTAAATCCAGAGCATTCTCTTTTCCTTACTACACGTCTTCTGCTTCATCTCCGGCATATCCGATCTTACTGTTCTTCCTCTAAATTGAACTTACAGGTCTTAAATTATATCTAGTATTAATCCAGACTTCGATTTATTGCAGTAAGATTCAGTACCAAAAATAAAACAGTGGTGACTTCTATGCTAAAACAGAGACGACAAAAGCCATACATGACAGAACTATTGCAGATAAGTTTTCACAAATAACAGATGATCAAAGTCAAATATAAAAATTATGCATTTTAAACAAGATTTATATTCATACTATAATCCAACAAATTGTTAAAATTAAATTAAACAATTCAGTTCCTCCCATCCATTAACCGTATGCTAAATTGTTTACTTTTATACTGTTCCATTCTTTTGCGTAGGACATAAACCATGCAATAAGAGATTTTAATAACTCTTAAAACTTCACTTAGGAACCCCAGTATTCTCACAAAGCAGTTCAGGAAACATTAAACCATCCAAACATTGCTCAGAAAACTTTAGAAAACAATTCCCGTAGGAGAGCCTGCTCTAAAACTTGTAGAGCAGGCTCCAGAAAACAAAAGAACAGGCTCCAAATTCTTAGAGCCTTCTCTAGGTAGGTAGAGCCGGCTCTATAATGGGGGGGGGGGGGGGGGAGCCGGTTCCCTCCTCCTGGAGCCGGCTCTCTCTCCCTCTCTGAGAGCCGTCTCTTGTGTCTGCTTTCTGCGACCTTCTTCTTCAACGCCGGCCGCTTCTAACACTTTTTATTTGGTTTAAACTGTTCCTAAGAGTCTTAACTGTGTCCAGTATAATCCCCATGGTGTGTTTATATCAGTTGAAATCCAATACAGAGGTTACAAGTTTTACAAACTAAACATGCTTTATGAACACAATTTAAAACTGACATGCACGAACTATACTTGAACAGATTTCAACACATACAGAGTATCAATACAGCATCTAATATAACTGTAAAACTCAGTTCATGATTTTTTTTAACCTTAGAGGCTACCTAGGTGCACAGAACACAAGCCAAAAGGAAGAAAGAAGAAAAGAACTTGTCTGTGATTTCAATTATGAAATCTCGGCGTCGTGTCCACTGTTACAGCAACACGAACCACTGTAAAGCCTCCTAGTGCTCCGGGATAATCCACCACAATCCCACCTTGGTCCACTCTGTTCTTCTCCTTGCCAACCCTTACAGTGCTCTGTTCCTTCTACCCTCTGTTTTTACAGAATTAACTTCACGTTTTTTTTTTTGTGCTATGAGTTATGAGCGTAAACCCTAGGCTACAGCATAATCGTTGTATTTATAGACTTAATCCTAAAACCCTAATCCTTGTAATATTAGAGACAGGGCCCTAATGTTACCCAAAGTCAGCCCAGAGAGCAACCAAGATTTATCCATGTCGGTTAAACACACTGTCTTTCTAGGGACCCTAGTTAATTAACGTAATAAACAAAAACTCATTTAACTTATTTATTTTAAAATTAATAATTACTAAATTAATTCATTAATGCAATTAAACACAAAATTAAACAATATCAATAACTCAAACAATCCACATAAAACAAACAAACCCAATTAATTCAAATATCATTTAATAAAAACAAATAAGCAATTAAACCAACAAAATTAACACATAACAAATAAAAATATAATAAAAGAAAAATTAAAAATGCCGAGACTATCCTTTTAAAATTAGGGGTATTACAAGATGCCTAGCCAGTGGCCATAGCTGGAGCATTTTCCTCCAATTTCAAGAGCAAGATTAAATGATCTTTATTGTGTAGAAATAGTCGTATTTGAATAGGTATGTTTTGCACCAAGTCACCCAAATTCTCTGAGCACAATTAGTTTTGATCTCCCAAATATGTTTGAGTATAGCTGCATTATTAGCAATTTACAGGTTGGGAAGCCCAAGATCACCTTCTAGCATAGGCTTACAGATTGTAGCTCAAGCAATTCTTGCTCCAGTTTTCTTAAGTTCAGTACCAGTCTATAAGAATCTTCTTAGAAGAACATTGAGATCAGAGATAACTTTTTAGGCCCAATGAATATGCTAGACCAATATATCTATATGAGAGGCTTTTGTTGACTAGTTGTTGATCCTTGTTGTAATTTTGCCAAGCAGTGATTGGCATTCGGCATCGTTGAGACCTGTTGAAATCAAGGGAATTCCAAGGTGTTTGATTGGGAGTGACCCTATTGGGACACCAAGAAAATCAGAGAGCCTGAGTTGGTATGGTCGATCCAAATTACAGAAAAGACAAAACTCTTTGAGGGATTAATTACATGACCAAAAAGTGTAAAGAAGTGATTGAGTGCAGACTTGATGATAGATACAAAAGTGATATCACCGTGACAAAATAAAATTAGATCATCAACAAATGAAAGGTGAGTGATTCCTACATCCTTACAACTGCAATGGTACTTGAACGAGGGACATAGGCCAACAAATCTTTTAATGATCCTTGAAAGTATTTAAATAGAGATTACAAAAAAGGAAGAGGATAGTGGATCCCCTTGCCTTAAGCCTTTAACTTCCTTAAAGAATTCATGAAATTCACTATTCACAGCTATGGTGAATGAAGGAGAAGTGATGCATGATTTAATTCATTGTACGTATGAGCTTTGTTGGGTAACCAAAAAGCTAAAGAAAGTCATGTACAAAATCCCAACCCGTAGTATCAAATGCTTTCTTGATATCCACTTTCATGCACACCGGCCTTGAAGACAATGGGGAGTTGTGATACTTTCTCATGAGCTCCTGTGTTAGAATGATAAAGTCAATGATCCTTCTACCCTTCGCAAATGTAGTTTGGGTTGGTTCAATGATGAGTGGGAGAATGGTTTGTAATTTGGATGCAAGCAGCATGGCTATGCACCTATAGATCACCTTACAACAGCTAATTGGCTTGTAATTATTAAGTAAAGTGGGGTTTTGGGACTTAGGAACCAGGGAGATGTAAGATGAGTTACATTGTTTCAATAGCTTCCCATTATAGAAAAATTCTCTAACATGCTTAATAATGGATTTGCCTATAATTGGCCATGCATATATGGTGGGAAAAGTGTCTATTACAGCCATCAAGCCCAAGTGTTTTATCCTTACTGATTGAGAGGGCGCATTATTGAATCTTATGATCAGAGAGAATGGTCTCAAGCGAGTCAAGCATATGGCTAGGAATTTTTTGCTCATAAATGGTGAAAGGACATCAATACTATAGTGAGTAAGGGGTTTTCACCTAGAAGATTTTTAAAGTAAGCAAGTATTTAATCTTTGATTTCACTCTCAGAATTAATAGTGGAACATGCAGAAGTAGTGAGACTGGGAATCTTCTTTTTCTTGGACCTAGACAAGAAGGACTTGTGGAAGTAAGAAGTATTTGAATCCCCATGCTGGAGTCAAATAACCCTTGATTTTTGCCTCATGACATTCTCCTCAGCTAGTAGGAGATTAGCATACTGAAGGGAGAAAGCTTTCTATATAATTCTCAACTTCTCATCCTGTAGAGATCTATCCAGGTCAGATTGATACCCATTGAGCTTCTCTTCGACTTTCATGGCTTGTGATGTTAGATCAGAGAAGTTGTCCCTGCATGTTGCTTTGAGAGGGTGCTTAAGTGCTTTTAACTTTTACACAACTTGGAATATGGCAGTTCATCTAACAAAAACCTTTCATTCCTTGTAAACAATAGACATAAAGAGAGGGTGAGAGCACCAATCATTGAAAAACTAAAATGGATTTGCTCTTGCATGAATAAAAGTATTAATTTTGACTAAGATGAGACTATGGTCAGAGATGTCAAGTGGGAGGAATGAACATTCTGAATTTGGAAAGACTAAGTGCCACTTGTAGTTGATCAGAGCCTTATCAATCTTTTTAGCCATATATGCAACACCTGAGGTTTTGTCGTTCCAAGTATAAAGGATGTCATTGTATCTAAGGTATTCAAGCTCAATATCAAGAAGACAGTCCTTGAATTCTGAAATGGTTGGGATCCATTTGACAGAGCCTTCATGCCTTTCATTTGTGTTGGTAATAACATTGAAGTCACCACGGATTAGCAATGGGGAAGAAGTGAACTGTGAAGAATGAGAAATGATATCCTGCTATAAGGAACCCATTCGGCAGCAAGGTTAGAACCATAAATAAATGTGAGATTGAATGCGGTTTGTGTGTCAACCAATGATATGGAACAATGAATAGTTTGTTTAGTTTCACGTGTGAAAATAAGATCAATATTTCTGGAGTTCCAGATAACCCAAATCCTACTAAGTTGTGAGTAAGGGTAGTTGTTGAATAACATCAATATTACAAGGAGCAACTTTAGTATCTATAATAGAAAGAATATAAATCTTGGGCTCAAAGATGAGTTTTTTTAGCTCAAGCTATTTATGGAGCTCATTTAGGCCCTTAATGTTCATGTAATGATAGTTATTTGGAAGGGTGTTTATGGGAACCCTTAAGATACTTCAAACCTGAAGATTTGGTTAGTATCATCTTTGGCAAGGTCTTAGAGCTATGATTCTTGGATTTTCTCATGGCCATATTCCCAACCCTGTTTGATGCATTGAGTGGAGGACCAAGATAGATGGTATGCTTAAGGAGGTCATGATCAGTTAAACTTGCATCATCTGAGTTAGAACTAACCTCCATAGCTAAGGAATCAGTAGTAATGGGAGAAAACATTTCATGAACAGCTTTAAAAGTTGACTCTGATGGGTTGTAGGGACTCTTACATGTCTTGTTAATGAGCTGAATGTTGAATGATGAGAAATCAATAGTGAACAATGGCTTACTAGTGGATGGTGATCAAGATCCTTGGCAAGTGGTAGCGGACAGGTGACAATATATATCTCGATCACTGTTAGCTAGCAGTAGGGATGTTGCAGTAGTGTGATACCCCCGAATTTTCATGTGTAGGTTGTAAGTAGCTTTACCTTTTTTTTTTTTTTTTTTTTTTTTGGAGACAAGTTGCCAAGCAGTGGAATGCACACAAGTTGGTTTAGAAGTCGGGTGGGGGGGGGGGGGGGGGGGGGGAATTGGACAATTGGATATAGAGAGCATGACACTTCTTACAAAACCCTGTGGGAAAAAATAGAAGTCGATTTTACCTTAAGCTTGTATATCATAGATTCATATTGCAACTAACCTTAAACTAGTTTCTTACAACATATATTTGACGTCACAACTGCTTGGCAAAAATGCGAGCATGACGTTTGCTTGGCAAACATGCGAGCATGACGTTTGCTTGGCATGTTTGGAGAGTTTGATTCTAGAGTATTCTATCCTAACTTCGTAATAAATTGTGGAATGTTGCATAGAGATAAATTAAGGATTGTATGATTTGGTAGTTTAAAGAAATTATAAAAAAGTGGAAAATATTGTAAAGTTTGTACAATATGTTTAAGATATTTTAGAGGAGTGTTTTAAAGAGTAGAAGAATATTTGTATCCTAGAGCTACAACAAGGGGTGGATGTCTATATAAAGGAGTAGAGTCTTGTTTTTTTGTAGCATTCAACCTCGAATAGTAAATGGAGAGCTAATTAACAAGTAGACGAGTCCCCCAGTAGCAATATTGCCATGTTCAACTGTTTGAAGATAAAAAAATGTGTCTATATAAGAATAATCGTATTTGGAATAACGAGGATAAAGATTCGGCGCGAAAATAATAGGGCTTAGAAATAATAGGCTTATATGATTTCAATTTTGAGTATGCAGTAAATTCTCATAGTACATATTGATCTTTGTATAGGCAAAACTTAAAATATTAAAATACTAAAAGAACTCTAAAATTCAAACACTAGTAAAAATAATAATAAGTATAAATAAAAATCCTAAATTACTAAAATTCTTAATTCTATCTTCATCTTTTTTCCTCGCTCATCCAACGAGAAATGCGGGTCATATGTAGTTTTACTTCTTGAGTTACACTTTGTTCTCCATTAATTCTTTTCCACTAAGAAGAACTCTTAATGGAAAGTATCATTGAAAAAACTGAACCATATATGCCATACCAATAACCTTCTTAACACGGAAGCTGTGGACATTTTTGTTCACTCAGTCCCCTAGCTATATGATTCATCCAGAGGTACGTAGTCTAGAAGGCTTCATTCCTCCACTTTACCGACAGGCCACGATTGTAATTAATTACCATGTTGGTTATTAAATGTGAATGCCCACAATCAAAAGTATCCATGGCAATTTCAAGGAAAAGCCTTAGAAAGGAAGAATCGGACCAACTAGATCACTCCGTCAAAGATAGACTATAATAAATTCTCTCCATACTCTAACTGGATTCCATTCGTCAACCCAGAAATTGCAAAGAAGATCAATGTCTATTTTTAGGAGAGAGTGGGCTCCATCTGCATGCTCCATTCACTAATTCCACAGACATTTCCTTACAAACTCACCATCCAATGAAAATATAAGCCTTTGCATCACTAATGGACTTCGAGGGAAGTTGTGCCAGTCCACATGGTCCCACGTTAAATATTCCTAATATAATATACTTATATGCCAAGAAAATTTAGCTATATGTATTTATTTTTGGGAAAATTACATATAAATGGAGTTAAAGTTTCGTATTTACTTAGAGACTGAGTCAAAGTTCCATATTTCTCTAAAATAGATTGCTGAGGTGGCACATGGTTTTTTACTGTTTAGAAAATTGTGGTGCCTAAAATGCCCTTCCCTAACAAAAAAGTACTACCTTCAGTTCAAAAAAGTAGTACATTCAGTTCAAAAAAGTAGTACATTCGAAGAAAAAGTAGTACCTTCGCGGGTGTTTAAAAAACATGGTACCTGGACACCAAAAAGTAGTACCTTCAGTTCAAAAAAGTAGTACCTTCGAAGAAAAAGTAGTACCTTCGCGGAAGGGTATTTTAGGCACCACAATTTCTAAACAGTAAAAAACCATGTGCCACCTCAGCAATCCATTTTAGAGAAATATGGAACTTTGACTTAGCCTCTAAGTAAATATGGAACTTTGACTCTATTTATATGTAATTTTCTTTTTATTTTTTTATTTTTTTTAGAATTTTAAACAAACTCGACACTCATACTTTTACTAAGATTCAAACTTTTATTTTTTATTTTTTTTTAGAAAAGGTGAATTTGTACCGATTAAACTATTGCGTATTTGGTATTTTAGCTAAGTACTTGATCCTATTTCCCAAGTCTTTTTTAGTATTACAATACCAATAAATATAGAATAGCAGTATATATATACTACTACATTTTTCATATTTTAATTCTTCGAAATTAGTCAAAGAATTCATTCTAAAAGGTGGTTTCGCGTGGATAAATCTGTTTTGTCTGCCAATTTCCCAACCGACTTTCACAACTTCCACATCCGCCGCCGTGGCCGGCGGCGACGACGACTCAGTTTGTGATGGATAATTGCTCACCAGTCACCAAAAACTGCTCTTTTTCTTTTTCTTTTTTTCCTTTATGCCGTTTTCCTGGAAAATTCATAAAGACTTAAGTGCATGTGCACGCATGTAAGTAAAATCTTGCACTGCAAGCGCGTCAAGGATTTGGAATAAGTTTGAACTAAAGACCAACACTCAAAGCTACAGCTAGGTTTTTATACCTAAGTATGTATCACTATCGCCTCATGCATGTATAGTGGCTTTTTGTTAGAGGGGCTCGTCCAAATCAATATTATGATCATGCCCAAACTTACAGTCGTTAGTAATTAAAATGATGCGCTTATTGCAGCAGTGATCACTCATATTGTTGCGGACTTCCTCGATCTCTATATCATTTTAATATTTAAGTATATATAATTAGGTTTGCCATTCCATGGCTATAAATTACCAAATGCTTTTTCTCTCTGTCTAGCAGTTGAATGTTGGTACGTACTGGAACACCATATGACCCATTGACCCATAAGATCAAATGAATTATCAACAGGCTGTAAAGTAATTATATATCCACGGTTGTCAAAGCTGATTGTGTGTATATAATATATGTGTGTGTGTTTGTGAGTGTAAATATATATAGATGTGGTCCGGCCAAGTAGGTTTGAAAGAGTGATGACCACTTATGTACGTACTGATCATAATCAATTAAGGTAGCTACCCAAGCTATGATGCTTGCATGTTCGGCATGTTAGGTGTTGGCATTATATATTACTTATAAGTCGTGACGTGAAGGAAGGGTTTGGCAGTGCTACCTTCTCTGTACTCCTACAGTTACACCATTTTGTTCATCCTCATTCCTGACCTAACTAGCAATTGGGCAAGCCAACCACCTTAATCGAAAACTCATAAAGTTGAGCTCGGTTGAGAGAAATTGTTGAAAGTTATATGTGTGGATCCGTCCTAACTGTTTAGATCAACGTGTTTTGGAGTTGGTCCGTCGTGACACTAATTAATTAGTTAAATTATTTTGGCAAAAGCATTTGATATCCCCATATTTAACTTATTAGAGACGAATATTGCTTTGAATTAATTAACCCTAATACAGCTATATGTATGTGTGTGTGTGTATATATATATATATATACACACCAAGAAATGAAATAATTGAGTTATGACTAGTGCATGTGATTAAAATCTTTTGTCTTTTTTTTTTTTTCTGTTCGTTGTATTTGAATTTGTGTTATTCTCTATCCGTTTTCTAGTACCAATAAGGCATTTTTCCTCTCTCAATCGTACAAAAAAAAACTGACAACTGTAGGTTATATATGTCAATTGAGGAGACCCTCAAATTCTTCTTCCCTGAAGCTTCTTCTGTACGTTGCTAAATAATTAAGCAATTGATGTTAATTTCCTCGAAGTTTCGTTGGATACCCTACCATATGACTAGCTACTACTAAAGAACAATTATGCTTCATTATTTATCGAATATATGTAAGCGTCAAGTGTTTGGTGAGAATATATTATATATATATGCTTAGATTTCACTGCTTCAGTGTATTAGACACCCCACCACTCCAATCAGTTACATAATTTATTTCTAGCATAAAAATATTACTAAAAAAGGAAAATGTATCGCATTAATTATTTAATTTGTTTGTTGAGGAAAATAAGGAATTAAGAAGAGAACAAAAGGGAAGAGGGAGGGAATAGCTTTTGGTAGAGGGGAGAGAATATAGATGATATTACTTTTGGCTTTCATAATCTAATAGTGAGGAGAGAAAGTATACGGTTTAATTTTTCATCTTTCAATATCTATTCTAAACGCACCATAAATCCTCAGCATCATTTTATCAGCAGAACTAAACGCACCATAAATACTTCACCATATTTACTTTCCCTATTTTACCCTATAGTCTTGTGTTACTTTAATAAGTAAGTGATGTGATGCTTGTCGCATTTTCAGTTGCTCTTGTGCAAGAAGCCCTCCTTCAACTGATTCTCCACAATATAGAAATACATACATATATATATATATATATATATATATATATATATATTCTCTGGACGGCAGTGGAAGAAAGAGACAATTACTCGATCAAGTATTGGATAGTTCCGAATAGCTGCTTGCACTGATCGAAACTTTTTTCTGGTGAATCTGCGAACCGACTGCTGGTCAACAAGGTTAGCATAATCCGTGCATTATCCAATTATAAAAAAAAGAAAAAGAAAGGTTAAAAGTGAAATATGTGATACTTATCGGATTATATTCTTGTTTAATTAATTCTTTGGCAACTAGTCCTTTTCGTTTTCACATTTACTTTATCTTTTATATTGTCAAAAAACGAATACAACTTTATTCTAAGATTGCAATTTGTGTCATTCGATCACTTCACATCATATATTTGATTCCTAGAAATTGTTGGAGCTAAAGAGACAAAAATGAAAAGATAAATCTAACAGTCTCTTTCATAAATTGAGAATATTTACTTTCATAGTCTTGTTTTCTCGTGATCATTATCATCATCATCCTTACTTTAATCTCATATGAATTGGGTGGACCACATAAACTCTCTCTCTCTCTCTCTCATTTCTTCTATAACATTCTATTTCACCCAGAATGTTTAATTTTTTAAAAATTATTTTTAATAATCTTATCTCAAGTTATTTCCGGTTGTCCTCTTTGCCTTTTACGTACTCCTATTACAACTAGCCTTCTTTGTTTGTCTCTTCCTATAGTTTTATTTGTAGCACAAACGAGGTGTTTGTGTTGAAATGGAAAGATTGGAAATTAAACCTGAAATTGAGTGTTATTTGAACCTGCTCCTATCAAATTTATGCACATTCTGCAAACTGGAGGACACCTTTTTTTTTTTTTTTTTTTTTACAAGCTTTTCCTACAACTTGATTTAAGTATAGAGATAAGATATTTCTGTTGATTCCAATACAATCAGAATATATATATATATATATATATATATATATATATATATATATATATAGAATTTGCTTTTCTGAAGTGTCTGCTTACATTCCAAGCGCTCTCTCACTCCCTTCTTTTTGATAAATTGAAGAATTTTATAGAGAACAAAAGAACCCTCTTATACATTAACTTCATTTTAGTAGAAATGTGGTGCTCCAGCTGATTTTGGGATATTCCAACCAATATTAGACTTTGATACCTTATAAGTTGATTTGTTTGACAATTAAGTTTCAATGTTCTTAGAACTTTGCGTATTTTACAAATTGGAACTCCTTCAATCTGCTCTATTTCCTATCTAGCTGGAGTTACGCTCCTGTTACCGGAATTGGGATGCAATACATGGTCAACTGTTTATTGCTTTGTGCTCTTTTGGGCTCTTTGTTTTGTATTTGGGCCTGGCCCAACTTTCTTTCCATTAGTTAGCTATGTGTCACGCCCCACCTATGGAGGTTGTGCCATGCAGGCGACACGCAGACACTGAGTAGGACGCTGCATGGCAACTGCATGGTATGAGAGTTTTTAGAGTCTTCCGGAATAGTCTAGAGTTGTGTGGAAGATTCTAGATATGTGTAGAAATGTGTAGAAGTGTGTGGAAGATTCTAGAGTTCTCTAGAGTTGTGTGAAGTTGTATGGAGAGTTCTAGAATGTTGTAGATATTTATGGATAAGTATGGAAGTGTGAAGAAAGTGGGAGAAGATTCTAGAGAATCGATCTCTACCATTGGTTAAAATGCATCCTAGCTGTCCATTAGGGATGGGGATGCCTATAAATAGAGGTAGGACTTTATTTTGTAGACAACAAGTCCTGGAGAGAGTTTGAGAACTAGCATTGTACAAAGCATTCTTCGAAGTAATAGAAGTGTTCTTTTCTTGCCAACTTAAGTGCTTTAGTGTGTGTGAGTGTGCAAGCCAAGTGAGGAGAGGGCGAGGGCCACTACAACACTAGTAAGCGCACGAGAGGAGTGTGTTGGCTAAGGAGTGCACGGGAATTAGGCTGACCAAGTACTTGTAAGAATAGAAATAACGTCTTGATACCGTACGGGAGTAGCTAGAGTGGTGCTGAAACTTTAAGCCCTTTAGCTAACTTTGTTTCTCTTGCTTTTTTTGCAATTAAACTTTAACTTTCAAAAAAAAAAAAAAAAACTTTTTCTTTTTTCGTTTTTTCTTTTTGGTAGAATAAGTGAACCTAACAACCTTTCACTTTTGGTCCACAAGTCCCATTTTTCTATGTAGTTTCTTCCAACGTAGAAAGGGGTGCACAACGGTCAGTTTCAGGCTAAATCAAAATCAAATCCATCACAACGTTTTCTAAAAAATTAGAATCAAAACTAGCGACCCTTAAACCAAATTTAATCTTAAAAGACCAATTTGATTCGATTCTGAACTACCATTTTAGAGCTTCTTAAAAATATAATGTAATAATACACTATTAAAGGTGTGAGGTGTCCCCAAGCCTTGGTAGTCCGGTAATACATTAAAAGTAGAAATATAGCATAGAATGCCAAAATTAAAGTAGAAATGTTACAATAAATAGCATTGAATTAAAGTTATTGATCAGCTGTACCTTACCACATTACAAAAATTTGAGATTTCAAAATTGCAAAAGGTAGTGAATCCTTTAGTAACACTATTTTTCGTAACTGGTGGTGTAGCCGACAAGGTTGGAATATTTCACTTTTAACTATTTGCGGAAGGTGAAGAAATAGACCAATCAAGGAAATATTGGTGAAGGTTGAAAGGTTTGTACTCATGACATAGAATAACTAGGTTAAGGTTGGTGACGTGTCTCAATTGCTTAATTTCTACCTTGAATGCTTTTAACTTGCCCCTATTTATAGCTTTGGATTTTTTTGTTATTATTTAGTGGTTTGAAGCTCAGCTTAGTAATAAATCCTACCTTACACCATACGTCAATATGAAATTATTTACACTTTTGACCCATAAGATGTCAAGTCTCTCACATTGCTCTACAACCGTTCGTCTAATGACGAATTAAATGAAATTCAAATTTTAGAGCTGTGACGTTATCATTAATGACTTTCATCCAAGTGATGTTAAAAGGTTTTTGTATGGGATGTGTTTTTTTGCATTATTCACATTGAGCCCGCTAGATGAGCATGCTCAAATTTCTCATCATCTAATCCAAAATTCTTATGAGTGTCCTAGTGGAATTGTATAGGTAGAGGTCTACCATAACACTCCGTATGGCAGCAATCTTTAATTTGGGAGCTCATAGGTGCAGGGCCTCCCGGCGTGGTCTTTGTTTAATTCCCGAATCATTTAGATTTTAAAACTTGAAGGAATATTGCTTCATTTTGGGTCTCTGCATTCAAGGGCGGTTCGCGAATGTGAGAGAGTGGAGAAGTCACAAATCGTATCATAGGTATAAAACAAAATACTGTCTCCGTCACTCAGTATCGCAAATATCTTAGATGAGATATATTGAAAGTTGCCACCTATGCCTCCAACGTGAGTGGCATTACTTAATTCATTAGTGCTTGAGTGGATTGGGGAAACATTTCTACCGACAGAAACACGGTTCAAGGATGACAACGGGAGCTTCCATTGCCAGGTGGAAACGAAGTCTTATCTTTCCAAATGTTGCGATTGATACAAAATATACAAGTGGCCCATACTCCAAAGAGTTGAGTGCTATATATATATATATATATATAAAAGATGATTTGTTTCGTATAATACTCAATTGTTTTCAAATTAAGATATAGTATAGGTCTGAATTTTGTTTTTAATACCATCTTATTAATACGACTTTATTTTGACTCAAAAATAAATTTATGTGTGGGTTTTCAAGACAGACAGAGAGAAAAAGGTGAGAGATTGAGAAAAGTGAAAAGAGTGAGAAGTGAGTTTGCGGGTAGGGTAATTAATTTTTGCAAATAATACTAAATTTAATTCGAGATGCCGGCAAAATGATCAATAAAATATTAAAAAATAACACACATCGTTTAATTTGTGATAAGTTCGCATGTAAAATATATATCTATATTTTAAAAAATATCACATTGTTTAGTTTGTGATAAGTTGGCATGTAAATATATATATATATATATATATATGTTGGTGCAATCTTGTAATTGATGTTAGGACTAAAATATACTCCATATGTTACTTGCAAATGCTTCAGTTTGTATGCTTAATTTATAAAATTTCTTCTCGATAATACAAGAATTGTTGTTGACACATGTAACATCAAAAAATTTATGAGATTCGTTTTGTATTTTTACACGCAGTATGAAGACAGGAAGAAGCAATGTGGTCATGGCTTCGGAATTGGTCCATGAGGTGGCATATATAATAATATTGATATTCTAAAATATCCGTACGTTGCCCGAAAGTAAAGGTATGAGAACAACATTTTCATTTTTTTGGTTAAAAAAAGAAAAAGAAAAAGAAAAAAAAAGAAAAGAAAAGAAAAGAAAAGGGTAAATGGAAGTATTTTATTTTCTTTTCTAAAAGATGAATAAAAAACTTTAATATGGTCTAACCATCAAAGTAAGGGAAGAAGATAGAATATTGATGCATGCAAAAGTTATAATCAAATATGTGTGTGTGTATATACATTTTCTAAAATATGAAATAAAAATTTGGATATAATGTCCCCGGTGATTGACCTGGTTGGAAAAGACTTAGTCATGCACCTTATGAAACATTGTGCAAATAATTTTTTAAAGACCATGCCCCACAGACATAATCCGAACTTTATTCAATTCATGTAGAGATCGAGCGTCATGTACGAATTCTTAGCAAAGTCACACCCCTATTACATAAAATAAATAATAGTTTTTTTATAAATGCCAATCATACTGTGATAATGGCATTATATTTATCAAAATTTCACCTACCTGTAACCTGCCAATCGATAGACTCAATCCCACATTATATTAAAAATATTTTTGAAAAACTTGCAAGTTAAATTAGTTGGCAGTTGGCAGCTCTACAACTTCATATATAGTTTTAATATATATATTCACACAAATCCTCTAACACGTCCGAAAATTTGCAGATATTTTGGTTCTTCCATATGGCACACCCCTTTCATTGTTTCGTGCAAATTCGTACCACATACAATAATGTATTCCATTTCATCACGTTAAAAGCTTAAACAATAATAAGAAGAAAAAAAATTGGTGAACTATATACGTGTTTTGTTGGGTTTTTGATTCTTTTATTTTTTAACTTTTGGGATTTGACGGGTGTTGCAATTTTTTTATATATCCAAATTGCATGTCTGACTAAATAATTAGATGAAAAAATGTGAACAAAAGGTTTGCTATATATTAATTACCCCTTTTAATTAACTATATATTTTAAGTAAGAGGCTGTTTTAATGGTGTATTTTATATAGTTAGATACTAAGATTACGTGATTTCTTTAAAAAAAAGTAATAAAATACAGTGTTAGATACATATTTTCTGGGCATAGATATGAAATATATGTGTTGACACTTCTGAGTGGATTTATACTTAAAAAAAACATATTCAATTATAATATATTATTACTTTAAAATGAATTAAATGCCTTCATATATTAAACACTATATTAGATATAAACATTAATAGACTCTAAAAAAATGAAATAAAATAAAATAATTAAATAAAATAAATATTTAGTAGTGTGTCAATGCGCCCTTCTGTTTAGCCGTGTGACTATATCCGACACGTAATCAAGTCCAGGTAACATGAATACGTTACCTACATTCAGAAATATGAATGAGCAAAGTATAAAACCGGTCTATTTGGAAAAAAAAAAACAAAAAACAAAAAAGCAACTGTTTGCCAGTGGCCAGAGGTTGGAAAAGATCGAGCATAAAAGGGTTTGGCAATCACCGAATTGGTAACACTTGGCCTTATTTTTATACTTTGCTTCAAAGCAAAGTTTGGAAGAAGAACCAAAAATGGAAAAAGAATAAGAATAAAAAAAATAAAAAGGGGTGATGAAAAAATTAAAAGATGGGATTAATTTAATTTATGGGGTACGTGGAAGAAAGTTTAGTGCGGCAAGTAGGAATATGATACGTCCTTTCCAGTTTCCAGTGGGGATATAAAAAGCATTTAGTTCGTTCATATGAAAGTTTACCGCCCGCAACTATACTTCGAGAGTTGGAAGCTCATGAACCTGTCTAACATTTCGAAGATTACTGTTATAAAGATTTGGTAAGCAGATATATATATATATATTTAAGTGTGTGTTTGTGTTTCTGCATGGATTATTTATTACTTTATTAATTTGTTCATATTTGTTATTTACTCAATTACTGATTTGCATGAGACATTTGCAACAAACCCATGCCGGGTCTTTTGCTTAGTTAATTACATTATATATATATATATATATAGTATAAAATGTCATTAATTTTCTTACTTCTTCGATCTTCTTCTTATTTTATTTTATTTATTTTTTTATTTTGAAATACTCTCTCTCTCTATCTATCTCTCTCTCTCTCATCAAGTCTCTGTTCTCTGTGTTGAAGAGGTCCTTGTACGTGATAGCTCTCCATCTCCCACCCAAAGAAAGCTTATTGATCAAGTGCTGCGCCTCATTTCCGCGGTATGTATCTCAACATTCATATTTTATTAATTATGTTCCATTTCGAGGGTAAGCTTTTGAAAATTTATGTTTTCTGGTAATGCAAAAATGGTATTAAACCGAACAAAAATTAATTTTCTAGAAAAAAAATAAAATTATTTCTCGCTTCAAAACAGTAAGTGCAGCTTCTTGAAATGTCACCTTCTTCAGTTTCTGAATTTTCTTCTTCTTCTTTTGTTTGGTCCACATGTTATTATTTATACAGACGTCCACGAAAAGAAATTATTCAACTAATGATTATTTTTCGATAAATTATAATTTGTGTGCACATTGTCTACCATTTTCAAAGATTTTCGCAGCTTATATCAAACTTGCTGTTTGCTAAAGTACTAGTATTCTTTTGATGGAATATTTCTATTTCTGTCGGTGAACTTATACATTTTCCAGTAATGCAAAGGCATCAAAATTGTGGTAAATATTTACTGACAAGTTTGGGATTTGGGAAGTTTTCAGTATCAAAATAATTTACAGTAAGTGTGGTAGAAAATATGATCAACTGTACAATTTCAAAGAAAAAATTTTGGTTCAGAAAATTATAAAGCAATGTATATTAAAATTGGGTTTCTATATCTATAACAAATCAGAAATATAAAAATCACATATTGTTGTTTTATTTAAATATTGGTATATATTCGAAATATCCGTAGACAAATATCTCTTCCTACTATGTTGACGGGGCTTTTCACTTGGTTCCTAATTAAAGGAAAATTAGTCAATGCTAACGAGTGGTTGTGAAAGTGTGAAGTGCATTCAAAATTTTGAAATTTTCAAACTAACCCACCCACCTATAGTATGACTTCCAAGGAATTCTTTTTACTTAAAAAAAAAAAAAAAAAAAAAAAAAACATTTTAAACATTTTGTTTTTTTTGTTTTTGTTCTTCAGATATATATTAAAAAAAAAAACCCTTTTAAACTTTTTTCATTACCAAACAAAGGGATGACATTGGAAAACACCGAAATTTATGGGATAAATTTTGAAATTTTCAAACTAACCCACACACCTATAGTATGACTTCCAAGGAATTCACTTTTTACTTAAAAAAAAAAAAAAAAAAAAATCATTTTAAACATTTTGTGTTTTTTGTTTTTGTTTTTCATATATATATTAAAAAAAAAAAAACCCCTTTTAAACTTTTTTTCATTACCAAACAAAGAGATGACATTGGAAAACACCGAAATTTATGGCATAAATTAAGAAAGAAAGTCATCAAAATATGTCATCTCTTTCTATAATATTGCAATACTATTTAAAATAAGAAAAAAAACAATGAAGCTTCATAGAAAGTCCAAAAATATGGAAACGGTACGGTTCACGTGGTGGGGGCATTCCATCATGTAAATGGAAAACATTGGTTTTGATTTCTTTGCAGAAGGAATCATTTCTCAAAACGGATACATATTGATTGCAAACGGTTTAACTTATTCATTTTTTTAGCTTTGTTCGGAATAATTTTTTTTTTTTTATTTATTTAGTAGAGTTAGTTACTAAATTCTTACAAATTTCTTTAATTGTTTCTTAAATTTCCAACCAAGTACGTCCTTCCAAATTACATTCCCTTTTTTTAAATTCAATACCTTTAAACAAGTCAAAACTCTTTTTGAAATTCAATTCTCGTAAAATACTGAAATTTCAAAAACATGAGTTTTAATTTAGTAGTATCTCGGAAGTCTTTTATAGTAAAAAGTAAAATTCCAAGCCTCTGCCAAATAAAGGAGCCTTAAGATATTATATTATATTAGAGTAAGTTCAACAGTTGTAACAAAAATTTTAGATTATTAATTTTTAGCTCGAGCGATTGTTTTATACTTTTTTTATATAAAAATATATTTCTCAATAACAATTAATTAATGTTATACTTGGACCCTCACATAATTTCTACAAATCTACTTAATATAAGAATAATTCGTTAATAGAATAAGAAAGAGGGATGAAAAAAGAATATGTAAAAATTTAAAATATACAATAATTTTATATATCGGTGATATGATAGTATAGATAAAAAAAAATTTATATATCATATATATGACCGTGTATATTTTATAAATATATATATATATATATATAAATATATATATATTTATATACTGGTTGCTCTTATTGTATATGTCAATTGTTGCAGCTCTGTCAATTATTCAATTGAGTATACGTGGAAAGTCTCCAAGTTTATAAAAAATTTCAAAAGCATCAAGTCAATACAACTTTCTTTTCAATGTGATCCACCTGTCCTCAAAATGGTACACGTGTCCCAGATAAGGAAAATACCTTCTTATTGCACACCACGCACCACCCTAACGTGGCTCCCATTACGGACAAAAGAAAACCCTAGCGCGTTCTTTAGTATGTGACTCCTATTTTATTAAAAAGAAAAAATATATATTTACAAGTAGTATTTGCGTAGGGAATTCGAAACCCACTTTCTTCTATTTGTAGAAATTTCAAGAAAGTATCGAAACCCACTTTCTTCTATTTGTAGAAATTCGAATTCCCTACGCAAATACTACTCGTAAGTATTTTTTTTTTATCTTTTTTCTTTTCATTCTTTTTAATAAAATAGGAGTAGTGCTTTTACTTTTACTGCTTGTTACCACCGTAACCACACCCACTTATTACCATAACTGTTCCATTGCACAGAGCAGTTTCCTGGAAATTTCGTCTCGAGCAGTTTCCTGGATCATCAGGGGGAAAAAAATACGCGTCTTCTAGTTTTCTCTCTCTGAAGAAACCGAGTGAGATTCTTCCGTTTTCACTTTCCCATTATAAATATTCATGTAAGGTAAACTTCTAAGCTCTTCGATTCCTTTTTAATTCTCCTACTATCATTTTTCAAGCACATATATGTATATAGTGTATTGAACTTCTTCGCAACAAAGAGTGAATGCCGATTAAGTTTTTTGCAATTGAAACCCTAATCAGTCACTCTAATAAGAGTACAGTGACTGAGAATTGACAGTGAACGGTGTCATCTCTCCTGCGACAGTCCTCTTAGGAAGAAGAATGAGTGATCAATTGAACGGCTCGCCGAATCGGCGGCATCAAAACAATGACATTGAGGCCGGACGCAGCGGCAAACATGACGACGAAGACGATGAGGGTTCTTCTGGCCCATTCGACATCTTCCGGACCAAGAATGCCTCAATAGACCGGCTTAAAAGATGGAGAGTATGTTTAATTTCTCTACAATTTTGTTTTTATGTTACAATAAACACATTACAATCGCATAAATATTTATGTATGGCTGTTTTTGTGATTTATTTCATTACACACACAATCACATGAAAATATTTGTGTGTTTATTGCTGTTCTTGTGATTTATTTCATTTTTAGATCACTTGTTTAAAGTTTGCAGGTAGATAACAATCTGAATATGATTTTATTTTGTTTGACCTCTTCATTGTTGATTACTATTCTGATAAGCTTGGATTTCAAGAAGTAGGATTCTCTAGGACTGATCTACACCCTTGCTTGCAGATTTCTCAAATAGGAGTGTGGATTAAGTAAAGTAAGAAGTGTATATTTGATCTTTATGTAGCAAAACAGTGCTCTGTTTACAAAATTAGGAAGTTTTTTATGGAAGAAAACTTATGTTTCTTAACCATGTGAAGTTTTAAATATAAAATCATTTCAGGCACAAAGTGGATTGTGATATTATCATCTGGCCAAAGAAGGAAAACATAATATAACATTACAAAGCCTTGCCCCACGCCCATTAAACGAAATCCTGTATTAACCCAAGTACCTCATGCTCTCAATAAGCTTTATTAGAAAACGTGATGGGAATTAAACATTTATATATAAAAGGCAAACATATTAGTGCACAGCATTTGTTTGCGGCAAAATACAAACTATTGTTGCTTTGGAGTTTCGTGTTTATTTTTATTTTTATTATTATAGCTCTTCTGAGTAGTTATATATTATCACTGACTATTAATGTCTATAGCTCTCACTGGTGGAACTCTTTAACGGCATTTACCATTGTTGAAAAACATGATTGTTGATACCTCTGAATTGTGACATATGACAACTGATTTATGATTTCCAATGACCAGAGTGCTTCAGTACTGAAAAGAGTGATATGGTAATTTTTGTATTAAAGGAAATATTTATTATAAGGAAAATGATACTTACACTTCGGGATAAGCCAGAGAGTATTGAAAAGGGTGATATGGTAATTTTCGTATGAAATGAAATATATTTGCACCACCCTAATATTTATTATAAGAAAAATGAAGGGCTAAGCCAATTCCTTTTGGGTAATCTATGTGGCTGTCCAGGTGGGTATGCCAAGTCACAAGACTCACAACTGTCAAATTCGTAACTAAGCCATCTCTCATCTTCACCGCAATAGCAGTCCAACAGCCAACTCCATTCTCTCTCTTCCATTAGGTCCATTCTTGCTCTTCACATCAGCTATATATACACGATATGAAGTTGCAAGGACGTGTGGATTATTTAAAGATATAGAAGCAGCAGTTATTTGTTTTTTGGCAATGTCGTCTATGGATCTTATGGTTGGGCTTGAACTCTATAGTCTGATAGGAGGAATTTAGAGGGTAGAGGCTCATGACTCAAGTTGATTTTGTCGTTGTCCGCACACACATATAAAAGAGAACTCTATTGCCCTAATAGTAGTTTGCAATGACATAGTTCAATAATAGAAGGAAATTATGAAATTAGAGTTTGTTATTTAAGAGTCTTTGATCTCAGGAATGACAGAGTTTAGTGGAGTGAGGAAAGTTTGGCCAAAATAAGGGTATATATGTCACAAGGTGATAAACTATTGACCCAAACTCCAAGGTTGACTCATGTCTTATTTGCCAAACTTATTTGCTAACTGAGTATATAGGTTGACTTGGTCAAAGGGATCGACTGTTTGTTTCGGTTTATATAGCATTACCCTTATTATAAAAGGGTGGTCCTTTTCGATTTTATTTTATTTTTTATATATAAAAATTGTTTAATGAATGAGAGTCTTACAACATTTTTTGTGAGTGATTACAAACTTTTGAGGGTGTGAAACATTCTGTACATGTGACGTCTAGGCCTACTGGTGTGACTCCATTAGGTTTCTCTTGTTCGTATTTTCTCTCTAATTTTAACCATGCATTCCCACAATCATACTTCTTACTCCAGTCTTGTACTAGCTAAAATTTCATATACTAAATCGTTTTAACTCTTATTTATTCATTAAAGTCTTGCATCAAAATGACCATGGCTCTTGTGAAAAATGTTGAACTCCCTTTTTCTGGCTTCTCGTTTAGTCAATCCCTTGAGCATACAAATTTATATACTTTTCAAGCCATGCAATTACGTGAAACACTTATTCTTCTTGCTTTTTCATTTTATTTACCTTGGGTTTGCAAGAATTGTCTACTTTATCCACTATATTAAATGGATTCTCCATTATGCTGTTGAAGGTCCTACTTTCATGGATTATTTTTTATGGCATTTTCACGCCTGGCATAATGATCATGTCATTATTATCCACTTCATATTGCCTTTTAAAACTCTGTCGGAACCCCTTGCCATTTTATTCTTGGATCTACTTTTATAATGTGAATGATTTACACTTTTTGAAATGCCATTTATATTTTGATTTGCGACAAGTTGATGCTAGGTCATCTTGTTTGGGGTATCACACAATTCACATAGATTTCAATCTCCTTAGCCGCTAGCTTTGCCAACTTAGCAACAATCTCCTTAGAAAACTTCATTCGGTGCCGCGTCTTTTTCTAAAATGATACACACTTTGCAGTGTGAGAGACAGTCTAATTTTAACATCAGAAGATTTTTTGAGAAATTACTTAACTCATAGAAGAAGAAATACCATAAGTTATGGAATGCACACAGTGTAGTCCACCTTCTAGTTCCATACGTTGGTGGTATTTACATTCACAAAACTTACTTTCTTAGACCATCGGGGTGATTTAATATTGGGGAAACTTGTTAGTTTATCTTTAATTTTCTGGTTTTATGGCTAGTTTTAGATGTGGGTTGCTGATATACATGAATCTCAATTTTTAAAGCATATGATATACTTTGTTTGGTGGTTGTAACATGCCATTTTGCTTTTTCAGGTGACCAGATGTCTATGATTCCATTATTTAGGCATCTAATTTTAGCACTAGTTATGTAGCTGTAATCTGTTGAAAAAAGCCTAATCTAGTTGTATTTCTCTTGTATTTCTTATAACCTGTTTATATTTATTATAACGAAAAAGTTTTACACGCTACTTTGTTCTCTTTGTTGTATCTGAATATAGCCCTAATTTTTGGACTAACTGAAATGAATGCTCTCTTTTTTAGCAAGCTGCACTTGTGTTAAATGCTTCTCGTCGATTTCGATATACCTTGGACTTGAAAAAGGAAGAAGAGAAGCAGCAAACAATAAGGAAGATTAGAGCACATGCACAAGTCATACGAGTAATATCGTCTGTAACTTAATTTTCTTACATATTTTTAGTCATTTTGGCAAAATCTTAAACTATGATTTTTGCTCTGTTAGGCGGCTTATCTTTTCCAATCAGCTGGGAAACAAGTAAATGGTACTGCCTTTTTTGTACTTTCTTGTTTTAATTTACTGTAGTTTGTATTTAATTTCCTACAATCTGGCATCGTAAGCATAGGGTTTGAAAAACTATATGTTGTCGTTATTCTTGAATAGCATTCCCTTACTTGAATAGTGTTCTTACTTGTGTAATTCTTTCTTCATTTTTCTGTTTTAGTATGCATTTTATTCAGCTATGGTCTTTAACCTTTATATGTTCTATTGATTTCCCTTTTTGGTACTTAACAAAAAAAAAAAAAAAAAAAAAATCCCTTTTTGGCTTTTATTAACTTTCTAAATACTTGAACTGTCACTTATTCATAACCCTTGAGTTTATGCAGATTCAAACTTGTTCGTTCAAATTGGATCCATCACCTTTTACCTATGTTTGACTTATTTCTGTAGTTCCCTACATTATTTATTTGTCAGTTTCGTGCAACTCCCTAAAATTGCTGATTCACATCGGCCATAATTTTGCACCTATGCAAACCGATTTCTCCAATTCTTTTATTATTTTTTATTTGGTGTGCTTTTTGAACGTCACAAGTGTATCAATACTGTCATTCATTCTCAGTTTGTCCTGGAAACATTTAAAACTTGAGTACAGTTAAAATTGCGTCATTTTCTTTGATTGCCTAAATTGTTTTAAAAGCTAAGCGGAATGGTGATACAATTTCATGTAACTGACCCCAAATAGTTGGAAAAAGGCTTTGAGGCTGACTATTTGAATTGTCTGTACGGTCCTAGTGGTTAGTCAGTGTTGAGAGAATGTAGAAATTTGAATTATGTGAAAGTTAATTACGTTTATAAACTAAATATAATTCTGTTGCAATTTTCTTGATATTGTTTTCTTTCGGCACAAAAGTTTATTTATATATTTCTAGAAACCTTCAGTAAATTTTGCCTTCCCATACAATTATGTATTTCAGTAAGTATTACGTTGTTTGCAAGATTTATTAAGCTTTTCCAATAGAAAACAACTATAGTGCTCTTGGGATAGTTGTAGGCTTGTTGAGGCTGGTCCTCCAACATATACTAGGACACGATATTCAGATGTGGCAAGGGTCTAATTCCGCTGCAATTTCACGGTCATGTGTTTTTTTTTTTGGGCCAGTAAGAAAAGTTTATTTCTTAAAGCACCGTCTTATGGTGCTTGTAATGAGTCTGTTGTCTTTTCTTATGATTACTAACAAGTCAGTGTTTTATACGTTTCTGTCAATTTATGATGGACTTCTTCTTCTTCATCATCTTGGAATCAGGAACTCCAAAGTTACCTCCAACTCCAACTGGTGATTATGATATTGGACAAGAGGCACTTGCATCATTGACGAGGGAACATGATATGTCTGCTTTGCAGCAATATGGAGGGGCAAGTCTAATTGCAGCTCATTTATTTATATGTATTTTTTGTTTTTTTTTGTTTTTTATATTAATTGTCATTTGTATGTATTTTTTGTTTCTACATTAGGTTAAAGGACTGGCAGATATGTTAAAGACAAATCTAGAGAAAGGAATCCCTGGTGATGATGATGATATATTGGAGAGAAAAAATTTATTTGGATCCAACACATATCCTCGGAAAAAAGGACGGAGTTTTTGGGTATGTATTGCAATTAATTTCAACATTTGGGCATTGCGCTCTTCCTACTGATTTTTAAATAAGTAATATGTGCTATCTATTTATAAGTGAAAAAAATTGTGATATTGAATTTATTTGGCTGTTATATGTTTCTTAGAGGTTTATTTGGGAAGCTTGCCGAGATACAACCCTGATCATCTTGATGGTAGCTGCGGCTGCTTCTCTGGGGCTAGGTATAAAGACAGAGGTGAGATTAATTGGAGCTTAGTCATTAGGAATGCTTATTGTTGTAGTATGTTACTGAGTTTGTTGCATCATCTTATAGTGTGTGGACTGTCCAGAAATTGTAAATTTTGGCCCATTATAGTTCCTTTTAGTTAAGCATTAACTTACAATTTGCTCTGGCCAAAAATTGTTTTACTGAACTACCTAATTGCAAATTTAAGCATCTCTAGTCATAGTACAGAACTATCGTTGTATACCAATATTTAATGTGGTATTGGATCCAAATATGATTTTGTTTTTGTTTCTATTTTTTTAATTGAATTATTCTTCACTGACTTTATTTATGAAAACTCGCTGTTCCATATTTATTTTATAAGTAAATGGTGGTGAGTGGATCTCCCCATCCCCTCATTTTACTGCTTAAACAAAGTCCCATATGGGTCTGTAAGATCTGTTGTGTGGGAGGAGTTCATATGTTTAGTACTTTTTGAAAAGAAACTTAATACCAGTGCAATTTTAAAACTTATGGTTATTGTTTTAGTGTTGCTTTGGAAAGTCATAAAACAGTAGGCCTATCTAAAAATTTGAAAAAATTGGTTATAATTTTGGTATGGAGTTTGTGGAGACCCGGTTTGACTGTCATTCTTTTAAGTTCTTTGAGAATCATGGTTTTGGTTCAAGAACTCATATGACACTTCTCTTGTAAAAATATGAGAAGTTACTAGATTTAGTATATTATTCCACTCAGAACCTATTTCTTTTGAATGTGATTTGTAGTAAAATACTTGAATCATAATGTTGGTTGTGTCTCATTTTCAGAGTTAAAAATTTTGATGCTAAAAGAATTGTTGATGACTTGATAATTCCTTGTATTTTTCATAAATCCAATAGATTGTCTTTAAAGTTTAGCTGATAATTTTAGAAAGTGTTTTTAATTACAACGTGTGGATCTTTCAATGTCTCACAGTGTGAGCATGAATCCTGGAATTACTCACTAGAGAAAACATTTGTACTGAAGTGTGGGTAGTCCTCTTCTCTATTTTATTGTTTCTTTTCTTTTCTTTTATTGTATTATCATTTGTCTTTCTACCATTTTAAAATCATACGGGGTCGCATTGTTGCAGTGGTGTTAGAACTTCTTTGAAGTCTCAGAATGATCTTAGTTGGTACATGTTCTTCTGTTTCCTACCCATGTGTCTCATGTTTTCAGTGCTTTGTTTCAGTTTTATTCCCATTTTAGTGTTTCAATGTCCTTCTTTTCTCCTTACCCAAAAAATAATAATTTCTTTATCCTGTGGGCTAATTAACATTGCAGTCACTGTCCACAGAACATGAATGTCATTATTGATGCTTTATTACACTCTTCCTTTGGAAAAAAAGTATGTTCTCACGACATGTTGTATAAAATTTTTGTTCTAGTTAGTCCTTTTAAATCTTATGACAGTGTTATTAGAAGTGACACTGGATAAGATGCTGGACTGGTGAATTGGTGGACCAATCACTGAACCAATTTGGTTAGTGAAAAATACGGAGCAGAGTGGGAAGGTCGGATTTCTGTCAAACCAGAGTGAATAAATTGGCTTCAAGTGATTGCTCCTTCCTGTTTCCCATTGCAGAAAACATGGGGTTGAGCGCTTAAGGAAACTTGAAGCTTGGCATCCGTAGTCGTGTGCAGAATCTATAGCCACTGAACTACCACTCTTTTGTTCACAAGTTTTACTACAATCAGTATTTCTATGCATCTGGTGCCATACATTAGTAATTATTATGTTAAATCTTAAATTACATATATTAATATAATATTCAAACTGTCCCAATGGTTGGTCTGGTTACCCGGTGAATTGCTCCATCATTGGGTCAATGTGTCAAGTCTGATTCTGATAACCCTGGTCTGTGGGCAGATTCTTTAGTAAATTCTGTTGTTAGGTCAAGAAGTATGAAATCTTCGTAGAAACACATGCAATGGAGAAAAGTTTGATTTGATAAGTAATTGGTGAAAATTAAAGCTCATCTTTGTAATCTTTGAAAAATGATGTAGTTCAAATTTAATTATTTTTCTTCTCACTGTTATTGAAGAATGTAAAAGTAGGTTTTTTATATTTTCATTCTAGAAATGGTAATTTTAGATGCCAGTTGTCACATTGTTGCAATTAACGGGCAAAAATAAAATGAAAAGAATAACTACCTGTCCCAGTTCTTCAACGTGTTCTTACTTGAAATATAAATGTGGGAGATTGTTTTATGTAATCTCTGAAGTAATTGGCCAACAATTTATAGTGTGCGTTGGCTAACATTTACTTAGGAGCTTCCTACCCTACCTTCTCTTTATAAGTTATTGTTTTATACGGTAAACTCTTGTTAACCAACCCCCCCACCCACTCCCCCCCCCTTTTAATCCACTGTATTGTGCAAGGTTTCTTTTTGTATAATTCAAACAATGATTCATTAATTAATATCGGTTCATGTCTCTGAATTAAGTTTTCCCTTGTAGGGTATTAAGGAAGGATGGTACGATGGGGGAAGCATCGCGATAGCAGTTATCATTGTTATAATTGTTACAGGTATTTGCCACTTTAATTTGAATAGTATCAATATTGTGTAGTTTTACATGTGTACGTTATCCAGACTCTTGTATGCATCAACCTTTATATTTTTCAATCTTCTGTATGTGAATAATTTATATGGGCTTGAATAATTTACTTCATAATTATATTGAATGTGAGGTTTATGCATTTATTGATGGTTTGATGTCTATGCAATGGTCCTTCATTGTTATGGTTCCTAACAAGTCTACCATACATTGTCCCTGTAATGCAATAATTAGTAATGGACATATATTAGTAGTCATTGAAAAAAGGTTCATCGTCATCATTCTTAACTGGTTGACAGGCATCATTATCAAGGGATTTCTGGTTGAAAAGGAATTATTATCATAGTTGAAAATTTGTTTCACTATTTAACTTTGTTAGATTCATAATACAATTACAGGAGTATTATCCTAAACCTACCCCAGCCCCTCCCCTGTCCCGCTTTGTTAATAGATGGTTTTGGGCTGGGATGGGGGGAGCTCTACTAAACGGGGATGGGGTTGGCACCCAAACTGCCCCGTTGCCTGGCCACACCCCGACAAAATTCCTACCCTAAAACATCTAATCAACCAAAACAAGTTTGAAAATCTAGCAACCTGTCCTTTGAAACCATAAATCTGAGCCAAATGTGACCCTTTTCAGTTCAAAATTTTTACTATCTTTTTTCATCTTTCTAGCCCCTGAACTACAAAATTTTAGTATTTTTTTGTACCGTGAATCTACAGAAGTAGATTTTCACTGGCATTGTGCTCTTCCAAGTCCTATTGCATGTGTTATTGTAACTTCCTTTGAAATACACCCTTCTCACTCCAATACTTCCCTTCAGCTACCAACCCCATACCTGTTCTTATCTTTTTGACTTTAATATTATGTTGACTGTATATTATGTGTATGTGTACCTATTTGCCTTCATAAATAATATGGTTCTCTAGACCTAATCATACCACTAGTAAAATTTTCACTCAGTTTGCTCTCACTCCATGCTCTGGTCACTTGGGTTAAATATTGAACTGTTAACCCATTTCTAGTGAGTCATTAGTTTCAAATTGATATAATTACCTATTATCTTTTCTATATGTATTTTTTTTACATCTTCTCTAGAATACTGAAATCGGCATTCTTCTGTTGTTATTATTATTAGTTTTTGTTTTTGGTAAAAATTAAATTTGTTACGGAATTATTGTCGTGTGATTATTGATTAGTACTTAAAGTTGAGGCCTGTTGTCTTTGGTGGTCATAAAGAAACTCCAAACAAGAATTGGCCTGCACAAAAAACCACCACCATTGCATATTTGATTCATTATCAGTTATCCTTGCTGAGGCCATTCGGAAAATGTTCTCTATGCTTGCATCTTGTATTGTATTGGCCATGATGCCATGTAGATATGCATACATATCTTGAAACATAAATATTGTTACATTGTACTGAATTCTTGACTTTTCATTTTTCATTTTTTCCATCCTGAAGCGACAAGTGATTATAAACAATCCCTTCAGTTCCAATCTCTAAACGAAGAGAAGCAGAATATACATTTGGAGGTACGATTTCTGCTGGTTGGCGATGTCATTGACCTACAATGTTTTTCTTTTCCTCACTCTTAAAGATATGCATACACAGGTCATTAGAGGTGGTAGAAGGGTTGAGGCTTCAATATTTGATCTTGTTGTTGGTGATGTCGTGCCTCTTAAAATTGGTGATCAGGTGAATGGAACAAATTCTTGTTTTTTCTGTGTTTGACCCTTGCATTTTCAAGCTTACTTACTTTTCCACTTCAATCCTACCCCAGGTCCCTGCTGATGGTGTTCTAATTTCTGCTCACTCTCTTGCATTTGATGAATCAAGCATGACTGGAGAGAGCAAGATTGTAAGCTTTATAACCTATTATATGGTGTGCTATGTTGTAATTTCAATTTTTGTTTTCTTAGTTCTCTAGCATGATCTCCTTTTCTGTAGGTTCACAAAGATATGAAAGCACCATTTCTAATGTCTGGCTGCAAAGTTGCAGATGGTTATGGATTTATGCTGGTAAAAATTCTTGTGAAGTTTTGTTTCATTTACTGCTGCTTGCTCCCTCTTGCTCCTACTTTTGTGAATTGTGATTATCATTGGCGTTTTTTGAAGTTAACATGTCTTTTAACTGTAAAGTAGTGTTGCAAATGCATTTGTGAGGGTTATGACTGCTGTAGAAATTGATTAATAAGCAAATATATAGTTGTGTGTCTAATTTGAACCTGAATCAAGACTGCATCATTATATTATTCAAAAGCAAAATTGTAGCAAATAATTATATAATGTGAAAAACCTGTACTGGGAACTTAGGATCCACTGGTATCTGCATAAGATATGTATTTGATACAAAAAACAGTCCTGTTTAGAGGTACATCATCATCATCATCCTTGCGTTTAACCCATACAAATGGGGTTGGCCACATTGATTCTTTTTTTCCACTCTTTTCTATCATAAGCAATATCTCCTACTAGATTTAATTTTTTAAAGTTATTTCTTATCACTTCATTCCATGTTGGTCTAGAGGTTATACATCACGACCAATAATATAAAGATTATTGAGTTCTCTAGCAAAGGACAGACTTAATTCCTGTAATAGCAAAAGATTGCTGAATAAAGGAAGTCTGAAGGATTCAGAATGACACCATTTGGTGTCTACTGTTTTGACTTTTCTGTTCTTTTTTTCCTCCCATCAGAACTCAAATTGTTACCTTCTTTGACATCTCTTCTGTATGTCATTTTGATAGCCTACCATGTTGTTTGTTGCCCAATTGGCTTGCAATCGACACAGTAAAAATTGCAATCGCAATGTTGAATAACTCCTATTTTATTAATAAATTATAGTTTCTATGTTTTGTGTGTGTAGCTTACTTTATTTGCTAAATTATGTTAACTTACAGGTTTTCAATTTTTTTTAGGTAACTAGTGTGGGAATAAATACAGAATGGGGGTTGCTAATGGCGAGTATTTCAGAAGATTCTGGTGAAGAAACACCATTGCAGGTTTGTCTTTTTAAATTATCGTCATCGTCATCCTTGCCTTTTATCCCCTATGAACGTGGTCAGCTCTTCCCCCCCCCCCCCCCCCCCAAACCCATATATCATATTCTATTTCTTCCATTAGATTAATTTTGTAAAATCATTTATTTTTACTTCATTCAATGTTAGTTTTGGTCTACCTCTTTGTTTCTTAATGTCTACAAGAACCAATCTTCCTTTTCTCACTCGCCATCTACTGGTTTGCGTTGAATATGTTCATAGTACCTAAATTAGTTTCTCCTATGTTCTCACTAATAGCCGCCACTCCTAATATCTCTCTTTCACGTTGATTATTAACCTATCTCTTCTAGTTACTCCTAACATCCATTAGGGGTGGCAATTCGTGTTCGCGGGTCGTAATCGTGTCGTGTCAACTTAAGGATATTATACTAAATAGCTCAACCCGAACACGACCCGTTTAATAATCGTGTTAGGAACTCTCAACACTAACACGACCTGTTTATTAAACGGGTTACAAGTGTAACCCGTTTAATGACCTATTTACAAAAAAAAAAAAATTATATTATTTAAATTATTAATAATACTCAATAAAATAATAAATACTAAAAAAAATATAAGTTTTAATCAACCAAATTACTAAATAGTTTATAGTTTACAAAAGATTAAATTATAAGACACAAGTTTGTATAGTAATTTTACGACATATATAGTTAAATGTGTATAAACGGGTTACACGGGTTGAACCCCTCAACCTAAACACGACACGATTAACTAAACGGGTTAATCGTGTCAACCTTTTTATGACCCGAACCCGTTTAAGGTCAACCCAAACTCATTTAACTCGTGTCGTGTTCGAGTCATGTTGGCGGGTTGTGTCAACTTTTGCCACCCCTAACATCCATCATGGTATCCGCATTTCAGCCACATGAATGCATTTTTCTTGTTTCTTTTTTAATTGCCCAACGCTCTGTTCTATATAAGTTAGCCTGACCATGCAACTTTTTTTTGTCACTACACTACACTACACTTTATGAAGCATCTTTGAGTAACTGACTAGAAAAGACTATTTTTGAATGACTTACTATAGGTACGTTTAAATGGTGTTGCAACATTTATTGGTATCGTTGGACTGGCAGTAGCTTTCCTTGTTTTGGTTGTCCTTTTTGTCAGGTAAATCGGATTTTACTTGATGAGTTCTTTGCCCCCCGCCCCTTTTGGAGAAAAAAATACCTTTCTTCTCTCCCTCCATCCCTTCCTCACTCTTATAAAGTGTTTGATATGTGAAGCTTATAAATTTTTGAGTATCTGCAGATACTTTACTGGGCATACTAAAAATCCAGATGGAAGTGTTCCATTTACACCTGGCCAGACTAAATTCGGTGATGCCATAGATGGTGCTATAAAGATTTTCACTGTTGCGGTATGTTCACTTTTAAAATGAAATTTTGTTATATTTGTGTGCGTTGGTTTTAATTTTAGTCGAGTTTATGACTAATGCCAGAAGAACTTTAGGTCACGATTGTGGTGGTTGCAGTGCCTGAAGGACTTCCCTTGGCAGTTACTTTAACGTAAGTCCCCTCCCCTCCCCCCCGCGGGCAGCTTTGTTAAGCTGACCATAATTCATACTTCAGCATTGTAAGACCCTGGGTTTCCTTACCCAAGTAGGCTTTATGTATTCTTTTTGGGGCTTTTTCTTTCTTTTTCAACTCATTTCTGCTTTCATGGCATTATCTTTTGTCTTTTATTCATCCATTGAAATGAATACATATTTCTGAAGATTTTTTTGCAGGTCTTTTTTGTTGATAACCACTTTCTATGTCATTTTAAAGATATTTTACTGGTGCCACATTAGTTTCTTCTGCACATGCCCAACTCATCTCAGCCTGCTCTTCCCAAGTTCTCAGTTTATGCTGCCTCTAACGATGCATTCTTTGTGTTTGTTTGTCCATGTGTATTTTTCATCTCTTCTCAATAATTTTCTTTTAACTTACATTATCTGCATCTATAATTGTGTTACAGACTTGCCTACTCAATGAGAAAAATGATGGCAGACAAGGCCTTGGTATGCATCACTTTATCTTTCTTTTTTTTTCTTTCCGATTCTTTCTGGTAATGACATTGATACAGATGTGCATTTATTTTATGGTTTTACAACTACTGGACTGCAGGTCAGGAGGCTTTCTGCTTGTGAAACCATGGGCTCTGCAACTACAATTTGTAGCGATAAAACTGGGACTTTGACTTTGAATCAGGTGATTATGTTAATTCTTGAGTACGTATTTTGCTTCGCTACTATTCCAAATTAGATTTTTTTGTGTCCACTTCATGGTTTCAATTTTTTGTCAATGAGCGCTCTTTTTATTTATTTTTTGAGTTCACTTAGAGAAGGATCTTTGCAATGTGTAACTGTCTTCTTCGTTAAGTGCTTTAGTGCTTTGGCTTGAAGAAATTGGGATGTCCCAAGAAGATGATATTCGACATCATATCTTTCTAGGTCTTATTGGTTAATTGGAGGTTGATGTCAATTGAATGTTTAGACATTCTTTGTTTATTTATTTATTATTATTATTATTATTATTATTTTGATTGGTATTTTTTTTTTTTTGTTAGTTGATGTTTAGTTGGTTTGTGTTACTTGAAACTCACCATCAATGGAAGTGGGTGTTTTAGAGGATCGAGAAGGGTTTCTTTTTTTCTTTTTTCTTTTTCTTTGTTTGCGTTTTATTTTTTAGGATGGAAGAGGGGAAGTGGCAAGAAGATTAAGAGAAATGTCTTTTTTTCTAATTGTCAAATTTTTTCTTCTGTTACAGATGACTGTGGTGGAGGCCTATGTTGGTGGGAGTAAAATTGACTCTCCGAACGATAGGTCGCGGTTGCCCCCTACCGTTAAATCGCTGCTTATTGAAGGTGTAGCACAGAATACAACTGGGAGTGTATTTATGACTGAGGTGGGTGAAAGAGTTAAAGTGTTGATTTTGTTTGATTGGAGTTTATTGTCATTTAGCTTGAACTTTCTGCATTGATAATTAGAGATTTTAAGTTGAAAATTATAATATGAGTGCATCATTCTCACATTAACAAATTTCCCTATACATGGGTTGTGACCAATAATTTGATATTTGTATTATTGGCATATCTTAGTGCAGGTTGAAATGATAGCTGTTCCTTGGATAGGTTTTTTTGTTTTTTATTATTGCAGCGATTCGTCTATGTTCATATGAAATTGATGCGGCTTATACAAAAAGCACTTGAAGAATCCCATTCAACATTTGCACTGTTAAAGTATTTGGAAAGTGTGTATATATATATATATATTCTACCAAGGATAAAGATTTTTACATTTCTTGGAATTATTGATATGCTTTTACCAAAAAAAAAAATTTGAAAATGAACTGAATTCTTGATTTGGACTAGGATAGGATAAATGATGAAGTTAAAAATGACTCTAAATTATAGGCAGTGGAGGACAACATTTTAAGATTCTAATGGATTTTTATCGTTTTAAAATTTTCCGCAATATTGTAGAAGTTAATATGAGAACCGAGTAAGAACAATTGATTTTGGATTTTTTAGACTTATTTGGAACTTGAGTTACTTGAGGAAAATAGACTTCGTTGCTCAAAAAATTTGTGTTGCTGTAGCATACTTGGGAGAATTTGGTGGGAAACACTGTTATACAATTTTATTGAATGAGCACATCACTGCTTATAGTTTGATATATGTTTTTAATGTAGGTCAGTCTTTTGGGATTATGCAAAAAATATAACTTACACTAAGCAGGTCATGGAAGTAAATTGGTCGCACCCCGATGTACACTTAAGAAAGGCATATAATGTACTCTGTTGACATAGCCTTGGCTTATGAGTTGTATGCGGATGAGATTACTTGTTCAATGTAAAAAGTCTCCTAATTATCCTTCTTATATGTGTAGGTTTTCTACCTATTTGTTCCTCATTATTGGTATAAAGGGATTATCCCCCATTTTGGTGGGAGAGAGGAAAAATAAGTGGAAGGGAGTGGAGGAGGGATAGAAGAGGCATCACTAGGGATATGAGAATGTTTATCCTTGTTTTGTTTGGTTTAGTGGAAGGGAAGGAAAGAGATAATTAGTTTGGTTTAGTGGAAGGGAAGGAAAGAGATAATTATTTTACATGGGTAAAGTGTGAAAAAAAAACCTCTTATATACCCTGGTGTTCAAAAAAAAAAAAAAAACTCTACATTTTTCGAATTGAGCTAATAAGGACATTTTGTCAATTTGAAGACTGAAATACCTAATATGCCCTTGAGACAAAATAAAAATAAAAAATACTGATTTCGTAAAACACTGATTATTAATGGTATTTTGGGGTTTTAATAAAAAAAATACTGGTCAAAATTGACGGCCAAGGGGCATTTTGCAAATATTTTATGTGATGTGGCCTAAATTTGGTTCTAGGTCATGGACCGGTACTCTCTTGTAGCAGTTTGGGGTGGTGGGATATTTAGAGACTCAAAATTGCAGAAAAGATGCTGAAAGCTAGAGCTAGGGTTTGGGGGCTGAAACTTGTAATGTCCTGATTTTCGCATAGTGAAAGCTTTTGTGGGAACTTCACTGTGGACATAGGCACAACTTGTGTCGAACCAAGCTAAATCTTTGTGTTCATTGTGTGTGGCGTGCTTGTCTTTGTCGTGTGATTGTTTTTTGGTTGTTTGTCATTACATTTTAAATGTTAGGGATTTATATGCAGTTATGCATACTAAATAGCAGGGACGTTTTTTTCACAGTTTTTACGTAGCCGGGTTTTTTTTTGCACTTTACGCATTTAAAAAATACTCTCTCAAATATATAAATTAGTGCATGCAAGTGAAATGTCGTTTAGCTGATGTTGATGTTGCATGCATTTTTGCTCCCTGTACTTGGTTAATTAGTTACAAGGTCTTGCATGTTTCAAGGGACTAAATATTAGATGTAAATTTTTCTGGTCCTTATTAGTCATTCCTACGTAATTAATTGTTTCTTAGCTATTCCGCTGGCTTTTATAACTGAGGCCCAATCCAGCAATTAGAGCAAGTAATTGCGGTCCATTTTTACTGTGATCTTGGAACTGTTGTGTGCCTGTTTGGTATTGTCCCGTTTTATGGTATATGATATTTGTTAAGTCTTTTCTTATCATTAAAATTTTTGAAGCATTTGATTCTATCATGTTGCTCTTGTTGATGTTTGACAGGGCGGTGGAGATGTGGAGATTTCTGGATCACCAACAGAAAAGGCCATTCTCCAGTGGGGGGTCAATGTACGTTTTGCTAATTTTTTTACTTTATTGCACTTTTCTTTTTCTTTTTTTAATATAAAAAAGTGATTTAATTCCATGTCTTAATTTTTTTTGTAGCTTGGAATGATTTTTGATGCTGTCAGATCAGAGTCTTCAATTGTCCATGTTTTCCCCTTCAACTCAGAGAAAAAACGAGGGGGTGTTGCCCTTAAACTGGTAAATGAATTGCTTTCTTTAGGTCAAAAAATCATATTGCTTCAACATTACACTTGTATTTTTCTTTTATTGTCACATTGGAGATTGATTTTATTGGTTGTATGCTTATGGTTTCATTATTTCAAACCATAGTTGTTAAAGGCTCAAGGCGCACTAAGGCGCAAAGGTGCCTTGGAGCCTAAGGCGCAAGGCGCAAGGCGAGGCGCGCGCCCGACTGAAGCGATGCGCAAGTTGAGAAAAAAAAATAAAAAATAACATCCAATAAAGATGCAAAATCATGTAAACCAAATACATAAGTTTAATAATCAACATGCTAACATAAAGATGCAAAAGCAAACTAAACCAAATATTGGCGTTCAATAGTCAACATAGTAACATAGTAATTACTAACATAAAGATGCAAAAATCAACTAATTAAATAAAAAGTAAAACAAACATAGAAATGTTCACTTCATCAGTTCATCCTAACTCCTAAGAAGACCACCAAATGATCTAAATATCATCGGATCATCCTCATCATCAATAAACATAGCACCATCTTGATCATCACTTAAAAAGTGCAACAGGCATTTTCACAGCAAAGAAAAAAGAAAAAAAAAAAGGCATTCACAGGCCACAGTCCAAAGGAAACAATAGCAGGCATGCATTTTCATAGCTAAAATAGCAACATTAGGAAACAATAACAGGCGTTACAGGCATGCATTTTCATAGCTAAAAAGCCTAAAATAGCAGCGTTTCACAGGCCACACTCCAGATGAAAAACTAACAGGCATGTTGATAATTGATAGCTAAAATAAATAAATAATTAAAAAAGAGAAAAGCAAGAGCAGAAGGAAAAAAGAAAAACAGAGAAGAAGAAGGAACAAAAAAAAACAGAGAAGAAAGAAGGGGGGAAAAAAACAGAGAAGAAAGAAGGGGAAAAAAAAAAACAGAGAAGAAAGACAAAATAAAAAAAAATAGAAAAGAAGAAGAAGAAGACGCTGGTTGCCAGAGAAGAAGACAGACAGAGAGAAAAGCAAGAATAGAAGGGAAAAAAGAAAAACAGAGAAGAAAAAAGGAGGAAAAAAAATAGAGAAGAAGAAGAAGAAGAAGGAAAAAAGAAATCAGGGAAGAAAGAAGGAAAAAAAAAAAAAACAGAGAAGAAGAAGAAGAGAATAAATGGTTACCTGGTTGCCGGAGAGAGAGCTCGCCGGAGAAAGAGCTTGCCGGAGAAAGAGCTTGCCGGAGAGTGAGAGAGCTTGACAAAGAGACCCATAGCTCCCGTAGAACAATTGAGCCTAATTTGGGTTCCTTTACTTTTTTATTTGGACTGGTCTTTTAACTTTTTTGGTGGTAGTGGTAGGGACCACCCACCATTTAAAGTTACTTTATCACATCAGAATTTATTATACAAGAAGAAGAATGTAAAGTCTGAAATTCTGAATACAACAAATGTTTAAAAGGCAAAAATTAAAGGAAGAAGACAAAGGCTCACCTCACCATACTCAAGGCGCAGAAGCTGCGCCTTGATGCGCCTGGCGCCCGAGGCGCACGCCTGGTGCGCCTTTAACAACTATGTTTCAAACACTGGGAGGTGACTAGGAGAAGAAATAGAAAAATAGTTCAAGAGGGAATTGGTTTTTTGAGTGAATTTTTAAGATAATTAACGAGTGAAAAGAAAGTCATGAATTGAATAGAGCTGGTTTTTTCTCATGATTAGTGAGGTTATTTGTCAGATGATTGCTTGGAGCATATCTAGATTTTTTTTTTTTTGGTCAACACTGAAAAATATTGAACATTTGAAGATTGGTTGGTTGAGAAGATATTGGGCAAACAGTAAAAGAAGTAAACAATGAAAAAAATACTTGGTGCATTTCTCAACGACATGTTTCTGGTTGCACAAGTTTCTACCCCTTCTGAAATTCCAGAAACTGAAATTTGTGTGAGATAACATCATCCACTAGACCACTTGCATTAGATAAGTGACAAGTCCGGGAGAAATTCGAATCTGAAATGTTTGTTTCTTAAGCCATTGCCTTGACCATCTCACCTGCCTTTGTAGGTTAGATAATTGGGCATCTGCTGATATGGAATTTTTTTTTTTTTTTTCAAATATATGGCCAACACTGAAATAGTAAACATAAGATTGGTTGGATGAAAAGATATTGGGCAACACTAAAATAACTAAACTCTTGTTGCATTTATGTGTGCATTAGGATTAGATGACACGTCTTCCAGCTCATCTACCTGGGAGAAATTTGAACCTGAGATGTTTGTTTCTTAAGCCATTGTCTTGACCAACTCATCTACCTTTGTATTATAGTTAATTAAGTATCTGCCGAGTGTTGACACTCCTACCTTAGGTCTGTTAGAAAAGTGACGGAGTAGTTGTATTTTTGCATTTAATTTTAGGAAATCAATAAACTGTAGATAATCATGTTGAATGTGAAAATAAGATTATTGACAAGTGTTATAAATTGTCATTATGTTGAAACTCCTAATGTTGAGTTTTGATAGAGATTGTAGTTGTATTAGAAAAGTAACCTGGCTGAATACCAGATGTTTTATTGCAATGATTCTATGGTATTATGCATTGTGATAAAAAAAACAATGGTATTAAATGCTGTAAAATATATCTGTGGTCCAGTTAGAAATAATAATGATGTTACATGGAAGTTGTGGAATTCTAAAGATATTCATACCAGTCATACTCTGCCCTTGCAACAATACAATTATGGTGTTACTCATACTATTTCTGTATTGTTTACAGCCTGAATCTGAAGTTCATATTCATTGGAAAGGTGCTGCGGAAATAGTTTTGGCTTCGTGTACAAGATACATTGATTTAAATGATAGCGTTGTTCCAATGGATGATGATAAGGTTGGAAAAAAGCACTCTTTTCAAGATTTTAAATTGTGTTTAGCAGTAATGGTTAAAAATTTGAGGCTTTCTTGGACTTGAAATGAATTTTAGATTCCATTTGTTTATGTTATCAATGAGTTATTAATTTTTTATGTCTTTTTGGCCTCTTATTTTGGTTGAAGCTATTTCTGTTTTGCTTCTCAAAAAAATAATTTTTTATTCACTTACCTAAAAGAAGAAAGGTGATTGTTCTGTTAGTTGAAGGTTTTTTATCAGTTAATAAAACTTGAAAAAAAAAAAATCCTAAAATAGAATGGTTCTTGAATCTTGATTTAACATTATGTCTTGCGTACATATTGTCCTTTAATTAATGTATGATATATAGCTGATCCTGGTTTTGAAATTTGTGTTTTTCTGTAGATGATTTTATTTAAAAATGCTATTGAAGATATGGCGGCTCGAAGTTTGCGTTGTGTTGCTATTGCTTATAGATCATACGACGTGGAAAAAGTTCCAACTGATGATGAAGGCCTGACTAATTGGAAAATACCTGACGATGACCTTGTGTTGTTAGCTATTGTTGGTTTGAAGGTATTATTCTTCCTTTGATCGATATGCTTGCAAAGTGCAAAATTCAAAATTTGTAACTGGATTGCAATTTGTTATTATTTCAAAATGGGCCGATGATCTTGATTTTTTACCTTTTCTTTGAAAAAATTATCTTCATATGTATGTGTGTATATATGTATATATATTGTTTATCAAGTGATTTTCATATTTGAGTTACTAGGAGCTTTTCTTTTGCACTTCGATTTGTTGTGAATTGTTCTAATGCACTCCTCCTTTTTCTTTTTCTTTTTCTTTTTCTTTTTTTTTTTTTTGTAATTTTTATTTATTTATTTATCAGTTTTTGGTCAATATTTATCTTTTTTTTTTCAATATACGGGTATAATTATGAGTCACAATCATGCAATTCATGTAAGAAAGAATGCTATAAAAGCTTTTGACAACAATATGGTCTTTCTCTGTAATATAATAACTACTTTTTCCAAGAAATACCTCTACTATTTGCCTTCACTGACGAAGATGTTTGTTGTGCTTTTAAGGTTCAAAAGTCTGATGTGTTACTTGGAATACATTTGTGGTTTTGGTCATGATTCCAATTTTTTTTGTTTGGACACACTTTTGTTTGGATCTGTTTTCTACTTGGAATATATCATGATGACATAGAAATTGTACAGTTTGTTTGGGTAAATTTGTAAAACATTATTGATAAAAGAAACAGATTTATTCATTTCATTACTCCATTTCTTTCAAATCAATTCAAATCTCAGTTTTTATACAAGAGTAGACCTCATATTTTAGTTGATGCGTAAATGTAATAATTTATTTAACATCTTTTGTAAGCTTTATTTTGTTTCAATTTGCTACTCTATGGATATTTGCACTTGCTTAACTGCACTTGACAGCATATTTAATAAAGCCAACACAAGTCCTAATCCAATGTTCTTTTAGTTTGTGTCGTGTGAGTTATAGTGTTCTCTTCTCTTCAGTGTGCCATTTGAACATTATACTTTTTATTTCTGTAATATTATTGTTTGAATAAACACTTAATACTCTCACGTTACGTATTACCCAATAAAAGAAAAAGAGTCATTTTCACATAAATGTATATATTTTAACACAGGATCCTTGTCGGCCTGGTGTGAGAGAGGCAGTTAAATTATGCACCGATGCTGGTGTTAAGGTATGTTTTGTACTTTTGATTTATGATACTGAGCACATATAGAATTTGTGAAGGTGAATGGTTTATGTGCTTTATATACTTTATGATTATGTTCTTCATCATGGATCAGTAACATGGTTGCTTGTTGGATGCCATTCTGTGCCCACCAGCATGACTACGGCTTTATCTTTTCTTTCTCATGTCGGTGTATTAAAAAATTGTCTTCTCAAAAAATTTGCCACTGACAGTTGATTATGTAAACCACTACCCTTGTACCCTCGCTCCCCTTGATCTGGGGATTGTTGTACCTAAGGATCTATGCTGGTTTAGATCCTCGAAAAGTATTTATGAAGGTTTAGATCTTCAAAGTGCAGGGGATCTCTTCCTCTATCGACCTGTGGGGTCCTCACCCATTGCTTTGCATAAGGTCTCGTATGGATTGAGGGAATAATAGAGAGAAAAAGGAGAAGTTTGTATCCATTTTACAAATGAGAAGAGAGAGGAGAGGGTTTGGGTTTGGGAGGATGATGGATACCCTAACCCTTTGAATAGTGATTTTGCTGTCCTTCCCATGGGAGTAAAGAATAGGAGAGTTGGTGTTTACCCATTTTGCCCCTATTTTTTAAAGCAAGTGAATTTCTGTTTTTCCCTTGCTACTCACAGAATAAAACAATCATTTCCTTTCTTTCTCTTCACTATCTTTTTCAAACATGATGAAGGGCTACCTCTATCCTATCATAAAAAGTCTTGTGGTAATGGTGATTTTAACCTTTATAGCCGGATGCAATGGGAAGGATATGATTAGCATGTGATGGCAAAAGAGGCAGTAATGCTTTAACAAGATTGTCCACATGTTAGGAATTTAGAAACAAATCATAGCGTAATACTGTATATTCTCTTTTGGACTGAAGGCAAGTATATCAACTATTTTTGGAGAACTCTTTACTTCTAAGACTGTTTGGGTACATTGACAATTCCATGGTTCTTTCTTCACTAGGACATGTCGTCCGTAGAGGGTTTTTCTACATGCCACCTGCTTTTTTGTTGGTACGGAATTTAGATGATCCTCAATTTGTCACAAAAAACTGAGTGTCTGGGGGAATAAAATCTGTGAACAATTATGCGATGGGGGGGCAAACTTATATAGTGGGGTTTATCTGTAATTCAGTGGGGACAATTTCAAAATTTTTTGGGTAATAATACAGAAACAAAAAAATTCAGTGGGGGCGGACACCCCTCACTGAGCCCTCAATAGATCCGTGCCTGCTTCTTACTCTTGGACGTTGTATCTTACTGGCTCAAGCTCGTGTTGCTTGTCGGCTGCGAAAGGTGACATCCGGATTATCGACTTTGGGATGAGCAACTGGCTCAACATTTTCTAATTTTGTGTCTGAAAATTTAATTCGTCTTTTCTGTATTGCTAAGGTGATTCTATCACAGAATGATACCCATCAGACCCTTTTATCTCCAGACTTTTCAGATGACTTCTTGCATCTTAAAACATTACTCATTATAATTCTACACCCTATCATTATCTTTAGAGAGAATGGACAGGCAGAAGCCACTTACATAATAACTTTGCTAAAAGTATCTGTAGGACCTTAGAGTTCCCTTGATCTTATACAGAACAGCTTCTCTTGTTCCTTGGGCCAACTGGTTTTGGAAGAGAACTTACTCAGGCACTCCATTCTCCTTGATTTTGCAGCTGAGGCTCTTCAACCTGTTTATTCAAATTGATGAAGATATTACCTTCCTTTTGTCAATCATTTGCTTCTGTTTCATTACTCAAAATTTATTATATATGGGAAGACTACAAATTTTTATATAAATAAGCAAAATTAGCAAAATAATTACAAGCCATCCTCAAGGCACTAGCTTGGTGATACGTCACACCATTATTTTTCCATTCCATTGTTTGGATGTTAACTCCAAGGCTATGTACTGCAAATCAAATCTTGGCTAGTTTCTTTTTGACCCAATTAGCCTGAACATAAGATCTATCAAAAAAAATCAGCCTGAACATAAGGCCTTGCGAGGTTCATCTATTTTCTCCCTTAACCAATTTCTCATTGACCCAGTCAACTGCAAACCAGTTATTCCTTAAACCGCTTTGCATGGAGGGGCAGGGGTTTCTGATGGCATTGCCATTCGAAGACAACTTTGGAGCAATGGAATCACAGAAGTATCTCTTTAAATTATGCCAAAGTGATGTTTGGAGTAACGTATGTAATCTCATATAACAGTTTTTGAAGGGGGTCAATTGTTCACTTTTTCCGGTTCGGTTATTATTAAAATTTTCACTTTTCATTTATTGATTAACCTATCAATCAATCAAGTAAAAATGTACAATCACAAAGCAGTAAAGAGATGAGACATTTTGAATGGAAAACAAAACAAGGAAAATTAGACGATCTCGTTCAGATGCTGAACAACACATTGAATGAATGAATACAATCTTATCTATTGGCTACAGACTTTTACCACGTTAGGGTTTATGGCCTTTGTGATAGGGTGTTTGTCAAGGTGTTTCCTTTGCAGTTTACAGCTTGATGCCCTAAATGGAGAGTCACATTCGCCACATTGCGGTTGGCATGCTCGTTGTGTTAGCATTTCAATTTGGCAATGTTCTTCTGGCTGGTGCAGCTCTAGTTGTCCTCCGTACTAACATTTTCCTTTAAATTTAGGTCAAATTTTACAGTTCTACTTAGGGCTGCAAACGAGCCAAGCCGAGCCAAGTAGTGGCCTGTTTGTGCTCTGCTCAGCCTCCAGTAGAAGTACTCGAGCTCCAACCTCAGCGCTCGAACTCGGTTGAGTTGGTTCACGTTACAAACAATGCTATATATTATGCAATTTGCCGATATGTATACAATATGTGTGTATATGTCGTTCCTAATTGTTTCAATGGGTTGGGGGCAGTTTTGATCTTCAGTACCAATCTCCAATCTCCAAAAGTTTGTGCCATCCAAAGGCACTCACAATTCTACCAGTGATGCCATATGATACGGATGGAAAGTGGTGAGTGCAGATTAGGAATAAGATGAGAGAGAAAGAGAGAGTGAGCGACTCTTGCCTTCAATTCGTTGCACTGTTGATGGAGTGAATTTGATTTTGCTGTTCTGTGACTTGCGGAAGAGAAGATTTGTGCGGCTAGGGTGGGTTTGTATGGTGGCACTGGTGCGGCTAGGGTTTGTTTTAAGGAGTGAATATGAGGATTTTAGGTTGGATGATGGGCTGTGACTTGCTGAAGAGAAGCTTCGTGTGTCTGGTGGGGACTGGTGTGGCTAGAGTTTGTTTGTGTTGTAAGGAGTGAATATGAGGATTTTAGTTTAGATGGAATATATATAAGAATCATAAGATGGGCTGAGATGGTTATGGGCTTGACTTATTGTGTTTTTTAAAATAGTGAAACTAATTGGGTTGGGCTGGGCTTTAATAGACAAAATATTAACCATATTATGGGCTAAATCCTACAGATATATATATCATATTTTTACATAGTTCACGGATAAAATAACTGAGCATAGGCACGTTTGAGATTGGTTCGTTTAATAAATGAACCTAATAATTTTGTTTGGGCTCGGTTTGTTTAATAAATAGACGAACACGAACCGATCCCATATCGAGCCGAGTTCAAGTAGTTCGTGAAAGGCTCGGCTCGTTTGCAGCCCTAGTTCTACTCGATCTTACTGTGTGTGGTTTTCTCTCCCCAATTAGAGATCTTGTTTCTACAATCAGTTTTATTCTCAAGGGAAAGAAACAAAATTTAACCAAATTTTGAAATGTTTTTTTTTTTTTTTAACATCAACGAAAGGGAGGACATGAGTGACCACAAACTTCTCCCAGTTCTGTACATCATCTCTCTATTCCCCTAAAGTCAGTTTGGTTTTCACCCTAATACAGTTTCTAGGTTTTCATCTTCCTAGGCACTGAACATCCATCTACGCAACAGAACCCCGTTACCCAGAGTTAACATTTTTTTTTTATCAGTCTTCAACATTGAATTTAATATTCTTGTTGCTCTAAAACCAAGTTAAAATTACCTTTTCTCAGAAAAGTTACTGACAGCAACATGCAATTAAGCTTTTCATAAGAAGTCTTCTATCTCATTGAAGTTTTGATGCTTTTTTGATTAACTGAACTTGTTCTTCTCAAGCATTTGAGGAGATACTTTCTTGGGCACCATATGTTGATTTTCATTGCTTATATTTGACAAGAAGAAGTTCTTATTTGTTTATTGGCTTAGGAGGTTTCTTCAATTTTTCAGCTTGCTCATATTAAATAAGTTAATGGATTTGGTAATATATGCATGTGTATTAATAGTTTTGTATATTGTAGTATCTGATACAATTGGTTGGAAAAAATTCGATGTACAGGTACGGATGGTCACTGGTGACAATCTTCAGACAGCTAGAGCAATTGCTCTAGAATGCGGGATACTGGGGTCAGATGCAGATGCTACTGAGCCAAATCTCATTGAAGGGAAGGCATTTCGTGCCTTGTCAGAAGTGCAAAGACTAGATACTGCTGAGAAGATATCGGTATTATCTCAATTTGTACTGCGATATATGTAAACTATTATATGTGTTCATAGACTTGAAGTTGAAGTGTAATGTGTCGAGAAAGCCAATATTAATAATAACAATAATTATAATGAATAAATAAATAATAATTTCCATTTGATGCATAGGTAATGGGAAGGTCTTCTCCTAACGACAAGCTCTTGCTTGTGCAAGCATTGAGGAAAAGGGGACATGTTGTTGCTGTAACTGGTGATGGCACTAATGATGCCCCTGCACTACATGAGGTATGGTAGGATCACGATGGACTTGTTGGATGGATGGTAGAAGTCTGTAAATCTGATCTTTGCAATTAGATGAGTTATATATTTTTTTAAATGTAAGTTCCATTGTTTATGTGTTCCATTTACATGTTCACCTCTTGGAAACAATATTACTCAGTCAATTTGAAACAGTAAACTTATTTGTTCAACAACTACAGCTTAGGGAATTCTTTTTCTTGATTGTTAGCCGTAAGAATTGTTGCATTTGTACCCTATTTTCCTCCCCTCATTTTGGATTCATACAAAAAAGTTTCCACTTTTCACCCAAGTTTTGTTTAATAAATTTCCTATGGAACATTGTTTGCTTCGAAAAAAAAATCTATGGAACACAAATGGTGAGACTTTATAGGTTTTACAGATGTGCAACACCTTGTCAGGTTGATGGACTTCAACTGTCAGCTTGTTCTGGCATTTTTTTTCTTTGCTTATTAGTTTCATCTGTCTTTCAAAAAGGTATTAACTTTATTTCTGATATATTCACATAAATTGGTTTGCAATTTCTTTGGAATTTAGGCTGATATTGGTCTATCAATGGGTATCCAAGGAACGGAAGTAGCCAAAGAGAGCTCAGACATCATTATATTGGATGACAATTTTGCTTCCGTTGTAAAGGTTAGTATGATGTAATTAGGTTGGTAGGATCACTTTGATGAATCTTGTTTCTGTGAGAAGCATTTGGTGTGCCTCTTTTCTTTTCTTGAAAGGGGAATAAAGCCAAGTTTTGTCTCTTGAACGAGAGTTCCCAATAATAGCATCAACGAGGTAGTGATTTCTACCCAGTTGGACATAAACTGGGTAATGACTTTTTTCTTTTGCTTTTCTCTAGCACAATTGCATACTGTACCACTCAAGGATCAATACTAGGACCTACTGAAACTTAATATCTATGCAAGTTGTCTCTAGGCATTTTGGACGGTCAGTATAGGAAATATCTTTTAAAGAATTATAGTATTTTATATATTGTATAGCGTTTGGTCATTTAGAGATGTGATTCTTATGGATGGTTGGTGGTTGAGGTCTTTGAAATTATCCTTCAACATCTCAGAGTAGTTTATTGCTTAGCCATCCTGATTTGGATCCACAATTCCATACTGATCTTCTGACATGCACTTGAGTGGGATTAAGACCCAGGAAATTGCTTGTCTAGGCCAATTTTATTATTATTATTTTTTATCCATATGTTGTATTCAAGTGTCTCTATTCGAATAAGTTGGAAGCTCAAAATTAAAGAATAAGAATTTAGGAACGTAAATAAGTGATTCTGTCTGTCAAATGCAGGTTGTTCGATGGGGCCGATCTGTTTATGCGAATATTCAAAAATTCATTCAGTTTCAGCTCACAGTTAATGTTGCTGCTCTAATAATTAATGTCGTGGCTGCAATTTCCTCTGGTGATGTCCCATTAAACGCAGTGCAGGTATCCTCTCTCTCTCTCTCTCTCTCTCCCTCTCCTCTCCTTGTGTGCCTTTCTGTCTCTCTGTGTATGTATATGTGGGTCACTGTCTTATATTGTCCTCTTCTTTTTGTCTGTACAGCTTCTTTGGGTTAACCTTATTATGGATACTCTTGGAGCGCTAGCGCTGGCTACTGAACCACCAACGGATCACCTGATGCACAGGCCTCCAGTGGGTCGAAGGTTAGACCTCTTTAGATTTTGGAAATTGCAGGAATAGACGTTTTTATCTAATCTTGATTCAGTCTTATCCAACGTAGAGCTGGCTAAGAATTGGTATGGGTTTAAGTCCATGTCTAGAACTAATGTATATTTCACAGGACACAGCATATTTCAAAATATCAGGCTTAAAGAAAATGGAAAAGTTGTCTGATTTATTTTTGCAAATTGGATGGATATGATCCTAGCTATGGTCCAGTTCTGCTTTGATTTGGTCCGGTTCCGGTTCCGGTTCCAAAAACAGAGAACCAACTCACGGTTTGGTTCTGGTTTGACTCATTTGAGGTCCATCAGAACTGAATCAGACCATTAACTAAATTTATATATATTATAATGGTGTCACTTTTTTGTTAAATTATAATTTGTTCACATCTATAATGTTTTTCCTTTGTTTTATAATACATGCACCCAACGGAGCTTTTGTCACTACGTTGCATAGTTTGAGTCTCAATCTCTTGCTTTCTTTCTGGAATTAAAAATAAAAAAATCTCATGCCTGTTGAAAAAGTATATGAAAAAAAGTGAAATAGGAGATAAAACTATAAAATCCAGCAGGTAGGCAATCACATGTTATGATGATGGCATATGTTTCCATTACTAATTCAGACTCGTGGATAGAACCAGACCGAACCATTCTTTTATGGTTCGGTTCCACAGTTCCAACAGTCCGTTTCCAGGTTCAATTTTTTTAGCAACTGTTGGGATCAGTTTGTTTCTGATTAAGCCCAAAACCGGACCGAAACCGTTATTTAGTTTACTGTTGACTTTTTTTTAATTAATAAATGTGGGACAAACCATTTCTATCAACTAATAGAGTTAGTAAAATTTTTTGATACTTTTGATAACTTGCTTTTGGAGCAGAACTCACTGCAAAGAAGAAAGGTCTGATGCTCATATTTTTTAAAAAGTTTTTAGCCTTTTTGGCAAAAATATTAAAAGATGTTTTATCAGGTTGTTTAGTACTATTGCTCTTCTTGCATTCCTTTTTTTTTTTTTAGGCCATTTCCCAATGCCTTTTATTTACTGTTGACTTTTGTAATTAATAAATGTGGGATAAACCATTTCTATCACCTAATTGAATTATTAGTTAATTTTTCTGAGACTTCTGATAACATACTTTTGGAACAGAACTCACTACGCAAAAAAGGAAGGCCAGATGTTCATCTTTGTAACAATGTTCATTTTTTGTCAAAAATAGTGTCTGAACATACAATGGCTCATGAAGTAATTGTTAGTTCTTATGTTTAGTTATAATAGGGAGATTGGTCAATGTATTTAATTGATGAAGGCATGTTATATGTGATAGTTGTGATTGATCTGAGTTTTTCTTTATTACTTTTTTTTTTTATGCATTTCTTTATATATTTAAAAACTTACTTATTATGATAGATTTCTTTTCTACGCATTATCTATAATATTATATTAAGCAGTTCTTTACCACATAAATACTGAGAAATACCCTTTTTTTTTTTCTTTTCTTTTTCTTTTTTTTTTCATTTTTGTTCCTTGGTTAGGGCCAAAATAGTAGGGCAATTTCAGGAAAAAAGTATCTGGACATTTCTCGTTTCCAAAATTTATTTCTCTGGTCTCCCTCTGTGTTTGTGTATGTGTGTGCCTTTCTTTGTGACCAATTTTTATTTTGAAATCTGCCATGTTATATTTTTAGGACCTTATCACAGGCTTTCTTCAAATCTATAAATTCCATATAAATATCTGTCTTCTCTTCATATCTTCTCCTATGTATTAATTTAATAGTTCTATAATTTCCACGATATTGAGTATCCTATTTATGTTTTTTATATATTTGTACTGGATCTTTTTTACACACTCATTAGACTTTTCTTTATTTGTTATTATGATCTTATTAAACAATTTTGTTGTCCAACACATGATCATCCTATAAAAAGGATGGTTATAAAGCTCTTCTTATTCTCTTTTGCAGTACGTTGTTTACCTAGCAAATCCTGACTTTATGAAAAAATAAATTGTTTCCTTTAATCCTCCTAAAGCTATCAAATTCTTCTAATCGTAAATTTCTCATACAATTTTCATTTAACAACTTCTTAAAGTAATTTTTTCACCTCTCTATTTTCATAATTTTTCATGAAGATCCTTAGATAATTCCCATGATGCGCTTAATATGATAAACTCAAGATGCCTCTTTACTTGGCAAATCTGTATGTTTTCTTCTCCGCATTATCTGTACACATTTTAAAATAAGATTGGCACATATGTTATAACTTCTTGTCTTTTTTCTTTTTTTTTTTCTTCATGTATTTGATGTTTTATTCTTTACTTCTATTTGTTCACTGGTTGATAATTAGACAGCACTGATCCACTGATCACTATGCTTTTTTATCTTTCTCAGGGAACCTCTGATAACAAATATCATGTGGAGGAACTTACTAATACAGGTATTCTTTCTTTCGAATCCAACATTAGTAGTAATGTGTAACTCTAATTCTAAAAAGTGTATAAAGAAGGAACATCTATGTTTATGGCAACTATTCTTTGCTATAGAAATTTCATAATTTGAGGGAGCAAAAATTAATTCTTTTTGGTTAAATTATTCTTCATGATTGACGAGAATTGGTGGTGGTTGAATTATTACAGGCTTTATATCAAGTGACTGTCCTGCTTATTCTCAACTTTCGAGGTAAAAGCCTCCTTGGTTTAGAGCATAAAGACAGTGTGTATGCCAACAAAGTGAAGAATACACTGATATTCAATGCTTTTGTCCTTTGTCAGGTATGTTTCTTGACCTGAATAAAGGAAATGAAAATAGAAAATGACATGTTTATTTGCCATTTATTGGTATGCAATGCTGTGAACTAAATGCATACTCTTTGGGATATCCTGCCTTTTGATTCTGTTCAAAATCTTATATGGATTGCTCCATAATTGAGGCTGTAGTTTGAGTTGAATATCAATGGTTCAAAGTGGTCTGAGTCCATTTTTTGATGAGTGGTGCTCGACCCATTCTGGCTCTGTAAGCTTATCAAGCTCCGATAATGTGCATATAGCTCCTCTCTTTTTCAGATACTACAGGATAATGAAGTTGTCCTAATTTGTTCTCATTGTCACTGCATTAAAGGCAGCAGGATAATGAGATTGATCCTGTTTTCCACTTTCTTCTGTGGTAGATGCTTAACCATCCTAACTTTAAGGTCAATATATTCATTTCACATCCAAATGCTTAATCATAGATGGCAAGAAAAATATAAAGTAAATTTTAGCTTTGAAGGTAGACTTTGTTTACTGAATGTCAACTGAGCCAATCCGAGATATAAAAGCTTTCTGGGAGCAGATGCTATGGTCAATGAATGAAGCTTATTATGAGAGTGGTAACACTGCGAATTTGTCTTGTTGGTAAAATTTAATTGGGCTTAGGTGTTCTGCAACTCCTACATTTAAACGTGAAGTTCTTGATATGATTTCCTGGGATGTGCTGTATCACAAATTTTCCCGCCTTTTCCGATGGAGAACTTTCTAACATTGATTTTGCAGATTTTCAATGAGTTCAATGCTCGGAAGCCTGACGAACGTAATGTATTCAAAGGAGTTACTAAAAACCGTCTCTTCATGGGGATAGTGGGCCTAACTCTTGTGCTTCAGGTCTGTGTGTGTGTGTGTGTGTGTGTGTGTGCTGGTTTTTACGTACATGGTTTAACATATCTTCTTGTCTTTATTTATCAGGTCATGATAATCATGTTCCTTGGGAAATTTACCACAACAGTTAGGCTTAGCTGGAAACTGTGGCTTGTTTCCATTGCAATTGGCATTATCAGGTTAGTTTATTACTACTTGTAATTTTGATGTGTTGCAGTTAATTAGTGACATTCTTCTAGCGTCTGAGATGTACTTGGAGCATGCTACATGACAAATTATAGATTACACTTTCCCCTTGCCCCTTGTTTCTTTTCTGGATCCACATATGCATACTTCCGATGTAGTAGTATTGCTCTTGTTTAATTTGATTATTTAAACTGCAATCATGGAGGGGATATAGGAATGTGAAAACTTGGCACAGGTATTGCAAATATCACCATAAGCTTTTATTCAACTACTTCTCTCTCAACCAATTAATAATATTATGCACTTTTGGTTATAAAAATGAACATTCTAATAGAAATGATATTTGATGATTTGCATTCTTTTTTCTTTTTCTTTTATTCACTTGAACCAGTTGGCCTCTTGCGGTGCTTGGGAAATTATTACCTGTCCCAGAGACGCCCTTCAGTGAACTTATCATGAAAAATATCATAAGAAAAATCTGGCGACCAAGATTTATCGTGAGAAAAATGCGGCGACGAAGATCTTCTCAAGGTATAAACCTTTCTATGGTTTATATTTAGGTATTGAGAATCAATTGATATACTTGTGTCTGAGTGATTCACTTACCTATTTACTAATCTTTTTTTTTTTTTTTTTTTTTCTCTTTTCTTTAGGTTCGGTCAATAGAAGGAATGAGGATGCTGAATGACTTCAACATGTTAAACATCCAACTTTTGCTCTGCAGTTTTTGGTGTTTTTTTTTTTTTTTTGTTAATTCACATCCGGGGGAAATTTTACACTGTGCAGCACAGTAATGACGGAATGGTTATATTAAGTACTTATGGTTGTTAATAGGTGTTTTACAAAATCACAGGGTGCTGAATACCTGGTATGTCATATATGTTTTACTTTCATTTTACGTGAATGTAAAGTAAAAGTAAGTTGTTGATTTCTACTAGGTTGTGGCCAATTTCTATTTTTTTGTGATTCGTTTTGGATACAAAGTTTCTGGTACCTGCATCTTTTTCTTTATTGAAAATGTGTTGTGGTTGTGATACTGAAGAATTTTTGCAATGAGTGCTCCAATCAAAATTCGTCATATTATGGAATGTTAATTATTGTTGAATGCATCAGATTTTACAGAATTGGGTTTACATTGTTATGGATACAGATTTGTTAAACTTCCAACAGAGCTTCCTTTCTTTCCTTTTCTGATTTGATCAACAATCGATACGAAGATGTTCATTTTATATACCAAGACTAATTGTTACCCAAAAAAAAAATTACAAATATGTTGCACAGTTTCCTAGAAAAATGATTCATGGTCTACTCACTTTTATGATTTTCGAAAATTTCTTCTAATACGAGACTAATAGTATTGTTCTTAAACATATATATCTTTACTGAAACTTATGACCTAACATATATATATATATATATATAGGTCTTAAAATGTAGCATTTAATTTTATATAATATTAGTAATAACAATATATTGATAGGCATTCATGCACAGTAATCTGTGTCCTCTTGGAGTTTGGAGGCTTCAATTTTATCCAATCCCAATTTAAGAAAAATAATTGTCAAAGTCAAATTAAGAAGACTAGGTTTTGAATTCTCTTGAATAATTTATCTTCCCAAGCGGTAAATTCAAACGTCATAACATGGTAAGCTTCACCACTGGGACAAAATTGGTAGGTAGTGAATTATTGGTCAGCCATCAAAGTTACGTCGGTGTTCTTATCAAATGTTTGTGGGGCCCTTCTCTTGGAAAGGTAAAGGTAATGTTATAGTTCAGGTTCCTTCTTGTATCTCATTTTTTGAGCCAAAAAACTCATTTTTTGAGCCAAAAAACTCTTGTAACCCAATGTGATGATCTTCAGTGAAGTGTGTGACCCAGTGACTATTAGATGCTATCTTCCCTATATTATCTTTTCTTATGAATAAAAAAATTTGATTGAAAAAAATCTACCAAAAGATCTAAAGGACAAAAATGTCCTGTGCTAAATACATTATAATCATAAGATCCACGTGTGAATTCTCTACAGTAGCTTTTATGCTTTAGGTGCAGTTTTACCAAATTTATTTTGAAATTTCATTACTCTTAGTGATAATTTCACTCTCATAAATTTCACCATTTTGAATTTCAATAATTTAAATGGTGAATTTCATTATTTTTATGGATTTCAACTCCATACAGTTTTCCATTTTTTTAATTTTAAATACTGAATTTTATTATATTTATAGACGAGTAAAAATATGTGAAATTTCACACCGTAGAGAACGAAGAAAAATTTTTGTTGAAGAGGATTTGCATTCCACGGGCTTGTCCATGTGGAAGAATCAATGAATAATTCTATTTCCCACTCGAAATATCTAGCTTTTGAGCCCAAGAGGCTTCACGTTTTTAACCATTCGAATCCTTTGTTTAACAATTTTTGGTGTTGTTACTATATTGCACAAATATGATGTCAAAAAGAAAAAAGAAAAAAAAAAACTTTATTACACACATATGAAACACAATAAAATCAAGATGCAATACAACTAAATTGAGTAGCGACATAATTAATTAAGGATTCAAATAATGTGTTGTAAACTCGATCTAAGTCACATAAAGCGGGAGCGGGAACGAGAGGAAATCAAGAGCAAGAGCATGAGAGTAACAGAATTAAATCATAATTAGTAAGAATTTGAGCGAAAGAGCGCGTTAAGCATGAGAGCAACACCTGTTGAAAAGAATTGTGTAACTTAGATCTCGATTAATCGTGTTGAATCTTGTAATACTCCTAATTTTCAGAGTGTTTAATTTATTATTTTAATTCTTTTATTTGGCAAATTGTTGTTTATTTGATTTAAATGGCTATCTGATTAATTCGGTTAGTTAGGTTATTTTAAATTATTTAATGTACTTTATTTGTCATTATTTGTTTATATGCAATTTACTTATTTAATTAATTAGTTTATGTTATTTTAATTTATTACGGTTTGGCTTTAGTGTTATTTAACCTAAAGAAATGGATTTGAGCTAATTGGAGAGGGTTAGATAAGTTATATAGAATTATGACCCATGGAAGGGGTGTGTGTGTGTGTGTGTGTGTATTAGTAGAAGAAGATATTGATTTGGTAAATTATACATGTTGAGATTTATTATTATTATTACTATTATTATTATAGTTAGACTTCGGTTAGCATTTGTGGGTTATTATATATATCTATAAAAGTAGTAGTCAAAAGAAGAAGATTTTTATATATATGTGAGTTACAAAGAGAGACAGAGATCTAGAAAGAGATAAGAGGAAGAAGAAGGTGACGGGAGATAACTTGAAGGTTGTTGGAATTAGAGAAGAAGATTGAAGAGCTTATATAATTGATTTTCAATCTGAAGATCACAAAACAAGTTCTTTATCTATCTCTTCCCCTTTAAATCTATAGTCTCTCCATCACATGCTAGACTTTAGGGTTTAAATCAGATAATTAATTGGATAATTAATTAATATGCATGACTTGAAATTAACTGTTTTCATGTTTATATGTATTTGTTCTTCAAATTGATAGGTTTTTTGATTTAATGTATAAAACTTGTTTTAAATTGTTGGATCTTGTGTATTTTCGTTGTCTATATCATTGGTGATTATATGGAACTCAAAAATCATGTTTTAGGACCCAAATGACGGATTTACAGGCCAAAAACGGATATGCTAAAACTACTCTGCGACTTTGTACTCGAGCACAAAGGGTTGTTGATGTGAACGAAGTGTGTCAATCAAAATAGGTGTTTATATATGGCAAATCGGACATCAATTTTTAAATTTGTAAAACCACTAAACAATTATATGCTAATATAGTGAGTAGGAATCGTCCACTGGGATTATTGGCTTGGAATTTAATTCAACATCAATGAGCGTGAGATTGAAAAGATAGTGTTTGTTTTGATTAAACTAATGATTAACATAATGTGAAAGCATGCAAATTAATTGAACTAAGGTGAAATTGAATTAAGGTAATAAGGAGAGAGAGGCTTGGGGCATGGATTACACCATTAAGCTCATGCCATTATACCAAATGCCTTCAATAAATGGGGAAAACAAATTGGAATAGGAATGTGACTACAAGCACACATTAATGTTTAAGAAGATAATACAAATTGCAATGAATAAGTATGAATTATCAAACTCAAGCATGAATTATCTACCTAAATACAATTATTATAAGGTGTAGTACAACCCATTAAGACTAAGCATAATCCATCACACTAAGAGCAGATGTATCCAATAAAAATCATGTATGGTCATCACTAAGCACAATTACAAAAAGTACTCCATATAGAGATCAATCCTCAATTAACCACATATAAGACAACATGTAATCAACATAGAGAATCAATTGAAAGAATTATCAATATATACCTTAGTACAACCAAGTATAAATTCATAACACTAAGCAAAATTAATTACAATTCATAATCCTCAAAATTGAAAGACAAAAGGTTTAATTACACAAGCTTAGGGCCCATCCAAGCCTTAAGTAAAGAACTAACCACTCATGGAGAAGGTAGATGTTATTATGGTGGTCTCACAATCCATCTCCAAGCTTGGGTTCATCTTTTTCTTCTTCTTCCTTAAGAGAAACCTTAGAGAGAGAATACAGAGAGAGTGTCCAATTTGTCTATTCAGTCTTCTAATTGTCCAACCTCCTTTGCAAATTGGCTCATCTTCTATTTATATGTGAATCTTAGGATCCCAAAATAGTCATAATATATGCACAAGGAAACCTGATGGGTTACACCTCGAGCCCCCTTGAATCAAAGCTTAAAACATGATTTTTGCACCTAGCAGACTTCAATCCGATCGCGCAAGTCAGAAGTCTGAACGAGCGGAGTCCGAACGCAATCCGAGTGATCGGATTTCCCTTGACTTTGACTTTGAGTTTCTTTTGATTGCTCTTCCAAGGCATGGCATCTGTCAATCTCTAAGGCACTGGAATTAACCCTGTTTAATATACAAAGTCTAAAAGTAAAGAATGAAACAAATTACGATTAGAACTGAAAAGTAAAGATAAACTAAGTTACTAACTAATGAAGATTAAGGGCTGAATAATGCAAATTTCAGCACTTATCACACCCCCAAACTTACATATTGCTAGCCCCTTAGCAATGAAACAAAGTAAAACTGAAAGAAAACAATAACTGTGAAAAGTAAAAACTAGATAACTCCTTTTTTGTAGAGATCACGGTTGCATTTAGCATATAAAACAAGTCTTTTAAACCCCTAGGTTACCCCCAGTGGACGAATGAAGTCTCGTGAGAGTTTCCAGAAATAATATCCACAAACATTGAGAGTTCATTCTCATAAATGAAACGCTAAGCACATGCCAACAATCATCACAAGAAGACTATCTTAAGTATGCAACTTTCAACCATAACTAAGCGATCTCAACATCTCAACATCAAATAAACAAATATGGTCCCCACATATCTAACTAGCTAAACATGCATGTCAAAATCAAAATCTAGCATCCTTTAAGTGAACCAGCATCCAAATATGTTGTTATTTTAGCATAGTCAATGTAAAGATCACAATTCGGCCTTAAACTAGCATACATCTCAAATATCAATCATCAAGACTATAAATGAACCTTTTATTCTTTATATATATATATATATATATATATATATATATATATATATATATAATGGGATCGAAGATGAGAGCATGGTGCAATATAAAGATCTTTTAAGCTCTTTAGAAAACTTGTGTAACGAGTGTTGGATCAATGGCTTCTAAACCAGACGGCTTTAGGGCATAGGTGTTAAGACACCCCTGAGGACTTAATAGCTCAAATCAATTGGGTTACAAATCAAGACAACTCTCACTTTTCATATCCCAACTCTTCAACTCTTTTTGGAGAGAGCGTTCATTATTTTATTTGTGCCCTTCACCTTTTAACGCGAGAATTCAATGCTTAATGAGGCAAGAATCCTAGTTACTTAGCAAAAAGGGTTGTTATTTAACATGTAAGGTCATTTTGTCAAGAATGATGACTCATCAAAGCCTACTAGCTCAAATGGGATATAACCAAAACAATGTTCATCTAAGCATATACCCCACGATTTGAATGTTAGTATGCGCTTATGCAAATGTAGTATGCTATAATCAATCTTTTCAACATATGTTCAATAGGCAAGATAATTTGGACCACAAAAGTAAACATGATGTCAAGAATTTCTAAGGAAAAGAAAATCTCCCCTTAATGGCATTCAAAGGCATACAAGAAGTATTAGACTTTTAACTCAAGTTGAGACATAGAAATCAATGCTTCCACTTTTAGAACTCAATGTTACATTATTCTCTACTCTCCATCAATTACTAACAAAGAATGTAACAAACTATCTTACTCCCAAACCTAAACTGTACATTGTCCTTAATGTGCAATGAGAAAAAAAGATATGATGGATAGAGTATACCAGCAAGGCGGTAACAATGAGTGAAAAGTCAAGGTGGTAACCCCTAAACTTAGATTCCAGCCTCACTTAAAAGTGAACACTAGCACCAGTCTCATCAATATATCACATGGAAAGAGGTTGTAGATAATACATGTAAGCAGTATATATGCATCAGGGAAGAAAAAGAGAGAGGGAGAGATAAATCATCTCTATCAAGCTAGATAATCGTCCACCTGATAAAACTGTCACACACAAGATATAGCAAGATAGATATGCAAGTAACAAAATAACATAAAAATCAAAATCAAAATCAAAATCAAATTGAAAATAATCCATACATCATATTACCAAATACCAAGGCCAAAGACTGGCCGTCAAAATAAGTGTACGAAAATCATAATTTATGGATCATATCAAATGAAAGAGAGATCAATGAGAGGGAGAATGGTGAGGTACAGATAGGCCACCTAAGTGCTACTGTAGAAACTCAGACATCATACGTCGAAAGTCAGCTCCTAAAGAGAGGATGTCCTAGCGCACATCTTGTCTATGCTAGGTAAAATCCTCTCGAAGGGCCAACTGCTGGGCCAAAATGGCCAACTCCGATGGTGGATCTGCATGGTCAGGATGAGGCTGGTCATGAAATGTTGTTGCTGCTGCATCTGGCATAAATGGATCTGCCACTGTTGGAGCTGGAGCTGGATCCTGGAAGTCCTCACTAGTGGCTGGAAAATCTAGCAACTTAGTAGCACTCATGTTCCAATCCGTGCTATCGAACTTTTCTAAACCATAAATGGCCTCCTTTTCTGGATCTAAAGGATAAAGCTGGTCACTGAGGATCTGGGTGATAAGATTGGCAAATGGTAGCTTCTATGTCTTTACTTAATGATTTCGCTTACATATCAAGCGGTCATAGTAGTCATACCAAAATCCCCAAATCAAAGTTGGGACTGAGAACCAGCAACCTGTATAGGCAGCATGAAATGCAACCAGTAGATCCGTCTTCCTCTCCGTCTTATGCCCATATAGATAGGCATTCTTGTAGAGCACATGATCTAGGAAAAAAATCTTGGGTGGTAAATACTTACAAGTAGTGGCGGTAGTATATCGAGTGTCTACAAATTTACCCCATGGACTGGATAATGTCTAAGTATGGATCCTTGGATATGAAAGGAAGTAAGAATCTGCATCACTTTCTGGAATAGGTGCCTCATATGGGCAGTGGGTAGCAACAGCTAGAGTGTGCAACGTGATGCGAATCTCATGGCCATCCATAAAAGTCAGAAGAGTATCTGGGTCATTGAAATCAATCTTCAAATGCTGGAAGAATAGTCTCACCAATCTGAGGTATGAGATGCTAAGCTCAGGATCCAATAGAGCGCCAAGTCCTCTAACCCTGATTTGATTATATGACCAAAGAGTTTCTCGCAGTTGGAGAAATGTTGCTCCATAAATGTAGTCTATGTAACTAGCTTCTGGAAGGAGAACTCCTCTGAGACCTCTTCCCTCATAATATCCTAAGGATGTGGAGCTGGATGACGTGGAGGAGGGGGATGAGCTGGTGGAGACTGGCTTCCTGAGGAGGACGATGAAGATGATGAAGCTATCATAGCTTATGGCTCCTCAAGAACTGGAGTGAATTTTCACTTTTCCCGTGTTTCATTCTAAGGTCCATAACCTGTAAAGTAAACAATGCGGGTAAAAGCAAGCAAGATTAAATCTAAAACTGAAGTATTGAACACTTTGTAAAATAGTGTAAAGTATCATGCATGCTTGAGTACTAAAATTCCTAAGGATAAACAAAGGCTCGAAAATCCTCAACTGTGGAAGTCCGATTGACTGGGTAGGAATCCGAGTGATCGAACTCTGTGCGATCGGGTTTCAAATCTGAATGGTTGGATTCCACCCGAAAATGCATTTTTGCCTCTTTTGATCACATCAATGCATGCACAATATAATACATGGCCACTTCAAGGCTTGTGGCCCCTTATATACCGCAAAGAAACTTGAGAATCATAGAAAATGGTCACTTTGACAGCATGTGACCCCCGTTTGACATTTGAAAATATATAAAACTCTAAAGATATATGGACTTATTCAATGAGCATGCGAGCACAATGGAACATATATATACATGAAACATATCCTATATTTAGGATGCTTCACAAAGAGAAGAAATCAAAAGAAAAAAAATGAAGCATGAAAAATAAAAGAAAAAGTAAAAAACGGCTAACTAGTGATGAGAATCCGAGAAGAGGGAGGGAAAATGTGAGACTTGGAGCTTGATTTCGAGTAGAAATCCCCTTGCACAGTTGAAGGAGTGAAAAGAGATGAAGAGAGCCGAAAAAAATGGAGCCCAAAGGCCGGAAAGGCTTTTTTAAACATGACTTCAACGAAGTTCGAGTGATCGAACCGAAGGATGATTTTTGAATTTTTTTTCATTTTCTAAGTGAAGGATTCCGATCGACCAGATTGGAGAATCCGATCGACTGGGAAGAACGCAGAGAATGAGAGACTCGAGAATTATGCTAAATATTGAAAATTCAATCACTCGGATAGGAATCCGAGTGATCGGGCAGAACGCAGAAAATTTAGATTTTTTTTATTGAAAAAGAATGAGGATAAGAGAGAGAAAAAGAGAGAAAAACAATAACAGGGTTATGAGACCCTGTCAACTAGGTTTAACATCCCTAGATAACGTATTTAACACTTTACTTGTAAATGGGATCCACCAAAGTGACGGACACCACGTTCCTTTAAAGATCTTAATTCTCTACGCATAACTTAAAACGTTAGCCATTAACTTTCAAGATTCTTTGATCTTTTAAATCCTTGATCTCAATTTCCCCATGGGGTGAAACGGATATGATTTCATATAGACCATCCCATCTAGAGCAGAGTTTTTCGAGGAAAAGTCGAAGCTTAGAATTAAAGAGCCACGCCTTTTGTCCCGGTTCAAAAGGCTTTTTCACAGTATGGCTATCATGAAAAGCTTTTGACCGTGCCTTGTAGATTTTAGAGTTTTCATAGACATAATTCCTAAGCTCATCTAATTCATTCAATTGGAGCTTATGGTGTTCTCCGGCCTTGTCAAGATCGAAATTTAGCTTTTTGATCGCCCAAAATGCCTTATGTTCCAATTTAACCGGAAGGTGACAAGATTTTCCATATTCAAGTCTATAAGGAGACGTGCCAATAGGGATCTTGTAAGCCGTTTCGATAAGCCCACAAAGCATCATTGAGCTTTCTTAACCAATATTTTCGGTCCGTATTCACCATTTTCTCAAGAATGTGCTTGATTTACCTATTTAAGACTTCCACTTACCCACTAGTTTGTGGATGATATTGGGTAACAACCTTATGAGTGATGGAGTAATTTAGGAACAATTGTTTCATGAAACGGTTAGAAAAGTGTTTCCCTCGATCACTAATCATCACCCTAGGCATCCCAAAACGACTAAAGATATTTTATTTGATGAAATCAATCACCATGGAATGTTCATTTGTTTTGGTTGCACTAGCTTCAACCCATTTAAACACATAGTCAACGGCGAGGAAGATGTACTCATATCCATAAGACATAGGGAATAGACTCATAAAATCAATCCCCCACACATCAAAAATTTCAACAATGAGTATTAAAGTCAAAGGCTTCATGTCTTTCTTTGACATTGAGCCTATTTTTTGGCATCGCACATATACCTTACAAAAATTATAGGCATCACTATGGATTGTTGGCCAAAAGAGACCACTTTGAAGAAATTTTAGTGCAATTTTCTTAGCGCTAAAGTGCCCACCACAAGCAAGAGTGTGGCAAAAGACTAAGACGCTAGGAATTTTACTTTCAGTGACACACCGCCGGATGATTTGGGCGGGACAATACCGAAACAATATCGGATCTTCCCAATAATATTTCCTGATGTTAGCAAAGAAACGGTCCTTCTCTTACTTTGACCAATTGGTAGGGAGTTTGCCAATTGCAAGGTAGTTCACTGTATCGGCGAACCAAGGCAAATTCCTATTGGAAATATGGAACAATTGTTCATCCGGAAATGTATTAAAGATTGAAATGTCCTTTTGGGGAAATTCAACTACCAACGAGGAAAGATGATTGACGACCACATTTTCGGAGCCCTTTTTATCTTTCATCTCAAAATTAAACTCTTGTAGCAAGAGTATCCATCGAATTAGATGAGGTTTGGTTTCCTTTTTTGAAAGGAGATGCTGTAAAACGGCATAGTCAGAAAACACAATTACCTTGGATCCCAAGAGATAAGAACGAAACTTGTCTAGTGCGAACACGATAGCTAACAACTATTTCCCGATTGTGGAGTAGTTCAATTGTGTCCCCGAAAAGGTTTTGCTAGCATATTATATAACACAAGGACGTTTGCCTATCCTTTGCCCCAAAACTGCCCCCATAGTATAGTCTGACGCATCACACATTATCTCAAAAGGTTGAGACCAATTGGGACATTGCATGAATGGGGTAGTGGAAAGGAGAGAACAGAGCTTTTGGAATGCATCTAGGCATGCATTATCAAAGACGAATGGTGTCTCCGTGGCAAGTAGATTACATAAGGGTCTAGCAATTTTGCTAAAGTCTTTGATAAATCGGTGATAGAAGCCAGCATGTCCTAGAAATGAACGAATCTCTCTCACCGTAGAAGGTGGAAGAAGTTCGGAAATGAGCTCCACTTTGGCCTTATCCACCTTTATTCATCTCTTGGGTATAACATGACCTAGCACAATCCCTTATTGAACCATAAAATTGTTTTTCTCCCAACTAAGAATAAGATTTGTCTTTCGACATCTTTGTAGAACTAGAGATAGGTGATGAGGTATGAGTCAAAGGTAAACCCAAAAATTGAAAAGTCATCCATGAAGACCTCAAGAAATTTTTCTACCATGGCAGAAAATATTGACATCACACACCTTTGGAAAGTGGGGGGATCATTGCATACCAAATGGCATCCGTCGATATGCAAATGTACTGAATGGATAAGTGAAGATAGTTTTTTCTTGATCGAGAGGGTCAAGGGCTACTTAATTGTACTTGGAATAGCCTCTAGGAAGCAAAAATAGCTTTGCCTGGCCAAGCGCTCTAGAATTTGGTTAATAAAGGACAATAGGAAATGGTTTTTCCTAGTGGCAGAGTTGAGTTTTCTATAATTGATGCACACACGCCATGAGGTGATGGTGCATTTTGAAATTAATTCCCCCTTTGAGCTATCTACAACAGTAATTCCCGACTTTTTAGGAACTACTTGGGTAGGACTCACCCATTCACTATCGGAGATAGGATAGATAATCCCGACATCCAACAGTTTCACTACTTTCTTCATTACTTCTTTCATGTTTGGATTTAAACTTCTTTGAGCATCTCATAAAGGTTTGTCATCCTCCTACATATGAATGCGATGCATATAAATGGAAGGATCGATGTCCTTCAAGTTGGAAACCCTCCATCCAATGACTTCTTTATTCTCTTTAAGCACATCTAAAAGATTTTCTTCTTCTTGATCATTTAGTATATTAGAAGCAATGGTTACTAGAAGAGTATCATTTGGGCAAAGAAAGGTGTACTTGAGATTTGATGGAAGTGGCTTAAGCTCTAGAGTAGGTGGTGAAACTAAGGATGGTATCAAAGGAGTACTTAAGAGTGGTGGGAGTGGTTCCCTTAAAGCTTTCTATTGAGGATAGTCCATCAAAGCAAGGTATCCATCATAACATTCACTTCACAAATTAAGCTATCAATGTCAAAAGTATCCATGTTGAAATGAGCAAAACATGATTCTAGTGGATCTTTTAAGAGTATAGAGGAGAGAGATTTTTACAGAAGATCATCCAAGGCATTAACTAGGAAACACTGGCCTTCATCTATGGGATGTTGGCTTGCATTGAAGACATTTAACTTGACTATCATGTTTGCCAAATAAGATATCCATAATGCCCGACCGACAAGTTATTGTGACATTGGCGATGACAAGGAATGGTCGACCTAGGATGATTGGGATATGGTTTGTAAGATTGGGCACCAATTCGGTGTTAAGGACTACAAAGTTAACCGAGAAGTAAAATTTATCCACTTTGATGAGGATATCCTCAACAATTCCCCGAGGTTGTTTTCTAGATCTATTGACAAGTTGGAGAATTATCGATGTATGCTTGAGATCGCCAAAACCCAATTGACAGTAGTCTTTCAAGAACTTGGCATATGGTGGAATTTGACGAATTCCGTCAAGAAGAAGAAGATTGATTTTAACTTGCTTAAAAATCTCCATCATGTCATTTATTTTCCTTGTTATCTCCCAAAAGAAAAAGAATCTTTTAAAGCTTGAGGAAATGGAGCCCTAGGCTCATACAGTTTCTCTATTAGTAAAGGAAAAGATGATGATGGAATTCACTTCTTGTCATGATCACTTTCTTTGGATAAAGTAAGAATGGATTTGGTAATGGGTAATGGATAACCATATGGTTGCACCGGGTTACCCTCTTCACTTGGTATCATTTGGACCTTATTGTCAATGACTCTACCACTTCTCAAGGTGGTTATAGCTTGGACTTGCTTATAGGTGAAAGATCCCGATGTGGGATTGGATTCCATCATGTAGTTTCCCCTTAGGTTTGGCTCGGGTTGACTAGGCAATTTTTCTTTTTCCCTTGCACTCATGGAATTTGCAATTTGCCCGATTTGGGATTCAAGTTTTGCAATTGATTGGGAATAGGAATGAAATAATTGTGTATTTGCCTCGAGGACATCCAAAGAAGCCAATACCTTGTCCTCAAAGGCGAGGTTCCTTTGATGTGCTTGAGAGGCATGAGAATATGATAAAGGATGATATGTATGAACTTGAGAATTTTGAAGGTGGGTTAGTGTGTGCGTATATATATGTGTGTGTGTGTGTAGTAGTCAGAAGAAGAGGGTTTGTACATATACGTGAATTTCAAAGAGAGGAAAAGATCTAGAGAGTGAAAGAGAGAAAAAGAGAGAGAGATAGAAGAGGAAGAAGAAGGTGACCGGAGATAGCTTGAAAGTTGCCGGAATTAGAAAAGAAGACCAAAGAGCTTGTATAATTGATTTTCAATCTGAAAATCATAAGGCAAATTTTTTATCTATCTCTTCCCCTTTGAATCTATAGTCTCTCCATCACATGCTAGACTTTAGGATTTAAATCAGAGAATTAATTGGACTATTAATTGATATGCATGAATTAAAATTAACTATTTTCATGTTTATATGTATTTGTTCTTCAAATTGATGGATTCTTTGATTTAATGTATAAAACTTGTTTTAAATTATTGAATCTTGTGTATTTTCATTGTCTATATCATTGGTGATCGTATAAGACTTAGAAATTATGTTTTAGGACCCAAACAATGGATTTATAGGCCAAAAACGAATCTATCAAAACTGCTCTGCGACTTTGTGCTCGAGCATAACACTGTTTTAAGGCACTGTGCTTGAGCATTGGGGTTTGTGCTCGAGCACAAGGAGGTAGTGCTCAAGCTCTGGGAACCTGTTTTCTTAAAAAATGCTTCGAATGACCCCAGTTTGAGTATAAATGATCCCGAACATATTTATAAGTATAGGGACAGTGACATAGGTTTAAAATATATAAATTTGTATTAGACCCTCGTGTTTTAATGTTGGATGGGAAGGATTGAATTAATTAATAAGTATAATTTAATCTTTCGTGATATTTAATTTGTGTAATTAAATATAATTGTTGGATTCATTATTATAATCATTATTGTTGATATACTTATGATTTACGAGCATGATACATGGCTGTAGTAATTGGTTTTACCATTATTAAATATGAATAAATGGTATTATATTTTAATCATGTTTATCATATTTATTGTTTTAGATTCGAACTATTATGGTGTATAATTGTGGTGTCATTATTAGATATAGCTATGATGAGATTTATCCTATATGTGATAAGATCATTGAGATTACTAATGAGCTAAGCTCCTTGATATTGTATGTTATTATTAGATATGGCTTTGACGATTTGATGTGTAGGTGGTTGGCTAATAAGTCAAGACCTTCTACTTATGTCATTGTTAGATATGACTCTATTTATTGATGCTATATATATGTGTGTGTGTGTGTGTGTGAGCCATGATACGAGCTTGAAGTCTTGGGATCAGTGGTTAGGACTGAGGCGTATATTACCGGTTTAGATGGGTAGCTGGATATATAAGACGTGTGTACCCTGATATAAGGGACTCTAGACTATCTCGTGTGCAATTTTTTCATAAGATACCCATTATCTGGTTGAGACTGCCTTATTGTCCAGTGAGAGTCTTAGTGTGTAATGTATGTATCGACTATGTAGGTATTGTATGAGTTTAGCTAAGGATGTATTGATTATCGGTTCTCTGATCGAGTCTTAGTAGGGGGAACTTATTTTTGTGTCTGACCCACTATTTATTTTTCAAGTCCTCAGCAGTATCAGCCTTAGATTTGTTTGTGCAGATTAGAGATCGTTCGTCTTCACTCTTCCATATCATCGATGTAAGACATTATCTTAGATTTATGTTATTTCTCAGACTTAATAGTTATTTATTATTTCAATAGATGTTGTTTTGTTTATGGGATTTTTGTTAGGGGTCCTTGATATACGAATTCCCGAGTTGTATTTTGAAGATTTATTATTTATTAGATTAATATGGAGTATTTGTATCAGAGGATTTATTATTTTGTTTTAGTTTTCTTTTCATTGTTTTTTAGTTATTTATTTTATTCCATCTTGTATTCCATATTTGTTTATTATTGATTATTTTTTATATCCCTGGGTCTTCTGGTATGAGCTTGGCCAACCTACATGTGGAAATTCGAGGGTATCATAAATCTAAAATAATATTGTTCCACTTCGATTTAATGGTGTTGTAGCCTTAGTAATTGTGTTGCAACTCCGACTAAATTGTGTTGAAGTATCCATGTAATAACAATACCAAAAACTTGTTACGATTGAGTGTCAAAAATATAAGGGTAAAGTACAATGACATCTCCTGAGGTTTGCTATATGGACAGCCATATATACAAGTTGGCTATTTTTTGAACAATGACGCCCTTATCAGAATTGTCATCCAAACAAGGCCTTAAATGGTTTGAAAAGATGAAATTGCCACTTAGTATTAAAATCAGTTTTATTATAAAATAATAGACATGTTGAAATTACCCTTGAGTTAATATGAGCTACAAAATGGCGATAATTTATTGTGTTGAAATTCATTAATTTCTCCAAGGTATTGTATCGATTCCTATGAAAAATTTACCAAAGGTTCCTCTACATGTCTAGTTTCTCTTTGAAAAATTTCATAATTTTTGGCCAAACAGATATTTTTATAAAAATTCGACAATAGTTGTTGTATGGAATTTTTCACTTTTTGAAATCAGGTTTTTAATTAATTTATTTGACAACCTTATGGACATTGAATCATTACCAAAATTTTCAGTTTTATACTTCTGTGAGTCTAATTTCCAAAACATTTTTGTTTGCTCCGTTTCAATTTCAAACGAATTTTTTGTAAATTTTTTGTTCGTTACTGGGCAAATTTTTTCTTTAACTCAACACTTAAATTTTTTGCATCAAATGTCAGTAAGAGGTAGATTGGTCCAATTCATTAAGTTGTGAAGTTAAAAAGTCCACTAAACAGTTAGAGAGTAAGTTGGTCAATTCCTCATGTATCATATGTGGTAAATGATTACATGAGTGCCTTTGTCAACTTTTTTCAAACTTGAGAAGGTGTTATTGTCCAAAAAAAAAATAATTAAACCTCGTGATGTAATTGTGGTTTATCCAAAATATAAAAAGCACAAAAAATAATATTTTCATTTTTCTTCATAAAAATGAAAAACATTTTTCACTTTAAAAAAGAAAAAATATATTATTAAAAATTATTTATGTTTTCGATGTACAGTTTCAAAAGTTAGAGACACCAAACATGTCCCCAGTTTTCTTTTCCATTTGACCCAGCTCCACAAAATGGTATGCGTGGGCCACTCAACCTAAACAAGGAGATTCCTTTCTTAGTTCCACACCACCTACTCCTAACCGCGTTCTTTAGAATTAAAAATCCATAAAAACACACCTATACATATGTGTACTATATATATAAGCACTTCTATGAAAATTAAAAGATTCAATTTCAAAAAATAGTGGGTTTCGTAGCAATGCTTCAACTATTCTCTTCTTTTCTTTTCTTTTCTTTTTAATAAGCACAAAATAAAGAAGGAAAGAAAAAAAAAAAGAAAAGAATGGGTAACTGTTCTCTTTTCTATTTTTCCACATAACACATGCCATATTTTAAGTAAATAGTAATGCTCCAATTTATCACTTACCTTTTTTTTTTTTTTTTTTTTTTTTGCGTCCCCTCTTCTTTGAAAAACCCCCAAAACCCATCCCATTTTCTTTATGACTAGTAACCGTTGCATTGCTGCAGTTTCCTGGAAATTGCCTGATCTTGCAGAGGAAGAAAAGAGAACGCGTCTTCCTATGTCTCTCTCACGAGAAGATAAAGGTGATTTAAACAAGAAAGAAAAAGATCTTGTATTTGCCAATCGAAAAAAAAGTCTCCAAATATTCCAGTTCAAACACCACAAACACCTAACTATGATCCAAAAGCTTATGATAGCCTCGTTGCGTGACAGCAACATCACAAACACCTAACTAGATGTTTAACCTCAACACCATTTTTTGACACAAATAAATACAGCGCAAAGCTCGAGAACGTCGAAAGGTGTGGTGAAAGGTGTGGTGATATTGTATGAATGGTAAAAGGGTCAGGATTAAATTGCCCCCTCTTGGTTAGATGTTGAATTCTTCTTCCCTAACTAACCACTAAATATTGCTAGGCTTTAAAAACAAAAAACCAAAAAAAACCCTTAAACAAGGGAGGAGTAGTGTTACCCATGGAGAGCTCTCGTTAGTGCTCTTACTGGCTCTTTTGGGACTTAGGTGGGCCTAATCCAAGCAACTCGAGTTTCACTCGAAAATTTGAGTCTGAATTTATTTTAGGTTATCTTCAATCGCACCGAATTATAATTAAATTGAAATTGTATTGAGATTGTAATTTCATGGTACTACAATCATTTTATCATATTGCCCCTGGGGGCTTGGCAGTGATGGTAAGGACTCGGGGTTAGCATCCAATCGGCCAGTGTTCGACTCCTACCAAGCCTTTCAATTTCTCCGACTTACCTGGTATATCCTTGGGGTGGGACTCTTCACCCAGGTTTGTGGTGCTAACTAAAAAAAAAAAAATCATTTTATCCTATCAATTCAATTCCAAATTTACTATTTGGATAAATTTTAAAATTCAAATTCCATTGAATTCCATTTCTAATTTTATTGTTTGGATAACATTATTGATTTCTAATTGAATTACAATTTTTATATTTTGTATGATACGTCTAGCCAAAAGGAAACTGCATGAAAATTTTGAGATATATTTATCAAAAAAAAAATGACATCAAATAAATATGTAGCCAAAATTATTCAAGACACTAATATTTTTTTTAGTGAGTGACCTTTTTAAAAATATTTTCTTTGTTCAACAAAATAATTAAAATTAATTTTTCTTGATCACCTTCTTCCAATTCTATTATTATTTGATATAAATGTCAATCATAAGACAAATTTTATTTAACAAATAAGATTGAATATTCTATACTCCAAAATATGCATTTGGAATTATCATCACCTAAATAGCATATAACTATGAATTTTTATTTTTATTTTTATATTTTTATATTGACTCCCAAATTTTAAGTAACTTTTTTTTTTTTTTTTTTTTTTTTTTTTTCTTCTTGTAGAAATTAACTAATTAAGTAACTTAATATGTGTATGAATGATTGGAATTTTTTTTTTTCTTATTTATTTATTTATTTACCGAGGCACATGATAGATAAATTTCAAATAAGGACAATTCCATAGAAATAGAGTTTTGTGGGTCAAAGGACAAAAAAATGGTGTCAAAATTAAGTTTTCCAAATTAATGGAATTCTCTCAAAGTCTGAGGTGGACATGGAAATTTAATGTATATCATCTTTTTATTTCCAAAATACCCTTCTATTACTATTATAGATTTTTGCCTCTGCATCGCCTGTGCTTGAATGCCTTGAACTTTTTTCTTTTCTTTGGGTGAAAGGCCCTCTCTCCATGTAACTTTTACTGGTGACCAAAGGCCCGTAAGACTAGAAGTCTCAATTGTTCCAGAGCAAACCCATTAAAAAAAAAAAAAAAAAAAAAAAAAAACCTATTTCATCATCAATCTCTCTCACCCCTAAACCAGCCCCTTCTGAATGTGTTCATCTTTAATGGCAAAAACAATTCTTTCTTTTTGATTGGCCATCTATTTCTTTCACCCACCTAATTAGCAAACCCATTTTAAAATTAAAAAAAAAAAAAAAAAAAGCAAATCCATTTAATCATTAGAAAAGTGCAAATGACCAAAAGTTTTGGATTAATTTCTCAGGTTTGTTAGTTGTTCGTTTGGGAAGAAGGGTTGTCATATATGGGTTTCTCTCTCTAACTATGAGGGGTAGTAACAGAATTTCATAATAACAATAGAAGGGTATTTTGGAAATAAATATATAATGTACATTAAATTTTCATGTCCACATCAGAATTTGAGAAAATTTCATTAATATAGAAATTTTAATTTTGACTCCATTCTTTTATCATTTGACCTCTAAAACTCCATTTTTATAAAATTATCCCTTCAAATATATGTGACCCATGGTAACACGTTGAATATATAATATAAACGTAATTTTAATTATCTTGGGTAATAGGCTGCCAGCAAGACCTCACCCACATCACCTCTCTCTTTCTGGGTACATAAATCCACTCATTACAGTTTTGCTTTACCCTTCTCTCTTTTTTTTGTTTTTATTTTATTTTTTTCTCATCATTTTTTAAATGTCAAATAATCCTATATGTGTACAGATATACTAGAAAAAGGCACATGCGTTACACGTAATGAATATTTGGTAACTTATCAAATTATTTTATATATATATATTTTAATTGTTTACATATTAATTAATAAATTTTTATTTTATATTTGAGTTTTATAGAAATTCTTTTAATAATAGTATAAGTAATTTGAATTTTATTACGTAATTTTATTAGGTAATTTTTAGAATTTTTTAGAAACTCTTTTTACAAAAACTCTTTTTATATTAATTAATAAATATTTTTTTATATTTTGTGTTAGAATTTTAAAGAAAATAGATTTATTAGGTAATTTGTAATTTAAATTTTATTAGATAATTTGAAAAAGGTGATTAATTTTATTAGCTAATTTTTAGAATTTTATAGAAACTATTTTCATAAACACTTTTTATATCAATTAATAAATATTTTATAGTTTTATAGAAACTCTTTTTATAAAAATTATTTTTATATTAATTAATAAATATATTTTTTTTTCATATTTTGTATTAGAGTTTTATAGAAACTCTTTTAATAATAGTATAGATTTTTTTTTATACTAATTAATAAATATTTTATAGTTTTATAGAAACTTTTTTTATAAAAACTATTTTTATAATTTGAATTTTATTAGGTAATTTGAAAATGGTGATATTTTTTTATATTTTGTGTTAGAGTTTTATAGAAACTCTTTGAATAATAGTATAGATTTATTAGGTAATTTTTAATTTGAATTTTATTAGGTAATTTTAAAGTGTTGATTGATTTTATTAGCTAATTTTTAAAGTTTTATAGAAACTCTTTTTATATTAATTAATAAATATTTTTAATAAATGTTTTATATTAATTAATAATTATTTTATAGTTTTATAAAAACTCTTTTTATAAAAACTATTTTTGCAATTTAAATTTTATTAGGTAATTTGATTTTATATTTTGTGTTAGAGTTTTATATAAATTATATTTATTAGGTAATTTGAAAATGGTGATTGATTTTATTTGGTAATTTTTAGAGTTTTATAGAAACTATTTTTATAAAAACTCTTTTTATATCAATTAATAAATATTTTATATTAATTAATAAATGTTTTATAGAAACTCTTTTTATAAAAACTCTTTTTATATTAATTAATAAATATTTTTTTTTATATTTTGTGTTAGAGTTTTATAGAAACTCTTTTAATAATAGTATAGATTTTTTTATACTAATTAATTTTTTATAATTTTTTGAGTTTTATAGAAACTATTTTTATATTAATTAATAAATATTTTATAGTTTTATCGAAACACTTTTTATAAAAACTTATTTTGTAATTTGAATTTTATTAGGTAATTTCTAATTTAAATTTTATTAGATAATTTGAAAGTGGTGATTGATTTCATTAGGTAAATTTTAGAGTTTTATAGAAACTCTTTTATAATATTATTTTTATATTAATTAATAAATATTTTTTATATTTTGTGTTTTAGTTTTATAGAAACTCTTTTAATAATAGTATAGATTTCTTAGGTAATTTGTAATCTGAATTTTATTTGGTAATTTGAAAGCGGTTGTTTATTTTATTTGGTAATTTTTAGAGTTTTATAAAAACTATTTTTATATTAATTGATAAATAACTCTTTTTATATAAACTACTTTTATATTAATTAATAAATATTATAAAACTTTTAAAAATATTTTTTTTATATTTTGTGTTACAGTTTTATAGAAACTCTTTTAATAATAGTATAGATATATTAGTTGATTTGAAAGTGGTGATTTATTTTTTTAGGTAATTTTTAGAATTTTATAAAACCTATTTTTATATTAATTCATAAATAACTCTTTTTATAAAAACTATTTTTATATTAATTAATAATTATTATAAAACTCTTTTTATAAAAACTCTTTATAGAACTAAAGTATTCAACAGTATTGCTTGATAGAAATATAATTACACGCCACACAGTTTTAAAGGAATACCGTGTATTTTTTATATTTTGTGTTTCAGTTTTATAGAAACTGTTTTAATAATAGTATATATTTATTAAGTAATTTGTAATTTGAATTTTATTAGGTAATTTGAAAGTGGTGGTTTATTTTATTTGGTAATTTTTAGAGTTTTATAAAAACTATTTTTATATTAATTTATAAATAACTTTTTTTATATAAACTATTTTTTATATTAATTAATAAATATTATAAAACTCTTACAAATATTTTTTTATTTTGTGTTACAGTTTTATAGAAACTTTTTTAATAATAGTATAGATTTATTAGGTAATTTGAAAGTGGTGATTTTTTTTTTTAGGTAAATTTTAGAGTTTTATAAAATCTTTTTTTATATTAATTCATAAATAACTCTTTTTATAAAAACTATTTTTATATTAATTAATAAATATTATAAAACTCTTTTTATAAAAACTCTTTATAGAACTAAAGTATTTAATAGTATACAGTTTTTCTTTGTTTAAGAAAAGGAATAAACTTTGTTTAAGAAAAGGAATACCCGAGTGATGTAAAGTATTCACAATTACTCGGCAAAATTCAACAAGACATGAGCTTGGGATCTAAGAAATCAAAACCTTCCAAATTCTCCTTTCAGTAGCATTGGTTTTAGAATAATTTGGGAGCTTCTGTATACTCTCAGAGGTTCCAAACTTGGAGGTAATCCGGTTAACACAGTCCCTTTAATTAGCATTGTTGTTAGGCTTTCCTAAAGTCAGTTTTCAGCTTGGTTCCAGCATCAACTGTAAACCTTAAGTCTGAAGTTACAATTAATAGTCTCCTAACAAGTGTTTTTCCAATAACACAAATCACAACCATACACAATTCAGGGACATGAGCTTGGGATCTAAGAAATCAAAACCTTCCAAATTCTCCTTCCAATACTGCCTGATGAAGTGGAAGTACATCTAAAAGAATAGTAGAATGGCAATATTTAGTTCAAACAATTTCTGAGAATTAGGATTTCACTAGGTGAAGCATGCTTGTTTAGACCAAACAAGCTTGACCAGAATGACTTTCATTAAGAATAACACAGAGTTCTTCCGAGAGAGATGAGGCTTTCGGGAGATTTCTAGAATTCTCAAAATTTGTCTCCTTTTCTTCTTCCTCTATGCCTCTATTTATAGGGATGACATGTGCCCTCTTGATTGAGTTTCAAATACAATAAAACTCTTTAAATATATCTTTTTCTGATGTGATAGAGTTTTATTGAAAATAAAATAGGTAATTTGTGCTAGAGTTTTATTTAAATTATTTTATTTTTTTCAAATATATCCTTCCTCTAATTAGATTTCCTTTTATTATACCTATTAATAAATAATTTTTTATATTAATAATACTCGTATAATTAGATTTCCTTTTATTAAAAACTCATAATAAATAGATAAATAGGTAATTTGTGTTAGAGTTTTATAGAAACTCTTTAAATATATCTTTGTCTAATGTGTTAAAGTTTTGTCTTTTTTGATGTGATAGAGTTTTATTGAAGATAAAATAGGTAATTTGTGGTAGAGTTTTATATAAATATATTATTTTATTTTCTTCAAATATATCCTTTCTCTAATTAGATTTCCTTTTATTATATCTATTAATAGATAATTTTTTATATTAATAATACTCGTATAATTAGATTTTCTTTAATTAAAAACTCATAATAAATAGATAAATAAGTAATTTGTGTTAGAGTTTTATAGAAACTCTTTAAATATATCTTTGTCTAATGTGATAGAGTTTTATTGAAAATAATAATAGGTAATTTGTGGTCGACTTATTCTTGTCTAATTAGAATTTATTTTATTTTATAGAAACTCTTAGATTTATGATGTAATTTGTAATTTGAATTTTATTAGGTAATTTGAATTTTATTAAATAATTTTTCGAGTTTTATATCAATTAATAAATATTTTTTTATATTAATAAATAAATACTAAAACACTTTGCACATTTAATAATTTAAATTTTATTAAGTAATTTTTAGAGTTTTATATCAATTAATAAATATTTTTTTATATTAATAAATAAATAATGAAATACTGATACACTGAAACACTTTGCACATTTAATAATATATAGTATAGTTATACACATATATATATATACAAAAACAAAAACGAGACACTATTAAATGCTAAAGTTCAATTTTTCATTTATCCAGTTTTGATATTCCATGAGTGCTAGGTGCGAGTGAGCATGGGAGAGAAGAGTGTAGTGTTGGGTTTGTTTTGATATTTGGTTGAACAGAAGGATTCAATTTGCCGATTCCGATCCCGATTCCAATCCCAATCCCAATCCCAATCCCAAATTGAAAATTAAGGATTTTGTAATTAGGACACCTAATTCCAATTACAAAACTGCAATACCGTGCTACCAAATATTCCCTTACGTGGGTTTGGGACAAAGATTTTATTAACCTGAGCAACTTGAGAAACTCAAAATACATAAAAAGTACATATAATTTTCATATTTTTAATGTTATACGTTGCTAATATAAAATAAAATTAAAATTAGATAATTTAATATTTATAGTAGGGTATTCACCTAACTTAGACACCCTTAAAATTATAAAAATTGAATTTTAATTAAGAAAACAAATAATAAAGAATATATAATTCTAGTTCTATCCAAATTTTAATTAAAAAAGGAATTTTATTAAGTTTTTCAAATTTTAATAACATAATTGGGTTGATTTTCGTCGTGATATGAGTGGTTTTATTTTATGTTAATTATATAACTCGAGTGGTTTTATTTTATTTAAGTTATATAATGTGTAATCCATATGGTATGACGCAAGTTGAGATGTGAACTTAGATTTGGTCTAGGTTTAAAGAATTAGAACGTTAGGTTTGGCGTGGGCTAATCCTCAGACCGTCCGAGTCCCATCCCTTTGTGAAATGACCAATGGCACATTTAACCTGACATATTTTGACGATATGACTCAAGTTGAGACATGTTTGGGAACCGTCACCGGAAATAAAGGGTGATGAGTTGTAGGTAAAAACAACAACTACAATAGTATTAACATCGAGAACAAGAAGAAGGCAAATGCTGCTTCTGAGAGATCATATGAGCTTCTTGAAAAAGCCTTCCCGATTATAGATAAATAATTAATATTAAATAGCTTGTAGCCGCTTAATTCTCGTATATACATAAATATGAACTTCCCCTTAAATCATTATAATTGACCATGTTATAAAGCTAATGGTGAAATCAATCACTAAGTTTTCCCTCTTTCTTGATATCAATTCTCTCATAACTTAGTTATATTTTATTAATAAATATAATTTTGTAATATTAATTTATTTAATATTTTTTATGTAATAATTATATTTAATAAATTTATGTGCATGTTAAATTATATTAATAATTTATGTGTTTCTTATTCTTCTCCAAAGAAGAATTTATTTGTTTCCCAAAAAGTTGTTCACAAATCTACTCCATCTCCTATTGTGAAAACAAAAGGTAAAGTTACTTGTAATCAAAGAGTTCACCCGTATAGGAATCATTAAGCCGGATCAAAAAGATTGGCCTTCAAGGTCAATGATAATGATGCATTATGGGTTTAGATTTATAAGACTCACATTGGCATGTGCCACCCTACCGTCTTTTGTCTATGGTAAGGTATGTCACCTTTCCAGTAAAATTAGAGCACAAAGCCCTTTGGGCAATCAAAAAGTTCAACTTCGATATGAAGTTGGCTGGCTCTAATTGGAAGTCACTTTGGTTGGCTTCCAAGAAGTTGTAGAGACCTCACGGGAACTACCTTTGCGTGTATATATTTTATCATATAGGATGTGTGATGTGAGCATGAGGTAAAAAAATCTCCAAAAAAAGCATAAAAAATATTTAAAATGGCATCAAAATGTAAATTATGGATCTTCAGGGGCGAATGGGATGCCGTCGGGGCGAGTGACGGGCGTAGCGAAACCAATTTGCGTCCCATGCAACCAGTTGCTCTTTCTTTAGTAAGAATCTGAAAAAACACCCTGTGGATGTGCATGGATAATTAAAGATATACAAATATTTTTATTACGTTTATTTTCAACGTGTGTCAGTTTCCTGTAATGTTTTTGTAATACCCCTAATTTTAACGTGTGTCTGTTTCCTGAAATGTTATTGTAATACCCCTAATTTAAAGAATATTATTTTTAATTTAATTGTTGTAATTGATTTAATTGGTTAATTAATTTAAATTGTTTGTGTAATTGATTAAGGGTGGTTTAATTTAAATGAATTATTTAGTTATTTATCTTGGTTGTGTGTTAATTTGTCAATTTGGTTGTGATGTGATCTGTTCGATATATTTTATTATCTAGTTGTGTTTGTAATTGTTTATGTATTTGTGTTCGCAATTGTTTCTGTATTTGTGTTTACAAGTTAATTGTTTGTTTATTTGATTATTTATTTTATTAATTGTAATTATTTATTTTATTAATTATTTTATTTATTTTAAGTTAATGGATATGGGTTTAGCTTATTTGGAGGCCTTGTTGGGTTGTATTAGAAGTAAAGCCCATGTAATATATTAAAGCCGATGTAGTATATTATATGTATTTTTATTTATTTTATAATTATAATTATATATATTTATTTACGATCATTATTATTCGAGTTAGTATCATACCTATAATCAAAATAGAGAAAGAGATAATTGAGAGGCAAAGAGGGAGAAGATAAAACAACTAATCTAAGGCTGCCAGAGTTGGAGAAGAAGATCGGAGAAGTTTACAATTTGATTTTCGATCTGAAAATCCTAAGTTGAGTTATTTTCTACTATTTCCTTTAGAACCCATAAGCTTTGTACCTTATGCTTGACTTTAGGGTTTAATTAAGAGGAAATTGAACATGATTACATGCTTTAATTTGATCTATATTGAACTGTATATGCATGTGTGTGTGTGTGTATATATATGTATGTCTTTGTTTCTCTAAATTATTAACTTAATTTTGAAAACTCTAATTTGATTAATTATTGTTATTTGATGAATTTGAACATTTTTATGTTTTGATTAACTGTAATTGAATGATTTAAACTGTTCTGTAAAATTGTTAAGAAATAATTTTCAGACGATCTAGGACAGAATTATGTCAGTTTGAAAATAATTCTGAACAACAGTTCAATATGTTCGTTTTCAACCAGATCATAGTATTTTTTTGGTGTAAACGATCGATTGAGAAAAACCCACTAGTTTTAGCTTAAGGGCCATATCAATTTTTAGTTGAAAACTATCGTATATGATTTTGAAATCGCATTTTTTAATCTATTAGGAGACATCGAAAAATTGTTGTGATTTTTGTTGGAGGTTGAAACGAAGTCCGATTATTCTCACATTTTAAATTTTGTAGTTTTTGTTGATTATGTTTTTTATTCTATTTTTTCATAAGTTTTAGAGAAAATTTATTTTTAGGCTTATTTTCAGAATTACGTTTATCACACTAAAACTCGATAAATTTAAAATGAATTAAATATATGGTGTATGTTTGATAAGTAATATTAATCATATTGAAAACATACTGGGTATTGTATTAGAATATAATAATCGTAGTTGGAGTATATGGTATAATTTGATAAACGCGATTAAACTTAATTATTTATTTTCGTTGATAAATGATATTTATTATATCGTTGTTATTATTAGATATTTTGATAAATAATATTGATCATATTATAAATAATGTTAATCATATTGTGATTTATTATGGTTTATGATATTAATAATATTATAAATGATATTTATCATAATTGAATTTAATGGGATTTATGATACTAATAATGTTATTTATAATGATTAATCATAATAAGATTGTAGTTGTGTTTATGATACTAATTGATAGAGAAAAATAAGCCTAGCCTACCTTGACATAACGATAGAGGCAACTAAGTGTTGACCAGCCGCCAGATCTTTTTAACTTTCGAACGATGATATTTTCATTGAATAAAAATGATAATATTTCATTATTAAGGAAAAGATAAGATAATGTGGTTCAACAGGATAAGATAACCTTGACATGATTTGAGAAAGTCAAAAGGGTTAAATCATATCCCCGACAAATATGGCAACAGATGGATCTATTCTAATCTTGCATAAGTGGATCTCTTTTAATCTCGCACAAATGGATCTCCTCTGATCCCGCAAATGAACTAAGGAAGAGCGACTATAAAAAGGAGATCCTACCAGCAAATAAAGGTACGATAAAAAACTATTATTAAATCCTTACCTTTCTTTTAGACCTCCGATGACTGACTTGATCGTCGGAGAGCTCTTGGCAGGCACCACACCGGTGTCGTCAAGATTCATCGATCTTTTATTCTCTTCTTTGCAGGAAAACGGTGCCGTATCGAACCGCGTGGATTTCACCCTCAACAGTTGGCACTGTCTATAGGAAATGACAATTCCCTTAAATCAATTACTCGATTGGGTATATGCACTTGGGGTCCGGTATGATAACTAGAACAGAAACATCGTTGCAGGGTCCAGTCAAAGAGAAGGGTCGGGTGAACACCCAGACGTCCCGAATAACCAGGAACGGCTTGCAGTGCTAGAACTATAGGTCCAAACTTTGAATCAGGGTATGGACCAGTTGATCCAACAAAATGCAGAGATCCTGCAACATCTTATCCCAACGGGACCACCACCTCAACAAGAATTGTCCGACTTATATCATCCCAATCTGAATGATAGGGGACAACACGAGGAAGACCAAGAATACAATCCTTCTCACAAGTTCAAGGCAGAATAAAGCCAAGTCGAAAATCGACACAAAGAACCTCCTTCCCCGCCTTCGCAGAATTCCCAGTCTTAAATAGGCACAACCTTCTGTGTTAAGAAAAAAACAGAGAAAGTTACCTATTTCGACCTACAGATCGAGGATCTCAAGGCGAAAATGGAAGACGTAATGCAGGCTATGAAAGGGAAAGGTCCTACCGCCGTAAATGACTTGGTGCAGAGGACCAATTTGTCATTCAGCCCCGCTGTTATGAAATGCCCCCTGCCTAGCAAGTTTAGGATGCCCTCGTTCGAAAGCTTCGATGGGACTAAAGATCCCCTCGATCACCTGGAGACCTTTCAAGCTCTTATGCATTTACACGCCGTGCCAGATGAAATCAAGTGCCGAGCTTTTCCCATTACACTTAAGGGATCAGCAAGAGTTTGGTTCAACAAGCTGAAGCCAGGAACCATTAATACCTTCGAAGAACTGAGTAAGCAATTTGTGAGCCACTTCATTGCAGGTTAAAGACATAGGAGGCCAGCCACCTACCTGCTTACCGTGGATCAACTGAAGGGAGAGTCGATCCGGGAATACATCACCCGATTTAACGCAGAGATGTTACAGGTAGAAGAGGTGGACGACAAAGTGGCTTTGACCGCTTTCATAGGAGGACTCCAAACCTCCAGACTCTTGTTCGCCTTATCTAAAGAACCTCCCACCAGTATGGCAGATTTGTTGATCAGAGCGCAGAAACACATGAATGCTGAAGACGCCATGAATGCATGGAAGGGAAAGGAAGGAGAGAACAAGAAGAGGTCAGCCCCTCTCACCAGGGATGAAAAGGATACCAGCTATAAAAGATCATTCTTCAGCCAAAGCAATAGGACATATCGTGAGGAGGACTCAGATAACTATACCGACTAACAATTGTCTCACAGCTAGAATTAGCCTTATCAAGTCATTCAGAATAAAGACTAGGGGCATCTTAGTTCATCATTTCACATGTTATTTTATTTTTCAATAAAGTCACCGTCACCAATGAGATGGATGACCCTCAATTTCTACGCAATAAAATATTATGTTTTCAGTTACCTACCTATGTGGTAATATTAAGCTCATACTAATCTATTTATCTCATTAAAGGGACCAAGGGCTAACAACACATTCTTTTCTTATTAAAGGGATAAGAAGCCGAGTACTCCTTCTACACAGAAGGGTGAGATAATTAAAGCTTCCTTTATTTACTAGAGAGACGAGACGACTACCTCCCGTATTACAAGGGATGATAATGAGTGTCCTGTATTAAAAGGACCCGGGCTGAATGAATCCCGTAATCAATATCCCTGTACTATAAAGGATAGAAAATAAATGTCCTGTATTAAAAGGATCCAAGCTAAATGAATCCCGTAATCAATATTCCCGTACTATAAGGGATGATAATGAGTGTCTTGTATTAAAAGAACCTGGGCTGAATGAATCCCATAAACAATATCCCCGTATTATAAGGGATAGTAAATAAATGTCCTGTACTAAAAGGATTCGGGCTAAATGAATCCCGTAATCAATATCTCCGTATTATAAGGGATAATAAATAAATGTCCTGTACTAAAAGGACCTGAGTTGAATGAATCTCGTAATCAATATCCCCTCACTATAAGAGATAGTAAATAAAAATTCCTTACTAAAGGGACGAGCTGAGTAAAGCTCGTACAATTTAATTCCCTTATTAAAGAATGACGACCTAAGTGAAGCTCATACAATTTATTCCCTTACTAAGGGAAGATTACCCAAGGGTACCAACAATAGTACCCAAGGAAAGAGTATCCAAGGATACCAAAAATAGTACCCAGGGGAAGATTACCCAAGGGTACCAAAAATAGTACCCAAGGGAAGAGTGTTCAAGGGTACCAAAAAGAGTACCCAAGGGAACATTACCCAAGGGCAGAGTACTCACGAGAGCATTAACCAAGGGACCATTACCCAAGGGCAGAGTACCCAAGGGAACATTACCCAAGGGAAGATTACCTAAGGGCAGAATACCCACGGGAACATTGCCCAAGGGAAAAGTTCCAAGGGTACTGGAGAAGAAAAAAAAAAAAAAAAAAAAAAAAAAAAAAAAAAAAAAACTGTTCAATGAAGAGTACCCACGGGAACTGTTCCCAAGGGAATAGTGCCGGGGCAAAAAAAAAACTTTACTGTTCACATGAACAGTAACCCCCCGCGGGCACTATTCCCCCAGGGCAAAAAAAAAAAAAATTCACATTCCCAAAGCTCGACGAGTAAGTTTGGGAATAGGGGGCAACTGATAGGGGAAAATAAACCTAGCCTACCTTGACCTAACGATAGAGGCAACTAAGTGTTAACCAACCGCCAGATCTCTTTTACTTTCGAACGATGATATTTTCATTGGATAAGAATGATAATATTTCATTATCAAGGAAAAGATAAGATGATGTGGTTCAACAGGATAAGATAACCTTGATATGAATTGAGAAAGTCAAAAGGGTTAAATCATATCCCCGACAAATATGGCAACAAACGGATCTCTTATGATCTCGTATAAGCGGATCTCCTTTGATCTCGCACAAATGGATCTCCTCTGATCCCGTAGAAGAACTGAGGAAGAGCAACTATAAGAAGGAGATCCTACCAGTAAATAAAGGTACGACAAAAAACTATTATTAAATCCTTACCTTTCTTTTAGACCTCTGGTGACTGATTTAATTGTCGGAGAGCTCTTGGCAGGCACCACACCGGTGCCGTCAAGATTCATCGATCTTTTATTCCCTTCTTTGCAGGAAAACGGTACCGTATCGGACCGCGTGGATTTCACCCTCAACACTAATCATATTAGAGTACTATGGGATATTGTAATAGATTATGTTAATCATGTCTTTCTATTATTAAATGATGATTATCATATTAATGATTTGTTCTATGCACAAGGACAAACTTATTTAACTTATAAGTTGTAAATGATAATAATCATTCATATATGAGTTGTGTTTATTGTGGAGAACATGTGGGTTGGCTAATAGGCATAGACTCACTTTTATTATCTAGTTTGGTTGTGTTGTTTGTGGTGCCATTGTCAGAATATAGCTATGATATCTAGATGAATAGGTGAGCTGACTAATAATTTTACTCTCACTTATATTGTGTCATTATTAGATATGGTAAAGTGAAGTTAGAATGAGCTGGCTAATAAATTTAGACTCACTATATTGTGTTATTGTTAGATATGTTATTACTATATATGTGTGTGTGTGTGTGTGTGTGTGCGTGTGCAATGCCTTGATACGAGTTGATTAGTGCCTCGGGATCAGTAGTTAAGACTGAGTTATATATATTACCAGAGATGAGTAGCTGGATATAGGAGATGCGTAGGTCCTAGTAATATAGGGGACTCTTGACCACTTGTGTGCGATTTTTTAAGTGATACCCTCTATCAGGTTGAGATTGCCTATAGTACCCCTATATTATATTTTGGAATGATTTTAAAATTTTATTTTTTATTTAAATTAATTGATTTATTTGATTTATGTGAATAAATGGTTTTATTTGATTTATTTAAAATAAAAGAATTATTTGATTTATGTGGCTTCAATTGATTGTTTCATTGTAATTTGGTTTTATTTGGTTGAATTGTTATTGATTAATTGGTTGTGTGTTTAATTGTGTGCATAAAATTATTTGATCGCTTGTCTATGGTCATTTGCATGGGTTGTTCGTGGCGAATGTGAATAGTTTGTGTTGGTTGGTTTAATTGTTTTAATTTAATTGTTTTATTTATTTAATTCTAAATAGATTAGGTTTAAGGAGGTTTTGGGCCAAAGGAGGTGGCCTTGGAGTTTGAAAAAAGGTCTTAATGGGCAGTTGGATTTAAGGCCTAAGGTGGTGATGTGTATATGTGTGTGTGTGTATATATATATATATATGAGTATATACATATAATAATTATTATTATGGAATATTATATATATATGTTATATGAATTATATATACATATATATTATGTATGCATAGTACGTATATACATATATATGTCTAGTGTGACTAGGAAAGCTGGGGATATATATATATATAGCTTTACTAAGATTTTACGTGAGAATAAGAAGAGAGAAAAAGGAGGCGCTGAGAGAAAGAAGAGGGTGTCAAGAGAGAGAGAAAGAGAAGGAGAGAGGAGGAGAAAGAAGAAGAAGGCAAGGCCGGACCAAGGGGGAGGACACCAACGATTGAGGAAGCTACCGAAGACGAAGAAGACGATTGAAAAAGCTTGCAGCGCGTCGGTTTCGTTTCGAAATGTAATACCCCTATATCTTCAAGGATTTATTTATTGGGATTAATTACTTTTATTTTATTTAAAATAATTTGTTTGATTTAATTGGGATTATTTGTTTTTATTTTTTAAAATGATTTGTTTTATTTAATTGAGTGTTATGATTAATTGTCTTATTTTTATTAAATTATATTTAATGATTATATTTGATGAATTGGTATGTTGGTCTGCTTTATGAGAGTGTCATGATTAAGTTGTTGTTTGACTATGTGTGAATTTTATGCTTGTGTAATTTTATTGTGAATTATTTGAAATTAATAGATTTAATTTAATTATTTTATTTTAATTGGATTGGGCTTAAGAGGAGTGGGACCAATGGATATGGTCTTGGACTTGGATGAAACCTTGTTGGGTTAATTAATAAAGGCCATGGTTATATGATTATTTAAATGATTATTTTTGTATAATTATATATATATATATATATATATATTATTATATATAGCATTTGTTTATTGGTTTTCAGAGGCTTGGTAGAGATCTTGCTCGTAGTTTTGACCCATTTTATTTTTAACTTTCAGGTTATAGAAGTTCAAGTCTCAAGGTTGAGGATCCGCAGCTTGGGGGATTTATTTATTCTTTCTTCCTATTTCAAAAGTAGGATGTTTATCCATTATTAGATGATAGATTTATTTTATTATTGACTGAATTATTAGATTATATTTTTAGAGGTCCTTGAATTACAGGATTCGCGAGTTGCAGTTTTGGAGAAGTATTAATGGAATTATTATTTAATATATTTCCCTTCAGCGAATTATTTATTCATTTTTATTTCATTTTGTAATCTGTGCTTGTTTGAAATACTTTAATTGTTTTGATATCCCTAGTTTTGTGTGCGGACTTGATCAACCCTTGTTCTGAAATTAGGGGGTATCACATGAAACCTTCAAGCGAGTTCTTTCTTGACTTTTCCTCTTAGAACACATAAGTTTTATACCTTGGGTACCATGATTGTAGACTAAAATTGCATGTTAATCACATATACTTAGGTTAATATCATGAAATCAAAGTTGTGTGTTTGTGTATATACATATATGTATGGTTAAATATATATATTTATATATGGTGGAACTTGAGAATAAAGGTGTTGATCTTCAATCATAATGGCATAAAACATGTATTTTGTTGTGGAAATTCCACATATTTATAGAAATATATAAAGTATAATATTTATACAAAATGATTAAAGATAATAACCAATCACACCAATGAATTATCAAATAAAATATTTTCATTAAACTGAATAATACATCAATTGAACAACCTGAATATAATGATGAACAAGGATTTAACAAGATAAATATTCTGCAATAAAATTAATATAATAATAATAAAAATTAAGAATAAAAAATGATAATAATAAAATAGGTAAGAAAGAGCTGGCCTGATTGTTGAGGCATGTGTAAACATATTGACCTAAAGTTGATAGTCCTCCCCTTCATACAGGTATTGGTGAAAGTAATCAACTCCAAGATACAACCCAATCAGCTCGTATCGGCATCTCTTCCATGTGCATGACCACATGAAGACTAGGTTCAAGTCTATATAAGTCTAGTTCCTCATAAACTCAATATTCAAATAACTCTCAAAGGAAAAAATAGAATAGGCTCACAACCTTTACAAAAGTGTAACTCTATGATCTTGCCATATACTCAAAAGTCATACTATAGAAGTTTTATACATATAGTATATATAGGGAGTAAAATATGTAACCGCTAAGGTATAATAATGATAGAAATAATATACATCATAAGTATAATTTAATTAGTAGAATAAAATCCCATTAAATCATAATTAATATAATATAATTATATTTTTATTAAAATATTCCCAACAATCCCCACCTATTTTAATAAAAATAATAAGTAAAATATTATTGAACAACTTTATACTATGCAATCAGCGTAAGTGCTTTCTGGGCTTGAACCTACACTTAGTGTGATAGTCTCCATTTGAGAAACCTGAATGAACTCAGTCTTGAATTTGGTTCCTTGAGCCAAACTTCAACTTACCACACACATAGTATTGACAATAGACTTGGTTTGGCGGGTTAACACGATTAATGGCCATGCACTGGTATCTTGATTCTCATGAAAGCTCTAGGGAACAGCCCAACTCCCACAGTCGCGGCCTCACGACAACTTTCACTTAAGTGAATCCTTCAAGAGTATATGTGACCTATACCCTACGAGAGTATGCTCGCCTCGAATTCATTCAGGGCAAAACCCTTCCTTAACGTCACATCACAACACGGATGCCATAGGGATGAGTAGGAAAGAATCTCCTCAAGAACCTCCTAAAAAAAGTGTTTTCAATGAGTCACGCAGTGCAGATTGTTTCTACCCATTGAACCTTTCGTCATGTGATTAAATCACCAATCAGAAGGTTGGGTTACTTCCGTAGGTGACTCCCTTGGGGCTTAGGCCCATCCCCCTCGACATTTATATATAGAACTATGTCCTAAGAAGACTCTTGGTCTTTTTTTATATCTTTTCTTTTTTTCCCAACTTAACTCCTTTCTTTCTCCTCTTTTTTTTTCTTCATATTTTTCCTCGCTAATTTTTATTTTTTCTTTTTAATTTTCACCCCACCACTTCCTTCTTTTTCTCTTCAATTTTTTTTTTCTTTTTTTTTTTCCATAAAATAATTCATCACTGATAATACCTTATTTGAATTTTTTTTTGGAGAGAAATTGTTTTGTTAGTTATTTCATCTGGATGAAATTAATTGTATATGCTTTCAAATTGTTGCAATATCGGAAGTGGCTTGAAAGAAGTACAAGGTGGAAAACATCACAAAACACGTATGCACACACAAACACAAACACAAACACAAACACAAACACAAACACAAACACAAACACACATACCGCATCGGATGAGAGAACCCGGGCAAGCCTGTGCGATCTCCCTCCACCACACAAACCTTTAATTTTATTAAGTATGACTGGCCATGCGAACTCTCCTGCTATGGCAAAGGTCTGGTATATGGTTACATATTTTTCCTTTAAATATATAACTATTAAATTACAAATAATAAAAATCATTTCTCCTTGTCCTCCTATTCTCTGATTCAGAAATAGGGAATGCTACCTTCCTTCTACTTTAATTGCATTGAAGTAAGACCCCACCAACTTGTTGTTTTCTTCAACCTTTTCCCTGGTCAAATGATTAGCCACATATTTACTCTCTAAACCAACTCAGTAGTGGATGTGCCCTCATTTCCATTTCTTTATGTACTACTTTAGCTTCTAGATCAGCTAGAAAACTTGGCGATTTTCCATTTTTACTATTGACAGACAGGTCTAAGGTGCATAGAAAACTGGATATGTATTGAGTGAAAAAAATCCCATATAATTGGGCTTTTAGCATCCTCATATGCACCACCTTCAATCTCAAAAAGTGGATGAACTTTTGGTATGGTATGATACCAATGTTACGTCACCTATGTTGCTGATTTATCACTGTATTATCTGATTGTTGAGGCATGTATAAACACATTAACCTAAAGTTGATAGTCCTCCCCTTCGTGCGGGTATTAGTGAAAGTAGTCAACTCCAAGATACAACCCAATCAGCTCGCAGCGGCATCTCCTCCATGTGCACGACCACATGAAAACTAGGTTCAAGTCTATATAAGTCTAGTTGCTCATAAACTCAATATTCAAATAACTCTCAAAGGAAAAAATAGAATAGGCTCACAACCCTTACAAAAGTGTCACTCTATGATCTTGCCATATACTCAAAAGTCATACTATAGATGTTTTATACATATAGTATATATAGGGAGTAAAATATGTAACTGCTAAGGTATAATAATGATAGAAATAATATACACCATAAGTATAATTTAATTAGTAGAATAAAATCCCATTAAACCATAATTAATATAATATAATTATATTTTTATTAAAATATTCTTAATATATTTATGATGGGTATGATGTCTGGAAATTAATTGAGATGTAGATGCATGATATAGGACCTAAAACGAGGGATTTTAGACTCAAAAATGAACCTGCCGAGCTGGTTCTGGGAACCAGCACTCGAGCGTTGTTGGACAGGGCTCTAGGGACCTATTTCACCCCAGAAGGTTCCTGAATGGCTCCGATTGGGTTTTTAAAGGTCCCAAACATGTAAGTGTTTATGACTTAGTTGCATAGGATTTGAATTAAGCTGCAATGATTTGATATTTGACTGAAAAGATAACAAACAATTATATTTGAAATTGTGGTGGGTGAATTAAGTATGTGTTATTTGACTATTAAGTTGTTATGTGATATTTATCATGCTCAAACATGTTGTAAATGGTTGGGAATCACAGTAGGTTGTTTTACATTTCTTATTCGTGCTTATAATGCATGTGCTACCTATTGGTTGATTTAATTGTGTATTCGTTCATAATGTCGATGTAACAACCCAAACCCGAGGGTCCGAATCGTCATAAGGGTCCTTACCCGGACTCGAGGTCAACTAGGGGCAAAATCATCATTCTCTGTTATTTGATGCCTTGGAAGCCACCTTAATGCCATACTGATTTTCTATAATGATATTTGAATGAATAAGACCCACTACCATACTTAAAATTCAACTCGAAAGTCCAAAGGTCATAAGGGTAAAATGGTCAAATGACATGACCGTGGCAAAACTGGCTTAAGTGAAGTACCTAATAGGTCTACACAGGTCATACAAAACATAAGGGTAACTCCCATGGAGTTCTAATCCCAAAAGGAATGTTTTAGAAACAAACGGACACTTCCTAACATATCAGAAACATGACTAGTCTTCACTAAAATAAACATAACTCTTTCTATGTTTGGAATAATTGGGTGAGACTTACACCATTGGAAATATCGTTTTGACGCGGTCAATTTAGACACAAGAACGACCCAATTCGGAGTTAAAACGAATGAGATATCCTTATTTGAAGTAAGAGTGACAATGTTAAGGCTGAGTCAGAGGCTGCGAGCACTCGGGAATAGGGCTGCGAGCTCTCGGTATTAGCCTAAAACACGCTGTCCGAATTATGGAGCGCTTAGCCCCTGTCATTGGAGCATTCTGAGGGTGCCAGAATGCCCCCAAAAACCCTGTTTAGGGTGCCTATGACCTTGGGGACCTCATTAACGTCAACCATTGTCATAAACTAAGTCTAAAACGTATCCCAAAATAATTCTCAATAATGTATGTAAAAATAAGATAGAAGAAATACACACACTTAACTAAAGGTGGCCTTATGGCCTCAATACATTACATTACATTGCCTTGAAGTCACTTATACATACATGATACGCAAGTAGCTCGTTTGATTACAACTACTAAGGAAATGAAGTACAACATAAGAATTGAAATCCCTAAAACATACATTAAATTCTATAAACATCAAAAGCACATCCAAGTCCAAAACAATTTAAAGTGAGTCTTCAACTCAAAAGGTCTTCCCGCGCTACTCTTTTTCCTGAAAAATGTTTAAAGTAAAAGGGTGAGCACTACCGCTCAGTAAAGTATGCCTAAAGAGTGGCTCTTAAAGCCCCGTGAGTAAACACATTTAAAAAAAAGAGAACAAGATAAGAAGATCATGCTACTACGGGAGAAATAACGGAGTCAACAATACATAGCATTAACAACAATATTGTAATACCTCTAATTTTAAAAGGATAGTCTAGGTATTTTTCTTTTATGGTTTTCTTAAAATTTTAAATTCATTATGTGTTTATTTGGCTATTTGTTTAATTGATTAATTGTTTAAATTGATTTATTTGTTAATTGATATTATAAGTTTAAATTGATTTATTTGTTTTGTTAAAATCATGTACTTATGTGGACTTAAATTGAATGTAAATTAAATGTATTAGTTTTATTTTTAAACGGAATTGGGCTTGGATATGAGCAACAAACTATTTAGATAGTGTAGATGGGTACAGTTATTACCCATAGATAGATATACATGTATATATGTGTATATATGTATATAGAGTTAGTTTAATTATTAGTAATTATTAATAATTAAATTAGTATTATTATTCATTATATAATGTATAATATAGTATTAGGGTTTTATATATTTTTATGAAATCACGGGTTAGCCGACTTAGTTAAATTTTTATTGCATTTTCTTTTCTTTTCCTTCTCTAAGTATATTTGGAATTAGGGTTGTGTACGCCTATATATATATAACATAATACGTCTACTTAGGGTTTAAAAATAACAAAACCCTATTCACGAAGAGAGAGAGATTTGAGAGAAAAACAGAGTGAACTAGTTAGGGTTTCGGCCATAGTTAAAGGTCGGACCAAGGAAGAAGGAAAGGATTGCTTGTGGGTTTGAACCAGAGCAATAGGAGGTTTGACGGTAGTCGGCAGTCGTCGAAAAACTCAGAGATGACGGTGCAAGGTTTCAAACTGAAACCTAAAGGCAAGTTCTATATCTAACTCTCTCCCTTTGACTCGTGTTCTTTACATGCCTAAAGCAATTCCAGGAGTAAATAAACATTAAATTAATCTTTTATGCATGTTAGATTCGATTAAAACAGTATGTATATTAACGAATTTGTAATTGCTTGATTTTCAGCGTTCTTGCATAAATACTTGTTTCAATTGGTGCAGTTTAACACATAAAGAATTTAAATATTTTCTGGAATACACTGGGACTTGGTACTGACCAGCAGGGATCTTAGAATGGAGGAACGAAGTAACTGGAAGTCGCCGAAGGTAGAACAGATGATGAAAACAGGGGAAAAGTCGGCTCTCTTTTGAAGGGAGACGGCTCCCCTTTTGAAAGAGGCGGCTCCCCCTTGTGGGGAGCCGGCTCTACTTTGTGGGGAGGTGGCTCCCTTTGTGGGAGAGCCGGCTCCCCTTCTATGTGATGATTTTTGACGAGTTTTGGCCACTATGTTGTGTTGAGGTTTTGAAGTTCCAGGTTTAAATTAGAAGCTGTAATGGGGGTTTTAAATGATGTCTAAGGTCATATTAAAACTCCAGAGGGCATGATAATGCATAATAAACCACATAGAATTAGTATCTTGAACAATATGAAATTCTTAATTAAAATTGCATATTATTATTGGATGCGGATGATTCATTTTGCTTACCTCTATATTAGCAAATTGTTTATGTATGATATAGTTTTATCATGTATCAGTGATATAAAATAAGCATGTTAATTTACGTATTTTTTTTAGTATACTTATTATGGATTAATTGATGTTTACATTTATTATATGTAATATCAATTGTTGGATTTGTGGATTATATGCACCGGTATGGGACGGTGGCATACTAGGGACAAATTAACTCAAAATGCTAAATCCTACCTAATTTAATATAAGGGAATGGATGTATTACAAGGATAGGTCCTACTTATATACATGTCAAGTCAACAAACAATTGAATGACATACTTTGGTTTTGGATGGATTTAGATATATATGATTATGGTACCGTGATACGAGCTTGAGTCTCAGGATCATGGTTAGGGTGCGTATATCGCCTAGGATAGATAACTGGACATAGTAGACACCTGGTCCCTGGTAGGTCTAGGTATACATACCCATTTTACGTGCGATTTTCATGCTACCTTCTATTCAGGTTGAGACAGACCTATGGACTAGTGAGCGTCCTATAATGTGTATTTATACATATATGTACTATTTAGTTATTGTTTAGTTGTTTAGGATATACATGCATATCGGGTCTCTGTTTGGATTGTAGTAGAGTAAAACTTGTTTATGGGCCTGACCCACTATCATTTTTCTTTGGTGTTCGACAGTTCCAGTCGTAGAACTTGATTGTGCTAAGCAGAGACAATCACTCACTCCTCCGACTATGTAGGACTCTTACTTATGTTTTAATTTTGGTTTCTTTTTTAGTTCAATTATTTTATTTTCTAAGATATTATTAGGGGTCCACTAGATGGATTCCCGAGTTCTAATAATATTGGAGGTTTTGGCAATGTTGGATTTTATAACTTTTAGGAATTATTATTTAGACTTCTTCAGCTTATTTAATTATTTATTCTTTAAATTCTTTTGTACTCATGCTTGTTTATATACTTAATTGTTTGGTATCCCTCGGATCTATGCTCAGACTTGATCACCCGTGGCTCTAGAATCGAGAGGTATCACAAATATATATATCAACTCAACCACATTCACATACACAAGTCCACCACAAGACTAACAATGATATGAATGTTTATGCCATGAGTCCTCCCCGAACTAACCTCATGATCTCATCCAACACATAATTGCCCATTTTTCAAACAATCAATCTCACTACACAGATAAACACTAGAGGCCTCAAACTCCAAACGACACAAGTCTACTGTTTGTCAACCATTTAGAACACTGGCTAAGTTTATACGCAAAATGCAAACCGTCCAGCACGGCTTTATAAAGCAACCTAGAATGTCACAACCTAATCCCCATACACTCCGGAATGTGATATAAAATCCCATATTCGTTTTGATAAGAACTCCACCATATTCTGACCCTCCAAAAGAGTACTTCTCAAACAACTCCCGGAGAGATGATACGCAAATTTAACTATATGCAGATTGGTTCACACCAACTCTGCTAGTATCATTCACTATACTGCTGGTGAATGAGAGCACCCTCGTGCGATCCTTCATCTTCAAGATTCAGTATCCTCTTTCTTGGATACGCTGAAATCTCTTCCCTTCGGATCCTCTTCGGTCTTCTACTCTTCTCTTGTCTCCTTTTTCGAGAACAACTGAAGTTGTGTTGGTCCAGGTATACGGTGACCTAACACCTATACCTTAATTCTTTTTTGGCTTATACTGTCTAAGTAACGCCAATCCCATAACTAAACCTTCGATTCCCAGTTCTGTTTCTGGCAAAGAACTCGTCTACGCATTCCTTTACTCCTTAGGGTCTTTATTGCTTTCGCCTTGGACCCCATCTTCCTCCTAGTGTCAACCATTCTGTATCTACAGAATATAATTGACATCAGCTCCACCTAGTGAACCATAAAAAGAGTACAACGAATCCTAATATGGCTCTAAGTTTTAAGAGACGCAACGCGGAAGTCCTATAACGAAAAACACTCCAAAGGACACTAGAACCTAGAGTGCTTTGATACCAACTATGATACCCTTGGATTTCCAGATGCGGGTTGGACAGGCCCACGCCCGACAACTCGAGGATATCAAACCAATTAGCAATAAATGAACACATAATACAATTAGGATAAACAGGAATAAATAAAATTTGCTGAAAAGAAATTAGAACGATAATCCCAAAAACTGAAACCTCAAGATAAATTTTATAAATATAGACCTATTTTGATAAATCCAACTTCTCTATTTTTAATACAACTCGGGAATCCATCTGATGGACCCCTAATAAACTCCAACACTGGAAAAATAATAACTGAAGAACCCAATGCTAAACCATGAAGAAAACTCCTACATTGTCGGAAGAATGAGTAACCGTCTCTGTTCAGCACGAACAAGCTCTACAACTTGGAACCGTCCATTACCTGAAAAATAATAGTGGGTCAGGCCCACGAACAAGTTCTAATCTAACTGCAATCCATACAGAGACCCGATACGCAAATACACCCTAAATACCTCGCAATACCTATTTAGTCCATAAGTATATATATATCCATACTAAGGACATTCATTGGACTACAATAGGGGTCTCAACCTGAATAAAAGGCATCATGCGAAAACGCACCCAAAGGTGGGCATGAGTACCTAGACCTAACAGGGTACACCTCAACCTACTACAGCCAGCTACACATCCACTGCATATACGCACCCTAACCAACGATCCTGAGACTCAAGCTCATATCGCGGTACCATAATTTATAGATATAAATTCCCATCCAAACTAATATAATGTCGCTCAACTATTCGTTGCCATGACACGACATAAAATTAGGATTTAAATGTTTTGATTAAATCCCTATCCTTCCTATTAACAAAAAATATAAACAACCATCCAATATATCGTTCAACTATTTTAGTTGACAGGACATGAAACCATGTAGGATTTAACTGTTTTAGTTAATCCATTCCGTATATATGAATGAGTTGGAATTAGCGTTTTGATTTAATTCGTCCCTCTGTATGTCACCGTCCCATACCGATACATACTATACATATGATCTGTAAAAGATATAACATTTTAAGCAGTACATCAAACAGTATCCACATAATCTAAGTAGTTGATAAATGCAGAATTTAAACCGTTCATCAACATCAAATCCAGAATCCATTCACATAACTTAACGAGACTAAGTTTAATAGTTCATCAAATTAAAGTCCAGCATCCATCCAGTTAATTGACAGAGAATACATAATTAATCATTCAATTAATTCCAGGCCATCACTATGATACCCCTCGAATCCGAGACACGGGTTGATCAGGCCCAGGCCCAAACCCGAGGGATATCAAACAATTAATATGTAACCGAGCATAGAATACAAGATAAAATAGTAAGCTGAAAGAATCTAAAAATAAAATCATTTATAATTAAATACTTAAAATCTGATAATCCAAAACTCCATAAGTTTAACAACTCGGGAATCCATCTCTAGTGGACCCCTAATAAAATCCCAAACTGCATGAAAGTAAATAACTAAAGATAAAATCCAAATCTAATATCTGGAAAGAAGTCCTACGTCGTCAGTAGAATAGAAGTCTGTATCTGCTCTGCACGATCAAACTCTAACCCTGAAACTGACGTGCACCTGAAAAATAAAAGGGTGGGTCAGGTCCACATGCAAGTCCTGATCTACTACAATCTAAACAGGAATCCGATACATAGATACATACTAGAAAGACTCAACAATATCTAGAGTAGTCTATATATGTATAAATACACACTATAGGACGCTCACTAGTCCAAAAAGGTTTGTCTCAGCCTGAATAGAGATACCTTGCAAATCGCACATACTGTGATCATGTGTATCTAGACCTACCAGGGAACAACACCTCTGTCCAGCTATCCATCCTAGGCGATATACGTACCCTAACTATGGTCCTGAGACTCAAGCTCATACCATGGCACATATAATAAATATATAAAGTCCATACTCCTCCTAGTACAAAATACCATCCATCTGTGTGGCGATCTGGTATATGTATATCCATCCGTCATGAAACCATATTAAGTCATTCAACTATTTTGTTGACATGACACAAGTAGGTGATGGACTTAACTCATAGGGTTAATCCATACCTTAATCCAAATTAGGTAGGATTTAGTATTTAAATAATCCATACCTCGTATATCACCGTCTCATACCGGTACATACAAATCCTCCATATAGCATAGTTATTAAAACAACACTATATAATCAACAACCCTACTCCAGAATATGCATTTGTATAAATTCATACATATATCAATATTAGGTATTCATTACAAAACCTAAATATCATGCTCCAATCACTTAAACTGCTATAATAAATTATAGCGTTTAAATCCTCCAAAACAACCGATAAATTGATACAAATTAAACAAATTAAATATCCATTAAATCCAAACTAAGTATAGTTAAATATAATTAATTCACCATACTTATAACACTATAAAAATATAGGATTATATATAATTGAATTATATATAAAAAACTTTGTCAAGTTCCAGTCATATAAACCTAGCAAAAATAGTGCAACGTATAGCCATTATTTGAGTTGTTCATTGCTCCTTTCCTTAAACCATTATTATATAGAATGTTTTCAATATTTAATTAAGTCCCTAACATTTAATTACACCTTACCATAGCATTCAAACAGCTTTAGAAAACACTGCACAGCCCAAACAACCCCTAAAGCTCATTACTGTGCGATGCAAGAAAGAGCAGGCTCAACAAAAACATTGAGCCTGCTCTACTTTTGACTTAGAGCCAGCTCCTTCAACATTGAGCCGGCTCCAAGTCCCTAATAGAGCCGGCTCCATCATCTTTGAGCCGGCTCTAAGGTAATTTTAGAGCCTACTCCTTCTCCTTTGCAGCCGTTGCCCGTTCCAGCTTCATCTTCTCCAACTCCGGTAATTACAGAGCCTCTGTGATATGTTCTAATTCTTAATCTAGGTTCAATCTTAGTTCTAAATAAGTTTAAACCACTGAGATCCAATCCTAACATGTGTAGAAACATAAGTTTAAAAGCAACAATTACAACACCTCTGTTAACCAATTTTAAGCAAGCTGCGACAGATTTAATTCAGATTAATTTGATGCAATTAAATACTGTTCTAAGCACCTATTCTAGGGTTCAAACTCAGTCCTAGATTAATTACTAGGCAACCATATGAATTGTTGATCTCAATTAAACAAGAAAATAAACATGTTTACAGGAGAAACCAACTAACAGAAACCTAAAGAATTTTGGTATAACAATTCCATTCAACGAAGTTAATTATCAGTTTAAACATGTATAATAGATTTTTTAAGCATTAGTTTAATCCCTGGAGTCTTCCTAAGCATGCACAGAACACGAATTAACGGAAAAGAATAGAACAGAACATGCCTGCAGTTTCAGATTTTGAAACTGATATCCACCGTCTCTATAGTTTTCCCCTGCTCTGTCTTCCTATGCCCACTCTGTAACGTACGTAAACTCCCTCTCTGTTTCTCTGCCCTCACAACTCTCTGTATCACTGTATACGTGAATATGTTGAATAGGGTTTTCAGAAACCCTCGGCAGACGTATACCCATATATTTATAGAGTTATACCAAAACCCTAAATCAATTAAAGCCCTAACTAAATCCTAATCGGCCCATAGAACTTAATTAAAACCTATGTCGGCTAAAGAAACTAAACCCTAAATTATAAAACAGTTAATTTGCCTTTATAAGAATTAAATCAATTACAACTAAATCAATTAAAACTAACCCTAAGTAAATAAATAAGTAACAATTAAATATAAAATTAAATACCAATTAAACAAATAACAATTAAATATAAAATTAAATACCAATTAAACAAATAACAATTAAACATAAAATTCAAATACCAGAAATATCCTTTAAAAATTAAGGGTATTACAATCACCCAATTAGATTGACAAGACCCAAGTATCAGTTTAACAATTTAGGTCTAATTCAATAACCCAAGTATTTGCATAATAGTACTTAATATTACTGCAGTTACAATCCCAGCTTAAATCCATGTATTGCAAAACAGAATTAGCATTTCAGCAGTTAACATCCAAGGTATGCCTAAAGCAAACTTGATAACTAACTGACCCTAGCATGCAACCAAAAATAAGATTTATAACCATACTAGATCCCACTGGATTGCCAAAATTAAACTTAGGCAATTTAAGTTTTCTTCCATCCATTAGCCATATAAAAAAATTGCATAAATTTTATACGGTTTGTTTCGTTAATTTAGGGGTAAACCTTGATCAATTCAAGTCCTATTAACACCTAAAATTAACTTCTTAATCATTCTGTGTAGTCCTAGAATTTTTTCCAGAATAGTTCAGTTCCACCCGTCCGTTAACAGTATGTTAAATTGTATAGTTTTATACTATCCATCCTTTAGTGTAGAGACATAAATTATGCAACAAGAGGCTTTAACCACACTTGAAATTAGTATAAAGAACCCAGTATGCTCACCACACAGTCCAGACCAAATTAAAAACATCCAAACATCACCTAAAACTTCAGAAAATCAATCCTCGTGAGAGACTGCTCCAAAACCAAAAAGGAGAAGGCTCCAAAAACAAAAGGAGAATACTCTAAAAAAAAAGAGCAGGCTCTAAAATAGAAGGAGAAGGCTCTAAAAAAAGGAGAAGACTCTAAAACAAAGGAGAAGGCTCTAAAAATAAAAGAGAAGGCTCTAAACGAAGGAGAAGGCTCCAAAAAATAAAAGAAAAGGCTCTAAGAATTCTTAGAGCCGTCTCCAAGAGGGTAGAGCTGGCTCTACCTCTCCTAGAGTCGGCTCTACAATTGGGGGGAGCCGGCTCCCTCCTTCTGGAGCCGGCTCTCTCCCTCTCTGAGAGCCGTCCGCGACTCTACGAATTCTACGACCTTCATCCCCGACTCCGGCTGCTTCCAACCCTCTCTGTTTATTTCAAACCTGAACCTAGATGTCCCAAGTATGTCCAGTATCATCCAAATTCATTATTCATACCAGATAGCATTACTAAAATCCTTTAACACCTACCGATTATAGTATGCTTATAAAAACATGTACTGTAACCAAAGTTTCAAAAATCATCACAGAACTAATTCAAGGCAAAAATATGATTAATTTGACATATAAAAACATGCATGATTCAGTTATTAATCCATTAAAACCCTAGAGCATACCTAGGTGCACTAAACACAAGCCAAAGGGAAGCAGGAAGAAAAGAACTTGCTTATGATTTAGTTGAAATCCCGGCGTTGTGTCCACTGTTCCGGCAACACCGAGTTACTGTCTAGCCTCCTTCTACTTCTGCTCTTCCCTTTTCCTAGGTCTGACTTTGAAGCCTCAGTCGGAAACCTCACAGACTTGCTCTGTTTCTCTCAAACCCTCACTCTGTATCTCTCTGTGTTTTGATACGTGAATAGGGTTTTCCAACCCTTCCTTCAGACTATAACCATATATATATAGGCACAGATAAACCTAATTCCAATGGTAATCCGCAACAGAAACCCTAATCTAAATTAAACCCTAGTAGGCCCATAGGATAAAACCCCCGTTAGAAACTTTGTTGCTTCCACCTACAGAACTTCTAATAGTTTCAGTTATGAAATCCCTAAAGACTTTATTAACGTAATTAAATAATTAAACCTCTATATTAATAAATCAAGGACATATAAATAATAGAAATAATTCAACTAATTTAATTAAATCTAGTAATACAAATAAAGCAAATAATGCCATTAAATAATTAATTCCAATTAAATAGAATAACTAATCACGTAAGGCAAATTCAAATACACAATTAACAATTAAATCAAATAGAAATAAAATAATTAAATACATAAGCAAATAGACACAAACATCAATTAAAAATGCACAAAAATAAACGTTAAATTCCACTTTTATCCTTTTGGAAAATAGAGGTATTACATTAACGCACTGGCAGTATTCATGGATCTAATGAACAGAGTCTTCAGGGCTTACTTGGATTAGTTTGTCATCGTGTTCATTGATGATATTCTGGTCTATTCTAAAACAGAGGACGATCATGCTAGACATCTTCGTATAGTGTTGTAGACGCTTCGTGAATACTAGTTATATGCCAAATTTGAGAAGTAAGGTTTCTGGGTCATGTAGTGTTAGAGAAGGGGATAGTGGTGGATCCAGCCAAGGTTTCAGCAGTAGTAGAGTGGGGACAGCCTACCTCACCTATAAAGATTCGGAATTCTCTGGGACTGGCAAGATACTATCGTCAATTCATTCAGGGGTTCTCGAAGATAGCAGGACCACTCGCTCATTTAACTAAGAAGGGTGTGCGGTTCATATGGGATGAACACTGTCAGAAAGCTTTTGATAAGCTAAAGAATAAGTTAACTTCTGCACCGGTTCTGTCTACTCCACAGAGTGGGATAGAGTATCTTGTCTACACAGATGCTTCTTTGCAAGGTCTTAGGTGTGTTTTGATGCAGGATGAGCGACTAATTTCATATGGATCTCGTAAGCTTAAGCCTCATGAGCTTAATTATCCAATATATGATTTGGAGTTGGCAGCTGTGGTCTTTACCTTACGTATTTAGAGGCATTATATGTTGGGAGAATCTTTTCGATTATTTAATGATCATAAGAGTCTGCAGTATTTGTTCACTCAGCGGGAGCTGAATATAAGACAGTGCCGATGGTTAGAATTTGTGAAAGACTATTATTTCTTTATACAGTTCCATCCAAGGAAAGCAAATGTGGTGGCAAATGCACTCAGTCGCCGACCTTCTGGGAATCTTTCTGCATTATTCGCTACTAATGGAATGTTTTGAAGACCATTGATGAGTTATCCAATACTTTTATGGCATGCATGGTAGTAACACATTCGATCATTCATAAGGTATTGAAGGCACAACTCACAGATCAGCAGTACATTGATAAGATGGCATAAATAGCTTTTGGGAATGTTCCATTCTATCACGTTAGGACTGATAGAGGCTTGAGGTGCAAGGGGCGGTTAGTAGTACCTTATGCTGATGAGTTGCAGAAGGATGTGATGACTGAGACTCACCGTTCTGAGTTTTCTGTTCATCCAGGAGGAGACAAAATGTATCAGGATATGAAGCAGCAGTTTGGTGGGCAGGTATGAAGAAAGACATTGCTATTTTTGTCTCTCAGTGTAGTACGTGTCAGATGGTCAAAATTGATCATCAACGGTCGCCAGGTTCTTTACAACCACTACTTATACCAGAGTGGAAATGGGAGAACATTTCTATGGATTTTGTTGAGGGATTGCCTAATTCATTCAAGGATCACAATTCCATTTGGGTCATCGTTGATAGGTTGACCAAATTAGCTCATTTCTTGCCTATTAGCACTGATTACACTTCAGAACAGTTGGCGAGACTTTACATTACAGAGATTGTGAAGTTGCATGGAATACCGTTGTCTATTATATCGGATAGGGATTCAAGCTTTGTATCGGGATTCTGGAAGAGTTTTCAGCAGGCTTTAGGTACCGAATTGCATCTTAGCACTGTTTACCATCCTCAGACTGATGGACAAACCGAAAGGGTTAATCAGATCATGGAGGATATGCTTCGTTCTTGTGTCTTTGACTTTAAAGGTCATTGGAAGGATTATTTGCCACTTGTGGAGTTTGCATATAACAATAGCTTTCAGAAGACTATTGGTATGGCACCGTTTGAGGCTTTATATGGCTGACCTTGTAGATTTCCTGTTTGTTGGATGGAGGTTGGTGAGAGCAGATTTTTGGGTCCTGAGTTCATTAAGGATACCTCTGAAAAGATTACTCTTATTAAGGATCGTATGCGCACTACCCAGAGTAGGCAGAAAAGTTATGCAGATCATCGTACTCGTGCTTTGGAGTTTCAGGTAGGAGATCAGGTTTTACTCAAAATGTCTCCTATGAAATGAGTAATGTGCTTTGGGAAGAAAGGGATGTTGTCACTACGTTTTGTCAGTCCTTTTATGATTACGGATCAAATTAGAGCAGTAGCTTATCGCTTAGCACTTCCGGACCATTTGGATCGTGTCCACAATGTGTTCCATGTTTTCATGTTGAGGAAATTTCTTCGCGATGAAGATCGTTATCAGCATATTGATGTTGGTGAGATTGAGTTACAGCCCGATGCAACCTATGTGGAACCACCGCATCGTATTGTTGACCGTCGGGATCAGATTCTTCGTAATAAGGTCATTCCTTTGGTCCGTGTCCAGTAGAGTCATCACAATGAGGCTGAATCTACTTGGGAATGGGAGGACATCATTCGCTCAACCTTTCCAGACATAATGGAGGAAGGTAAAGGCGAATTCCGAAGATGGAATTTCTTTTGTTAGGGGAGAAGAATGTAATACCCTTAATTTTAAAAGGATAGTCTCGGTATTTTATTAATTGTTTTAATTATGTTCTTAATTTTTATTTGATTTCTTGGTTAGTTGAATTAATTATGTGTTTAATTAAAATACTTGTGTAGTTGATTATGTGTTTATTTGAATTACTTGTTTAGTTAAATTATGTGTTAGGTTTTCTTGTAATTAATAGTTAAGAATTTAATGTGTTAAATGGTTGTTTTATTTTGTTTTAGTTTATTTTAATGGTTATGGATAGTAGTCATGGGCCAACCAAATGGGTTCCATGGACTACTTGGATAAGGGGTTTAATGGGTATGGATAATTACTCATAGATAGTGGATATGTATATATATATATATATATATATATTTAAGGAAAGTCATTTGGAGATAATCTAATGTATTTATTTTAGTTAGATAAAAAAAAAATAATAATAATATATATATATTATATGTAAATTATATTTTTAGTTACTTTTTTAGTTTCTTTTTTTTAATTTTATTTTTCTTTATTAATTGGATGTGGATTGGGAAAAAGAATAAGGTTAATATGTAGCCTATAAATATATCTCTATATGGTTGGAAAAGGGGGCTAGAAATTATATCACGTATTATTTTAGAGAGAAAGAAGGAGGAAGGAGGAAGAGGAGGAAGAAGAAGGAGGCTAGGGTTTTAGCAAATCCTAAAGGCAAGTTTTTTGTTCTACCCTTCTCTCTTAGATCTGTAATCTGTATATCTCTAGTATAGCTTTAGGGATGTTTAAAGGATAATTAAAATTAAAATCCATGTTTTAATTAATCTAAAACTAGGTTTTATAAATTATTTTGTTCATGGTTGTTCTTGTGTATAAATTGATAAATTTATGATTTGATTGGATTACTTTATATTTTGTTTCATGTGGTATATAATGTATTTTCATATCTGTATATTGATGGAACGTAGAAACATGCCTAGGATTCCTAAAACAAATAAAGAATGAATACACAGTAAAGTTCTGGGTTGATTCGCGTAACAGTGCTCGGACCGCTGTTACAGTGCTCGAGCCTTGGGGGCAAAGCTCAAGTGATGACCGCTGAAAAGTGCGTATTTAAACCCCTTAAGCTTAGGCATTCTAGTACCTTTATCTATCTTACTTTACCATTTTAGATTGATTTCGTATTATTTCCATTTTCAGGCACTTATCCCGAAAATAAGCTAACTCAGCCAAATTAGAGCAGAAATGAAGCAATTCTAGGATGAATCAAAGAAAAGAGCCAAATGGAAGCAAAAGGAAGATAAAGGTGGAAATCAACATCTTCGATCGATCTCAGATCAAGGTTCGATCGATCCAACATGATCGATATCAACACTCCAAGATGGATCAGAGCCATGATGACATTTTCAGAGATCTCAAAAGTTCGATCGATCCAACATCATTCTTCGATCGATCGAACTGCTTTGTCCTTATCCAAATGATTGATCTTATTTAGTTGTACCACCCTACCAACCACTTTTGCCCTTTTCCCAAAAATATCTTCAAAATATCTCAGATTTGTCTTTATCTAAAAAGTGCCACCATTGAGGATCGATCCAGCCTAAGTTTGATAGATCTCAGCCATGTTCGATCAATCCAAGTCTAAGGTTCGATCGATCGAACTTCCTCCAGTGCGAAAAAGTTAAATTTCTAGCTCATTGAAAGTTGTCCTTTATCTAATCATTGGGGAATATTTTATGCACGACCCTAGCTCATTTTGTGTGTCATTTGACCTACCTATATAAGGATAAGGATTACTTTTCATACAAAAACACATCATATCATCTCATACTTTGTAGAACTCTAGGAGAGCAAGTTTAGAAGAGGAGGGGGCTAGAGACACCATTGGAACTCTTCATCAACCAAGGAGCAAATCTCTTCCATGGAGTTAGCCCTTGAGGGTTGGAGAAGCACTACCATGAGTGGCTAAACATCCTCTTGGGGCTAGAGTTAGCCCCAAGCATGCTTTCTACATCTTGATTTTGTGTATTATTGAGGGATTAGTGTTGTAATACATGTTTTGGCACTTCTATATATATAGATCTTGTTTATTCAATGATTTATGTGGTTTAAAGCTTCCAATTGATCATTTCATTCTATCCATATGTCTATGTATGCTAGAATAGATGTTCATTTGTTTGTCTCTATTTCTTGTGTTATTGCTGCATATCTATGTGTATTAATGTTATAGATCTAGAGATTGTCAAAACATAGTGCTTAAAGGAATGTTCTTGTAATTTTCTAGATGGTTCATGCTCATTTCTTGATGGATTGTGCCTCTCCCTTAGCTTAATTAGTTTAATTTCATGTCATTAGCTTAATTGTAGTATAATGGTAGCATAGTTGTTAGATGGGAGGACAATCTATGCTTGTTGTTTGATGTTCCATACTTTTGAATGCAAGTAGCATATGTCTCTAACCTTGTGGTGTATTTAGCTTGTGAGCTTAATGAAAGGATTAATGACTTGCTAGATATGTTGTGCTTTTCACATGCTATTTAGACAATATATACTTAATTACTAGATATATTGTGCTTTTCACATGTTGATTAGACAATGTATGCTTAATTGGTCACCCTTGCTAATTGAATCAACCAAACACACACACACATCAATATTGCAACACACATTTCCCTCATTAGTCACTAGTTAAGGGTGTAGAAAAGCATTGCTTGGTGGTGACTTCTAAACCCCAAGATTTCTCTCTCTCTTACTTACTCTTTATTACATTTAATTATTTAGTTTAATTTGTTCTCTAGTTTAATCAACCAACCAACCATTTGTTTGATTACTCGACCTACTAACCCTAATAGCGATTTCACAACCAAATTCGACTCCAATCTTTTGGGACGATCCCTACTCGCCCTAACTATATTTTTAGTGAAAGTAGTAGTGGCTTCTATAAATGTAAAACTTGGCCCTCGCCTTAATACACACTCTTAAGCTTGATGATGTAGGACGACGGGAAATGACCCCAACCAATTTTTGGCGCCGTTGCCGGGGATTAGGCAACGTCGTAGTTGTGGAATTCATTAGGAATTAATACTTTTTTGATCGTGTCTTTACTTAGTTTTTATTTTTCTTTTGATTACTTATTGTGTTTGTTCATCTTTGACAAGGAGCATTGAGCTAGGAGGTAAACAAATGAGCCACCAAGCAAAGGAGCTAATCAAGCAAGGAAAAATGCTAAAAATTTAAAAAAATTGCTAAGTTAAGCTTTAAATTTGGAGTTGAAGTGCTAAAGGACCTTTGTGAGACTTTCTTTACTCAATCCCTTAGTTAAATCGTCGGCCCGCGTGGAGGCTTGTTTTTAATTTCTTAGATAAATCGTGAGCCCGCATGGAGGCTTTCTTAATTGTTCTTTGCATCATTGTTGTTAAAGCATAGGAGTTTGGGTTAAGTGTTTGTGGAGGAAGATTCATTGAAATTGTTATGAAGCCGAAGTGTTTGTTCATTCATTGTGTTTATGTGTTTTCACATTGTGCATGCATGGTCGTAGATCACTAAAACCAACTCTTGTCCCTCTTGATTTGTTTCTTGAATCCATAGTTAGAAATCCTAGGGGAAAAGGAAGTTCTAGTTTTACCCGATCCATTACATCAATGGAAGGCCATAATGAAGAGAATGTAGAGGACCTTGGTCACATAGACCAACAAGGAATCCTTCATCCAAATGTGCATCATGAGAACATTCAAGCACCATTAGGAATGCCTAGGCCATTTATTCACCAACCATAACAACAACAAGGCCAAGTTCCATTTGGAATGCCAAGGCCAATGTGTGCTCCACAACCTCCCATCATTCAAGGAAATCAAAATCAAGGTTCCCATGTTGCACCTCAAATTGCTAATCCTCCACTTGCTTTAAGAGATCACTATGTGCCTAATGAATACAATGCACCCACATGCATTCAATTGTCACCATTTGGAGCACATCACTATGAAATTAAGCCACAAACCATTCAAATGCTTCCTAATTATCATAGACTTCCAAGTAAAGAACCTTACAAGCATTTGGATGAGTTTCTAGAAGTATGTTCCACCGTAAAATATATGGACATGCTGGAAGAGGTTTTAAAACTCAAACTTTTTCCATTCACCTTAAAAGACAAGGCAAAGTATTAATTTAACAATCTTAGGCCTTTTTCTATCACTTCTTGGGCAGAAATGCAACTAGAGTTCTTAAAGAAGTACTATCTAGTTTCTAAGACCAATGCCATGAGAACCTCAATTCGAGAATTTTCACATGGAGATGGAGAAATGTTTTATGAGGCATGGGAACGCTTCAATGAATTGCTTAGGAAGTGTCCACATCATGACAAGCCCAAATGGCAATTAGTTCAATATTTCTTTGAGAGCTTATCAAACAATTACAAAGGCATGGTTGATGCTTCTATGGGTGGCACATACATTGATAGGCATGAGGATGACGTGTGGCGTCTTTATGAGAGCATGAGTGAAAATTCTTTGCATAGAACATTATCATCCAAGAATGGTAGAAATTCACAAGATAGGAAGAGTGTTGGCTTACATCAAGTCGACCATTCAAATAAAATAGCCGCCGAAATGAAGTCTTTATCTCAAAGATTTGATCAATTTTTTATTAACCAAAACTCGGCGAACCAAGTATCTTCCTTCCCTAACCATTCTCATCGTGCATCAAATGAAACATGTATAACTTGTTCTAGTGTTCTTCATTCTACTTCTCATTGTCCTCACGGACAAGTGCAAGATGAACCTAATGAATAAGTTAATGCAGCTTTTGTAAACCAAGGGAACAATCCTTATGGTACTCATTATAATCCAAGTTGGAGAAATCATCCGAATTTCTCTTGAAAAAACCAAGGAGAAGGCTCAAACCCTTCCCAAGGCGGTTTTCAAGGGAAGTACATTCCACCTCCACTTCAAAACCAAGGATTCCAAGATTATAGACCTTATCAATCATAAGGAAATCAATTTGCTAACTCTTATTTTCCCAACCAATCTTATTCCCAAGGAAATACTAGAAGTCCCGCCTTTGAAGAAAAAGTTTTGAATGCTTTGGGCACTCTTGAGGCTAACACACAATTGCTTCATTCTCACTCTCAATCTATTGCGAAGTTAAAAACCCAAGTAGGGCAAATAGCAAGCACTTTCAATGCAAAAGAGAAGGGAAAGATGCCTATGAATGCCCTACCTAAGCAACAATGTGTTGTGGAAACCCATTCCTCATCGGAAGGCCACACCATTGAGCATGTTAATGCGGTGACTACCTTACGGAGTGATAGGATTGTGGACAATCAAGTTGAAATGTCCAATGAAAAGAGTGAACCGGTGCAACCTCAAGTTGTCAGCCGCCCCGTTTCATATCCCATTCCTCCTTCATTGCATATACATGATCTTGTGAATGAGAAAACTTCAAAATGTGATTTAAAGAATGATTTTGAAAATGATTTGAAGAAAGATTTGCAAAAAAAATGAATTTGAAAAGATTTTATTAAAAAATGATTTGAAAAAAAGTGATTTGAAAATTTCTTGTGTTGAAGAGACTTCAAAGAAAAATTCTGAAAAAGTGTTTGAGCCAAAAGTTCCATTTCCGGATGCCTTAACAGGGTCCATTTCAAAAGACAAGCAAAAGGCAAAAACCAATGAAATCATGGAAATGTTTAGGCAAGTGAAAGTCAATCTTCCACTTTTGGATGCAATCAAGCAAATTCCGGCTTATGCTAAATTCTTGAAAGACTTGTGCACCCAAAAGCGGAAGAACAAGAGCCAAGCACCAAGAAAAGTGGTTTTGACCGAGCAAGTAAGCTCAATTTTGTAATATAACACTTTGCCAAAGCTTAAGGACCCCGGTTCACCTACTATTTCATGTATCATTGGTGATCATATCATTAATCGGGCACTTCTTGACTTAGGAGCAAGTGTTGACCTTCTTCCATACTCGGTTTATATCAAATTGGGCTTAGGTGAATTGAAACCGACGTCGGTAGTTTTACAACTTGCCGACTGATCCATTAAGAAGCCTAGGGGTATAATTGAGGATGTATTGATTAAGATTGACAAATTCTTCTTCCCCGTTAATTTTGTTGTCATTGACACGGAATCGGTCCCCAATCCTAAAAGCCAAATTCCCGTTATCCTTGGCCATCCTTTTTTGGCAACCGCTAATGCCAACATCAATTATAGGATGGGGATAATGAAGATCTTATTTGGCCACATGAAGGTGAAGTTGAATATCTTTAATCCCACACCCAACTCATTTGACAAATATGAAGGAGAGGTTAATGTTGTAGATAAATGTCATGATCTTCAATGTCAAGGAAGTCAGCTTTTGTGTAAGACCAAAACTTCAAAGGAATCATTTTCAACCTTGCATTCTCAAAGTGTTGTTTCAAATTCTTGCTTTGAAAGGGCATGGGAGCCCAAAGATTGCTCTTGCATTGACAGGGGAACAAAAGTTTCTTTTGAGCTTAATTCAACAAGTTCTTTAAAGAACCATTTATTGGGTAGAGTTCAAAGCATCTATCACCCCAACAAGGAGAGGATGCATTACAAGATCTTTGATCCGGGCTAAAAGAGCCCAATGTCTTGCTAGAGACGTTAAAGACTAGCAAAAACATTTCGTAGGGTGTCAAAACTCTATTCCTCCCTCATTTCTATCTTAAATTTCATTTCTTGCGAAGTCTAGATACTTGTTTTTGGTTCATATGCATTGCTAGGAACTGTGATTAAGATTGCATAAATTTTTATGTTGTGACTGAGCATTTTGTATAAGTTTGATCGAACTCAAATGAGAGTTTGATCGATCGAACTTTCATCTGCATCCAACACTTAGAAAAAATTTCCACCTGCATCCACCTGCATCCAAATCACCTCTCTATCCCATCGTTCAAACTTATTCTCAGATCGATCAGAAGACCTTAGATCGATCCAACTTCAAAGTTTGATCGATTTCATGATCCAACACTTAAAAAATTTTGAGCTTGCATCAACCTGCATATTTCAGCTCTCTGTCTCATCGATCGAAAACATTTCAAGATCGATCTGAAGTTCTTCGATCGATCCAACTTCAAAGTTCGATTGATCTGCAAGTTCCAACACTTAACCAAATTTTTGAACCAAAAACCTGCATATTTTTGCTCTCTATCTGATCGATTGAACATTTTGTTCAGATCGATCTCAGTTATTCATCTCACCATTTTTGACTTTGTTTAACTTTTTAATTTTCAAAAAAATCCAAAAATATTTATTTTATTTTACTTTATTTTATTTTATTTTATTTTCCAAAAAAAAAAAATACAAAATAAAAAAAAAAGATTTTCTTTGATTTTCTTTTATTTACTTAATTTTTCAAAAAGGGGGGGGGGGGGGATTTTTACTTTATTTATTTCAAAAATCCAAAAAGATTTTATTTTCTTTATTTTATTTTATTTTATTTTTATTTTTTAAAAATCCAAAAATATTTTCTATTTTTCAATTTTAATTTTTAATTTTTAATTTTTCAAAAATTTCCAAAATTCCAAAAACACTTTGAAGAGAGGTCATCAAAGTTCGATCGATCTGAATTCTCAGTTCGATTGATCGAACTAATCGGGAAAAGTTTTTAAAAATAGACCTGGAGGGTCTCAAGATCGATTCATTAGATCGATCCAACCCTCCACACCCTTGGTTATTCATTCCCGTCACCACTGTGCATCCATCTTCATCATCTTCTCCGGCGACTCTCCTGCGAGATCTAAACTTTGATTTTCTCTCTCTCCTCTCGGATTTGCATCACCATCTTCTCTCACGACTAGAGGTAAGATCCGATCCACACCTTGTCATTTCAAGCTCCACTTGACAATACATGTTGCCTACATGCTAGATCTAGGATATTTTGTTGATGAAATCCACCATTGATGAGCTTAAAGCATGTTTGTATATATGTGTATATATATGTATATATGTTTATATATTTTGAGTTTTGAATTAATTTTGGGAGTATGGGCTTTGTAAAGTGGCTAGAATTGATTGAATTGTTGTGTTGATGGGCCCACGACTTTGTTCGTGTGGCCTCCGTGCTTCCAAAGTCACAGATCTGTGACTCTTCAGTTTTCACCTTCGCACAGTTCGATCGATCGAACTTATATCTCAGATCGATCTTGAGAGATCGATCGAAATCATTTCTCAGATCGATCGAAGTTTTGAGATCGATCTCAAACCTTTTTATGATCGATCGAACTTCACAGATCTCATACACACATGTCATTCATCATGTATTATGTTTATGCTATCTCATATATGCCCAATGCCTGTGATATTCCACATTGGATGCATTTCATACTTACATTGTTTAGCATGCTTCATATCCTGTCACTTGCATAGATTCATGTCATCTATATGTTTTGTCTATCTTATTTGACATGCATGTTTTTATTTTGTGCTTTTAAATTCTTTATTCTGGCACTGACTCCCCTTGCAAGTTTTTAAATTATTTTTCAGGCCATGACTAAGCATAAGACTGTTCCCAAGAGGCATCACGGGCCTCAGAGACATATCAGACCGAGGATAGAGGAGCCAGTAGAGCCCTCTCATGCACAGGAGGAGCCAGTACAGCCTACTCCACCTCAGTCACCTGCTCATGAGGCCGAGGATGATCATATTCCATCCACTTCTGTAGCTCAGCCTGCTTTTACACCATCACCATCTCTATCACATGCTGGAGTTGAGCATTCATCATTACCATCTCCACCACGCCAGCCAGCTCAACTAGCTCGAGAGCGTGATAGGCCTACGCCTAGATATGCGCACATGACAGTGGATTATGAGTCACTGTTTGACACAAATTTCTTCTCCAGATCAGTGCTGACCCGATCAGTTTACCATGATATTATCCAGAGGGGCCTTGCAGCTATTCTTGCCCTAGTTACTGAGCCAATCTACTCGCGGCTAGTACGGATGTTCTTCCAGAACCTCCAACCATCCTCGCGTACCATGGCAAAGCTGGTTACTACTATAGATGGCCATCAGATTACTATTACTGTGGACATGCTAGCCTGCTCATGCCATTGTCCACACCGATGCCCTCTGGAGCTACAGGAGCTATATCCGAGGCTATACAGGCCTTCTTATGCCGACATGGCAGTTTTCTTGACAAGTCACCATGTTGATGGCGAGACTTTCGCCACCCGCACCTATTTTCCAGATGACCTATGGTTTTTTTATTCCGTTCTCTTTTGGAATATATATATGGCCGGGCACAAGATTCAGCGACGAGGAGATTATCTGATAGCCCTTTGCGCATTTTATATAGGCCACTGGGTATCTATCCCCGCGCTCATCTAGAGTGTGATGAGGAAGCTCTTCGACAAGTATATCAACAAGGAAAAGCCCGGAAGGGCTAAGTCTCTTCCTTTTGGCCACCTCATCACCCAGATACTGATCGACCAGCGCTATCCTTTCCATCCTCAGGAGCACCCTGAGAAAGGCTCCTGTCACTTCTTGAAGAAGGACTGGGACAAGAGTTACAATGCTATCATCACTAGACTGCAGGACCACGCAGTAATGGTTGCAGAGGAGCTCAAGGCTGAGGAGGCAGAGGCAACAACTGAGGCAACAGCAACAGATCCCGCAGCGGATGATGTACCAGTAGGTCCAGCTGCCGAGCACATAGACATTGATTTGGAGCGACCTGCAGATGACGCAGAACAGCACTCTCCAGCTGGGTCGCCAGTACACGAGAAGGAGCAGACTCAGGATCTTTCTTCTGATTCATCCATACCTGAGGCTCTTAGTCAAACCCCCAGCTTTGGAGAGCGTCTTCAGGCTCTTAAGGATGCAATGGTTGCTATCCGAGCTGATACTGCTGCCATTCGAGCCGATGTTGTAGCCTACCGAGCTGATTTTGCTACATTCCTCACGGATGTCATGACTGCACTTCGAGACTTATCTCGCGATATCCGCAGAGCTCGCCCTGCCCTACCTTTCTCGTCCACCTGAGATTTCCAGTTCTTCTATCTTTTTATACTACACCCATGTGCTCTATACTTCATTTTTATCACTGTATATTATATTTGCAGCTGGTCTGTCAGCTTTGATCTTTTGATATATCCAGTACTCTATTTTCCTTATATATGCTTTTGTTATGGATGTCATGTGTTATATTCTTATCTTTGTATGTTTGACTCCATCAGGTACATCACAGTGACTTCAGTGAGAGAGTGCTACCCGATTTTCAGGACCACCCTTATACCTCTCTCACTGTTTTATTTCATTTACACTTGCACGTCCACTATGCACTGATTATCACTTTTTGTTATCTGATGAGTTTATCTAAATGCCAAATTTCAGGACCACAGTTAATCCCAAGTTTAGGGGGGCCATGCCACCCACTTTGGATACTTCAGTCCCAGCCATTCTTTGCCTTCATTGCACTAATATACTCTTTCCTTTTATTCTCTTTGCACATTGAGGACATTGTGCCGTTTAAGTTTGGGGGTAATGGTGTACTTTATAGTGTTTGCTTTTAAATTCAAAATTTTGAGCATGACTTGTGTATTTGAGAGATTTTCTATGATTGGTCCATATCTAGCTATGATTTTGATCTTTTGAGGACTATATTGCTTAAAATTTAAAAATTATTTGACTTAAGAGTCCAACACTCCTTGTATGCCTTGTGGAAGCCATTTAATAGTACATTTTTCGAAAGATTGATATCTTACTTGCATTTGTGGTCCACATCATCTTGATTTTGTGATTGTTTTGAGATTCACTTTAGAATTCTACACTAGCACAGGCGCACACTAACATTCATTTGTGGGGTACATGCTTTGTTGATTATTGAATTGATTATATCCCAATTGAGCTTGTAGTGCATTGAAAGCTTTCATTCTTGATAAAGGTGGATAACAACCCATTTTCACTAAGTAACCGGGATTCTAGTCTCATCAAGCACTGAACTTCTCATGCCGAAAGGTGGAGGGCCCAAACTCTAGGTTAATAATTGAACTTGCTTAAAAAAAAAAAAAAAAAAAAAAAAAAAAAAATTGAGAACTTCTCTCAAAAGGTGAGAAGTGGGAAATGATTAGATAGAGGTTGTCTTGATTTGTAGACTAGTTGATTTGAGCTTGTAAGTCCGTAGGTGTGTTTGAACGCCTAATGCCCTAAAGTCGTCTGGTTTGGGAGTCATTGACCTAACGCTCGACCTCATGAATCGCTAGAAAGCTTAATAGATCAACACATTACACCATGCTTCTATCTTTGATCCTAAAAAAAAAAAAAAAGAAATTGATGAGTGAAAAGAATAAGCGCACCTAGAACAATAAAGCTTTAATAAAAGGTCCACTTTTTATCTTGATGATCGGTACTAGATTTGTGTGCTAGTTTGAGAGTAAGGATGTCATTAATTCTCTAGTTGGCTTAGATAGTAATATATTTGATGCCAGTCCACTCAAAAGGATTCTAGAGTTGTTTTGATTTGCATGATCATTTTCTTGATATGTGGAGGACCATATTTGCTTGCTTGATGTTGAGATTTTGGAAGATTGCTTAGAAATGTTTGAAAAATTGTATACTTGAGGTAGTTTTCTCCCAATACTTATTTGTAATATTGGTGTCTCTTTAGAAAGAATGAGCTTAATGTTTGTGGATACCATTTCCGGAAACCCTCACGAGACTTCACTCGTCCACTAGGGGTAACCTAGGGGTTTAAAAGGCTTGTTGCATATGCTAAGTGCAATCGTGTTACCTACGAAAGTGGTGTTATCATTTGTTGTTTTCTAGTTCATAGTTGTATAGTTGTTCATTTCATTCATTTACTTTCTAGTTCATTGCTAGGGACTAGCAATATTTAAGTTTGGGGGTATAATGAGCGCTAAAAAGTGCGTATTTAAACCCCTTAGGTTTAGGCATTCTAGTACCTTTATCTATCTTACTTTACCGTTTTAGATTGATTTCGTATTATTTCCATTTTCAGGCACTTATCCCGAAAATAAGCTAACTTAACCAAATAAGAGCAGAAATGAAGCAATTCTGGGATGAATCAAAGAAAGGAGCCAAGTGGAAGCAAAAGGAAGAAAAAGGTGGAAATCAACATCTTCGATTAATCTCAAATCAAGGTTTGATCGATCCAACATGATCGATCTCAGCACTCCAAGATGGATCAGAGCCATGATGACATTTTCAGAGATCTCAAAAGTTCGATCGATCCAACATCATTCTTCGATCGATCGAACTGCCTTGTCCTTATCCAAATGATTGATCTTATCTAGTTGTACCACCCTACCAACCACTTTTGTCCTTTTTCCCAAAAATATCTTCAAAATATCTCAGATTTGTCTTTATCCAAAAAGCGCCACCATTGAGGATTGATCCAGCCTAAGTTCGATAGATATCAGCAATGTTCGATTGATCCAAGTCTAAGGTTCGATCGATCGAACTTCCTCCAGTGCGAAAAAGTTAAATTTCCAGCTCATTGAAAGTTATCCTTTATCCGATCATTGGGGAATATTTTGTGCACGACCCCAGCTCATTTTGTGTGTCATTTGACCTAACTATATAAGGATAAGGATTACTTTTCACACAAAAACACATCATATCATCTCATACTTTGTAGAACTCTTGGAGAGCAAGCTTAGAGGAGGAAGAGGCTAGAGACACCATTGGAGACTCTTCATCAACCAAGGAGCAAATCTCTACCATGGAGTTAGCCCTTGAGGGTTGGAGAAGCACTACCATGAGTGGCTAAACATCCTCTTGGGGCTAGAGTTAGCCCCATGCATGCTTTCTACATCTTGATTTTGTGTATTATTGAGGGATTAGTGTTGTAATACATGTTTTGGCACTTATATATATATAGATCTTGTTTATTCAATGATTTATGTGGTTTAAAGCTTCCAATTGATCATTTCATTCTTATGATATTCGAATTCTTTGAGGAATGAATGGATTTAATCTTTATGTTGTTCTACCAATTGAGATTAAATGTGTTGTATGAATTATATGTAGAGAACGCTTACTTGACTGAATAGTGAAATATCAGCATGTTTAAGACTAAGCTTGTGTAGGATATGGGATGTAGGAAACCTATAACATGATAGTATATTATTATGTTTAATTATGGATTAATTGGTGTATTTCTATAATTGTTACATCAACTGTTGGATTGTGTGGATGTAGTGCACCAGTATAGGATGGTGGCACTCTAGTGATGGATTAACTTATCAGTTAAGTCCTACCTATTTTATAAGGGAACGAATTAACTAAAATTTTAAGTCCTACTTATATTTATGTCAGGTCAACAAAACTAGTTGGATGATACATAGTGGTTTAATTTAGATTGGATATATATATATAGACATATACCATGATATGAGCTTGAGTCTCAGAATCATGATTAAAGTGCGTATATTGCCAGGGATGTGTAGCTAGATATAGTGTAGTTGTTTCCCTGGTTGGTCTAGGTACTCATACCCACTATATGTGCATTTTGCATGTTGCCTACTATTCAGATTGAGACAACCTTATAGTCTAGTGAGGTTCCTTTAGTGTGTATCTATATATATATACGAATTACTTAGCTATTGCATTAGTTAGCTATAGATATATAGTTTATCTGGTCTCTGTTTGAGTTGTCGTAGAAAGAACTTGTTTGCAGGCCTAACCCACTATTATTATTTTTCAGGTACTCGTTAGTTCCAGACTTGTTTGTGCTGAGCAGAGACAGTCCACATCATTCTTCCGATCTACGTAGGACTCTTTTTATGTTTTAGTTTCAGTTTATGGTTATTTTGAGTTGTTTCAGTTGGAATATCATTAGAGGTCCACTAGATGGATTCCCGAGTTGTAATGATAATTTAAGGTTTTGGATATTTCATTTGGAGGATTTATTATTTAGTTTTCTTTTCTGCTATTTTATTTATTCTTAGTTATTTCTTTTGTATTATGTGTTCATTTACATACTTAATTGTTTGGTATCTCTCGGATCTATGCTCGGACTTGATCACCCGTGACTTCAGAATCGAGGGTTATCACACTAGCTATCAAAATATCGAAAACAAGACTACCGCTTGTCTTCCATCCATCATAATTCCATTAACTTGAAATTTCATCCTTTTCACATTACCCTTTCACTCACACATTCTCTACCCAATACATGAGCAAAAATACTTCGATGAATGTTACTAGCTAGCATCATGAAATGAATATGCCATCCAACAACATCAAAACTCGACAAGTTACTACACATAATCAATTAACCAAACATTCAACATGCTTATAAAACATTCACATAATCATCTTTACATACAAAATTGGTGTATTCATATAAGGCATGTTAACAATTTCTTCACATAACATTTTGGCATACTAATGGCACAAATTTAACATACAAATCATGTTTGTCACCCTTCCACATAGATGGCATAGATTATACATAACTAAACCTCATATCAAACATGTCAATGATTGGTACTTTCATATATTCAATCAAATTTTAACAACAATGTAACCATAACAGCTATATCACAAAAGTAACACAAAAATATTCACAAAAACCCAAGATTCCATGAATTAGACACCCCTACCTCAAATTAGGATGAAAACCCTAATCCCACCAATATTAAAATGCCTCCCTCGCGAAACCGGCTTCGTAAGATGAAAGAGAAGGCAAAGAAAATTAACTTTTCCTCTTGAAGCTACTCCAAAAGCCTCCATCCTTGCCTTGGTTGAAATCTCAAAGTGCTTTAATGGACTCCAAAATCACCTTATCTTATAAATCAAAAGATGCTCTCCAACATCTCTAACTAGCCCCTCTTCCGAATCCAACCTCTAGGAAACCCAAACATCTCAAGGTGGCCAAATCAATAATTTCTCACCATAGTTGTGTAGAGAATAAGGAGGAAAACAACTTTCCCTTCATGGGTACACTCAAAATTATAGGTTAAGGGCTTCAAATTGAAGCTTTTCTAAACTCGTTCACGGATGGTGATATATGTGTAGATATAGAGAGAGAAAGTGTGTGAGGAAGAAGATGAATAGTCTTCCAAAAATGCCAAACATCACATATATAAAGCCCCCCATAATTTTCCACAATTTACACCACTTAACCCCAAATTTTCATAGCTAATTACTCCCTTCCTCGAAGCAACTTTCATGAAATTACACTAATACAACATTCCACCAAAAAGATAACAATAATGCCTTCCAACGGCCGTTCCTTTAAGCCTTCACCATTCCCACGCAATCGGGGAGACCCCAAACCCACATAGGACCTCCCAGTCCAAAAGTCCACAAATGAACACAATAACCTCAAGTGTGTTTCTAAGGGTTCTAAACCTGAAGAAACGTCCCAACCAACTCCCGGTACAACGTGGCATGCATCCCCATGCACAGATAAAATAATAAAAAAAATGGTCGAAAAACACAGAAAAATCCGGGACGTTACAGTTGACACGTGGTTTATTTAGAGGCATAGATAAGTTGCCAAAGGCATAAACAAATTGCCTTATTAATTGTATGAATAAAATACATACATTGGAAGCATAGTTGATATGTTTTTTTAAAATACATACTTATGGAGGCATAGATTAGTTGCCAAGACATAAATATATTGTCATTTAAACAGTATGGACAAAAACATACTCATGGAGGCATGGAGGAGTTGCCAAAACATAAATAGAATGCTATGTAAATTAGAAGAACAAATATACATCTATGGGTAATGTGTTTGTGAATGGAAGGAAATAAATATTCATATATTCAAATGGAGTATTGTGTAATGACTAATAAGACCGTTTATTTAATTTGTGGGTTGAGGGAGTTCATCTTCGAAGAGAATTGTTTATCTAGAGTTAGTTATGGATATATATATATATATATATATATATATATATATATAAACACACTAAGGTCTATGGTGGAATCTCAGAGTTGTTATTTAATCTTGTTGACATTGTATAGTATTATTTATCATTATATTAATGGTTAAAACTTTATTAGGATGGTTGTGGTTAGAGATATATTATTTATTGGTTTTCAGAGGCTTAGTAGAGGGAACTTGCTCGTGAGTTTAACCCACTATATTTTTACATATTTCAGGTTTTAGAAGTTCAATCTTAAGGTTGAATATCCGCAGCTTGGAGACGTATCTATCATCTACTCTTTCCAATTGTTTTAAAGTAGGATAATTATCCATTGTTAGACGTAGAATTTATTTTATTTATGGATGTCTGGATTATTGGATTATGGTTTAAGGGTTCTTGACTTACGAAATTCCCGAGTTATAATTTGAGAGGATATACTTTGATTATGGAATTTAATTTGAGGTTTATTAATGGAATTATTAATTATTATATTTATTTCAGCGGTTTATTTATTTATTTTTTGTAATTTGTGCTTGATAAATATTAATTATTTTTTATATCCCCTAGTTTTTGAGTGTGGACTTGATCAACCAATGTCTCTGAAATTAGGGGATATCACACTGCCCTATATTTCAGTGAGCGTCTATAGTGTGTATATGTATATATTTATTATATAGCTATTGTATGAGTTTTTGGTAGAGATGTTTTGTTTTTCGGTTTTCGGAAACTTTGTAGATAGAACTTGCTCGTGGGTCTAACCCACATTTATTTTTCAAGTTCTTATCAGTCCAGTCTTATAGTTGAGGTCGTGTTGATTAGAAATAGTCTTCATCATTCTTCCAGATTCATTGACGTAGGATGCTACCTTGTTTATTATTGTTTTAAACATAGAGTTTACATATTACATATTACAGTTTTATTTTAAGGGTCCTTGATTTACAAATTCCCGATTTGTATACATTGGGGATTAGTTCTATTAAGGAGTTATATGATTTTGGATGTTTTATTATTTATGGATTATGATTATTCGCTAGTTAGTTTTCCATTCAACTTATTAATTATTCATTTTTATTTATCTCTTTGTATTTTGTGCTTGTCTACTATTGATTGCTTTTGGTATCCCCCAAGTTTTTGGGTGTGGGCCTGCCAACCTACATGTGAAAATTTGGGGGGTATCACCATTGGTATCAGAGCACTTTAGGTTCAAGTGTCTCTAGGAGTGTTTTTGTTATGTGACTTCCGCGTTGCGTCTTTTAATATTTAGAGCCTAAGTATTAGGGTTCCTTGTATTTTTTATATTCTGTCCGTTAATGCGTTCTGACCTCAAATCATTTTGGTCTTTTCAAACAATGGTATAACACTATTCGAGGAAGTATTCGAGAAGGCAAGAACATAGGTATCCCAATCATCTACTAGACCTTTTTAATGCATAAAGATTGAATATTTGAAAAAAAATAAGAGTTTTGAGTTAAACTTATATGAGTTTCCTTTGAAGTGACAAAAAGTGTTTTAATGTGTAAGAATTGAATCTTTGAATGAAAGTACCTTAGTCAAGGTAACTTCGAAGTCACTTGAGGATACCAAAAGTGGATTAGGCCGGGCACGACCCAGATCGCTAGAAACGGGTCCGGAAAGTGCATGTAGTTCAACCAAGTCATAAATGAACAGACTCAGGACCGGAAGATCAGTCTAAAAGCCCAGTCTCAGAGCAAAGGAAATGGACCCACATCCTGGATGAACCAAAAGGATTGGCCCAGCATGAAGGGTTTGTTAGGAAGCTTCTAGAACAATTGTAAATGTCTATAAATAGACTGAGAAAATGAGGGAAAGAGGGTTGAGATATTTTTGAAATGTAAAATTATTCTGTCAAAATCATGAGAGGATTTTTCTTGCATCTTTAATAGCGCCGTCTGTGGGAATGAGATTGATTTGCGAAATTGAAGCTTGATTTTCTGGAAATTTGATCTTGACGAGGACCAGAGCCGACGAGTTTTTGGTAAAAAAGATTTAAATCTAGCTGATGAAGATCAGAATTTAGCCATTCCGAGGCTAGATCTGGTGTATTCACATCGTTAGGGTGTGGATCTGGTCAAAAAGTTCTTGGTTGATGACTCTGCTTCGCTCAAGAACAACGATAAGAGGTGAAAGTTCTTGTCCGCAGGAGAATGAACAACGCTTAAAGCTCGATGAATTGATGAGTATGATTGAAGCTCTTAGAAGAGAGAATGCGAAATTGAGGGTCTGAATGGAATGTCGCGAAGGTCCGGTAATTCCACGACTGCCTCCGGTCGGGGAAAGAGTTCCGCAACTAAATATTGCTCGCCAGGACGATCAAGAAGAAGGTGTTCGCCTAGATCTTCATCAAGATGAGATCAGGCCAGAGGATTTACCACCAATTGTCCATCATATGGAAGATCGAGAAGGATCTATTCATTTGGATCCACATCGCGAGTGGATCAAGCGAGAAGAGGCTATGGGATCGATCCGCACCACGAGCGGGCGAGAAGAAGCCATGGCATTTTATCCATATCAAGAAAGGTTTAGGCGAGAAGAAACCATGGAGTTTGGTCGTAACAAAGCCGCGGTAACATGGCAAAGAGAATTGATGGAGGAAAGGTCGTTCGATCCGATTTACCGTCCATCAATGGCAACGTACGAGTATAAAAGTTCAGACAGGAAATCTACAAAGCAGAAGGTACTTCCGAGGGAAAACGAGGTCCTTCGTTCGTCAGCTCGGACTGTCGATTCACCATTTTCGGACGCGATCTTGAATGCTCTAAATCCAAGAAAGTTCTCCATACCGGTTTTCACTCTGTTCGACGGAACAAGCGATCCGATCGAGCATGTCTATCATATTTAATTAAAAATGCATCTTAATACAAAGAATGATCCCCTGCTGTGCAAGGTCTTTCCAACAAGCCTGACTGGACTGGCGCTCGAGTGGTTCAAGAACTTGGCGAAAGGCTCTGTAGATAGCTTCCAGAACTAGTGCGACAGATTTATTAGCCAGTATTATGGAAACAAGCATCTGGCCAAAGATATCTCGAGTTTGTTCATAATGAAACAGCTAAAAGATGAACGTCTCTAGGTCTTCCTCACCAATTTAACTTAGTGAAGAACATGGTAATAGAGTGTCATCCGTCCATGGCAGTTCAGGCATTCAAATTGTCTATGACCAGAGGGACTCTGTTCCACACAAATTTGGTGGTAGACACGCCGAAGACCATGGACGAGCTGAACGAAAGAGCTGATGGTTTCGTTCATTTAGAATAAGAGGAAGCTGCTAACGCAAGAAAAACATCCATGGTTGTGACGGAAAAGAAAACCAAAGAGAAAATCAGGCAAAAACAAATTGCACTACAGTGTCCAACCTCCTGGAAAGCAAAGAAGAGGCCTCGAGAAGATAAGTCAATCACTCCACTCAAAGTCACCCTGGCAAGGCTATGTCAGGAAAATAAAGATAAGTTCCATCCACCCCTACCAATCAGACAGCCACTTGATCAGAGAGATTAATCTAAACATTGTGTTTTTTCATAATAATCTTAGCCATCAAACTAATGAATGCAGGAACTTAAAGAGGCAAGTAGAGATGCTGATATCAAAGAGGTAATTCGCCGGATACATCTAAGGGCCAGTAATGGAGCAGAACCGACCGGCAGAGCAGGTGAAAAGAGCTCAGAAGTTGAACAACCATAATACTCATCCAGTTCGGATAATAAATGCAATTTATGGCCGACTTGAGCTGACCGAAGAGAAGGAAGAGTTGCTCCAAATGCGTTTACGTCAAGCACAAATGAAAAGGAAGATAGGTAGTGTAAATGCTCTATACCAGCCGAACGATCCAGTTCAGATAAGGTTCAAAAGAACAGACCTGCTGCGAGTCCAGATTCCTTATGAAGATCCTTTGGTCGTTAGCTTGACTGTGGCAGAATGCCTAGTTTGAAGAGTTTTAATTGATCCAGGGAGCAATGCGAACGTCATGCCAAGGGTAACATTTTATTGGCTTGAGATTGAGCCAGAGAAACTTAAAATTACCGGAAACCCGCTGCTAGGATTTGATGGAAAGCGGGTAGAACCTATTGGTATGATTGAATTGCCAATTTGAGCTGCTGAAAGAGATCTGATTGAAAGTTTTGTGGTCGTCGAGATCCACCCATCTTATAATCTCCTAATGGGAAGAGGATGGATCCACAGGGTCCAAGGTGTCCCATCGACTCTACATCAGGTGATGAGGTGTTTGAGCCCAGATGGGAGCAAGGTGATTGACATCCATGGGGACCAGGTCGCAGCCAAAGAGTGTTATTCTGTAACTCTGAAAGCGGCTGGGAAAAGAAAAGCTCCAGCTCGGTCTGATAACCCAAAATAGCAATCACAGATGCCTCCACCCAGGGAGATTGGGGAGGAGGGCGAGCCTTTGGCTCTTACCGAAGAACCCCTCATTGATGTGAAGATTGAACTTCGGAGGCCAGACAGAACTATAAGGATAGGGTCAGGGCTTGCAAAGGAAAAGAGACAGCAGCTAATTGATTTTCTGTCTCAAAACGCAGATGTGTTTGCCTGGACTCATTTGGATATACCCGAAATCAACCCTTCCATATCTTGCCATCCCCTCAATGTGGATTCAAACGTCAAGCCAGTAAAACAGAAACAGAGAAGGTTCGCCCCAGAACGCAATCAAATCATAGCTGATGAATTCGACAAGCTGTTGGAGGCAGGGTTCATCAGAAAGGTTTAGTATTCATCTTAGCTCTCAAATGTGGTTGTGGTGAAAAAAAAGAATGGCAAATGGAGAATATGTATAGATTTTACGAATCTGAACAAAGCTTGTCCGAAGGATAGTTTTCCATTGCCAAAGTTGATCAGATGGTAGATGTTACTACCGGGTTTAAACGGTTGACCTTCTTAAATGCTTACTCAGGCTATAATCAAATCCCCATGGATCCGGACGACGAGGAAAAAACTTCTTTTGTAACCGAGCGAGGGATCTATTGCTATAAGGTCATGCCGTTCGGATTGAAAAATGTTGGAGCCACTTACCAAAGGCTGGTTAGTAAGATTTTTAAAAGCCAAATGGGTAAGATCGTAGAAGCTTACATTGATGACATGGTGGTAAAGAGTAAAGAGAAGGACCATCATTTGCAACACTTGTAAGATGTGTTCGAGGTATTGAAGAAGTGCGGTATAAAACTCAACCCAACCAAGTGCTCGTTCGGTGTGGGTTCTGGGCAATTCCTGGGGCATGTGGTCAATAATAGAGGAATTGAAGTTAGCCCCTTCTAAGAGGAAGCTTTAATTAAAAATGCAAAACTTAAAATAGTTAAGGAGGTGCAAGCACTCACCGAGCGAATATCAGCTCTAAGTCGATTCATTTCGAAGCTGTCAGATCGCTGCAAACCATTCTTCGATACAATAAGAGGCCATGGAAGATAAGCCTGAGGAGGATGAATAATAAGAGGCGCTGACCAAATTGAAAGAGTATATGCAGAACCCTCCAGTCTTATTTGCCCCAAAGCCAAGCGAAAAGCTTTTCATGTATCTGGGTGTGTCCAGCATTACAACGAGTGTCGTTCTGGTGCGGCGTGAAGAAGGCAAGCAGTTCCCAGTGTTCTATGTTAGCAAAACTATGGCAGAACTAAAAAGAAAGTACTCAAAAGCCGAATGAGTGATCCTGTCATTGGTAAATGCGAAGAGGAAACTCAGGCACTATTTCAAATCCCATCCTATTGTCGTTCTTACCACCTTTCCGATAAGGGTGATCCTGCACAAGCCAGATCTGTCAGGAAGAATGACAAAGTGGGCCATAGAGCTGAGCTCATTCGATATAACGTATGAACCCCGAACGGCCATAAATGGGTAAGTATTAGCTAATTTCTTGTTAGAATATGACGTAGAAAACATGGAGGAGGATCTTGGAAACTCGTCATGGAAACTTTTCATTGATGGCTCTTCCAATCAAATGGGGACAGGCATTGGGATCAAATTGCAGACACCAGAAGGCACCACACTGAGCCAAGCGATCAGACTTAAGTTCAGAGCGACTAATAATGAAGCAGATTATGAAACATTGCTGGCAGGACTGAGGCTGGCCAAGCAACTAAAGGTCAAAAGTCTGGTTGCTTTTAGTGATTCACAGCTAATCATTCGACAAGTGACTGGCGAGTATGGTACCAAAGATGAAACAATAGAGGCGTATCATTCTGCCGTTATGCACGAAGCAAAGAGTTTTGATCAGATCAAGTTCATCCAACTTCCAAGAGAATTTAATGAGGATGCCGATCGGTTGGCCTGTAGTGCATCAAGTTCTAGAGAAGCACTGGCAAGGGTGACTCCGGTTGACGTATTATCCCAACCTTCTATCTTTAAAGAACCACTCGGTGCGGAGCCTCGACAAGTAAGTGTCATACCGTATGAGCCGAGTTAGATCGATCCAATCATAACCTTTATTCGAGATAGTGTGTTACCCGAACAAAGAGATGAGGCAAGGAAAATCAGATTAAATGCTGTGAAGTATGCCATTATCCATAACCAATTGTATAGGAGGTCTTTCTCAGGCCCGTATTTAAAATGTGTTACCCCCTCGGAAGCCAGGCAGATCCTGTGCGCTATCCGTAAAGGTATGTGTCACAATTACTCGGGAGGAAGATCTCTGGCGCACAAAGCAATGACGCAAGGATACTTTTGGCCAAAAATGTCGCGAGATACAGAAGAATTCTCCAGGAGATGCGATAAATGCCAAAGGTTCGGACCATTGATTCACCAACCACCCGAAGACTTGTACGTAATGGCCAAACCATGGCCTTTCGTGCAATGGGGGATGGAAATGGATGGCCCTCTACCAAAGGCCAGATCACAGAACAAGTACGTTTTGCTTACAACAGATTACTTCACCAAATGGGTAGAAGCTGAACAGTATCCTAATGTAACTCAGACTTAAGTAAGATGTTTTATCTGGAGCAATATCATTTGTCGTTTTGGTATGCTAAGATCGATCGTTATGGACAATGGGATCAATCTGGATAGTAAGCAAGTAAGGAACCTGCTAGAAGAGTATGGAATTAATCAGAAATTGGCAGCAGTTAGCCATCCTTAAGTGAACAGCCAAGCCAAAATCACAAACAGAATAATCTTTGTTTGTATAAAGAAGAAGCTTGAAGATAAGAAGGGTAAATGGTTGGACGAGCTTCCGAATGTCTTGTGGGCTTACAGAACAATCCCTAGACAACCAACCAGAGAAATTCCATTCGCTCTGGCGTATGCTACCGAAGCAGTAATACCGGTTGAGCATTTAGTTCCGACTGTTCAAAGCTTGGCATGGGATCGAGAGTAGAATGATAGTATTGTGATACTCCTCAATTCTAGAGCCATGGGTGATCAAGTCCGAGTACAGATCTGAGGGATACCAGAAAATTAATATGTAAACAAGCAAGAATACAAAAAGAATTAAGAATAAAATAATAAAGGCTGAAAAGAATTCTAAATATTAAAATCCTCAAACATTAAAACTAATAAAATCCAAACTGTACAATATCCGGACAACTCGGGAATCCATCTAGTGGACCCCTAATAAAAACCCAATGAAAAGTAAAGTGCGGAAACAAAATCCAAAACTAAAGCACGAAAAGTAATCCTACGTAGTTGGAGGAGTGAGTGACTGTATCTACTCAGCACGATCAAGCTCTAAGCCTGGAACTGACGAACACCTGAAAAATAAGAGTGGATCAGGCCCACTAGCAAGTTTTACTCTACTACAATTCATACAGAGACCCGATATGCAAATAAATCCTAGATAGCTCAGTAATAACTAAAATAGTCCATATATGTATAAATACACATTATAAGATGCTCACTGGCCTATAGTTCTGTCTCAGCCTGAATAGAAGGTAACATGCAAATCATACATCACGTGGGCATGTATACCTAGACCTACCAGGGAACAACAATTATGTCCAGTTATCCATCCTAGACGATATACGTACCCTAACCATGATCCTGAGACTTAAGCTCATATCACGGTACTATAAGTATATATATAAATAATTTATCAAAAACAAGGTATGTCATTCAACTGTTTATTGACCTGACATAAATATAAGAAGGACTTAACTTTTATAGTTAATCCATCTTATTTCAAAATAGGTAGGATTTAGTGTTCTGAACTAATCCATCCCTAGAATAGGCAGGAATTAGTGTTTTGAACTAAGCCATCCCTAATATGCCACCGTCCCATACCGATGCATATACATATATATAAGTAGGACTTAACTTTTATAGTTAATCCAACTTATTTCAGAATAGGTAGAACTTAGTATTTTAAACTAATCCGTCCCTAGTATGCCACCGTCCCATACCGGTGCATACAATTCACAAATCAAATACTTGACCAAACAGGAATAAGTAACTCATCAACTATACTCCAAAATAAGCATAAATAAAGTCTAATATGTATATGACCATATTATGCATCCAATACAAGATTTAAAAATCATGTTCCAGTCCTTTAAACTGCTAGAATAAGACTAAGCATTTAAATCCTCCAAACAGTCCAATAATTGATGCAATTTTTAATAAATTAAAACATCAATTAATCCAATCTAAGCATAATTATTTTCAGATAATCAACTACACTTATAACACTGCTAGAACATGATTAAATGCTATTAAATCATGTATAAAAGAATTGTTAAATTTCAGTAAGCAATTAAATCAACTAATCGATAATCAACATGTAGGCTTTCTCTTTAACTTCATGTTGTTCCATTCCCTAACACATTAATGTAATAATGCTTCCAAGTATTTTTATATGTCCAAAACAATTATTCAGACCATTGGTCGCGATTTAAACAACCTCATAATACCCCAAACAGCCAAACAAAACGTTAAAAACCAACTTCTGCACGTTCCAGCTCAAGATCAGGCTCTCAACCTTCGAGAGCCAGTGGGACCCGGCTCTGTAAGGCTGGGAGCCGGCTCCCTCCATGTGGGAGCCGGTTCTGTCCATGAAGGAGCCAGCTCTCTCCCTCAGAGAGCCAGTTCTCTCCCTCAGAGACCCAGTTCTCTCCCTCAGAGCCGTATCCTTCGTCATGTTCATCTTCTTCGCCTCCGGCGATGTTCAGAGCCCTCTGTATTGATTTTTATTAAGATTTTTAGGGTTTAATCTAAGTCCCAAAGGTTCCAAAAACTCATCAAATTCCAGTACGAATTGCTAACAAGAATTTAAAACATAATCGGTAACAATTTATACAATAAAACAATTTCAGTTAAGCAAAATATAAAATAGTTTACAGTCTGAATTAATATGCATAAAACATCCATTTTAAAGTCTGATTTAATTTCGGAAAACTATATAGCATGCACAGAACACAGGTCTAAGGGAATGAGTTAAAATAAGAACTTGCCTTATGTTTCAGTTTGAAACCGTGAACCACTGTCTCTGAGTTTTCCGACAATTTCTTAGCTGCCAATAACCACCTCTATTGCTCCTGGTTCAAATCACAAGCAATCACCTTCCTTCTTGTTCTGACCTTTAATCTACGGCCGAAAACCCTAATTCTCCCTCTCAGTTCTCTCTCAAACCTCTCAGTTCTCTCTCTCTCTGCCTCCACTGTTCATGAATAAGGTTCTAAAACCTTTATAGACACATAACTCATATACTTATAGGCTTCCATAAAACCTAATTCTAATTCCAACCTAATTATAAGTCGGCTAACCTAACCCACGAAATTTCATAAAAAATATAAAACCCTAAACCTAAAATTAACATATAAAAACTAATGACACGAATATAAAATATTTAATCACACCAAACACTTATTTTAAAACATGCCACATAAGCATATAATAATGAAAACAAATAATCCAATTAAACAATTAAACAATTAACAAATATTGCAATTAAATAAATCAACAATTAACCAAAGAAACAAATAATTCAAATAATCAAATAAAAATACAAAAATACAATAAAACCATTAAACAAAAATACCAAGACTATCCTTTTAAAATTAGGGGTATTACAAGTATGTTGAAGTTCAAGCTCGATTTACTGGAAGAGAAAAGGGATGCAGCAGCAATAAGGCTCGCATCTTATTAGTAAACGCTTGTGAATAGCCACAACAAAAAAATGAAGCATAGGGATTTTGCACTTGCTGATATGGTTCTGAAAGAGAATGTACGAATTGTCAAAAAGATGATGTCACCATAGGAAGGCCCATACATAATGGCAGAAGCCATAGGAAAGGGGGCATACATTTTAGAGACCATGGCTGGAAAATTGGTCAATAAACCATGGAACGCCACGTCTCTAAAAAGGTACTACCAGTAAAGGTTAAATTCCATTCTGAGCAATGTTCATTTAGAATTACGTGTTTACAAGTGTATAAAATTCTTCAAAAATTATAAAAGAAGCTCGTTTTGTTTCAAAAAAGTGATTGAGCAAAAAACACTTTGCCAAGTAAGTGGCAAATGGCACTATGAGCCGAACGCCAAACACTTGCGTAAAATAAGTGGCAAGTGGCATTCTAGCCGAGCGCCAAGCACTTAGCCAAGTAAGTGGCAAATGGCACTATGAGCCGAACGCCAAACACTTGTGCAAAATAAGTGGCAAGTGGCATCCTAGCCGAGTGCTAAACACTTAGCCAAGTAAGTAGCAAATGGCACTATAAGCCGATCGTCAAACACTTGCGCAAAACAAGTGGTAAGTGGCATTCTAGCTGAGCGCTAAGCACTTAGCCAAGTAAGTAGCAAATAGCACTATGAGCCGATCACCAAACACTTGCGCAAAATAAGTAGCAAGTGGCATTCTAGCCGAGCGCCAAGCACTTGGCCAAGTAAGTGGCAAATGGCACTATGAGCCGAACGCCAAACACTTACACAGAATAAAAAAAGTCAAGTGGCAAGTGGCATTCTAGCTGAGCGCCAAGCACTTAGCTGGGTAAGTGGAGCCGAACGCCAAACACTTGCACAAAATGAAAATCAAATAGAAAAATTAATTTGACAGTTCATATTAGCACATATTGAAGTATGGACGTTTTGCAAAAATAAAATTATCTTCTCATTCATCAACATAAAAAAGTTCTTGATACATAAATACTGAAATAAGAAGAAACAAGTAAAAAAGTCAGAAGAACTCTATTCTGTCTCAACTTCTCCCAAGCATGATCTATTGCTCACTCTGTCATCATTGGCTGCTTCGTCCCACCAATTGGTTGATTGTCTCATCCCCTACCATTAAATGTTTCCTCGTCTTTGGAAGGAGAATCTAGGTGAATGACATCCTCAGCTGGTGAAATTCTTTCAGTCGCAACAATGGCTGGAGGGGCAATGGTGGTAATGGGAGAAATGGTCAGAGGACGAACAAAGGGGATAATCCCTGAGGTTGCAATCTCTTTGCACTCAATAAATATATTCTCAGCAGGAGCAGAGAGTGGATCCTTGTAGTCGTTCGGCGGGTTAATGTCTAGAGATGCATCTAGCTCGTCCGGACTTGTACAGGAGCTACACTCGCTTTCGGAGGGAGACCGGTCAATAAAGCCGTCTCTGTACCCCTCGGCATATCTGAGAGCCCCGATCCTAGAGAAACGGGCGTGAAGAGCCTTCATACCGCCATTAACCTGATCGATGACATTAAGAAGAGTGGTGTACTCGGTCAAGAATTTCTCCTCAGAGATGGAATGGGTCAACCGTTCAAAACTAGAGTGCGTTGAATGTCCCCCTTCTTAGTTTTCAGAACATCTCTCTCAGTCTGCATGACGTTTTTCTCTATCTTCAGGATGTCAAGATCGTCATAGAGGGAATCTCGCTCATTCTTCAGAGCATCCCTTTTAGCCCTCAGAGCGTCAATCTTTTTCTATGATTCGTTCAACTTGGCCAATAGCTCTGTATTTTTGGCCTCTACTTCCTTCTCAGCTTTGACAGATCTGTTGAGACCGACAGAGAGAGCCTTGAATTTCTTATTTGCGTGTTCAATACTCTTCTGAAAAATGAACATCCCAAATAAAGTCTGCACAAAGATATGAGTGATCTGGTAAGTACAAGCGTCAAATAATCAGAACAGGAAAAACAAAGGAAGTTTGGAATAGAAAAAAGGAAGAACTACCTCAACAGCAGCTACTGGAAAACGTTGGTACATTCCATTGAAAGTCATTTTGTTCTGAACCTCTATGTCCTTGGGTTCTAAAGTGTGATACCCTTCGGATCCGAGACACGAGTTGATCAGGCCCAAGCCCGAACCCAAGGAAATATCAAACAATTAAAGTATTTTAAATGAACACGGATTACAAAATGAATTCAGAAATAAATAATTAATAACTAAAAGAAATCTAAAAGAGAATCCTTTAAAATTAAATACTTAAAATTCCAAAACCTCCAATAGTTAACAACTCGGGAATCCATCCATTGGACCCATAATGCCAAAATCCAAACTAAAACATAAATAGCTAAAAGACATCCAAAGTTAAACTATGGAGAGAAGTCCTACGTCGTCGGAAGAGTGAGTAGTAATCTCTGCTCAGCACGATCAGGTCTAAGTCTGGAACTGACGAGTACCTGAAAAATAGAAGTAGGTCAGGCCTACGAACAAGTTCTATCCTACTACAATCCAAGCAGAGACTCGATACGCATATACATTCTAACCAACTCAACAATAGCTACATAGTCCGTTTATATATATATATATATATATATATATATATATATATATATATATATATCCACACTACAGGACTCTCACTGGACTATGCAAGGGGTCTCAACCTAAATAGAAGGCAACATGCAAAGTGCACCTGAATGGGCATGAGTACCTAAGCCTAATAGGGTACACCTCAACCTAGCATATCCAGCTACGCATCCTACTGCATATATGCTCCCTAACCAATGACTCTGAGACTCAAGCTCACATCGCGGTACCATAAAAATATATTTAAAGTCCCTTCTATCCATCCAAAATAAGTCCAGTTAGTCATTCAGCTTGTGTAGCTTCTTTGACTTAACATAAATAACCAGTAATCTAATTAGTCATTCAGCTTGTGCAGCTTCTTTGACTTAATTATAAGTAGGATTTTAATTATATAATCTGTTCCTTTATTCCGATATAGGTAGGATTTAGCAATTTGAGCTAATCCAAACCTATACATGTCACCGTCCCATACAGGTGCATGCAATCCATCATCCAGCAGTTGACAATACAATTATATATGTAAATACCAACTATTCCAGAAAGCCCACAATTGATAATAATATATTAAACATAGGCATCAATTGTACCATATTAAGTATGATAAAATTTTATAATTTAACAGGCTTATACATACTACTTTTCAAAATCCAATAATTGACTATACATATTATGCATATAAACATCAATTTAATTCCAAGTTATCATAACAGAATATACAAATTCACATACTTACTTTTTATACCAAACCAACACTAACTGGAATAAGTCGTTAAATGCTAAACATCAATTAATCCGTAGCCAGCAATAGTTAAAATTTATGTATGCTTATTCCTACCACTGTTCCATGATTAACATGGTGTAACCATCCATAGTAAACTGCTAAATTAATTATAAGCAATTAAACTCTTCATCTCCAACGACAGAATCCAGATTTTCATTTACCGATTTATGTTCTGTTTTACCCTGAATAACGGTGTTTTAATACACATTAATCAACCCTTAGAAGTTTTAATATGGCCTTTGATCATCTTAAAACATCCCAATACAGCTCCTACTAGAACTTGAAAATCCCAAAATCCAAGCACCATAGCCCAAACAATCGCCGAAAAACCCAGAAAAATGAAAAATTGGAGAGAGCCTGCTCCCTCAAAGAGGGAGCTTGCTCTCTTACACTTGGAGCCGGCTCCCCACCATGGGGAGCTGCCTCCATGGCCTCCAGAGCTGGCTCCCTCTTTGAGGGAGCCTGCTCTTTCATTTCGGGAGCCTGCTTCCCTTCAATGGGAACCGGCTCTCCTTTTGCTCTTCATCTCTTTCAACTCCGGCGGTTCTCTGACGGACTGTCCTCCATCCCTAAGGTACCTAGGTGCCTAAACCAAGTCCCAGCATGTTCCAAAGGTAACTAAATTCTCTATACAACTACTGACATCAAACTAAACAAGTATTGTATAAAAAGAATTTAAACTGATCACCTTAGCATTCATGTTCACTTACTGTTTCAGACAACCTAATCTTACAAATAGATTAGTTTAACTCGTTACATATCAACGGACATGAATTAAATCAAGAGATATGTAAGAAATAATTTTAAACAACTAATGTATAACTTGTAAACAAGTCCAGTTTTAAAGCATCCAAACATGAAATCAATTTTAATTTTTAATCTTGATTCAATCCTGGAGTTGCATTAGACATGTAAAGAACACGAGCCAAAGAGATAGAGTTAGGATTAGAACTTGCCTTTAGGTCTCAATCCGAAACCTTACACCGACGTCTTCCTCAATTTTCCGGCGAACGTTCTATTTGCCCTCTCTGTTTTCTCTCTGCCTCCATAGTCGTGAATAGGGTTCTAAAACCCTAGGTAGAACCTTAAGACATGTATTTATAGGCCCATAAGGTTACCCTAATTCTAGTCCTAATACTAAACGGAAAAACGAGGTCGGCTACAGGTTGAAGAAAAACTTAGACCCTAACTAAAACCCACTAACGTATTTAAATAATTAAAATAAATCAATGAACACTAAATTAAACCATTTAACAATTAATTTAATTAAAGGAAAACAATGAGTTCTATAAGAATAATTAATTCAATTTAATAATACAATTAAACAAGTAATTCAATTAATTAAATAAAACAAAATACTACGTCTAAACAATTAATTAACAACAAATAAAACAACCAAACAAATAGCCAAATAACCACATAATAATGCAAAATTACAATAAAACCTCAAAATAAACCACCGAGACTATCCTTTAAAATTAGGTGTATTACACAAAGGCCTTTGAAGAAAGCAAAAATGGTAACTAGATCTTTGAACAAAAAGTCTGTGGGGGCAACAACTGACCCATCCTCTCGTTTGAGCAAAGGTCGCCATGGAACCACTGCTGGTGAAGAGGCAGAGGTTCTGGCCGGTTCACGCTCGGGAATAGTTACCTGAGGAGAAGGAAGAGTGTTGGTAACTCTGAAAGTCCGAGCCCTCTGGGCTGGAAGAAGGTCACTCAAATTAGAACCACCTTCAAGCTAGGGTCTTTTGCCTAGGCTTTTTTCCGAAACGTTAGTTCAGGCGATGGGAGATCCCTCATCGTCTTTAGAAGAACCTTCAGCATTCTAAGCATCATGAGGGGAAGTTTCATTCAAGGTTTCAGAGGGTTCGTTGTTCGACATGACAGGTTGAACTTCAGCTGAGGTAGGTGCAGAGGGTTTAGTGATGGGCCGCTCAGCGATTTGAGCCATAACCGGGATGGTTAGAGTGGCCACAGAGGTGGCTGGTGCAGCCGCATGAGTGGCTGTAAAACGCATCCTACTACTGAAAGAAAGAATCTGGATATTTTCAATAGTGGTTCCAAGAATAGATATGTCAGGGAGGTTGTCAGGGGTGAGCAGGTCAGTGGTAAAGGGGATGTCATTCAGAACTCTCTCTTCCAAAAGGTTAAGTCTGCCCTGCAAACGCTATAAACTAATTCATTATAATTGATGTGAAGGCAATTACAAAGAAAAGTACAGAAATGAGGAAGACAAATTTCACAAGTGCAGTCGGTCAAGTGTTTTTTATATTTTTTATATAAAGGGATAGAACATTCTCCGAAAGTGGTTGGGACAGGGAAAGTTTGACCAAACGGAGTTCGCCAATCTCCACTGACCCCAATTAATATTTTCCTCCAACCCTTTTCAGCTGAGAATTTGTCCGTGCATATGGATCGTTTCTCAATGGGAAAAAAGTGGAAGTACATGTCATTGGTTCTGATTTTGGTGACTCGGTTACAGAGGAGGAGATTTATGATATCAAGATTTAGATTCCTATCGCGATTCAAAATTAAAAGAACCGATATTACCCTAAGGAAGTTGGGATTAACTTGGAGAGGGAAAAGCCCTAATTGGCTGAAGACATAACAGAAGAACGGAGAAGAGGATCTCGCCAGGGAAGAGACCTTCCTTGGATCTCTCATCCAGGTCCGTGGGGTAGACTCGAAGGGAAACATTATTTGGGATGCTATTCTTCAAACGAAGAGCATCCAAATCAGGAGGAGCCATTAAAAAGAGGGGTGAATTTTTCAGTGTTAATTTTTTTTCTTCTAAGGAAAAAGAAAATAAAGGGAACTAACCTTAAAGAAAAAGATTTGCAGAGAAATAAAATCACAGAGGAAAGCTGACTGGAGAAGGTAAGGAAAGATCATAGGAGAAGATGAGGAAACCTTATCGGAGAAAACTGGTTATTGATAGAGGTGGATGATAAGAGACTGTAAGCATAAGTGTTTAGAGCTTGGGCTTTTAAAAAGAAGATGGCTCAATATCCAAGAGATCACGGCAATGATGCTGCATCAAGTCTCAAGACGTCAATCTTCGAGCCAACCGTTCGCTTCCCCACGTCGCCGCATCGAGTTTTCTTATCATGATTATGTCCCATTGATAATTCCACCTTGATTAATTAGGGAAAGATTATAGGGCAGATGAGGATACCAAAAGTGGCCTAGGCCGGGTATGACCCAGATCGCTAGAAACGGGTCCGGAAAGTGCACGTGGCTCAACCAAGTTATAATCGAACAGGCCCAGGACCGGAAGATCAATCTAAAAGCTTAGTCTCAGAGCAAAGGAAATGGGCCCACATCTTGGATGAGCCAAAAAGATTAGCCCAGCGTGAAGGGTTAGTTAGGAAGCTTCTAGAACAATTGTAAAGATCTATAAATAGATTGAGAAAATGAGGGAAAGGGGGTTGAGATATTTTTGAAGTGTAAAATTATTCTGTCAAAATCATGAGAGGATTTTTCTTGCATCTTCATCATTAGACCTTTTTAATGTATAAAGAACGAATCTTTGAATGAAAATGAGAGTTTTGAGTTAAACTTAATCGGGAAGTAACAAAGAGTGTTTTAGTGTGTAAGGATTGAATCTTTGAATAAAAATACCTCACTTTAGGTAACTTTGAAGCTACTAGACCTTTTTAATGTATAAAAAATGAATCTTTTAATGAAAATAGAATCAAGGAGTCGCTCAGGAGCAACAGAAGTATCTGGAGCGTCAAGATTACGGTAATAACCTGGGAGGGAATTCGGAGATTCTTCCTTACCTTGTTAGTGCCATTGTTCATGTCATAGCTGCAGGAGTAATAGTAGCACTTCAAAGTCAACAACCTCCTTAGCAAACATTTACTCCTATATCAGCGAGCCAGCTTAACTCTCACCTACCAGAGTTATCAGGGTTCACGAATGTTCAAAAGAAGAGAGTTTTGGTTCACAGACAGTAACATGGAGTACAACAGACTGGATAGAGTCAGTCATAGGCTAGACAGCAGAAGGGGCAGTTAAGTCCTTTTATGGGACATTATTATAGGTGTGGAGAGTATGGGCACTCCGCCAAACGGTGTTCTAAGATGATTTTGAGAAAGTTTAGGCAGTAGGGACAGAGACAACATTTACCAAAACCTGCTCTATGGGTCCGACATGGTTGGAGTCAGATTTATCCAGTTTTACCAGCACTACCACCATCACTAAGGCAATCTTCACAATGATTATATTATAACCAGTGTATAATGTCACAACTCATAATGCGTGGGCTTTTCAGGCCATTGAGGGTATGATTCCTATACATGATAGACTTCGTAGTGTTTTGTTTGATATGTGTGCTTTAATTTTATTTGTATTGTGATTTCTTATTACTTTGTTTGGGGTGGTGACACAACTATGTGCTCGGCCACTTAGTATTTTCATACCATTGGGTGTTAGCACTGTCTTACGCGAGAGTTGTGAGCATGTGGCCATAAAGATTTGTGGATATTGATTTCTAGCCAATCTATTGGTATTGGAAATGCATTAGTATGATGTGTTATCTGGGATAGATTAGTTAATCCATTACCACATTTAGATAAATTAGCACGATAAGTTTGATGTTTTCGTTATGCCAGGTCGAGACATGTATTTTATTGCTATGCCACTACCAATTGGTGGTCCTAGCACCTACTTGTTTTGTGTAGAAGAATAGTTTAAGGAGGATATCATAGTATTCCTTGATAGACTTCGTATTTTTGGCGTAGTTTTAGCTATTTCACTTTTTACTAGGGAACATCATATAATGGTACCAAATAGAGATAGCGGAGCCAAAGAATTTGAAATCAAAATCTTCTTAGACAAGGACTTATTCGCAGAAGTACATCACTGTGAGGAATGTCGGCGTTGCGAATGGATGAGAAATTGGGTTTCTTAACTCTTATATAATTACGAAAAGTTATTTGAGGTCACAATTCGCAACAATTATATGTTGCTAGGGAATTGATGACTTGTTTGATCGATGGAGAAGTTTCATATTCTTTATAGAAATAAATATGAGGTTTAAATAGCATCCACTTGTGTTAGAGAATAAGGTGTGCCAAAGGAAAGGATATGGGGCATACATTGGCCAGATTGTTATTGTATTTCTTAAACGGTATTCTGGTTATCCTGAAGTTGAAGGAACATTGTTTTGGGGATTGTAGTAGACTTAGTTAAGGTTTTCACCGTTATTGAGTTGGGGTCTTCTACTTTATTTTTTGTAAATTATTGGTTTTTATAGAGTTAGCAGGTTCTTACCGCCATCCTGTAAGGGTTTTGTTTCATCCAAGATTTTGGGATCAATAACCCATATAAAAAAAGAGGGTGCACAGTTTGTATGAAGGGTCATCGTTAAATGATTTTTGATGAGTTAAAGTGTGAGGTTATTCTTATTATTGATCTAGCTACTTTCCGAAATAGGAATTTGTATTACTTTTAAATTGGTAATTCTTTGCAAGATTATGAGGAGTGCATTTTCTAAGCTTAAAATTTGCTAGCTTAATGAACTGGCCTACCATTTGGAATTCGCAGTAGTGGTATCGTCTCAAGTGTTGAGAAGCGTTACTTTTGGGGAAGTGTATAAGTAGCTTAATGTCTACCAAAGTTCATAGTGTCAATCAATATAAAGGGCACTGATTATGAAACAACATAGGTTGATGGAAACTCTGAAAGATTTTCATTTTTCATCTAGTATCATCCAGTGGGAGCAAATATGGAAGAAGATGTATTCAACCGCTGACATGATGGAATGACCAAGTTCACTTGTTTGATGTTAGTTCGAGTAGTGTTCACTTTAGAGCTTAATACAGTTTCATCATTGTCCATCACATTGGATAAAAATTTATATTTTGGAAGGGTTCTAGCAAGCTTTGAGTACAGAGTATAATTTTAGTGCTGCTTATTATTCTTAGAAGAAGGAATTGACCGAGAGAGTTAATCGGTTTTGGAGATTATGCTTATGTAATACCCCTAAATTTTTCAAGACTTTTATTTATTTATTTAATCTCATCTTATTTGTCTACGTGGCTATGTGAATTGTTTGTGGATTTGTTTTAGGGTTTTATTTGTTTGTCATTTAAATGGTAATGACAAACAATAATAATTTGCTAATAAAATAAAATTTCAAAAAATGATGCACGCAAAATGACGCACAAAAAATAAATAAAATAAAATTTTAAAAAAATTTGGGACATTACATAATCAATAATAACAATTAAATACAAATAAAATAAGAGTAATGATACTCTATCTGGCTTACTCCTAGTCCGAATCTTACGTGTAATTACCACCTAATTACCTAAATTGTTAACATTTTCTTTATGCTAAAAATACCAAAAATAAATAAATAAATAAAATATGGAAAGAAGTTGAAGAGGGTTTGATGACCTCTCTCTATCTCTATGATTTCTCCACAGTGATATCTTCATTTTGCTTCTTCCTTCATTATTTCTTTCTCTTACTCACTTAAAGGGGAAAATTAAATTTTTTTTTTTTTAACTTCTGTATATTGTATCAGTTTTGGGGATTTGATTAGGGAAAAAAAAACCTTTAAAAGTTTTTTTTTTTATCATAATTGGATTTTGTATAAAAAGAAGAAAAAGGAATATATACAGGTGCACAGAGGGCATACCCTCAGAATTTTACTGGAAAGAACAACATCTTAGAGAAGAACCATTCCCAGTAAATTAGAAAAAAAAACGAAGTATGATAGCTATATAATATCTCTAAGTGAGACATTATAAACATCAAAAACCTCAAACAAAATATTCCTAGCCACCTCGGAGGTGGAAGTAGGACTATGACCATGAAGCCTTCGATTTCTCTCTTGCCAAATGCTCTAAAAACCACCAATCAATAATGTTTTAATCATTTTACTATTCTGTGATGAGAAACAAAGCAACAAATCTTTAACTGTAAAGATAAAACTAAAGTCCACAGTCCAACCAAGTGTATCTTTCAACCAGCTCTAGAAATTCATAGCAAAAGGGCATTGAACAAAAACATGATCTTTGGTATCAATTTGTTGTAGGCAATTAGAACATCTAGGTGCCAACTGCACTTTCCTCTTCTGCAGATTATACATTGTAGGCAGTCGATCTTAAAATAGAAAAACTCCATTAATAGACCATCGAGGTCTAGCTTTCCCCCAACAAACAGATGACCACAAAGCCTCTGGATAAGTAGTTCTACAACCCTTCCAAGCTTTTTTGAAATTAAAATCACCTCCATCCCAAAGAAATTTATCTGGTCTGGCGTGAATAGGCAGTGTGTGCAAGTAATCTTTAATGGGTCTGAAAATTTCATCTTGTAAAAGATCAAAATTCTAGCCTCCATCAATGATAATACTGGACAATAGAGAAGACCAAGAGAACCCCAACCTTCTAACCCTTCTGTGCATAAATTTCTATAACAAAGTTTCCCCTTCACACCAAGGATCTGTCAAAACCTTGAAAGTTTGCCCAGTTCCAATAGAAAATTGGATATTAGTCAATATTATATCTCTAACACTAATCAAGTTTTTCTACAGGCTTGAATAAGAGACCTTTAGAACAGCATTCCAGTATGATGATTTTGAAGCATATCTGTTTTGAAACCAAGAGACCCAGAGCCTATCTTTACTCAATAAAAAATCCCATGCCAAACATAGTGAGCAGCAACCTGCAGGTCCTTCAATTTTCTAATACCCAACCCTCCCTCAGTTTTTGATCTACACATCATATCCCAACTGAGAAGATGTAATTTTTTCAAATTATCCTTGCTTCCCCAAACAAAGTTTCTACACAATTTCTGAATTTGTTTTATGACTACAATTGGAAGAAGGAAGACACTACACCAGTATAAACAAATTGGAGTGATATCAGTTTTTATCAGTTCAATCTTTCCTGCAATTGACAGCAACCTAGTACTCCAATCAGTGAGCTTCTTAGTGATTTTATCAATGAGAGCAGAGCAGTGAGACCTTCTCAATCCAGAAGAACAGAGAGGAATATTCAAAGAATTTGGTGGAACCTTTAAAAGTTTATTACAAAGTGGATAATATATGGGCTACTCTTTCAGCAGATCATATATAAGCAAAAAGTAATGTTAAATAGAATCACTTGAATGAACACAATTCACATTTATCAGAGGATATAATTGTCGGCATCCCTGAATCATTCATTAATTCTATTTATATTTTACGTAGTTTTTACCAATATATAAGGAAAAATTGAAGGCAGTGAAAACATTAATTTTTTAACAGAAATCATATTACTGTTTCAAGGTTCACCAGAAAGAGAGATTTGAAAACAAAAACATTACCAAACACCAACAATTGAATCATAGAAGTTCAACTGTTTGCCGTCATAAAACAACATAAATACTGTATCTAAATCTAAGCCTTAATGGAATTTTCATCTTTCATTTTTGTACATTAGATTTCCATTTTAACTTAAAAGTAGTTCTTTATTGCCAAGAAGAAGATGACTCCAGCCGAGAATGCAATGGATGAAGGTATGTATTCATGTTTTATTTTTTTTAATTTATTATTATTATTAATAATTTTTTTCAATATATATTTTGGCTTCGGTATATTGTATCAGTTTTGGTGATTTTATTAGAAACTTCAAAAGCAGTCAAGTTCTACCCTCTCATCTGATGCCATGTTCATCATCCAACTTCCTGTTATGTTTGCCAAAACTGATACAATATACAAAAGCCAAAATATATATTGAAAAAAAAAAAAAAAAAAACACCCTAATAAGATTGAAGGTACAAACATATACGTTTATATGTATTTTCCTCTTTGAGTGAGTCTGAGAGAGAAAGAATGAGGAAGAAGTAGAACCAAGATATCACTGTGGAGAAATCAGAGAGATAGAGAGGAGTTGTCAAAACCTTTTCAACTTCTTTCCATATTTTATTTTTTATTTATTTTCAGTATCTTTAGCGTGCAAAGAAAATGTCAACAATTTAGGTAATTACGTGACAATTACATGTAGGATTCAGACTAAGAGTATCATTACTCATAAAATAAACAAAGTAATTAAATACAATAAAATAAATCCTTTAAATAATAGGAGTATTACACCAATTGTTTTCCCATTCTAGAGAAAGTGTCTTAAATCTAAAATTCCATTAGACATTTTTCACTTTCGTGCCTTCTCCAATCAGTGTCCTCGAGGGAAATGAAGTTTGGAATGTGAGCGATCACTTCAGTCTTAGTTAATTCCAAATTCTTAAAGTCTCTCCTTTTTCAGGACTGTATTTATATAACTATAGAATTAGATTCACATATAAGCCACAATTCCCCACTGTTGAGATTATCTTCTTGCAAAGATGCTCAAATTTGCCTATCCTGGTGGCTGTTGTAAATACATTTTTCTCTAGCTCAATCTTCAATTTATTTTTTAGTTGTGTCATGAATATGAAAGTTGTCACTAATTATTGACTATTTGTGTCATGACTATGATGGATATTGAACATACACACCCATCTCTAGCCACCACAACATCTGCTACCCAAGGCACAAAGTTGCGAGTTTGAAATTAAATTGCCAACAATTAAGGGCCCGTTTGGCATGCGTTTTACTTTAGGCGTTTTGTTTTTGGCTAAAACAGAAATAGCATTTTTACTATTAGAGTGTTTTGGCAAAAATCGGAAGCACGTTTGGGAACGATCTTTTACTGTAGAAATGTCAGAAACAAAAACATGCAAAACATGTTTGGTAAGTCATGCGTTTCAAGAATTTTAAAAACAAAACATGTTTGGTAGCTCCAACTGTTGTAAACAAAATAAAACAGAAACAAAAAACATGTTTGGTTATCATTGTTTTTAATTTATTTTTATAAATTTTAAATTTATTTATAAATTTATTTCTATATAAATAGTCTATATATTTTTAATAAATATATTAAAATTTGAACACACAAACACACACACACACACACACATAGCATGTTATCTTGATCTGAAACTACACTTTAAGTTATTTGAAATTTCCTGGTATAGTTTGTTCCTTTGGTGATGATTGTCCATAGGTTTGTGTTTCATTCATTTTGCTCATTTTTCGCATTAGCGAAAGAAGAAAAAAAAAATACTACACAGCTCTGATAATAATTTTCGACTCTTATAAGTCTGCATTGGTGGGAATTTAACTCCAAAATACAGATTCTTGCCTTCTCTTTTGTAAAAAAATGTAAACCCCCACCAAATTATATATATATTAATTTTTGTAATAACCTATTTACAAGTTATTTGTAATAACCTACTTCAATTTTATTATCATTATACATGTATAGTCCAACTCAATATTAAAAATAAATAATCTCTAGTCACATTTTACTATACTACATGAGAGTCAACATTTGTAAAAAAATTTGCAATAACCTATTTACAAGTTCTTTACAATAACCTGCTTCAATTTTATTATGATTATACCTGTATAGTCCAACTCAACATTAAAAATAAATAATCTCTAATCACATTTTATAATACTACATGAGAGTCAATATTTGTAAAAAAAATTTGCAATAACCTATTTACAAGTTCTTTGCAATAACCTGCTTCAATTTTATTATCCTGATACCTGTATAGTCCAACACAACATTAAAATAAAAACAAACTCAATTGAAAGCATAATTGAAATAGAGTGTATAACATTTACAAGTCCTTAAATATTCAACCAACAAATTAAACAAGTTTAAGTTGTACATAAAATGTTTGGAACAAAGCATTAACAATACATAGTTGTCACTAAAAATTGATAAGAAGTTCATAAAGTGGATGACAATGGCAACGACACATCATCTTCATAATAGCACATGTGGCCTTCAAGAGAGCATCAACACACTTCATATCTGCAATAATAGCATTTAAGTTGAATTATATATCTGTAAAAAAGATTTATATTACATATATATATTGCAAGCTCACAATAGCAACAAATATATTACATATAAAAGAAAATATATACCATCACTTTCAGAAGGATCAAGAGTGCTGAAGAGAATTCCAAATTTGATCAGCAATAGTATTACGCAACTGATCCATTTCTCGAAGCTGAGCCGAAGGCACATGCTCAACAATCTCATCATCTTCACCATCACTTTGAGGAGTATCATTACCATCAAATATGTCATCAGGCTGATGCTGATTTTTGATGAAATTATGTAATGTGCAACAAGCCATTACAATCAATACTTGTGTTAAAAACTTATAAGGAGGCATTGCCCTCAAAATAGCGAATCTCATCTTCAATAACCCAAAGCATCGCTCAATTATATTTCTCAAAGATGAATGCCTATGATTGAACACTTCCTCCCGACGACGAGGTTGTCTAGTCCTACGGTATTCCTGAAAGTGGTAAGTATGACCTCGAAATGGGGCCAAATAACCAGGCTTATTGGCATACCCTGAGTCCACCAAATAATACTTACCTGCAATGTTTAGAATACATAAAGATATATACAGTATGATAAACTAACCATATATTAAGTGAATTTGTAAAATAATATTACCTGCTGGTGAAGTTAGAAAGTTCATTGCCTCATTTTCAGTACACTCATTTAGGATTCTCGAATCATTAGCTGAGCCTTCCCACCCAGCTAGCACATATGTGAACCTCATGTCAAAGTCACATACAGCCATTACATTTTGTGTAGTATAACCCTTTCTACCACGAAATGGAAGTTGTGTACTTGCTGGCAGAGTTGCAGGAATGTGGGTTCCATCTATAGCTCCCACACAATGCCTGAAGTAAGGGTAAAACCTAGAAGACTCTCTAATCTTATTCGGAATCACAGAAAAATTAGGAGGGGCAATGATATGGGTGCCCAACTGACATACTGCATGCAACACAGCATGGAAGTGTCTAGAAATGGTTTCAGTGGAGTGTTGAAATCTCTCTGCTACAACACGATTCCTTTGATTATGAGATAAAGTGAGCAAAAAGATTGCCACTTGTTCATAAACAGTTAAAAATTTAGAATCCTTCAGCCCTATACCTTTCAGGGTACTACACAATGTTCTGAAAACTTCAGGGTACATCCTAAAATTTTCATAACATCTTTCTCTATGGCCGTTTAAAATCTCCATAACATATGTTTCCCCTTGTAAAATGGAATCCCTACAACGCCTCTTTTGATAGAAGTTCTGCTCTTCTAAAAGAGCAGCAAATATTAAGACACTCTCATTATCCTCCTCATCGTTATATAATTGAATTATTCTTCTTATATTGTTCCACATATCCATTACCCTAATTAAAGATTTAATACAAGCAAAACATTTAAGTTAATAAGCAAATCAATTAAATAATAAACAAAACATTTAAATAATAAAACTAACATTTAAATAATGGTATTAAAGTATTTGAGTACTAACAGACATCCAAGAAATAAAATTATTTAAGTTATTATAGCCATCCAAATGTAAGATAATAAAAGTATTTAAGTTATTACAACAATCCAGATGTGAGATAATAAAAATATTTAAGTTATTACAGTAATCCAAATGTGAGATAATAAAAGTATTTAAGTTATTACAGTCATCCAGATGTGAGATAATAAAAATATTTAAGTTATTACAGTCATCCAAATGTGAGATAATAAAAGTATTTAAGTTATTACAGTCATCCAAATGTGAGATAGTAATAAGTTAAACGATGACACAAAACACAATCATCCATAAAGAAAAACTCAAACATTCAATGCCCAACCAATTCTTACATCCTCAGGTGCCGAAAGAAAAAATTTCTGCCACTTCTCAGAATCATGTAATAACTTCGATACCTTAGCGAATTGGGCTATCTCAATTCTAGGTATTTTTTGTAAAAGGAGCATGGAGGCATCAAACATTTTATAATCTCTATCATTTTTTAAGGGAGAGAGAGCTTCATCATCTCCTTTCTCACATGAAGATACACGAGTAGAAGTAAAAGATGCTTTAGCTGCTTTCTCTATTGCAGCTTCCATTCTCTCAGCTCTCCTCTCAGAATTCTCATTCATGTTTGACAAGAGTGCAGCTATACCAGGAGATAAAACATCTCTTTTGGCTTTCTTACCTTTACGTAAAGGTGGGGGACTGACCTCACAACCCTCTTCCTCATCATCGTCATCATTGGGAGTGGGCAAAATGATTGTGGGTGGTGCTGTAGTGGATGGGTGGGCATGCATCCCTTTTGCATATGTGTCCCCAAATATAGTCGACATCTTGTCAAAATACTTACATCCATACTTTTTATACTTATTTGCATTCGTAACAACCTACAAATTTTGTTATAATATTAACCACATAACCAATAATATACAAGATTTTATTATTTATTTAGGACTAATAATTAAATTACTAACCTTGCACAACCTGTCCCATCTCTCTTCCTCAACTATAACCATGCCCGTCTCATTGTTATATCCCACGCCAGTCTCCGATAATAATTTCTTAAACTCAGTATAAATTTTCCTCAAACCACTAAACTTATTCCGAAGTTGGGTTAAACCAAATTTTTTCCCCGTTTGAACATTCATTTGTTTGACTAAATTACTCCAACCACTTTTACTAAATGTTGTGCCACTACGATTATTAGCTTTAACTTCTTCCACCATAATATTCACGAATTTTTCAATGAGTGACTCATACCATAACAATTTTCCATCGTTCGTAACTTCAAACACTTCTTCAATTGTGAGAGAATCACCGCATTGTTCCACATTCTCAACATTCATATCCATCTAACATATTAATAACAACACTAAGATTAATAACAAAAAAATAATAATTTTAAATTAGGAAAAACTATTGATGGTATTAAAGTTACTCTATCACAACTACTGATTCATGAATGTTTATACTATTACAATATGTTTATTCCCCTTTTATACATTTGCTAGAAAGAGCTATGATTTTAAGTTTTACTTAGTTCCTAGGAAACGTACATATAGTTAATATGGCATAAGTGCTGGAAAGCCCTACGAGAAGTTCACACATTTAATAAAGAATACTGAATCAAAATATAAAAAATAAAAAACAAGAAGAGAAAGGAGAAATTGGTGATAAATGTTATAATATTAGGTATTTTACTAAAGGAAAATATGGTCATTTCATTGTAATAGCAATTGTATATATATACACATATGTGATAGGAGAAGGGAAACACTCTTACTCACAAAATTTCACTAATAATTGAAACCCTGACTCAAACTAATAAATTAAGAATGAACCAAAAGTATAAAAATAAAACTGGAGAAAAAAATTACAATCCAAAGTAAACTTACAAAGAGTAAAATAAAAACAAAAGAAAAAATAATAATAATAATGCTTCTAAAAAGAAAAAGTAAAGAGAGTGTTTAATGTAAGAGGTTAAAAATTGAGTGAAAATTAAAGTTTTGAATTAAAAATGGCCATATATAACGTACCTTTTGAACGAGAGTGTTTGGACGTAAAAAGTTAAAAATTTGGAGTGAAGATGAGAGTTTTGAGATTTTGATGTCCAAAATTTGAAACTTTGAATGAAAATGAGAGTTTTGAACTAAAAATAACCTTATTGAAGGTAACTTATCAAAGAACGAGAGTTTTTTTATGTAAAAAGTTTAAAACACGAAATGAAATTGAGAGTTTAGAATTAAAAATGAACTTATTAAAAAACTTGGAAGTAACGAGAGTGTTTTGAAGTAAAAAGTTAAAAACTTGGAGTAAAATTGATAGTTTTGAGTTAAAAATGGCCATATTCAAGTGAGCTTTGAAGTAACGAGAGTGTTTTGAAGTAAAAAGTTAAAAACTTGGAGTAAAAAGTTAGAAGCTTGGAATGAAAATGAGTGTTTTGAATTAAAAATGGCCTTATCCAAGGTACCTTTTGAAGGAATGAGAGTGTTTTGATATAAAAAAGAGAGAAACATAGAGTGAAAATGTATGTCTTGAATTAAAAATTACCTTATTCAAGGTATCTTTGAGGAAGCAAGAGTGTATTGATATAAAAAGTAATAAATTTTGAGTGAAAATTAGAGTTTTGAGTTAAAAATGACCATATGCAAGGAACAAGAGTGCACAGATATAGCATTTGTTTTCTTTTCCCACTGCTTAAGGGATTCATAATGGTCAATTACAGTCACAAGTAAATCAATTAAGAAATAATTCATGAAAGGAAATGCGGAAAAGAAATTTGAAACTAATGGTATATAATATTTTCACAAACCCCATGTGTATAAGATTTCTGACCATTAGAGGGCATAATCAATGTATATATTTAAATAAACAAATGAAATACAATTTATCCATATGGATAACAGCTCCTTTTTTTTCAGAACACATGCTACTAGTACTCGACTTTGACCAAAAATAGCTTCAACACTAATTCAACGCAGAAAAACTCAAAACATTTACAAATGAATAAACCTATGTGGAAGTTTCCAAATATAATCTAGTTATAGCTTCACAATTCCCCATAAGCATAGCTAAGGAAAGATTCATTAACATATATAGAACTAAAAAAATAATTTGCCAAATTTAACATACCAAACTTCAATTTTTTTCTCGCTGAAAGAGTATATAACATATATAGAACTAAAAAAATAATTCACATCCAGTCTAATCAATAAGCATAACTAAGGAAAGATTCATTAAAATATATGAATACAAAGGGCAATAAATAGCAGAGACCCATTTTAATTTGAATTAGTGGGTTATAAAATAATAATTGTAAAGAACCCAAAAAAAAAAATCAAATGAAGGAGGATTAGAGAACATCGAGACCTTATAGGGGTAGTGCCAACAACAAGAGCTGAAGCATGAGAGTGGCGATACGAAGAGCTGTGTCGAAGCTTGAGGCAGTGTTTCACAAATGGGTTTGATGTGCTTGTGATGGATTTCAAATGAGAAGGCAGAGAAATGGTCACCACTGAACTCTCACCATCATCATCATCATCATAAGCATTAGGGCTCCTAGGAAGTTGAGTTCTTGTTTGGGAAAATGGCAATTTGGTCTGTGAATTTGATGCTTTGATGAGTGGCAGATGAATGGTTGATACCCAGGAAGTGTTCGCACATTGCATTCTTCTTCTCACACACACTTCTTAGAATTCACTCGGTGTCCCTTTTTTCTTCCGTTTCTTTTATGAAGTAACGAGAGAGTTTTGATGTATAAAGTTAGAAACTTGGAGTAAAATTAAGAGTTTTGAGTTAAAAATGACCTTATTCAAGGTAGCTTGGAAGGAACGAGGTGTTTTGAAAGTAAACAGTTAAACTCTTGGAAAGAAAATGAGAATTTCGAGTTAACAATGACTTTGTTAAAGACGCATTTGAAGGAATGAGAGTGTCTAATGTAAAATTTTCAAAACTTTTAGTGAAAATGAGAGATTTGAATTAAAAATGACCTTATGCAAGGTCCCTTTTGAAGTAAAAAAGTGTTTTGATGTGAAAAAAGAGAAACCTTGAGTGAAAATGAATGTTTAGAAATAAAAAGGGCCTTACTCAAGGTATCTTTGAGTATGCAAGAGTGTTTTGATGTAAAAAGTTAGATATTTTAGGTGAAAATGAGATTTTAGACTTAAAAATGACCTTTTTTAAAGACACAATTAAAGGAATGAGTGTGTTTAATGTAAAAAGTTCAAAAATTCGATTGAAAATGAGAGGTTTGAGTTAAAAATAACCTTATACATGGTACCTCTTGAAGAAAATAGAGTGTTTTGATGTAAAAAGTTAGAAACTTGGAGAGAAGATAAGAGGCTTTAGTAGAAAATGACCTTATTCAAGGTACCTTTGAAGGAACGAAAGAATTTCAATGTAAAAAGTTTCAAACTTTGAGTCAAAATGAGATTTTATAGTTGAAAATGACCTTGTTAAAGATACTTTGAAGGAATGAGAGTGTCTAATGTAAAAGGTTAAAAACTTTGAGTGAAAATGATAGCTTTAAGTTAAAAATGACCAAATGCAAGGTACCTTTGGAAGGAACGAGAGGAACTTTGACTAAAATCGAGACTTTTGAGTTAAAAATTACCTTATTCAAGGTACCTTTTGAAGGAATGATTGGTTTCATGTAAAAAAGAGACACACTTTGAGTGAGAATGAAAGTTTTAAGTTTAAAATGACCTTATTAAAGGTAGATTTGAGGAAACCATAGTGTTTTGATGTAAAACGTTAGAAATTTTAAGTGAAAGTGAGAATTTAAAGTTAAAAATTACCTTATTCAAGGTACGTTTGAAAGAACAAGAGTGTTAAAAGTAAAAAGTTAGAAACTTTGGATGAAAGTGAGTTTTAAGATAAAAATGACCTTATTCAACTTATTAAAAAAAAAAAAAAAGAGAGACCTTGTTCAGAGTACCTTTTGAAGTGTCTAAAGTGTTTTAATGTGACAAGTTAGAAACTTACCGTGAAAATGAGAGTAATGACTTTATTCAAGGTACCTTTATAGAAACAAGAGTGTTTTGATGTAAATGTAATAAACTAGGAGTGAAAATGAGATATTTGAGTTAAAAATAACCATATTCAAGGTACCTTTGTAGGACGAGAATGTGTTCATATAAAAAGTTAGAATCTTTGAGTGAAAACGAGTGTTTTTGGTTAAAAATGACCTTCTTCAAGGTACCTTTAAAGGAAATATAGTGTTTTGATGTAAAAACTTACAAACTTCGAGTGAAATTTAGTGTTTTGAATTCAAAATGACCTACAAGAGTTTTTTTACATAAAAAGTGTTAAACTTTTAATCAAAATGAGAGTTTTGATTTAATACCTTTTGAAGTAACGAGAGTGTTTTGATGAGATGAAATAAAAATGAGATGAATGACTAATATAAGACGACTTTCAATCAAAGGAGAAAGAAAAAAAAATTCTATTCTGTAAGACTATAATTTATATAAACAGCATAACCAACTTTCATTTGGTAAAACCGTGTATTTAGTACATGGAAATGCTAAAGTTCAGACATGCAACTTATATGCAATCACTTGAAACAGAGTTATAAATTGCATGTAAATTATTGAGCGAGATGTTGAACCTTTTGATTGCTGCATGAATTTGAGGTGCTAGATACAAATTTGCCTGAAAGAGTAGCCAAAATATATTTTAGGAAATAATATATGCATAACAAAAGTAATTTGTAAGCACGTGTACTGCATTTAATAAGGGTCCAAGGTGCTATGCCACATATAACTCTGATCAAGGCCGAGATAACCGTAATTATTAATGCAAACAATTCTGATTCCTTGTCTAACATGCTTTGTGATGCCCTAAAATTATAAAAACAAAACAATATAAAATAAATAAATAAATAAATAAAGACATTGCACCTCTTTGAAAATAATTACATCATAAAATATTGAAGTACACTTAGCTACCTATCTAAGCTACAATACAAGTGTACAAGCAAACAAAGTGGATCAATCCATATTATATACATCTGCACTCTAATTCACTACTCAAGCGAATTTTTTTTCCCTAAAACAGTTTTCTATTGAGTTGAAGTTCTTGAATTAGCAATTTAAATAATTTGAATGCAATGATTCACATTATAATCGTATTTTCAGAGCTTCATCCTGATCTTTCAGTTAGTCTTAAACGAGCACTAGCTCTTTGAACCACGTCCATCTAACCTGGCTCAATTCTTACAAATCTCCTGTTCCAGGTTATTCTTTTGCCCTTGATCTTGATTCTCAATTCATATAAGCTCTATCGCAGCAATTTTGCTCATTTTTGCTTACAAAACGTCCTAAAATTTTGGGTTCAGCTTTTCCATCTAAAAAGGGGAAAACCCAGTATTCATTATGTGTCTCATATGTCCTTATGAGTTCATCCTTATGGATTCAAACTCAACAATGCAATCGGATTTTGGATGCAAGAATGCAAGTGAACAACTTTACAAGACATCACCAATGTCAAATTTTCATATCTAGATATATAACATATTAAAACAAATGACCTCCGTATTAATTATTATATAATCTGAGTGATGAAAATATCAATTTGAGTTGCATTAGCCAAAAGTACAACACCATTATTATTTATTTTAAATTTCTTTCAGTTAATCATCTAAAATACGTGAAACATAATTCTTATTGTTATTCTCATTAAAGAGGATCATAATATATGCAGTGATCTTTCATACAACAACTTTACAATTGATCAATCAGGACCATCTCCAACATGTCAATTACAGAAAGTGTAAGATTACTCGCAAGTTCTTACTTTTAAATCATTATTATTTTTCTTCAAACCAGCCTAACTTTTCACTCCGTTTATTTTCTTCAGAAACTTGTTCAGCAGCTCTTTAGCGGGCAACACATCGTAAATTTCTAAAGCATTAGAAGAATTTCCATCATAAAATTCTCCATCATTTGCATTAAGTTACTGAGTACATGCTTCAATTTATTATATTAATTGAAATAGTACCAAACAAAAAGCAAAGAAAGCATCAAGTAATTAGTAGAAATAAAAACAACAAATCTGGAAAACTAGTTCAAGAAGACAAAGAAAGAGAAAAGAAACAGAAAATACCCTAAAAATAATAAAAGACTACGATATGATCAAGCCTGCACAGCTGTACAGAAATGGGTTGATAATCAAGGAAGAGAACGATAACTCTACATGAACAACGGCTTAGAGAGGGAGAGAAATGAGGAGAGAGTGGCGGGTAGGGCGGTGGAATCCTAGGGTTTTGATAAGATAAACACTACAAAATATACAAAAATGGGTTGATGATCAAGAAAGAGAACCATACCTCTACAAACTCTGGTGATAATAGGTTTTGATTCTTGCAGACAGATAGATAAACTGAAATAAATGGGTTCTGAACTTCTGATTCTTGTAGATTTGGGCAAGTTCAGAGTAGAGAACGAGAATAGAGATGGAGGCGATTGGAAATCGCCCTTGAATCGTAGAGAGCGTATCGGGTGAGGAGAGAGAAAATTTGTGCAAAAATAACCTAAAATGTTTGTATAGCTGAAACAAATTGGGCCGACTGTTTCATCCGCTACAGTGCTTTTTATTGGGCTACAGTGTTGAAACAAGAAAAAACACCAATTTGGTGTTTCACTGTTGGGCCAAAATTTGGTACTGTTTAAAACATTGTTTTTTACTGTTTAAAACAAAACAAGTGCTACCAAACATGTTTTTGGGCCTGAAATGAAGCTCTGCAACAAAAACACCAAAGTAAAACACCAACCAAACAGGCCCTAAGTTTTTCGATCTGCACTATCAACTTTGTGCTTGGTGAAAGCAGAATCGTCACAAGGCGATCATTGCGGGCGACAAAGATAAATGTATGAAGGAAAAGAGAGAAAATAAGAATAATAAATTGCGTGGAGAATAATCTGCTAAGGTGTAATTTCGTCCAAAAATTTGCTTCAAAAAATCACTTAAACGAACATCAATTAAAAATATAAAAATAATAATAATAATAATAATAATAATAAACTCTTTTGGAATAGTCTAGATGAATTTTTCATCAAAAATATTTATAAGAGAAATTTTTCGCAAGTAATTAATAGGTGGAGTTTTTTTTTTTTTAAAAGAATCCATTGATTTGCCTTTTATTTATTTAATTCTTTTTAAGAAGGCTGTCCCCTTTGTAGCAAGTCTCCATAAGCCACTTGGGGAGATCGATACCACTGTTGCATTATAAAATCTGTTAATATTTGGTAGTGTAAGTATTGTAATGTGACTTAGATTTAATCTAATGTCATTATAGAAGAAGGGGTACACAAAATCTCTTGAGCAAAAGGATCATGATTCAAATATAAATTATCTTTCATTTTCTTGAAATTAAAAGATTCAATTTATAAAAAAAAGCAGTTAGTATTTCAAAACTCCATTAAAAACACCCGTGTTTTACATTGATTTCCTTGCACTTTCTTGAAATTAAAAGATTCAATTTCTAAATAGAATGAATGTGTTTCGTATTTCCTGGGCAATACAATTTTTTTTAATGAATGTGTTTCGTATTTCCTAGGCAATACAATTTAAAAAAAAAAAAAAATTTATTTATACTTCTTACTTATTTTAACAAAATAGTAGTGGTCCCACTTATTACTACTGTAACTGGTCAGTTACCGCAGTTTCCTGGAAGTTTCGTGATCTGCAGTTTCATGGAAGTTTCGTGATAGAAGAAAAGAAAACGCGTTTTCATTGCTGTCTCAGCTCTACACTATAAATATTCACACAATCTCTTTGTCAATTACATCAAGAGGAAATGGATAGAAGGACTTCTCTCCAAAACATACGTTGCATTCGTTTGCCTACCTTTGAGATCTATTTGTATACATTTGAGATGATCAATCTATTTGTATACATTTGAGATCTAAGGAGGCGTTCCTTTTTAGCCAGATCGAACTCAAGGGTGAAATCAAATTCATGATAGTACGTGGTCAAACCTGGTGAACCGGACCGGGGACGGGTGGGTAATTGTCCCAAAACTTAATTGCATTTTTGGTAGTTTATAACGCGTGCGCAAAAATATTTGTTAATGAGAGACAGTTCCGGTATCCGGTCAGTTTAGACCGCGATTGCGATCTCAGTCGCAATCGATAGTGCGAACCGCGGCGGAATACACACTGGTGGGGTTGATTTTAGGGGTGGAGACGGCGGTGGTTTTAGTGGTGAATACGGTGGTTGTGGTTCGTGCCGAAATACACTGATGGTGGTGGTACGTTGTCGTCGAGGTGTGAATGGAGGTAGTTGTGGCGGTGTTGGAGTGGTGGTGGTATGCAGACGTTTGCAACGTCCTTGATTCACTAGATCAGAAAACTGCTCACTCACGTCTGAGTTGTTACTTGATTCTTTCCAGTTAGTTGGAACACAAATAAAATAAATTAACAAAATAACATTTTAGGGTAGAATGGGGCAACGAGATCTGGTGGTGGTGGTGGTGGTGGTGGAAGTGGAAGGTGAAGGTGGCAGGAAGCGTAGATGGAAGGTGGAGGCAGTGATGGTGATAACGGTAATGGTGGTGTTGGAAGGCGTTGCTGGTGGACGGGGTGTGGTGGCGGCAATAACGGTGGTGAAAGGCGGTAGAAGTGGTGGTGGTAGAAGGCGTTGTGGGTGGATATGGTGGAAGCCGGTGGCAGTGGCGGCGGCGGCAAAAGTCGGTGGAGGTGGCGGAAGGTCGCTGCGGTGGTGATTGAGAGAGCAGTGTGGTGGTAGAGGTGGCAACCACGATGGCAGTGGTACGAAGGAGTGGTGGTGTTTTTTTTTTAAAAAAAAAATTTTGATTTGGAAATGGAATTATCAGAATTTTCAGTTCCACTCAACAGTCAACACCCACCTTTATCTCTCAACAATAAATCGTATATACACTAATAAATATATATATATATATATATATATATATATATCCACCTTAAAACGTTGAATGATTCAATTTCGTCGAATATTAATAGATATTTATCTATATATCCAAATCATATATTTTTTATTTTTTTTATTTTTAAACACATGATCCAAATCATATGGCATATGGGTACCCTACCTTTTACCCTAGTAGAGATCTCTAATATCTATCGTCATGATACAGTGCTATATATATTGAGAGAGTTATATAGCTTTATACGTAGAGTATAGAATTAGAGGTCTTTGTACTAATTTTTTCCGACCAGACACAATGATCGAAGATTCGAATCTAATGCTCTATAAGTTCTAAGAATGTCCACGCCAGTTTGTCATGGATAGTGCTTGGAATCCAATTTGGAATTAAATAAATTGAATTAAAAAAAGTCAAATTTAAAAAAAAAAAAAAAAAAAATTGCACCGATTTGGATTACAGATTAGGGCTCTCAGTGAATTACATTTCTTTTTTTAAGGGAGTGATATTGAACTTTAGGGCCAATATTGTCTTTTCACACTCGACAAGAGCAGACAGTCATTTTGAAGTCGCCAAATCTCAAGGTAGGAAGTCAGAAAGCATCACACTTCACCTATTGTGATGCATCGAACACCTAAGGTGCCGTGTCAGACATAAATTGTGTGTCGGATAAAGAAAAATACTTACTATTTATTTTGTACACTTTCAACATATAATAAGTAATTTTGTAATTATTTTTTTAAATAATAGGATTCAATACAATTAAAAATATATTATGAGTTAAGTAAAAAAAAAAAACATAAAATTTTAAAAATAAAAATAACAAACATTTAGCTCTAAGATTTAAATTAGTAAGTTCAAAGATAAAATGAGTGAAAAATATTATTTAATATATAATAATATATATTTTTTGTACTCCTGGCGCAATTTTTTGTATTTTTCTTTGTAAATTTGCCGTATATTGAGTAATAACTACCAAAAAAAATGTTTTAATTGTGTATAATTTGACAAAGCAGAATAATTTAACTTTAAGTTCAGACCAAAATTTGACCCTGAAACTGTGTTCTCTCTCTGCTGCAGTTTTCTTTTGAAAAAGAATGAGTGAACAAATCAAGGGCTGGCCGCCACATCAAAATATTGACATTGAGGCAGGAGGCAGCAGCTTCCGCACCGTTGGTGACCACGATGAGATTTCTTCTTGCCCTTTCGACATTTTCAGGACAAAGTATGCCACACGCGACCGGTTAAAAAGATGGAGGGTATGTTTAATTTCATTATAAATTTTTATTTTTCTATAGGGCTGTTTTTGTGATGTGTGTCATTTTAAATTAACATAGGGATAATAATGTGAATATAATGTTACTCCGTATTTTGTTTGACCTCCTTGATTACAATAGGAAACAAGTAGTCCGTTGTTGAATATTCTCACGTGGGTGGTACTTACCAAGAAACTCAGCACAATAATTTGGAAGTACTTGAACTCCCGCGCTAGATTCGCCTTGGGCAAAAACGACCCCCACGCTTAATCTTTTACACTATATGGTTCTTAACTAATTATATTTGTTAAAATACTCTATTTTTGTAGGTGGTGTAATCTTGTTAATATTAAGTTATAATGCAATTTTAAAAAAGTAAATAAAAATACATATGATTGCATTATATTCTTAAGATCAGAATAGAGTCATTTTTAATTGTCCTATCCCCACAAATAGAGCCGTTGAAGAGACCCAATAGGAGAAGACAAGTGTTGAATATCAACAATCTCTTTATTTTCTACAGAACCTACGGACAATGATATCAATAAAATATTCAATGACTCATATGTCTGTCATGCAACAAAGTGGGGTTGGGACAGGATCCCATTTTAAGCACAGCTCTCCCATATTTATAAAAAACTGTTTATTAAACGCGCAAGGAGGGATGGGTTTAGGAGATTATTTTTGTAATAGTATTAGAATTTTGTAATTGTATTGGAATGAAGATAAATAATAAAATAAAATTTTAACTATAGTAATAATTATTTATTCTTATGTAAATAGAACAATATTCAAATTTTTAATTAGGATTTATGATTTAATATTATTGTAAGAACATCATAATAATAAGTAAAGATTCTCAAATAAAAAAAATTAAATATAAAATATATTATAAGGACAAAAGTATAATTTAGTAGTATAAATAAATAAATAAATATATATATATATATATATGTGTGTGTGTGTGTACACGTGTCCCAAAACTAATTTTTAATCTTAATTCTCATGCTCGCCCTTAATAGCTTTTAACTACCCTATAACATCTCTACAGGAGGAAAGGCCAATAGCCCACGAATATGGTGTCATCCCTAATCATTAAGTATACGAACTAATGAAAATTCTTTGTTTTTCTTGATAAACAAGAAATAACAAATCAGCATTGGTTGGGTAATGTATTCCCAATGTTAGGGGATTGAATACTTTCTCATCCGTATTCGTTGTGTTTTTAATAGAAAAAATTATGAATACATAAACTCAGGGACTCCATTTTACGATCACATTAAGTCAGATACAACTTGTGCAGGATGAAGATGAATTTGTGAGCTAATTTTTTTTCACCTCTTGTCTTACAAATGTTTATTACTATGATTAACATGAACAAAAAAAGTTTAAAATTTGTTACCACTTCTACCAATCAAACTGCCTTCCGTGTAGGACATGAAACGATGAAAAAAAAAAAACGCCAAATTTGGCGGTTGAAAAAAAATATATAAAAAATTGTAAAGTATTAGAAATTTTTTTTTTTTTAGGGTAAATTGCACTCACAAGCTTTTTCTCACACAGCCGACAATCAATGCACTTATTTACATTGATATCCTTGAGATTTCAAAATCATATTTATTTTTGATTATTTTATTAAGTTAATTTACAATCTATCAAACCTATTAATGGACAAACCACCTTAATCCACTCCATATATTTCTTCTCTGTAATCCCCCCTCTCTCAACCACCACCAACACGCACATGCAACCACAACCACCACCACCGCAGCCACTAATAAAAAAACAAGCCAAACCCAAAAAAAAAAAAAAACACATAACTCACTCTCTCTGTTCGATTCTCTCTTCCAAAAAAGACAACCTTTTTTCTTTTTTATTCACCACCAACTACGGCCTACACCCACGCCGCCGCCTCATCCCACCGGAAATACACAGAAAGGGTATGAGAAAGAAAGGGATTGGAGATCACGACTATCTCTAATCATCATCCAACCAATAATTTCATCTCAATTGCTTGGAAGCGCACTACCGAAAATTTCGCTGCTTCAAATCATTCCCGACGACAACATCGCACAACAGGTCCAACCTAGTGACTTCCTTTGCCTTTGCCTTTGCCTTTGCCGTCGATATCCCCAGCTAAGTCATTTCAAACCCCAAGACCACAACGTTGGTCCCAAGTGACCTCTGTAGGGGTTCTTTTTGATCAAACAATAAAATATCTTCATAATTGGAATATAGGACATAAAATGTGAAGGAAACAGAGGAGATGCTTAGTGTAGGAGGAGGAGAAGAAGACCAACTAACAAGATTTTTGATGGTGGTATAGTAAGTATACAGATTCTTATGACAGCTCCTTCTTCTGAGGGTTGGTTTATTCTTTCATAAGACAATGCTATTTATAGGCCCGGATTCCATTGGTCATTATCTAATGGTCTCCTCCATGCATGGTTTCTCACATGCATCACCTCCAATCTAGATTTCATGGGTAATCCCGGAGGTTTAAGAGTCTGAAGGGTCTAATCCCCTCATCGAGCCTTGCATTACATTGCTGTGTCATTCCTCCATTAATCAAGGGCATTAAATGTTGCTTGGCCGCCGGTTGGTGAACCTGACACAGATTCAAATGTGATTTTAAGGTTTGCTGTCATAATATGTATAATTCCATCATCTTGTTAATTGGGCCTTGCTAAGAGCGAAGGCACCTCTTGACTTCTCATCCACTAATCCAAGATCCTCCTAAGTTACCCAAATTTAGATCCTTTATAGCTGCGAAGATCCTACCTTCTCTTCGCGCTTATGTGTGAACTTTGCCAGCGAGCCCCTTAAGGCTCTGTTCTTTCGCGATGATGTTACAGGCTTAAAGTGCTCGAGGATTGGTCCTCCGAGACTTGGTGGGCCTGGCTTGAGGCCAGGCTTAGAGTGCTTGAGAGTTAGCTTCTCGAGGTTTGATGGGCCTAGCTCGATGCCAAGGCTTAGGGTGCTCGAGGGTTAGCTTCTCGAGACTTGATGGGCCTGGCTCGATGCCAGGGCTTAGGGTGCTCGAGGGTTAGTTTCTCGAAGCTTGATGGGCCTGTAGCGATGCTAAGGCTTAGAGTGCTCAAGGTTAGACTCTTGAGGCTTGATGGGCCTGGAGCAATACCAGGGCTTAGAGTGCTCGAGGGTTAGCTTCTCGAGGCTTAATGGCCTGTAGCGATGCCAGGACTTACTATGCTCAAGGTTAGACTCTTGAGGCTTGATGGGTCTGGAGTAATGCCAGGACTTAATATGCTTGATAATTGGTCTCTTAAGACTTTTAACTTTTCAAATTGCCACGGGGGATTTGGTTGGGATCGTGTTGACTTGTCAACATGCTATGTCAGCTTTCAATAGATGACACCCACAACCTCTTTTGCCTTTGTCGTCAACAGTACGGGTAAAACTGTTGCTAGATTAGAGCTTCGTTGAGAAGAAGTTGATGGAGAAGCTAAATATCACCGCTCATGATGGCCCGAGCAAGTTATTGGACCACCCGCTTTAAGTTTTGAAGTCATTTGAGCGGTTCGCCATCAATGGAGAGCTGAACTTGGACCTAACGTACTTCGATCTGATGGCTTATTCTTCTCTCTGGTTTGCGGCCCGCTGTTGGAACTTGGACTTGTTGTTGAACCGACTGGGTCTGAAGAACCAGGAGTGGTAAAGCTGTCCATTCCTTGATTCTCGCAGCGTTCATGTCTCGTTTGGGTTCACGGCGAAGATACAGTTGGCGACGACGGTGTAAAGGTGTTCATAACCCCGATCAAAGAGAATTTGTAGTGGTTCAAGGTCTGCCACAACAAAGCATGGTTGTGGCATTTAGGACAGTGGTGGTGTGTATAAATGTATTGTGTATATATCTGCATGTTATGATATTTTGGAGAAAGAATGAAAAATGGAAGTTATTTTGGTCCTTCAAAATTTAGTTTACAAATTTATACTTTTTATGTATTATTTGACCAAGTTAAAAGGTTAAATGATCATTTTTTTGTTTTTTTGGATGTAAGAGGTCCAGAGGGGTGTGTACGTAAATAGTACAAAGGGCATTGAGTGATATTGACAAAAAATTCAGAAAATATGAGAGTAATTTATTCATTTTTTAAGACAATAGGACGTTTCTTTAACTTTGAAAGAAAATAATAGAAAAGCGTTATCAGATAATCTTTTATAATTTTTATATTTATCTAAAAACAGATATTTTTATAATTAAATTTCTAAATAATCAGTTTTTACAATTTTCTGTTTTGTTAATTTATCCATTTTTTAAGACAATAGGACGTTTCTTTAACTATGAAAGAAAATAATACAAAAGCGATATCAGATAATCTTTTATAATTTTTATATTTATCTAAAAACAGATATTTTTATAATTAAATTTCTAAATAATCAGTTTTTACAATTTTCTGTTTTGTTTCATAGTTACTTATATTTTTAAAAATTCAAGACTTTGACTCGGTAAAATGGACAATTTTCCCTAATTACACATCTTCTGCTCCGTCCGGCGACCTCCAACGCCGTTCTTGTCGGCGCGGTCATGTGAAGTTCTGGTTCACCATGACGGCGCTTTTGAGGTCGTGGGCGTGCTCGGAAAGCGATACTTGTTAGGATACTCATTGAGATCGTCAAGGGTTTCATCAATTGTCTCGAGACAATCGTGAAGCGTGGTCTTTTCGCCCTTCGTGAGGTTCTTCAAAGTATGAGCTTCTGTATTCTGAAGAAGTTGTGCTCTACGGCGGTGATGATGGCGATGGTTATATGGCGGATAAGCATAATTCGGGGTAGAATGTGGAGCTACACGAGGATTTGACAATGGAATGAGTTGGAGAGGCTTCGATGTCTTCGGCATCGGAGTTTTTCAACAATGCCAATCAAGGCGACGACGAGGAGGACGGATGGAAGGAACTGGGTGATTTAAGTGAGGATAGAGAATGGGAAGGAAAGGGCGACGAGATGTTTGGATATGGTAGGGGTTTTTATCAGTAGTGAGCGGAAGGAGTGTTTCATGTCTTGTTATTGATTCAGTGATTTCTTCATGCAAATTTAAATACTTTTCAAGCCATGCAATTAGGTGAAATGCGCACTCTTGCTTTCTTTTGCATTTTATTTGCCTAGGTTTGCAAGAATTGACTATTATATTGCTATATTGAATTGATGGGAAGCCATTAAAATTCTATATTAGCCTATATTGAATTGATGGGAAGCACCATTAAAATTCTCTATTAAGCTGCTGGCCCACTTTCATTGATTAATTTCTATGGTACTTTGATGCCAGGCGTAAAGATCATATAGTATGCACTTCAAATGCCTTCCAAAACTCTGTGGGAACCCTTGCCATTTTATTCTTGGAACTACTATTATAATGTGAATGTCAATGAATTGCATTATTTGAGATGCCATTAACATTTCAGCCTCGACAAGTTGATACTAAGTCGTCTTGTTTGGGGACATCACACAATTCACGTAGATTTCAAATTCCTTAGCTGCTAGATTTGCTTACTTAGCATCAATGTGTTTTTTTTGGTATCAATGTGGTCCTCTGGAGTCATATTTGCTATTCTATTAAGTGAAAACTCCATGTCTTTTTTTTTTTTCCTAATTTTTCGGCATGTCTTTTTCTAAAATGATGCATGCTTTGCAATGTGAGAGATACTCTATTAATATCAGAAGAGATTGTGAGAAACAATTTAATTCATAGAAGAAAATGTATGATTAAGTTTAGGAATATGCACAGTGTAGTCCACCATCTAGTTCCATATCTTGGTGGTAGATTACATTCACAAAACTTAGTTAGTTCATCTAGGTGATTTAGTTTGGTGAAACTTGTTAATCTTTAATTTTCTACTTGTATGCCTAGTTTTAGATGCGTGCTGCTGATGTACAGCGTACACGACTCTCAAATTTGTAAAGCATATGATAGCGACCAGATGTCTCTGATTCCATTATTTAGGCATGTAAGTTTTGGCACTAGTTATGTAGCTGTTATTATGCCAGAAAAGCCTAATCTACTTGTATTTATCTTGTATTTCTTATTTCTTATTTGTTTTTATAAACAGAATTTTTTTTCATGCTAATTTGTTCATTTTGTTGCTATCTAATATAGCCCTAATTTTTGGACTAACTGAAATGAATGCTCTCTTTTTTAGCAAGTGGAGCTTGTGTTAAATGCTTCTCGTCGATTTCGATATACCTTGGAATTGAATAAGGAAGAAGAGAAGCAACAAACAATAAGGAAGATTAGAGCACATGCAAAAGTCATACGAGTAATATTGTCTGTAAATGAATTTCCTTAAATATTTTTAGTTATTTGATCAAATTTTTAATCTATGATTCTTGCTCTGTTAGGCGGTTTATCTTTTCCAAGCAGCTGAGAAACAAGTAAATGGTACTGCCCTTTCTTTCCTTTCTTGTGTTTAATTTTCTCCAATTTTTATCTAATTACCTACAATGTGGCATGGTAAGTGTAGGATTCGGAAAACAATAGGTTGTCTTTACCCTTCAATAGCATTTCCTTACTAGAATGGTATTCTTATTTGAGTAATTCTTTCTTTATATATCTGTTTGCGTTACTGATAGGAAAAGGATATGCATTTTTTTTTTTCAATTATGGTCTTTAACCTTTCTATGCTTTATTGATTTCCCTTTTTGGCTTCAATTAACTTTTTCAATAAACTTTAACTCTTACTTATTCACAACCCTTGAGTTTCTGCAACTTCAAACTCGTTTGTTTGTATTGAATCAATTACTTCTTACCTATGTTGGACCTATTCTCTGGTTTCCTCTGTTTTTTTATTGTCTTAGCTCTATTATATTTGAATTTGGATTTACCCAGGACCCTTAAGGTTATGCAACTCTCTAAAATTGCTGATTCACATTGGGCCAAAAATTTGCACCCCTGTGAACCTCTATCTCCATTTATTATTATTAATATTTTTTGGTGTGTTTTTTGATTGTTCAAAGCATGTCAATAGACTCAATACTGCTATTCATTCTTTAGTTAGTCCTAGAAATATTTTAATAGTGAGTACTCTTAAATTGCTGTCATTTTTATTTGATTGCCAAATATTGTTGCATAACATTGTTTTAAAAGCTAAGTGGAATGGTGAACCAATTTTTGTAACTGACCGTAATAGTTGGGAAAAGGCTTTGCTTAATTGATAAAGGAGGCCGATTATTTGGATGATCTGTGTGGTCCAATTAGATAGTTAGTGTTGAAAGAGTACGGAAATTTGAAGTTTTGTGAAAAGTTAATTACGTTTTAGAAATCGAATATAATTCTGTTGCAATGTTTTTGATATTGAATTCTTTCGGCACAAAAGAACAGATGTGTTTTTACGTATATATTTCTAGAAACTTCAAGCAAATTTTGCCTTCACATACAATTGTGTGTATTTCACTAAATATTATGTTATTTACTACTTCTAATCTTTTTGAATAGAAAACAACTTGGTGTAGTTGTCGGGCTGTTGAGGCTGATCCTCTAAAATATACTGTCACATGATTTTTAGATGTAACAAGGTCACATTTTGCTTCCATTTATGATGGAAATCTTAAAGCATCGTCTTATGGAGCTTCTAATCAGTCTATTGTCTTTTCCTATGACTATAAACATGTTAGTTGCTTACATGCTTCTGTGGATTTACTTGGTTCATCTTGGTATCAGGAACTCCAAAGTTACCTCCAATTCCAACCGGTCATTATGATATTGGACAAGAGGCACTTGCATCATTGACAAGAAAACATGATTTGTCCGCTTTGCAGCAATATGGAGGGGCAAGTCTAATTGCAGCTCATTTATATATGTGTATTGTAAGTTTTCTTTATACTAATTGTCCTTTAGTTCTAGATCATCATTCTGCATCCTGGCTGCGTTTCTACATCAGGTAAAAGGACTGGAAGATAAGTTAAAGACAAATCTAGAAAAGGGAATCCCTGGTCATGACGATGATATATTAGAGAGAAAAGAAGTATTTGGATCCAACACATATCCTCGGGAAAAAGGACGGAGTTTTTGGGTATGTATTGCAATTAATTTTGACTTTTGGGCATTATCTTCTTCCTACTGATTTTTTAATTAAGTAATATGTGCCATCTTTTTGTAATGGAAAAAAGGTACAATGAAATTCATTTTGCTGTTAAATGTTCTGTAGAGGTTTCTTTGGGAAGCTTGCCATGATACAACCCTGATTATTTTGATGATTGCCGGAGCTGTTTCTTTAGGGCTTGGTGTAAAGACACAGGTGAGATGAAGTCGAGATTAGTCATTACGAGTATTTATTGTTGTAGTATGTTATGTCCTAGAGTTGCCTTCATCATGGTGTTGCCTGTGGATTGTGCATAAATTGTAAAGTTTGGCCCTTTGCAATTCCTTACAAAACCACCATACAATTAATTTGTTACATCACTCAAAAAATTGAATTCATTTAAGACAAGACCATTTAATCTCTTAACATATTTACATGCACCACACTTGCTATTTCCTACTTGCTAAAATATTCCCACTACCGATATAAGTATACAAGATTTTGGGTTTTGGCTTACTCAAACTGAGAGTCAAGAGCTATATTTATATACAAGAATAGGGTACAAAGAAAGAAAACCAAATCAAAGAAAAATAGGAAATATGCCAAAATCTACTTGATCCCATGATAATAGGGATCTTACGTAAAACACCTAGCTGAAAACAACTAATAAAAAAAAATAATAATACAGATATTTCAACACTCTCCCTCAAGCTGGGCTGAAGATCTTAATCAAGCCCAGCTTGGTAATCGAGGAATGAAGCAAAGATGGACCAACAGATTTGGTGAACACATTTGCCGATTGATTAGAGGACCGAACAAAGCACGGCTTGATAATTCCTGAACGAACCTTCTCTATGATAAAACAAATGTCCACCTCTAATCAAGTTTAGTCCTCTCATGAAGAACAAAATCTGAAGCAAGCATGATGGCTGACTTATTTTTACAGAACAAGTCTGAGGATTGTTTTTCACTTAGCCCTAGCTCCTCCAAGAAAGATCGAAGCCAGAGAATCTCACAAGTACCCTGGCTATGGCACGATACTTAGCCTCTGCTGAAGATCTCGAAACTACAGGTTGCTTCTTACTTTTCCAGGATATAAAATGATTTCCATAGAAAGTACAGAAGCCAGATGTAAGGTGGGTTCCGGCCGAATCAGTGGGATAGAGGTTTCACCGGAAGCGGCCGTCAGTCTTTTTTGCAGAGTTGGGATCAGAGAAGGCATCGCGGTGAGATTCACGTGCAGCATACGCGCGGGTGGGGGAGGAACCTTATCCATACACGTGGTTGGCGTCCAGGACATGGCCGTTATAAGACTAATCCAGCTGTTCCCACGATCTTTTCAAATTCTGCTCTAAATTCAGTTTCATTCGCTTGGGCTAGGAAGGGTCCAAAGCCTTCTCGTGATGATGGGCCTGGTCTTGGGCCGCGGAGTGGGGCTTCGGTTGTTAAAGGGACTAAGGAGGTTTCTAAATTTTCTGGTGGGCTGAGTGAGGGGACTAAGGTTTGTGGGTTGGATGGAGGTCTTATTTCTCAGTCACTTAATAATGTTTCTGTTGACGGGATTTCTGGGTCGACGAGTGGGCTGGACTCAGTCCCTTCTTGCTCTGGGGTTGCGTTGAGCAACAGATTTGGGCTGTTAGCTTTGTCTTCCTCAGTGGACGGAAGATGCTCTCAGCCATCTGGTTCTCTCAGCGCGAGCGTCAGAGAGGAACGGCGAGGTAAGTCTGCGCATTACCATCGTCTGTCTAAGAAGAAAGTCCTCCTTCCTGCGCTTCGTAAGAGGTGGAGTCGAAATGGGTGTTGTCTTCGCAACTGGGTTCTGATCCGGGTAAGTCAATAGCTTTTTCTGGGTCTTCTTCTCTCCGTGATTTCTCTTCTTCCCCTTCTCCTTCTGTTGGGGGTTCGAGTAGTTCGTTGGGGTTGGAGAAGGGTGGGGTGGTCACTGTGTCCAATTCCTTGGCTCCGGTTGGTAAAAGTGACTCGGTGTTTGAGTCAGATGTTGGTCACGACGGCGGATCTGCGAATGGGCTTGGCCTCGCTCGTTTTTCAGAGTTTTTTGGTGAGGGTGTTACGGTCTGCGTGGGACGGAATGTTAGGGTGAAGATTAATGAGGCTTCTGCCACTGTTCTGTTGAAGGAGATTCGGGATCTTTTGGCATCCAAATCTGTCCAGTTTGAGGAGGAACTTGATTCACTGTTGACTGATTGCTCCCTTTCCTCTTCTGTCCTTGATGATTGTGAGGGTGATGCTGGCTCTGCACATGATGGGGATTTGGGTTTAGTTTAATGGAATAACATTGAGCAAGCAGTGAACTTGGCTGTCCCTTTGGCTGTTGTTCGTCCGGAGGAGGATTGGATGAGAGGTTCTTTTGTTTCTGAAGAGGTGAATGATGTGGAGGAGGAGTGGGTGAGGGAGAATGGGATGGAAGTGGGCTCACTGCTGGGAGTTTCTTTCGAGGGCAGGGAGGATGAGGCAATGCAGTTGTTCCCGGGAGTTCTCAATTCTCAACTCAGGGAGAGGGTGGGAGGCAGGGACAGAAGTCAGGAAGGGGTGGGTGATTCGGTGTTCCATAATCCTACTGGTTTTATCACTTACGAAAGGAGGAACAGGGGATCCAGGGAGAGTGATGGTGGTAGGAGGGGTGGTTTCTCTAATTCTGTTGTTTTCCCATGAAGCTACAAATTCTTTCATGGAATGTCTGGGGTCTTAATGACTCGGTCAGAAGAAAAGTGGTGAAGTCGGTCATTCGTAAAGGGGGAGGTCATGTGGTGTGTTTGCAAGAAACCAAACTCGCTTCGACGTCGGATAGGTTGGTGCGTAGTCTTTGGGTTGGAAGATTTGTGGAGTGGGTTGTTTTGGATGCTGTTGGCTCTTTGGGTGGCATTTTGATCATGTGGGATAACAGATGGGTGTCTAAGGTGGATTCTCATGTTGGGAGATTCTCTGTCTCCTGCGTGTTTTCTTTGGTGGAGGATGGTTTTCCTTGGGTTTTTTCTGGTGTTTACGGGCCTACAGAGGATAGTATGCGTCATTTGCTTTGGGAGGAATTGGGGGAGGTTCGAAGGAGATGGTTGCTTCCCTGGTGTGTTGGAGGGGATTTCAATATTGTTCGATCTCCTTTCGAGAGATCGACGGGGGGTAGATGGACTTCTGATATGGAGGTTTTCTCGGATTTCATTGATGAGTTTAGATTGATTGATCTGCCTCTGGAGGGTGAGCCTTTTACCTGGTCTAGTGGACGCTCTCCCCCTACTCTCTCTCGGCTTGACAGGTTCCTTGTGTCCGGGGAGTGGGAGGAGAAATTTTCTGATGTTGTGCAAGCTACTTTGGCCCGTCCTATCTCTGACCATGTCCCGTTGATGCTGGATTGTGGTAGGTTGCGGAGTAAACGCTCTCCATTTCGTTTTGAGAATATGTGGCTTCGGGATGAGGGTTTCTGGAAAGGGTCCGATCTTGGTGGGCGGGGTTTGGGGTGATTGGCACCCCAAGTCATTTGCTGGCAGGTCATTTGCGTCGTTTGAAGGGAAGTATTAAGATTTGGAACAAAGAAGTCTTTGGGAATCTTGTGTGAAGGAAAAATCGGGTTCTAGTTGAGATCGCTGATATTGATAGGATGGAGGGTCAAGGGGATTTGGCTGACGCTTTGAAAGTTAGGAGGGCGGAGTGTAAGGCGGAGTTTGCTGAGATTGCGATCATGGAGGAGATCTCGTGGAGACAAAAGTCTAGAGCTTTGTGGCTTAAGGAGGGGGATAGTAAACACGAAATTTTTTCACAGATTGGCCAATGCTCATAAAAGGGGCAACCATATTGGGAGGATTCAGGTGGAAGGGGAGCTTCTATGCAAGGAGGAGGATATTTGCAAGGGCATCTCAGAGTTCTACGAGAAGTTGTTCACTGATACTGTTGAGTGGAGACCCTTGCTTGAGGGGCTTCAGTTTGCCTCTATTTATAGTGAGGAGTGCTCGGGTCTTGAGGAACCTTTCTCTGAAGAGGAAGTTCTTTCTGCTTTGAAGAGTTGTAACGGGGATAAAGCCCCAGGTCCCGACGGTTTTACCATGAGATTTCTTTTGGAGTGCTGGGAGGTGGTTAGAGGTGAGATGATGGGTTCATTTCATGCTTTCCATGCTCAGGGTTCGTTTGAGAAGAGTTTGATTGCCACTTTCATTTCTCTCATTCCGAAGAAAGGAGGGGCGATGGATATTAGGGATTTTTGCCCTATTAGCCTAGTGGGGTGTTTCTACAAGTTGATTGCCAAGGTTCTTGCTTCTAGGTTGCGGAAAGTCCTAGATGGTGTCATTTCTGATTCTCAGAATGCTTTTGTGGGAGGTCGTCAGATTTTGGACTCAGTTCTTATTGCTAGTGAATGTGTGGACTCCCGATTACGCGGTGGGTCCCGGGAGTTTTGTGTAAGCTTGCCCTGGAGAAGGCTTACGACCATGTGAATTGGAACTTCCTTCTTTACCTGATGAAGAGGATGGGGTTTGGTGATCGGTGGAGGAGATGGATTCATTTTTGTATTTCCAGTGCTCGCTTCTCGATTCTTGTGAATGGTGCTCCTATCGGTTTTTGCTCTAGCTCGAGGGGTTTAGGACAAGGGGATCCGCTTTCTCCTTTCTTGTTCCTGTTTGTGATGGAGGCCCTCAGCATATTGATGAGTAAGGCTATTGAGTTAGGGTTTCTGAGAGGCTTTCAAGTGGGCAAGGATGCTGCTCCCCAGTTGGAGGTCTCCCATTTAATGTTTGCCGATGACACTTTGGTTCTTTGTGATGCGAATGTGTCCCAGCTTAGATATTTGAGGTGTGTCCTGATTTGGTTCCAAGTTGTTTCTGGCCTTAAGGTGAATGTGGGCAAAAGCGTTTTGGTGCCGGTGGGAGAGGTCCCTGAGATTGGGTTTTTGGCTGATATTCTTGGTTGTCGTACTGATTCCTTTCCTATCTCTTACTTAGGGATGCCAGTTGAGATTAGTCATTATTAGTATTTATTGTTGTAGTATGTTATTTCCTAGAGTTGACTTCATCATGGTGTTGCCTGTGGATTGTGCATAATGGTAACGTTAGGCCCCTTGCAATTCCTTTATATTAAGCATTAATTTGTATTATTATGATCTGAGCTACCTAATTGCAATTTTTTTGGATCTCCAGTCATAGCACGTAATTTTTGTTGTATTCCAATATTTACTGTGGGATTGGATGCAGAGAAGTTTTTCCCTTTTACAGCTTAAACAAAGTCCTATATATTCTGTAAGATCTGTTGTGTGCGAGAAGTTCATCTGGTTTCTCATTCGGCAAATACTTGTCTCATTTCTTGTTTCACTTTTGCATACTTGTAGAAGATAGGCAAAAGACTTGGGTGTATGTCGAAAATTTTCTTTATATGCTTAGTCGTTTTAATTAGCTTTTAGGTCTAAAGGTTGACAGAATGGAGTGCAAATTTTAGCAACTTTTGGAAAGCTCATAAGCAGAAGGCTTAAATTGGATTTAATTTGGGTATGCATATGGTGGGGACCCGGTTTGACCATTATACTTATAAATTCTTAATAACTCAATTAAAGTGCTTAGAGAATCATGGTTTTGGTTCAAGAACTCATGTGATACGTCCCTTAAGTTACTGGATTTGGTGTATTATTCCACTGAGAATCTATTTCATTTGAATGTGATTAGTAGAACTTGAATCATAATATTGGTTGCGTCTCAACTTGTGAGCTAAAAATTTCGATGCTAAGAGGATTTTTGATTACTTGATATTTCTTCGTATTTTTCCCACATCCAGTGGATTTTCATAGATGTTTTGCTGATAGTTTTAATGGATGTTTTCAATTTATATCATGTAACATCCTTTTCACTTTTATTATTTGGTTTGGCAGCATGGATCTTTTAATGTCTCATAATGTGAGCAGGAATCCTTGAACAACTCACCAAAGAAAACATTTTTATTGAAGCTCGGATAGTCTGCTATTTGTATTGTTTCTTTTCTTCTGTGGTATTATCATTTACCTTCCTGCTACAGAATCATACAGAGTCACATTGTTACAGTGGTGTTGGATCTTGGAACTTCTTTAAAGTCTGACAATGATATTAGTTGGTACATATATATATTTTTTTGATAAGTGATATTAGTTGGTACACACACATATATATATATTCTTCTTTTCTCCATATTTAAGAGCAAAACAGAACTGTACAAAGACAAAAAGCCCAAACAGAAATGCTGGATATTGCTTTACTTAAATCTCTGAACTAGTCAGTCAGTTATGAGTTAGCATTGGTAAACATCCGTTTAGGAGCTTCCAACCTTGTATTTTATGAGTTATTATTCATAATCTGTTGTACAATTTTTTCTCTATTTTTAGCCCACTCTATTATGCAAGGTTACTTCTTTGTAAAATTTAAACCATAGTTCTTGACTATTCTTTTCTTTCGTTTTTCCCCTTAAAATTAATATCGGTTCATGTCTCTGAATTAAGTATTCCCTTGTATGGTATTAAGGAAGGATGGTACGATGGAGGGAGTATCACATTAGCGGTCATCATTGTTATAATCATTACAGGTATTGATCATGTTCATTGGAATATTTATTTACTTTGTGTTGTTTTCCACGTGTACGTTTATCCAGATTCTTCTGTGCTTCGACCTTGTTGACCTTTGGTATGTGGGTAATTTATATTGGATTGAATAATGAGATTCATAATCATATTGATAGTGAGGTTTGTGCAGTTATAGTTGGTTTGATTTGTATGCATTATTGTCCATCTTCATCACTTTTGGCTAAAGAATTATGACACATTAAGGCATAACAGGTGTAATGTCTACTATTCATAACTTTAAAAAAATAATAATAATTGTCCACCATACATTGAGTCCTTGTAACGCAACAGTTAAGAGTCAGCTACATATGCTAGCAGTCACTTTATAAAGGTTCATCATCATAATTGTCTAACCTTAACTGGTTGACGAGCGTTGTTATCATGGGGTGCTGTTCATGGTCCCAAAATAGTTACATTTTTATTCCAAAAAATCTATCCTACAACCTTTAATTAACCAAAACCAGTTTGAAAATCTAGCTACCTGTCACTTCGAAATCCTACATCCAAGCCATTCTGATCCTTTCCAGTTGAAATATTTCCAATCTTATTATCCTCTTTTTTAGCCCTAAACTTAAAAAATGTTGGCATCTTTTTGCAGCATGAACCTAACAGGAGGTAGCATTATTTTATGTTTTCTAGTTCTTTCCTACATCCCCTGCTGGCTGTCCCGTACAATGGAGTTTTTTTTTTTTTTTTTGATAAGTAAAAATGTATTAGATAGCGTTCAAAAGGGGAACGCGTCCCAAGAGCTGTACAAGAAACAAGAACAAAAGGAAACAAAAGGAAGACCTATGGACCCAAAGACCCCAAAAAGTCCATAATCTCCTCAACCGAAGAACAATCTCTCCCCATACCCCAACTAAAAAGAGAGCAAATAATAGAGTACTTCAAATACAATGGAGTTTGTATGCTCATTGAACTCCTCTCACCCTCACGCTATGCTCTTCCAAAGGTCTACTGCATGCGTTATTGTAACTTTCTTCGAAGTTCACCCACCCGTATTGCTCCAGTACTTCCCTTCCACTACACTACCCCATGTCTTTTCTTATCTTTTCTTAACTTTATATTTTGCTGGCTGTATATTATTTGTTTGTGTACTAACCTAGTATATTTTCTGTATGTATTTTGTTTACGGGAATACTGAAATTGGCATTCTACAGTTATGCTTATTTTGGTTTGTTTTGTTATTGATAAACATCAGTTTTCTACAGAATATTTGTCATGTGTGATTGGTAGTTCAAGTTGAGGGGCTGTCATCTTTGGTTGTCATATAGACTCTCCAGAAAAGAATTGGCTTTCACAAAATACAGCTATCATTGCATATTTGATTCGTTATCAGTTATCCTTGGTGATGCCATTAAAAACGTGTTTCCCATGATTGCATCTTGAGTTGTATTGGTCAATTGATGATGATTTACTGGTTCACAGCTGGGCGCATAAATCTGGCTCTTTCTAATTGCCATCTTTGATGTATTTAATGGATGTTCTGTATCATGCTATGTCATGCATTTGCTTAACTATTGGTTGTAATGAAAAACAAAAACATTGTTTCATTGTACTGAATGCCATATTAGTTTCTTAACTTCTTTCATTATTTATTTATTTTTTATCCTGAAGCTACAAGTAATTATAGAGAATACCGTCAATTCCAAGCTTTAAGCAAGGAGAAGCAGAATATGCACTCGGAGGTGCGTCTTATGCAGTTTGGCAATGTCATTGACCTACAATGTTTTTCTTTTCCTCACCGTTGAAGATATGCATACACAGGTCAATAGAGGTGGTAGAAGAGTTGAGGTTTCAATATTTGATCTTGTTGTTGGCGATGTGGTGCATCTTAAAACTGGTGATCAGGTGAATGGCATAAATTCATATTTTCACTGTGTTTGACCCTTGCATTTCCAATGCTTTTACTAACTTTTGTACTTCAATTCTACCCCAGGTACCTACAGATGGAATTTTAATTTTTGGTCACTCTCTTGCAATTGATGAATTGAGCATGACTGGGGGGAGCAAGATTGTAAGCGTTCTATCCTAGTATATTGTTCTGTATTTTTGTTTCCCTAATTCACTAGCATGATCTCCTTCTTGGTAGGTTGACAAGCATGCGAAGGCACCATTTCTAATGTCTGGCTACAAAGTTGCATATGGCTATGGCTTTATGCTGGTAAAATTTCAATCTATATTATTTTATATTTTTGGTTGTGGATGTAATTTTCAATCTATATCAGTTAAAATAGCATCTATGCAATGCATGCTAATGACATGGATGACAAAGTTAAATTAGGTATTAAAATTATTTTAATGTTCAATTGTAGTTTCTATGTTTTGTGTAGCTTGCTTCATTTGCTATAATATGCTAACTTATGTGTTTTCATTATTTTTAGGTAACAAGTGTTGGAATAAATACAGAATGGGGGTTGCGAATGGCAAGTCTTTCAGAAGATACTGGTGAAGAAACACCATTGCAGGTTCATCTATTTAAATATGCAACCTTCTCTAAATGGTAAAACTGGAGCTTGTCTCTACACTTTATCTTTGAGTGACTGGTTAGAAAAGACTATTTGTGAATGACTTGTGCTAGGTACGTTTAAATGGAGTTTCAAAATTGATTGGTGTCATTGGACTGGCAGTAGCTTTCTATGTTTCGTATGCCCGTCTTATCAGGTAAATTGAATCTTATTTGATGTCCTCATCTACGCCCCCCCCCCCCCCCTCTCATAAAGTGTTTGATATATAAAGCTTATAAATTTGAGTATCTACAGATACTTTACTGGGCATACCAAAAATCTGGATGGAAGTGTTCAATTTGTTGCTGGCAGGACTAAAATTGGTGACGCCATAATCATTGTTACAGTATGTTTCCCTTTAAGATGACAAATTGATATATGTGTGTGTGTGTGTTTTTTTTTTTTTTTTTTTTTGAGTTTCTGACCAATGGCAGAAGAATTGTAGGAAATAATTGTGATTGTTAGACTGCCTGAGGGGCTTCCCTTAGCTGTTACATTAACGTAAGTCTGATCTTTCTGTTGTATTTTAATTTCATTTTATTAGTTTTGTTGAACATAATTTGTATTCAGCATTGTAAGACTGAGTTTCCTTACGCAAACACTGTAAATTTTTTTTTTCCTTTTCTGAAGAATAAATCATCAACCTTTTTTAGGTTGATAACCATTTCTTATCCATGTCAAGCTTGTTCAAATTTCTATTAGTTCTTCTAGCATGTTTAAGATTTTACTGGTTTCTCTGTGTCCGTGGTAGAGACGCGGAAGGAGTCTTCTACTCCGACCAGTCACCAAAGTCCTTAACTCCGGTGAAATCCTCTGCCACTCTTCTTTCTTTTCTTTCTTTTTTTCCTTTTTCTGTTGGGTTTGTTGTTTGTGCTTTCTTTTTTCTCATTCTCTTGTGATGCGGATGTTCTTGGAGGTTGCTAGGTTGCCTCGTTTGTTTCAAGGCGGAACTGTAAGATCTTCTTTCACTTATCGAGGGCATTCGATTTTTCTGGATTCCGACTCGGTTGGAAGGAGAAGAGAGGACCTTCGATCGTGTTTGGTGGGTGTTCAAAGTTATATATATGAGAGAGAGAGAGAAGTTTCAGACTTGTATATATTCATCATACTCAAACCTAATAAAGTGTACAAGGATTATATAAAGAGTACAAGTCTTACTTAACTACACAAGGGCCCCTATCAACTTTTTGTAATTACATAATGGCCCAACACTTATATATATATATATAAAACATTCTAACACTGCCCCTCAAGCTAGAGAATATATATCAAATAATCCCAGCTTGGAACAGATAGTTCTTAACCGGTTATGACCCAATGCTTTGGTAAACATATCAGCTATTTGATCTTCAGACGTCATAAATGGAGTAGAGATGCTCCCACTTAATATTTTTTCTCGAATGAAGTGACAATCAACTTCAATATGTTTAGTCTTCTCATGAAACACAGGATTTGATGCAATGTGAACTGCTGCTTGATTATCACAGAATAATGGAGTAGGAGCCCCAACTATCAATCCAAGTTCTTTTAGAAAATGTTGTATCCATGTCAACTCACTAGTGGTATGGGCCATTGCCCTATATTTAGCTTCAGCACTAGATCGAGCTACCACCGTCTGCTTTTTTACTTCGCCATATAACAAGATTTCCTCCTACAAATGTGCAATAGCCTGTAGTAGATCTCCTATCTGAAGGAGAACCAGCCCAGTCAGCATCTGTAAAACCTTCCACCCTGAGATGACCATTTGATTTATATAGTAACCCTAAACCTGGAGCTTTCTTGAGATATCGTATAATCCGAAGAACAGCAATCCAATGTGGCATTCTAGGAACTTCCATGAACTGACTGCATATGAAATATCAGGTCGAGTGATATTGAGATAAATTAATTTCCCAACAAGGCGACGAAACCTGCCCGGGTCATTAAATAGATCACCCTCATCAGATACAAGTTTTGTATTTGAATCCATAGGAGTATCAACCGGACGACCACCCAACATACCTGTTTTTTCTAATAAATCCAACACATATTTGCGTTGTGATAAACTTATACCCTTCTTGGATCTAGCAACTTCAATGCCCAAGAAATACCTAAGTTTACCCAAGTCTTTAGTGTGGAATTGATATTGCAGACACAACTTCAACTTAGCAATGCCTTCAGAATCATCACCTGTTATCACAATATCATCTACATGCACCACAAGAAATATGAAGCCAGCTTTAGTGCGCTGGTGAAACACCGAATGGTTGGTTTGACATCTCTTAAGACCAAATTTTAACACCACCTTAGAGAATTTTCCAAACCAACCCCGTGGAGATTGTTTCAATCTATACAGAGCCTTTTTAAGGCGACAAATAGTGTGAAGATACTCCCCCTGAGCAACAAACCCAGGTGGTTGCTCCATATAAACCTCTTCTGCTAAGTCAACATGTAAAAAGGCATTTTTAACATCTAACTGAAACAGAGGCCAATGTCTATTAGTAGCAAGAGAAATCAAAACACGAATAGAAGAAATCTTAGCAACAGGAGAAAATGTCTCGTCATAGTCAATACTATAAGCTTGGGTATAACCTTTGGCAACAAGACGTGCTTTTAAACGCTCAACAGACCCATCTGGAAGATACTTCACAGTATATACCCAGCGACAACCAACAGGTTTGACATCCGGAGGTAATGGAACAAGATCCCACGTGCCATTCTTATGCAAAGCATCCATTTCATCTTGCATTGCTTTCCTCCAGCCCAAATTAGACAACGCATCCTGCACAGTCTTAGGAACGAATGTAGTAGACAACTTAGAGGAAAAACAGGAGAATGATGGCGATAAGGAATTATAAGAGACATAATGAGCAATGGGATGGTTAGTAACACGAGCGAGGAGCTTTACGAAGTGCAATAGGCAAGGAATTAGACACAGTGGAAGGCGCCGGATCCAAAGACTCTGAAGACGATGGAGGAGGCACAACAACAGATGGCTTTGGTCTTCGAGTGTACACCTGTAACGAGGCAGATGAAGGAACAAGAGATCGAGGTTGAAGAGAGAGTGAGGGAAGAGGAACGGCAGAAGGAGGCAACTCAAGAGTGATATCAAGAAGTGAATCAGTATCTGAAAAATATGGGATGGACTTAGAAAACGTTACATCTACGCTAATAAAATACCGTTGAGAAATAGGACTATAGCAGCGATAACCTTTATGAGAGCGAGAGTAGCCAAGAAATACACACTTTGTGGCACGTGGGTCTAATTTATCAAAACTAGGACCAAGATTGTGGACATAACATACACATCCAAAAACCCTAGGAGGAAGAGAAAACAAGGGAGAATCAGGAAATAAAATAGAATGTGGAGATTTGCCATCTAATACAGATAATGGCAAACGGTTAATAAGATGACAGGCAGTAAGAACAGCATCACCCCAAAACCGTTTAGGCATACGCATATGAAACGAAAGAGCACGAGTTACTTCTAAGAGATGTCGATTCTTACGTTCTGTAACTCCATTTTGTTGTGGAGTATAAACACATGAATTTTGATGAATAATTCCTTTATCACTAAGATATGTATCAAATGGAGTTGAAGAATATTCCTTAGCATTATCAGAACGTAGAATACGAATTGGACATCCAAACTGAGTTTTGATTTCTTTGCGAAATTTTTGAAAAATTAAAAATAACTCAGAACGATCTTTCATTAAAAACAACCAAGTCAGGCGAGAATAATCATCCACAAATGTCACAAAATAATGAAATTTATTGATTGAAGAATGTTTTATTGGACCCCATACATCTGAATGAACCAAATGAAAAGGACTAGAGACACGATTATTAACCCTAGACTTGAAAGACACGCGATGGTGCTTACTAAGTTGACAAACTTCACATGACAAGAATTTCAAATGACTAAGACTAGGAACTTGACGCTTCACAACTTGAAGTGACGGGTGACCAAGGCGACAGTGCCACTGGAATGGAGACAGAGAAGACTGAAGAGCCACAGGAGAAGGTTCGAAATCAAAATAATATAAGCCACCAGCTTCATGCCCCGTACCAATCGTCTTCTTCGTTTTGAGATCCTGAAACACACAAGAAGTAGGATCAAATGTAACAGAGCACTGGAGAGATTTAGTAAGCTTACTAATAGACATTAAATTAAAGGGAAACTGCGGAACATGTAAAACAGACGAGAGAGACAATGAATCATTAAGTTGAGTTGTCCCCAAACCTGAAACCTGAGTGGATGAACCATTAGCAAGAGTAACACTTTGAGAAGGATGTACAGAATGAAAATCAGATAGAAGAGAAGAACATCCGGTCATATGATCAGATGCTCCAGTGTCTATGATCCAAGGATTGCGAGTGGAAGACAATAGACATGTGTGTGCAGTACCTGACTGGGCAAAAGTAGCTGTGGAAGATGAATTAGATGCTTGCTTATAAGACAAAAACTGAGTATACTCATCCCGTGGAATAGGAACTGTATCTGATTCAGCTATGTTGTGCGATCCAGAAGCAACATCTCGGAGAAGAGGAAACTTGATTGGCATAACTAGATGGTTTCCCATGAAGATCCCAACAAAAGTTCACAGTATGATTAGCAAGACCACAATGGGTACACTTTCTGAATTCCTTGCCACGGCCACGTCCTCCACGTGAATCACGACCACCACGTGTGGAGCGTCCCCTACGACCTCCACGGTAAGTATTATGTTCACCCTTTGAAACCACTAATGTTGAACGCTCACCACTCTGTCCAGTATTCAAATTTGAGGTATCACTTGCAAGTGTAGCACGCTGAAGTCTAGAAAACACCTTAGCAAGAGATGGAAGTGTTGGATTGCTCATAATTTGTGCACAAAAAGGCTCATATGCTGATGATAAACCAGTAAGAAAACGGACAACATTAAAGTCCGCACGCTGTTGTTGCATATTGCGAACATCACCTGTAATGGGCTGATACATATTCAGCTCTTCACAGACTCCCATAACTTTGGAATACTGCTTACAGAGCTCATAAACACGAGTGATATTACTTGTCCCAGAATACAATTGCTGCAATCTGTCCCATATCTCCTTGACAGTATCCAAATAAAGTAGAGTTGAACTAATTTGGGGTTCAATACTGTTTATCATCATAGAGATGATTTGAGTATCTTCCTTTTCCCATGCATCAAAGGAGGCATCAGTTGCCTTGGGTTTCTCTTTAGTCAAATGAGAACTAAGACCTCTGCCTTTGAGGAAAATGGCAACAGATTTAGCCCACAATATGTAATTCTTCCCATTGAGTTTAACTGAAGTCATGGGAGAATTAAGACTGTTCGTGGGTGAAAGTAAATCTGAACTAGATGCCATGTTGAATCCAGCAAAACAGAGAAGAAAAACGGGAAAAAAAACAGATTTTGTATTTTGGCCGAACCTGGAAAACAGGTCGGATCTGGACAACCGGGTCGGGTTTGGTCAACGGACCTGGTCAAACGGGTTGGACTGACCTGGGCTATCCAAGTTTAGCAAACCAAGGTTGAAGTAGCTATAACCGTGTAGCCAAACAGAGGTTTTCTTCTTCACGCCTTCACAGACGCCGGGGAATAACGTGGCGGCGACGACGGTGACCCAATCACAAGTAACGGCCGAATCAATAAACAGCGATCGCTGCAACTTCCGGCCAACAGAGATGAACCTCATCTCTGCGAATCAAGATTGCAGAGGTCAGCGAGCTCGCTGGCAACCAAAGAGAAGCTGCCGGCGACGACGAACACGGCAGAGACGACGAACAACTCCCAGATCTGACGACGCTGCAGATCTGACAATGATGAACAAGCCGCTGCTAATGACGACAAACAAGGAACCGACGGTAGAGATCACCAACACCACAACTGCAATTCAAATCTTATACAATAAGAACTCAATTACAGATTCTCACACCCATGATCGTACGCTCTGATACTATGTTCAAAGTTATATATATGAGAGAGAGAGAAGTTTCAGACTTGTATATATTCATCATACTCAAACCTAATAAAGTGTACAAGGCTTATATAAAGAGTACAAGTCTTACTTAACTACACAAGGGCCCTTATCAACTTTCTGTAATTACATAATGGCCCAACACTTATATATATATATATATAACATTCTAACAGTGGGTAAGTTCGATAAGGATGTGGGTGATGGGGCTCAAATTGCTGCTTGGGCGTCGAGTGTTTGGAATGTCTCCTCTGGTGTGGGGGTTTCGTCGTTGCCGGATTCTCTGCTTCTCTTTCGGCTTCCTTCCGGCAGAGGCAACTCGTGTTCTTAAAGTGGGTCGACGTGACTGGGGAAAGGCAACTCTGAGTGTGGAGGCTTGGAATTTTAGGGTTGGGTGTTCGGAGGTTCTAAAAGAGAAGGAGCTGAAGAAAGTTTCGGTTTACAATCTCCCTCTTCATCTCTGGAGCCATGCTTTGTTCGTGACAATCGGTGATTTGTGTGGTGGTTTTATTTGGGTGGACGCTGATGAAGCAATTGATGCTGAGAGAGTTCGTATCACAGTGGCGGACGGTTAGGTTTGCCCTTCGTTTGTGTTCATTCATGATGATCGGTTTTGCTTTGAGGTGGCTATTTGGGAGGAGAAGCCTTCTGAGCTTGTTCCGACGACAGATAGTTTGGAAGGGGGTGATGGTTCTCATCTGTTAAAGGAGAAGGAATGGTTGCGGTGGGAATCGTTGGGGGTGAAGGGGATGGCAGAGTTAAGAAAGTGGAAAGAATGGAAGGATGCGCTGTGGATCCGGAATACGGAGTGCTTTAGAAGATTGTATGCTCAGAAATGGCGGGACGGTCCTTCTTTAATGATGGATCGTTGCCGGTAAGATGGGTTTCGGCCGAATCAGGGGGGTGGAGGTCTCACCGGGAACGGCCGTCAGTCTTTTTTGCAGAGTTGGGATCAAAGAAGGCATCGAGGTGATGTTCACGTGCAGCAAGCGCGTGGGAGGGGGAGGAACCTTATCCATACACGTGGTTGGCGTCCAGGCCATGCCCGTTACAAGAGTTCTAGAGCTATACCCACGTTATTTTCAAATTCTGCTCCAAATTCAGCTCCATTTGCTTGGGCTCGAAAGGTTTCAAAGCCTTCTCGGGATGATGGGCCTGTTCTTGGGCCAGGGAGTGGGGCTTTGGATGTTAAAGGGTTTAAAGATGATTCTATATCTTTAGGTGGGCCGAGTGAGGGGCCTAAGGTTTGTGGGCCGGTTGGAGGTTTGATTTCTCATCCATTTAAAGATGTTTCTGTTGAATTTGGGTCGAAGTGTGGGCTGGAATCAGTCCCTTCTTGCTTTGGAGTTGGGTTGAGCAACAAGTTTGGGCCCTTATCTTTGTCTTCCTTAGTGGACGGAAGATGCTCTCAGCCATCGGGTTCTCTCAGTGCGAGTTTCAGAGAGGATAGGCGAGGAAAGCCTGTGCAACGTCATCGCCTATCTAAGAAGAAAGTCATCTTTCCTGCACTTAGTAAGAGGTGGACTCGAAAGGCCAAGCAGAAATGGGTGATGGCTTCTCAATTGGGTTCTGATCCGGTTAAGTCCACAGTTTTTTCTGGGTCCTCTTTTCTCCATACTTTCTCTTCTTCTCCTTCTCCTTCTGTTGGGGGATCGAGCAGATCGTTGGGGTTGGAGAAGGGTGGGGTGAGCACTGTTTCCAATTCTTTGGCTCTGGTTGGCAAAAGTGACTCGGTGTTAGAGTCAGTTGAAGGTCATGACGACGGGTCTATGAATGGGCTTAGTCTCGCTCGTCTTTCAGAGAATTTTGGTGAAGGTATTACGGTCTGTGTGGGACGGGATGTAAGGGTGATGATCAATGATGCTTCTGCCACTGTTCTGTTGAAGGAGATTTGGGACCTTTTGACCTCGAAATCTGTCCAGTTTGGGGAGGATCCTGACTCACTGCTGTCTGATTGCTCCCTTTCCTCTTCTGTACTTGATGATTGGGAGGGTGATGCTGGTTTTGTACCTGATGGGGATTTGGGTTCAGTTCAATGGGAAAACATTGAGCAAGCAATGAACTTGGCTGTTCCTTTGGCTGTTGTTCGTCCGGAGGAGGATTGGATGAGAGGTCCTTCTGATTCTGAAGAGTTGAATGATTTGGAGGAGGAGTGGGTGAGGGAGAATGGGATGGATGTGGGTTCTCAGTTGGGTGTTTCTTTTGAGGGTAAGGAGGATGAGGCGATGCGGTTGTTTCAGGAAGTTCTCAATTCTCAACTCAAGGAAAAGGTGGGAGGTAGGGGAAGTAGGGGAAGAAGACAGGATGGGGTGGGGGATTTGGTGTTGCAAAATTCCACTGGTTTTATCACATATGAAAGGAGGAATAGGGGATCTAGGGAGAGTGATGGTGGAAGCAGGGTAGGGCTTTCTAATTCTGTTGTTTCCCTATGAAGCTACAAATCCTTTCTTGGAATGTCCGGGGTCTTAATGACTGTGTCAGAAGAAAAGTGGTGAAGTCGGTCATTCGTAAAAGGGGAGGTCATGTGGTGTGTTTGCAAGAAACTAAACTCGCTTCGGCGTCGGATAGGTTGGTGCGTAGTCTTTGGGGTGGGAGATTTGTGGAGTGGATTGTTTTGGATGCTGTTGGCTCTTCGGGTGGCATCTTGATCACGTGGGATAACAGATGGGTGTCTAAGGTGGATTCTCTTGTTGGGAGATTTTCTGCTTCTTGTGTGTTTTCCTTGGTGGAGGATGGTGTTCCTTGGGTTTTTTCTAGTGTTTACGGGCCTACAGAGGATAGTGTGCGTCATCTGCTTTGGGAGGAATTGGGGGAGATTTGAAGACGATGGATGCTTCCTTGGTGTGTTGGAGGAGACTTCAATGTTGTTCAATCTCCTTTTGAGAGGTCGATGGGGGGTAAATGGACTTCTGATATGGAGCTTTTCTCGGAATTCATTGATAAGTGTAGGTTGATTGATCTGCCTCTGGAGGGAGGGCCTTTTTCTTGGTCCAGTGGACGTTCTCCCCCCACTCTCTCTCGGCTTGACAGGTTCCTTTTGTCTGGGGAGTGGGAGGAGATGTTTTCTGATGTCGTGCAAGCTACTTTGGCTTGTCCTATCTCTGAGCATGTTCCGTTGATGCTGGATTGTGGCGTGTTGCGGAGTAAACTCTCTCCATTTAGATTTGAGAATATGTGGCTTAGGGTTGAGGGTTTCTTGGAAAGGGTCCGTTTTTGGTGGGAGGGGTTCGGGGTGTTAGGCACCCCGAGTCATTCGCTTGCAAGTCATTTGTGTCGTTTGAAAGGAAGCATTAAGATTTGGAACAAAGAGGTCTTCGGGAATCTTGTGTGGTGGAAAAACCGGATTCTTGCTGAGATCGCTGATATTGATAGGATGGAAGGTCAAGGGGATCTAGCAGATGCTTTGATGGTTAGGAGGGCGGAGTGTAAGGGGGAGTTTGCTGAGATTGCAATCACGAAGGAGATCTCGTGGAGACAAAAGTCTAAAGCTTTATGGCTCAAGGAGGGGGATAGTAACATGAAATTTTTTCATAAATTGGCCAATGCTCATAAAAGGGGCAACCATATAGGGAGGATTCATGTGGAAGGGGTGCTTCTTTGCAAGGAGGAGGATATCTGCAAGGGCATTTCAGAGTTCTACAAGAAGTTGTTTACTGAGTCCGTTGAGTGGAGACCTTTGCTTGAAGGGCTTCAGTTTGCCTCTATTTCTAGTGAGGACTGCTCGGGTCTGGAGGTGCCTTTCTCTGAAGAGGAAGTTCTTATTGCTTTGAAGAGTTGCAACGGGATAAAGCCCCGGGTCCTGATGGTTTTACCATGAGATTTCTTTTGGAGTGCTGGGAGGTGGTTAAAGGGGAGGTGATGGGCTCTTTTCATGCGTTCCACGCTCAGGGCTCTTTTGAGAAGAGCTTGAATGCCACTTTCATTTCTCTCATTCCGAAGAAAGGGGGGGCGATGGATATTAGGGATTTTCGCCCTATTAGTTTGGTGGGGTGTTTCTATAAGTTGATTGCCAAGGTCCTTGCTTCAAGGCTTAGGAAAGTCTTGGATGGCATCATCTCTGATTCTCAGAATGCATTTGTGGGAGGTCGTCAGATTTTGGACTCAGTTCTTATTGCTAGTGAGTGTGTGGACTCCCGCTTGTGTAGTGGGGTTCCGGGAGTTTTGTGTAAGCTTGACCTGGAGAAGGCTTACGACCATGTGAGTTGGAGCTTCCTTCTTTACTTGATGGAGAGGATGGGGTTTGGGGATCGGTGGAGGAGATGGATCTATTTTTGTATTTCCAGTGCTCGCTTTTCGATTCTTGTGAATGGTGCTCCTACCGGTTTTTTCTCTAACTCGAGGGGTTTGAGACAAGGGGATCCGCTTTCCCCTTTCTTGTTCCTGTTTGTGATGGAGGCCCTTAGCAGATTGATGAGCAAGGCTACTGAGTTGGGGCTTTTGAGAGGCTTTTGGGTGGGCAGGGATGCTGCTCCCCAGTTGGAGGTCTCTCATTTGATGTTTGTCGATGACACTTTGGTTCTTTGTGATGCGGATGTGTCCCAGCTACGTTATCTGAGGTGTATCCTGATCTGGTTCCAAGTTGTTTCTGGCCTTAAGGTGAATGTGGGCAAAAGCATTTTGGTGCCGGTGGGAGAGGTTCCTGAGATTGAGTTTTTTGCTGATATTCTTGGTTGTCGTACTGGCTCTTTTCCCATTTCTTACTTAGGGATGCCTTTGGGGGCCCCATCAAGATGTGTTGGGGTTTGGGATCCTGTGATGGATAGATTTGAGAAGAGGTTAGCTGGTTGGAAGAAGTAGTATCTCTCCAAGGGCGGTTGGGTCACTCTGATTAAGAGCACCCTTTCTTGCCTTCCTACTTATTTTATCTCTCTGTTTCAGATTCCCTCTTTAGTTGCGGAAAGGATTGAGAGATTGCAGCGTAATTTCCGCCCGGGGGGGGGGGGGGGGGGGGGGGGGGTAGAGGCAAAGAGTTTAAGTTTCATCTGGTTTGTTGGGATCAGGTGTGCAGGCCAATTCGTTTTGGTGGTTTGGGTCTTGGAAGACTGGTGCCTTTCAATAAGGCTCTTCTTGGTAAATGGTTGTGGAGATTTGGGGTGGAGAGGCATTGGCTTTGGAGGAGGGTCGTTGCTTGTCGTTTTGGGGAGTCTAGAGGAGGGTGGTGTTCTCTGGAGGTGCGTGGCCCTCGGGTTGTGGGGGTTTGGAAAGTCATTCGGAAGGGATGGGATGAGTTTTCCAAACACGTTCGTTTTCGAATCAAGGATGGTAGGAGGATCAGTTTTTGGGAGGATGTGTGGTGTGGGGATTCTCCTCTCGCCATCTCTTTTCCTCATCTTTTTAGGATTGCTACGGATAGGCAGGCCATGGTGGTTAACTGTTATCATCTTCATAGTGGGACTCTTGTTTGGGATGTTCGATTCAGGCGGTTGTTTCAGGATTGGGAGATTGAGGAGGCCATTCGTTTTTTGGAGTTGTTGTATCGCCAGAGGATTGTGGATGGGGTTTCTGATTGTTGGTCCTGGGTTGCAACCTCTTATGGGCGCTTTGAGGTTAGATCCTTTTTCAGATGCCTCATGGATGTTACTAGAGCTCGCTTCCCTTGGAAGGCTGTTTGGTGCTCCAAGGCTCCTCTCAAGGTGGGTTTTTTTGCTTGGACTGCTGTTTTGGGAAGGATCTTAACCCAGGATAATTTGAGAAGGCGAAATCAGGTGGTGGTCAATCGTTGCTATTTGTGTCTTTGGGATGAGGAAACTGTGGATCACCTTCTCCTCCATTGCACCATGGTTAGAGACTGCTGGAATTTGATGTTTGGCTTGTTTGGGATTCTTTGGGTTATGCCTGGATCCGTTAGAGGGTTGATTGAGGCTTAGAGAGGTTGCCATGTGGGGCCTCACATTCTGGATGCTTGGAGGGCTACGCCTCTTTGTGTGTGGTGGTGTATTTGGATCGAAAGAAATAGAAAATATTTTGATGGGAAAGAGTTGTCGATTTCTACTCTTAAATTCTCTATTATTTTCACCCTTTTTTGTTGGGTTTCTGGGAGAGATCATAGATCTTTAGAGGAAATTGTCGATTTTTTGGCCTCTTTGAAGGCTTAAAGGTCCTTGGTGGCCTTGTATATATCTTCAGGGCTTCGCTCCCCTTTTGAGCGCTTTTATAAAATTTTCTTACTTGTCAAAAAAAAAAAATCATTAGTTTTTTCTGTACATGCCCAACTCGTCTCGGTGCTACCTCTAACATCTTAATGATGCTTCTTTGTGTTTGTTTGTTTCATTTCTTATCATTATTTCCTTTTTAATTTTATTTCCTTCATTTCATTATTGTATTACAGACTTGCCTACTCAGTGAGAAAAATGATGGCAGACAAGGCCTTGGTATGCATGACCTTTTTTTTTCTTTTTTTTTTTCCTCAGAAATTTTTTTTTTTTTTTGATAACTAAGATTTTATTGAAATTTTCTTCTCCGACTTTCTGGTAGTGACATTGATACAGACGTGCATTTGTTCTATGGTTTTACTACTACTGAACTGCAGGTCAGGAGGCTTTCTGCTTTTGAAACCATGGGTTCTGCAACTACAATTTGTAGCGATAAAACTGGGACCTTGACTTTGAATCAGGTGATTATTGTGCTGTTTCTTGAGCACGTATTTTGCTTCTCTAATATTCCAAATTGGTTTTTTAGTGGACAATTCATGGTTTCAATTTTTGGTCAACGAGTGTTCTTTTATTTTTGAGTTCACTTGGAGAAGGATCTTTGCAACTCGTAAATATAGTCTTCATTAAGAACCGCTTTAGTGCTTTGGCTTGAAGAAATTGAGAGATCCCAAGAAGATGTTATATAATATCAGATCTATCTAGGTCTTATTGGTTACTTGGAGGTTGATGTCAATAGAATGTTTAGACATTCTTTGTTTTCTTTCTTTTCTTTCTCTACGTTTTTTTTTTTTTTTTTTCCTTTTGTTTGTTTTGTTTTATCAGTTGATGTTTAGTTGGTGTGTATGACGCAAGACAAGTAGTGTGTAAATAGTAACCAGAAAAAAAGAAGGGGATGAGAATGAGAAGATGAGATGCGACTGATGAAGGAGGTGAGAAAATAGACGAATGAGATGAGAAATCTGACAGGAGGAGGTAGGCTAGAGAGACTGAGGGATTAAGAACAACAAGAACACAAGGGAGAATAGATACAACGAGAGAGAGTTCGCAAACTCAACGATAATATTCAATATTCCAAAAAACTGAGTTCTCAAATTACATAGGAGCCTTTAAATAGGCAAATTATTAAGCAAACCCTGAAACATAAAAAGACCAAAATAACCCTAAAATTCAAACATGATCAAATAGAACAATAAGCATAAATAAAACCCTAAATTACAAAAATCCTTAATTTTATTTCTCTTTCCCTCTTCTCCAAAAGTAACGTTGGAACACGTGCAGCTCATGTGTGCGAATTACACCCCGTTCCCCATCAGTGTGTGACATGAAACTCACCATCAATGCCAGAGGTCATTTTGGAGGATCGGGAAGGTTTTTTTGTTTGTTTCCGTGAAGATTGAGAGAAGGTTTTTTTTTTTTTTTTTTTTGGTCCCCCTCTAATTGTCACAATTTCTCTATGTTTTCTTTTTTCTTTTTCTTTGTTTGCGTTTTATTTTTTAGGATGGAAGAGGGGAAGTGGCAAGAAGATTAAGAGAAATGTCTTTTTTTCTAATTGTCAAAATTTTTCTTCTGTTACAGATGACTGTGGTGGAGGCCTATGTTGGTGGGAGTAAAATTGACTCTCCGAACGATAGGTCGCGGTTGCCCCCTACCGTTAAATCGCTGCTTATTGAAGGTGTAGCACAGAATACAACTGGGAGTGTCTTTATGACTGAGGTGGGTGAAAGAGTTAAGTGTTGATTTTGTTTGATTGGAGTTTATTGTCATTTAGCTTGAACTTTCTGCATTGATAATTAGAGATTTTAAGTTGAAAATTATAATATGAGTGCATCATTCTCACATTAACAAATTTCCCTATACATGGGTTGTGACCAATAATTTGATATTTGTATTATTGGCATATCTTAGTGCAGGTTGAAATGATAGCTGTTCCTTGGATAGGTTTTTTTGTTTTTTATTATTGTGGCGATTCTTCTATGTTCATATGAAATTGATGCGGCTTATACAAAAGCACTTGAAGAATCCCATTCAACATTTGCATCGTTAAAGTATTTGGAAAGTGTGTATGTATGTATATATATATATATATATATATATATATATATATTTTCTCCCAAGGATAAAGATTTTTACATTTCTTGGAATTATTGATATGCTTTTACAAAAAAAAAAAAAAAAAAAAGGTTTGAAAATGAACTGAATTCTTGATTTGGACTAGGATAGGATAAATGATGAAGTTAAAAATGACTCTAAATTAGAGGCAGTGGAGGACAACATTTTAAGATTCTAATGGATTTTTATTGTTTAAAAAATTTTCCGCAATATTGTAGAAGTTAATATGAGAACCGAGTAAGAACAATTGGTTTTGGATTTTTTAGACTTATTTGGAACTTTAGTTACTTGAGGAAAATAGACTTCGTTGCTCAAAAAATTTGTGTTGCTGTATCATACTTGGGAGAATTTGGTGGGAAACACTGGTATACAATTTTATTGAATGAGCACATCACTGCATATAGCTTGATATATGTTTTTAATGTAGGTCAGTGTTTTGGGATTATGCAAAAATATAACTTACACTAAGCAGGTCATAAAAGTAAATTGGTCGCACCCAGATGTACACTTAAGAAAGGCATATAATGCACTCTGTTGACATAGCCTTGGCTTATGAGTTGTATGTGGGTGAGATTACTTGTTCAATGTAAAAAGCCTCCTAATTATCCTTCTTATATGTCAAGGTTTTCCACCTATTTGTTCCTCATTATTGGTATAAAGGGATTTTCCCCCATTTTGGTGGGAGAGAGGAAAAATAAGTGGAAGGGAGAGGAGGAGGGATGGAACAGGCATCGCTAGGGATATGAGAATGTTCATCCTTGTTTTGTTTGGTTGAGTGGAAGGGAAGGAAAGAGATAATTATTTTACAAGGGTAAAGTGCAAAAAAAAAAACCCTCTTATATACCCTGGTGTTAAAAAAAAAAAAAAAAAAAAAAAACTCTACATTTTTCAAATTGAGCAAATAAGGACATTTTGTCAATTTGAAGACTGAAATACCTAATATGCCCTTAAGACAAAATAAAAATAAAAAACACTGATTTCATAAAACATTGATTATTAATGGTATTTTGGGGTTTTAATAAAAAAAATATTGGTCAAAATTGACGGCCAAGGGGCATTTTGCAAATATTCTATGTGATGTTGTGGCCTAAATTTGGTTCTAGGTCGTGGACCCTGTTCGGTACTCTCTTGTAGCCGTTTGGGGTGGGATATTTAGAGACACTCAGATACTGAAAGCTAGAGCTAGGGTTTGGGGGCTGAAACTTGTAATGTCCTGTTTTTCGCATGGTGAAACCTTTTGTGGGATCTTCACCGTGGACATAGACACAACTTGTGTCAAACCAAGCTAAATCTTTGTGTTCATTGTGTGTGGCGTGCTTGTCTTTGTCGTGTGACTGTTTCTTGGTTGTTTGTCATTACATTTTAAATGTTAGGGATTTATATGCAGTTATGCATACTAAATAGCAGGGATGTTTTTTTCCACAGTTTTATATAGCTGGGTTTTTTTTGCACTTTACCCATTTAAAAAATACTCTCTCAAATATATAAATTTGTACATGTAAGTGAAATGTCGTTTAGCTGATGTTGCATGCATTTTTGCTCCCTGTATTTGGTTAATTAGTTACAAGGTCTTGCATGTTTCAAGGGACTAAATATTAGATGTAAATTTTTCTGGTCCTTATTAGTCATTCCTACGTAATTAATTGTTTCTCAGCTAGTCCGCTGGCTTTTATAACTGAGGCCCAATCCAGCAATTAGAGCAAGTAATTGAGGTCCATTTTTACTGTGATCTTGGAACTGTTGTGTGCCTGTTTGGTATTGTCCCGTTTTATAGTATATGATATTTGTGAAGTCTTTTCTTATCATTAAAATTTTTGAAGCATTTGATTCTATCATGTTGCTCTTGTTGATGTTTGACAGGGCGATGGAGATGTGGAGCTTTCTGGATCACCAACAGAAAAGGCCATTCTCCAGTGGGGGGTCAATGTACCTTTGCTAATTTTTCTACTTTATTGCACTTTTCTTTTTCTTTTTCTTTTTCTTTTTTTTATTTTTTTTATTTTTTAATATCAAAAAGTGATTTAATTCCATGTCTTAATTTTTTTTGTAGCTTGGAATGATTTTTGATGCTGTCAGATCAGAGTCTTCAATTGTCCATGTTTTCCCCTTCAACTCAGAGAAAAAACGAGGGGGCGTTGCACTTAAACTGGTAAATGAATTGCTTTCTTTAGGCAAAAAGAATCACCTTTGTGTTGAACGGTTGCATGTCCTTTCACTTTAATCATATTGCTTCAACATTACAGTTGTATTCTTCTTTTGTTGTCACATTGGAGATTGATTTTATTGGTTGTATGCTTATGGTTTCATTATTTCAAACACTGGGAGGTGACTAGGAGAAAAAATCGAAAAATAGTTCAAGAGGGAATTGGTTTTTTGAGTGAATTTTTAAGATTATTAACGAGTGAAAAGAAAGTCATGAATCGAATAGGGCTGGTTTTTTTCTCATGATTAGTGAGGTTAGTTGTCAGATGATTGCTTGGAGCATATCTAGATTTTTTTTTTTTTTTGGTCAACACTGAAAAATATTGAACATTTGAAGATTGGTTGGTTGAGAAGATATTGGGCAAACAGTAAAAGAAGTAAACAACAGAAAAAATACTCGGTGCATTTCTCAACAACATGTTTCTGGTTGCACAAGTTTCTACCCCTTGTGAAATTCCAGAAACTGAAATTCATGTGAAATACTTCGTTTAATAACACCCTATCATCATAAAACCAACAATGTAAGTCTCGAAAACCTTATGCGTTAGATGACTCTATCATCCACTAGACCACTTGCATTAGATAAATGACAAGTCCGGGTGAAATTCGAATCTGAAATGTTTGTTTCTTAAGCCATTGCCTTGACCAACTCATCTGCCTTTGTAGGTTAGATAATTGGGTATCTGCTGATATGGATTTTTTTTTTTTCAAATATATGGCCAACACTGAAGTAGTAAACATAAGATTGGTTGGATGAAAAGATACTGGGCAACACTAAAATAACTAAACTATAAAAGGTTACTTGTTGCATTTATGTGTGCATTAGGATTAGATGACATGTCTTCCAGCTCATCTACCTGGGAGAAATTTGAACCTGAGATGTTTGTTGCTTAAGCCATTGTCTTGACCAACTCATCTACCTTTGTATTATAGTTAATTAAGTATCTGCCGAGAGTTGACACTCCTGCCTTAGGTCTGTTAGAAAAGTGACGGAGTTATTGTATTTTTGCATTTAAATTTTAGAAATCAATAAACTGTAGATAATCATGTTGAATGTGAAAATAAGATTATTGACTAGTGTTATAAATTGTCATTATGTTGAAACTCCTAATGTTGAGTTTTGATAGAGATTGTAGTTGTATTAGAAAAGTAGCCTGGCTGAATACCAGATGTTTTATTGCAATGAATCTATGGTATCATGGATTGTGATAAAAAACAATGGTATTAAAGGCTTTAAAATATATCTGTGGTCCAGTTAGAAATTGTTGTTTATCATGAGAGATAGAGAGAACAGAGAGAACAAATGTATATATTTCACCGACCCACAACCAAATTAGCCTATATAGGCTTATATAAGGGATACAAGCCTCCTTAATAACACAAGGGCCTACTAATATAATGTAATTACATAATGGCCCAACATATATATATATATAACATTCTAACACTCCCCCTCAAGCTGGAGAATATATATTAAATAATCCTAGCTTGGAACAGATAGTTCTTAACCGGTTATGACCCAATGCTTTGGTAAACATATCAGCTAATTGATCTTCAGACTTCACGAATGGAGTAGAGATGCTCCCAAGCAATATCTTTTCTCGAATGAAGTGACAATCAACTTCAATATGTTTGGTCCTCTCATGAAACACAGGATTTGAGGCAATGTGAACTGCTGCTTGATTATCACAGAACAATGGAGTAGGAACTTCAACTGTCAACCCAAGTTCTTTTAGAAAATGTTGTATCCAGGTCAACTCACTAGTAGTATGAGCCATTGCCTTATACTCAGCTTCAGCAATAGATCGAGCTACCACCGTTTGCTTTTTACTTCGCCATGTAACAAGATTGCCTCCTACAAATGTGCAGTAGCCTGTAGTAGATCTCCTATCTGAAGGAGAACCAGCCCAATCGGCATCTGTAAAACCTTCCACCCTGAGATGACCATTTGATTTATATAGTAACCCAACACCTGGAGCTTGCTTGAGATATTGGATAATCCGAAGAACAGCAATCCAATGTGGCATTCTAGGAGCTCCCATAAACTGACTTACAACACTAACTGCATATGAAATATCAGGTCGAGTGATAGTGAGATAAATTAATTTCCCAACTAGATGACGAAATCTGCCCGGATCATTAAATAGATCACCCTCATCAGACACAAGTTTTATATTCGAATCCATAGGAGCATCAACCGGGCGACCACCCAACATACCTGTTTCTTCTAATAAATCCAACACATATTTTCGTTGTGATAAACTTATACCCTTCTTGAATCTAGCAACTTCAATACCTAAGAAATACCTAAGTTTACCCAAGTCTTTAGTGTGGAATCGATATTGCAGAAACAACTTCAACTTAGCAATGCCTTCAGAATCATCACCTGTGATCACAATATCATCTACATATACAACAAGAAAGATGAAGCCAGCTTTAGTGCGCTGGTGAAATACCGAATGGTCAGTCTGACATCTGTTAAGACCAAATTTTAATGCTGCCTCAGAGAATTTTCCAAACCAAGCCCGTGGAGATTGTTTCAATCCATATAGGGCCTTTTTAAGGCGACAAACAGTGTGAAGAGACTCCCCCTGAGCAACAAACCCAGGTGGTTGCTCCATATAAACCTCTTCGACTAAGTCACCATGCAAAAAAGCATTTTTAACGTCTAACTGAAATAAAGGCCAATGTCTATTAGCAGCAAGAGAAATCAAAACACGAATAGAAGAAATCTTAGCAACAGGGGCAAACGTCTCATCATAGTCAATACCATAAGTCTGGGTATAACCTTTGGCAACAAGGCGAGCTTTTAACCGCTCAACGGACCCATCTGGAAGATACTTCACAGTGTAGACCCAGCGACAACCAACTGGTTTGACACCTGGAGATAAAGGAACAAGATTCCACGTGTCATTCTGATGCAAAGCATCAATTTCATCTTGCATGGCTTTCCTCCAGCCCGAATCAGACAAAGCATCCTGCACAGTCTTAGGAACAAATGTAGTAGACAATTGAGAGGAAAAACATGAGAAAGATGGCGATAAGGAATTATAAGAGACATACTGAGCAATGGGATGTTTAGTAACACAGGAGCGAGGAGCTTTACGTAGTGCAATAGGCAAGGATTCAGACACAGTGGAAGGTGTTGGATCCAAAGACTCTGAAGACGACGGAGGAGGCACGACAGCAGATGGCTTTGGTCTTCGAGTGTACACCTGTAACGGGGCAGGCAAAGGAGATCTAGGCTGAAGAGAAAGTGAGGGAAGTGGAACCGCAGGAAGAAGCGACTCAGAAGTAATATCAAGAATTGAATCACTATCTGAAAAATATGGGACGGACTCACAAAAGGTCACATCCACGCTAATAAAGTACCGTTGAGAAACAGGACTATAACAACGATAACCTTTATGAGAACGAGAGTATCCAAGAAATACACACTTTGTGGCACGTGGGTCAAGTTTATCAAAACCAGGACCAAGATTGTGGACATAATAGACACAGCCAAAAACTCGAGAAGTAAGAGAAAACAAAGGAGAATCAGGAAATAAAATAGAATGTGGAGATTTGCCATCTAATGCAGATTACGGCATACGGTTAATAAGATGACAGGCAGTAAGAACAGCATCACCCCAAAACCGTTTAGGCATGCGCATATGAAACAAAAGAGCACGGGTTACTTCTAAGAGGTGTCGATTCTTATGTTCTGCAACTCCATTTTGTTGAGGAGTATAAACACATGAATTTGATGAATAATTCCTTTATCACTAAGATAGGTATCAAAAGGGGTTGCAGAATATTCCTTAGCATTATCAGAACGTAAAATACGAATTGGACAGCCAAACTGAGTTTTGATTTCTTTTCGAAATTTTTGAAAAATTAAAAATAATTCAGAACGATCTTTCATTAAAAACAACCAAGTCAGGCGAGAATAATCATCCACAAATGTCACAAAATAATGAAATTTATTGATTGAAGAATGCTTTATTGGACCCCATACATCTGAATGAACCAAATGAAAAGGACTAGAGACACGATTATTAACCCTAGACTCGAAAGACACACGATGGTGCTTACTAAGTTGACAAACCTCACATGACAAGAATTTCAAATTACTAAGACTAGGAACTTGACGCTGCAAAACTTGAAGTGACGGGTGTCCAAGACGACAGTGCCACTGGAATGGAGACAGAGAAGATTGAAAAGCCACAGGATAAGGTGCCACATCAAGGTAATATAAGCCACCAGCTTCATTCCCCGTACCAATCGTCTTCTTCGTCTTGAGATCCTGAAACACACAAAAAGTAGGATAAAATGTAACAGAGCACTGAAGAGATTTAGTAAGCTTACTGACAGACATTAAATTAAAGGGAAACTGAGGAACATATAAAACAGATGAGAAAGATAAGGAATCACTAAGTTGAGTTGTCCCCAAACCTGAAACCTTAGCGGAGGAACCGTTAGCAAGGGTAACTCTTTGAGAAGGAGGTACAGAATTAAAATCAGATAGAAGAGAAGAACATCCAGTCATATGATCGGATGCTCCAGTGTCTATGATCCAAGGACTGCGAGTGGAAGACAATAGATATGTGGGTGCAGTACCTGATTGGGCAAAGGTAGCCGTGGAAGATGAATTAGATGCTTGCTTATAAGACAAAAACTGAGTATACTCATCACGTGAGACAGGGACCGTATTTGATTCAGCTACATTATGAGATCCAGAAGCAACATCATTCGGAGAGGAGGAAACTTGATTTGCATAACTAGATGGTTTGCCATGAAGGTCCCAACAAAAATTCACAGTATGATTAGAAAGACCACAATGAGTACATTTTCGTAATTCCCTGCCACGGCCACGTCCTCCCCGTGAATCACGACCGCCACGTGTGGAGCGTCCCCCACGACCTCCACGGAAAACAGTATTTTCACCCTTTGAAACAATCAATGCTGAACGCTCACCACTCTTCCCAGTATTCAAAGTGGAGGTATCACTGACAAGTGTAGCGCGCTGAAGTCTAGAAAACACATCAGCAAGAGATGGAAGTGTGGGACTGCCCATAATCTGTGGACGAAAAGACTCATAAACTGAGGACAAACCAGTAAGAAAACGAACAACATTAAAGTCCTCACGTTGTTGTTGCATACTGCGAACATCAGCAGTAATGGGCTGATACATATTCAGCTCCTCACAAATGCCCATAACTTTGGAATAATACTCTTCTATACTGTGACTACCTTGTTCAAGATGAAAATACTGCTTACAAAGCTCATAAACACGAGTGATATTACCTGTCCCAGAATACAGTTGCTGCAATCTGTCCCATATCTCTTTTGCAGTATCCAAATAAAGTAAAGTTATACTAATTTGGGGTTCAATACTGTTTATCATCACAGAAATGATCTGAGCATCTTCCTTTTCCCATGCATCAAAAGAAGCATCAGTTTCCTTGAGTTTCTCTTTAGTTAGATGATTACCAAGGCCTCTACCTTTGAGAAAAATTTTAACTGATTTAGCCCACAGTATATAGTTCTTCCCATTGAGTTTAACAGAAGTCATGGAAGAATGAAGACCAGAAGTGGGAGAAAACAAATCTGAAGTGGAGGCCATGTCTTACCCAGCAAAACAGAGAAGAAAATATGAAGCAGAATTGGTATTCGGGCCGAACCTGGGCAAACGGGTCGGATCCGAGAACAGGTCGGATCTGGACGAGCGGGTCAGATCCGGATAACGGGTCGGATCTGGACGAACGGGTCGGATCTGGACAAACGGATTGGGCCTCGGATCGGATCTGGTCAAACGGGCCGAATCTGGGCTATCCCGGGTTTATGAAACCAGGGTTGGAATAACTATCCCAGGTTTAGTAAACCAGGGTTGGAATAGCCTCACTCCTGCAGCCAAACACCACCCTTCTCCTTCACAATCAGCGCCGGCGAGAACCAGAACTCTGCCACCGACAAGAAATTCCAGCACCCGAGATTCGCAATGGAAAAACAAGGCTAGTACACACCCTAGCCCTTGCAGTGGTGACGACAACCCAACAACAACAAAAAAAAACAGCAATCTAACAACGGAGCGGAAAGGGATCGTGATGATGGAGCTTCTGCAACTTGCGACAGCCAAGGAAGCCTCGACCAGCAAAACGAAAGGCGTCAGATTTGAGAACGACGAACAAATCTTCAGCGAAGAACAGAGTTGGCTTCGATCTTGATTTTGATTTGTAGAAGAACAACCCAACCCAGATGCAATCACAACTACAACCCGCTCTGATACCATGTTGTTTATCATGAGAGATAGAGAGAACAGAGAGAACAAATGTATATATTTCACCGACCCACAACCAAATAAGCCTATATAGGCTTATATAAGGGATACAAGCCTCCTTAATAACACAAGGGCCTACTAATATAATGTAATTACATAATGGCCCAACATATATATATATATAACATTCTAACAGAAATAATAATGATGTTGCATGGAAGTTGTGGAATTCTAAAGATATTCAGACCAGTCATACTCTGCCCTTGCAACAATACAATTATGTTGTTACTCATACTTTCTTCTATTTCTGTATTGTTTACAGCCTGAATCTGAAGTTCATATTCATTGGAAAGGTGCTGCGGAAATAGTTTTGGCTTCGTGTACAAGATACATTGATTTAAATGATAGTGTTGTTCCAATGGATGATGATAAGGTTGGAAAAAAGCACTCTTTTCAAGATTTTAAATTGTGTTCAGCAGTAATGGTTAAAAATTTGAGGCTTTCTTGGACTTGAAATGAATTTTAGATTCCATTTGTTTATGTTATCAATGAGTTATTAATTTTGTATGTCTTTTTGGCCTTTTATTTTGGTTGAAGCTATTTCTGTTTTGCTTCTCAAAAAAATAATTTTTAATCACTTACCCAAAAGAAGAAAGGTGATTGTTCTGTTAGTTGAAGGTTTTTTATCAGTTAATAAAACTTTTTTTAAAAAAAATCCTAAAATAGAATGGTTCTTGAATCTTGATTTAACATTTTGTCCTGCGTACAGATTGTCCTTTAATTAATGTATGATATATAGCTGATCCTGGTTTTGAAATTTGTGTTTTTCTGTAGATGATTTTATTTAAAAATGCTATTGAAGATATGGCTGCTCGAAGTTTGCGTTGTGTTGCTATTGCTTATAGATCATACGAAGTGGAAAAAGTTCCAACTGATGATGAAGAACTGACTAAATGGAAAATACCTGACGATGACCTTGTGTTGTTAACTATTGTTGGTTTGAAGGTATTATTCTTCCTTTGATCGATATGCTTGCAAAGTGCAAAATTCAAAATTTTAAACCGGATTGCAATTTGTTATTATTTCAAAATATGCCGATGATCTTGATTTTTTACCTTTTCTTTTAAAAAATTATCTTCATATGTATGTGCGTATATATGTATATATATTGTTTATCAAGTGATTTTCATATTTGAGGTACTAGGAACTTTTCTTTTGCACTTCGATTTGTTGTGAATTGTTCTAATGCACTGCTCTCCTTTTTTTTTTTTTTTTTTTATATAATAATTTTTATTTATCACTTTTTGGTCAATATGTATCTTTTTTTTCAATATACGGGTATAATTATGAGTCACAATCATGCAATTCATGTAAGAAATAATGCTATAACTACTTTTAGTTTAGTTCTTTTCTTTTTCCAAGAAATACCTCTACTATTTGCCTTCACTGACAAAGATGTTTGTGGTTCAAAAGTCCGATGTGTTACTTGGAATACATTTGTGGTTTTGGTCATGATTCCAATTTTTTTTGTTTGGACACACTTTTGTTTGGATCTGTTTTCTACTTGGAATATTTCATGATGACATAGAAATTGTACAGTTTGTTTGGGTAAATTTGTAAAACATTATTGATAAAAGAAACAGATTTCTTCATTTCATTACTCCATTTCTTTCAAATCTCAGTTTCTATACAAGAGTAGACCTCATATTTTAGTTGATGCGTAAGTGTAATAATTTATTTAACATCTTTTGTAAGCTTTATTTTGCGCTTGCTTAACTGCACTTGACAGCATATTTAATAAAGCCAACACAAGTCCTAATCCAATGTTCTTTGAGTTTGTGTCATGTGAGTTATAGTGTTCTCTTCTCTTCAGTGTGTCATTTGAACATTATACTTTTTTATTTCTGTAATATTATTGTTTGAATAAACACTTAATACTTTCAAGTTACGTATTACCCAATAAAAGAAAAAGAGTCATTTTCACATAAATGGATATATTTTAACACAGGATCCTTGTCGGCCTGGTGTGAGAGATGCAGTTAAATTATGCACCGATGGTGGTGTTAAGGTATGTTTTGTACTTTTGATTTATGATACTGATCACATATAGAATTTGTGAAGGTGAATGGTTATGTGCTTTATATACTTTATGATTATGTTCTTCATCGTGGAGCAGTAACATGGTTGCTTGTTGGATGCCATTCTGTGCCCAGCAGCATGACTACGGCTTTATCTTTTCTTTCTCATGTCAGTGTATTAAAAAATTATCTTCTCAAAAAATTTGCCACTGACGGATAAAAATGTAAACCACTACCCTTATACCCTCGCTCCCCTTAATCTGGGGATTGTTGTACCTAAGGATCTATGCTGGTTTAGATCCTCGAAAAGGATTTATGAAGGTTTAGATCTTCAAAGTGCAGGGGATCTCTTCCTCTATCGACCTGTGGTGTCCTCACCCATTGCTCTGCAGAAGGCCTCGTTTGGATTGAGGGAATAATAGAGAGAAAAAGGAGAAGTTCGTATCCATTTAGCAAATGAGAAGAGAAAGGGAGGGTTTGGGTTTGGGAGGATGATGGATACCCTAACCCTTTGAATAGTGATTTTGCTGTCCTTCCCATGGGAGCAAAGAATAGGAGAGTTGGTGTTTACCCATTTTGGCCCTATTTTTTAAAACAAGTGAATTTCTGTTTTTCCCTTGCTACTCACAGAATAAAACAATCATTTCCTTTCTTTCTCTTTACTATGTTTTTCAGACATGATGAATGGCTACCTCTATCCTATCATAAGAAGTCTTGTGGTAACGGTGATTTTAACCTTTATAGCCGGATGCAATGGGAAGGATATGATTAGCATGTGATGGCAAAAGAGGCAGTAATGCTTTAACAAGATTGTCCACATGTTAGGAATTTAGAAACAAATCATAGCGTAATACTGTATATTCTCTTTTGGACTGAAGGCAAGTATATCAACTATTTTTGGAGAACTCTTTACTTCTAAGACTGTTTGGGTACATTGACAATTCCATGGTTCTTTCTTCACTAGGACATGTCGTCCGTAGAGGGTTTTTCTACATGCCACCTGCTTTTTTGTTGGTACGGAATTTAGATGATCCTCAATTTGTCACAAAAAACTGAGTGTCTGGGGGAATAAATTCTGTGAACAATTATGTGATAGGGGGGCAAACTTATATAGTGGGGTTTATCTGTAATTCAGTGGAGACAATTTCAAATTTTTTTGGGTAATAATACAGAAACAAAAAAATTCAGTGGGGGCGGACACCCCCACTGAGCCCTCAATAGATCCGTGCCTGCTTCTTACTCTCGGACGTTGTATCTTACTAGCTCAAGCTCATGTTGCTTGTCAGCTGCGAAAGGTGACATCCGGATTATGGACTTTGAGATGAGCAACTGGCTCAACATTTTCTAATTTTGTGTCTGAAAATTTAATTCGTCTTTTCTGTATTGCTAAGGTGATTCTGTCACATAATGATACCCATCAGACCCTTTTATCTCCAGACTTTTCAGATGACTTCTTGCATCTTAAAACATTACTCATTATAATTCTACACCCTATCATTATCTTTAGAGAGAATGGACAGGCATAAGCCACTTACATAATAACTTTGCTAAAAGTATCTGTAGGACCTTCTTAGAGTTCCCTTGATCTTATACAGAACAGCTTCTCTTGATCCTTGGGCCAACTGGTTTTGGAAGAGAACTTACTCAGGCACTCCATTCTCCTTGATTTTGCAGCTGAGGCTCTTCAACCTGTTTATTCAAATTAACGAAGATAATACCTTCCTTTTGTCAATCATTTGCTTCTGTTTCATTACTCAAAATATATTATATATGGGAGCACTACAAATTTTTATATAAATAAGCAAAATTAGCAAACTAATTACAAGCTATCCTCAAGGCACTAGCTTGGTGATACGTCACGCCATTGTTTTTCCATTCCATTGTTTGGATGTTAACTCCAAGGCTATGTGCTGCAACTCAAATCTTGGCTAGTCTCTTTTTGACCCAATCAGCCTGAACATAAGATCTATCAAAAAAAAAATCAGCCTGAACATAAGGCCTTGCGAGGTTTATCTATTTTCTCCCTTAACCAATTTCTCATTGACCCAGTCAACTGCAAACCAGTTATTCCTTAAACCGCTTTGCATGGAGGGGCAGGGGTTTCTGATGGCATTGCCATTCAAAGACGACTTTGGAGCAATGGAATCACAGAAGTATCTCTTTAAATTATGCCAAAGTGATGTTTGGAGTAATGTATGTAATCTTATATAACAGTTTCTGAAGGGGGTCAATTGTTCACTTTTTTTCCGGTTCGGTTATTATTCAAATTTTCACTTTGCATTTATTGATTAACCTATCAATCAATCAAGTAAAAATGTACAATCACAAAGCTGTAAAGAGATGAGACATTTTGAATGGAAAACAAAACAAGGAAAATTACACGATCTCGTTCAGATGCTGAACAATACATTATGAATGAATGAATACAATCTTATCTATTGGCTACAGACTTTTACCATGCCAGGGTTTATGGTCTTTGTGAAAGGCTGTTTGTCAAGGTGTTTCCTTTGCAGTTTACAGCTTGATGCCCTAAATGGAGAGTCACATTCGCCACATTGCAGTTGGCATGCTCGTTGTGTTAGCATCTCAATTTGGCATTGTTTTTTCTGGCAGGTGTACCTCCAGTTGTCCTCCGTACTAACATTTTCCTTTAAATTTAGGTCAAATTCTACAGTTCTACTTAGGGTTGCAAACGAGCCAAGTAGTGGCCTGTTTGAGCTCTGCTCAGCCTGCAGTAGAAGTACTCGAGCTCCAACCTCAGTGCTCGAACTCGGCTTGAGTTGGTTCACGTTACAAACGATGCTATATATTATACAATTTACCGATATGTATACAATATGTGTGTATATGTCGTTCCTAATCATTTCAATTGGTTGGGGGCAGTTTTGATCTTCAGTACCAATCTCCAATCTCCACAAGTTTGTGCCATCCAAAGGCACTCACAATTCTACCAGTGATGCCATATGATAGGGATGGAGAGTGGTGAGTGCAGATTAGGAATAAGATGAGAGAGAAAGAGAGAGTGAGCGACTCTTGCCTTCAATTCGTTGCAGTGTTGATGGAGTGAATTTGATTTTGCGGTTCTGTGACTTGCCGAAGAGAAGCTTTGTGTGTGGTGGGGATTTGTGCGGCTAGGGTGGGTTTGTATGGTGGCATTGGTGCGGCTAGGGTTTGTTTGTAAGGAGTGAATATGAGGATTTTAGGTTGGATGGAATATAAATAAGATGGGCTGTGACTTGCCGAAGAGAAGGTTCGTGTGTCCGGTGGGGACTGGTGTGGCTAGAGTTTGTTTGTGTTGTAAGGAGTGAATATGAGGATTTTAGTTTAGATGGAATATATATAAGATGGGCTTAGATGGTTATGGGCTTGACTTATTGTGTTTTTTAAAATAGTGAAACTAATTGGGTTGGGCTGGGCTGGGCTTTAATAGACAAGAAAAAATATTGACCATATTATGGGCTAAATCCTACAGATATATATATCATATTTTTACATAGTTCACGGACAAAATAGCTGAGCATAGGTACGTTTGAGATTGGTTTGTTTAATAAATGAACCTAATAATTTTGTTTGGGTTTGGTTTGTTTAATAAATAAATGAACACGAACCGATTGCATATCGAGCCAAGTTCAAGTAGTTCGTGAACGGCTCGGCTCGTTTGCAGCCCTAGTTCTACTCAATCTTACTGTGAGTGGTTTTCTCTCCCCAATTAGAGATCTTGTTTCCACAATCAGTTTTATTCTTAAGGGAAATAAACAAAATTTAACCAAATTTTGAAATGGTTTTTTTTTTTTTTTAACATCAACGAAAGGGAGGACATGAGTGACCACAAACTTCTCCCAGTTCTGTACATCATCTCTCTATTCCCCTAAAGTCAGTTGGTTTTCACCCTAATACAGTTTCTAGGTTTTCATCTTCCTTGGCACTGAACATCCATCTACACAACAGAACCCTGTTACCCACAGTTAGACATTTTTTTTATCAGTCTTCAACATTGAATTTAATATTCTTGTTGCTCTATAACCAAGTTAAATTACCTTTTCTCAGAAAAGTTACTGACAGCAACATGCAATTAAGCTTTTCATATGAAGTCTTCTATCTCATTGAAGTTTTGATGCTTTTTTGATTAACTGAACTTGTTCTTCTCAAGCATTTGAGGAGATGCTTTCTTGGGCTCTATATGTTGATTTTCATTGCAAATATTTGACAAGAAGAAGTTCTTATTTGTTTATTGGCTTAGGAGGTTTCTTCAAGTTTTCAGCTTGCTCATATTAAATAAGTTAATGGATTTGGTGATATATGCATATGTATAAATAGTTTTGTATGTTGTATTATCTGAAACAATTGGTTGGAAAAAATTCGATGTACAGGTACGGATGGTCACTGGTGACAATCTTCAGACAGCTAGAGCAATTGCTCTAGAATGCGGGATACTGGGGTCAGATGCAGATGCTACTGAGCCAAATCTCATTGAAGGGAAGGCATTTCGTGCCTTGTCAGAAGTGCAAAGACTAGATACAGCTGAGAAGATATCGGTATTATCTCAATTTGTACTGCAATATATGTAAACTATTATAAGTGTTCATAGACTTGAAGTTGAAGTGAAATGTGTCGAGAAAGCCAATATTAATAATAACAATAATTATAATGAATAAATAAATAATAATTTCCATTTGATGCACAGGTAATGGGAAGGTCTTCTCCTAACGACAAGTTCTTGCTTGTGCAAGCATTGAGGAAAAGGGGACATGTTGTTGCTGTAACTGGTGATGGCACTAATGATGCCCCTGCACTACATGAGGTATGATAGGATCACGATGGACATGTTGGATGGATGGTAGAAGTCTGTAAATCTGATCTTTGCAATTGGATGAGTTATATGTTTTTTTAAATGCAGGTTCCATTGTTTATGTGTTCCATTTACATGTTCACCTCTTGGAAACAATATTACTCAATCAATTTGAAACACTAAACTTATTTGTTCAACAACTACAGCTTAGGGAATTCTTTTTCTTGATTGTTAGCCGTAAGAATTGTTACATTTGTACCCTATTTTCCTCCCCTCGTTTTGGATTCCATACAAAAAAGTTTCCACTTTTCACCCAAGTTTTGTTTAATAAATTTCCTATGGAACATTGCTTGCTTTGAAAAAAAAATTAAAAAAATCTATGGAACACATAAATGGTGAGACTTTACGGGTTTTCCAGATGTGCAACACGTTGTCGGTTGATGGACTTCAACTGTCAGCTTGTTCTGGCATTTTTTTTTCTTTGCTTATTAGTTTCATCTGTCTTTCAAAAAGGCATTAACTTTATTTCTGATATATTCACATAAATTAGTTTGCAATTACTTTGGAGTTTAGGCCGATATTGGTCTTGCCATGGGTATCCAAGGAACGGAAGTAGCCAAAGAGAGCTCAGGCATCATTATATTGGATGACAATTTTGCTTCCGTTGTAAAGGTTAGTATGATATAATCAGGTTGGTAGGATCAGTTTGATGAATCTTGTTTCTGTGAGAAGCATTTGGTGTGCCTCTTTTCTTTTCTTGGAAGGGGAATAAACCCAAGTTTTGCCTCTTGAATAAGAGTTCCCAATAATAGCATCAACGAGGTAGTGATTTCTACCCTGTTGGACATAAACTGGGTAATGACTTTTTTCTTTTGCTTTTCACTAGCACAATTGCATACAGTACCAGCCAAGGATCAATACTAGGACCTACTGAAACTTAATTGCACCCAGATATCTATGCAAGTTGTCTCTAGGCATTTTGGACAGTCAGTATAGGAAATATCTTTTACAGAATTATTGTATTTTTTATTGTATAGCGTTTGGTCCTTTAGAGAAGTGATTTTTAAGGATGGTTGGTGGTTGAGGTCCTTGAAATTATCCTTCAACATCTCAGAGTAGTTTATTGCTTAGCCATCCTGACTTGGATCCACAATTCCGCAGGAAATTGCTTGTCTAGGCCAAATTTTATTTATTTATTTTTATCTATATGTTGTATTCAAGTGTCTCTATTTGAATAAGTTGGAAGCTCAAAATTAAAGAATAAGAATTTAGGAACATAAATAAGTGATTCTGTCTGTCAAATGCAGGTTGTTCGATGGGGCCGATCTGTTTATGCAAATATTAAAAAATTCATTCAGTTTCAGCTCACAGTTAATGTTGCTGCTCTAATAATTAATGTCGTGGCTGCAGTTTCCTCTGGTGATGCCCCCTTAAACACAGTGCAGGTATCCTCTCTCTCTCTCTCTCTCTCCCTCCCTCCCTCCCTCCCTCCCTCCCTCCCTCTCTCCTTGCGTGCCTTTCTGTCTCTCTGTGTGTGTATGTGTGGGTCAATGCCTTATATTGTCCTCTTCTTTTTGTCTGTACAGTTTCTTTGGGTTAACCTTATTATGGATACTCTTGGAGCGCTAGCGCTGGCTACTGAACCACCAACGGATCACCTGATGCACAGGCCTCCAGTGGGTCGGAGGTTAGACCTCTAGATTTTGAAATTTTTTGGAATAGACGTTTTTATCTAGTCTTGATTCAGTCTTATCCAACGTAGAGCTGGCTAAGAATTGGTATGGGTTTGAGTCCATGTCTAGAACTAATATATATTTGACAGGACAGAGCATATTTCAAAATATCAGGCTTAAAGAATTTGGAAAAGTTGTCTGATTTATGTTTGCAAATTGGATGGATATGATCCTAGCTATGGTCCAGTTCTGCTTTGATTTGGTCCGGTTCCGGTTCCGGTTCCAGAAACAGAGAACCAACTCACAGTTCAGTTCTGGTTTGACTCATTTGAGGTCCATCAGAACTGAACCGGACCATTAACTAAATTTATATATATAATAATGGTGTCACTTTTTTGTTAAATTATAATTTGTTCACATCTATAAAGTTTGTCCTTTGTTTTATAATACATGCACCTAATAGAGCTTTTGTCACTACGTTACATAGTTTGAGTCTCAATCTCTTGCTTTCTTTCTGGAATTAAAAATAAAAAAATCTCATGCTTTTTGAAAAAGTATATAAAAAATGTGAAATAGGAGATTAAACTATAAAATCCAGCAGGTATGCAATCACATGTTATGATGATGGCATATGTTTCCATTACTAATTCAGAATCGTGGATAGAACCAGACCGAACCATTCTTTTATGGTTCGGTTCCACAGTTCCAACAGTCTGTTTCCAGGTTCAATTTTTTTAGCAACTGTTCAGATCAGTTTGTTTCTGATTAAGCCCAAAACCGGACCGAAACCGTTATTTAGTTTACTGTCGACTTTTTTAAAATTAATAAATGTGGGACAATTTCTATCAACTAATAGAGTTAGTAAAATTTTCTGAGACTTTTGATAACTTACTTTTGGAGCAGAACTCACTTCACAGAAGAAAGGTCTGATGCTCATCTTTTTTAAAATGTTTCTAGTGTTTTTGGCAAAAATATTAAAAGATGTTTTATCAGGTTTTTTAGTACTATTGTTCTTCTTGCATTCTTTTTTTTTTTTTTTTGGCCATTTCCCAATGCCTTTTATTTACTGTTGACTTTTGTAATTAATAAATGTGGGATAAACCATTTCTATCAACTAATAGAATTATTAGTTAATTTTTCTGAGACTTCTGATAACATACTTTTGGAACAGAACTCACTACGCAAAAAAGGAAGGCCAGATGTTCATCTTTGTAACAATGTTCATTTTTTGTCAAAATTAGTGGCTGAACATACAATGGCTCATGAAGTAATGGTTAGTTCTTATGTTTAGTTATAGGGAGATCGGTCAATGTATTTAATTGATGAAGGCATGTTATTTCTGATAGTTGTGATTGATCCGAGTTTTTCTTTATTACTTTTTTGTATGCATTTCTTTATATATTTAAAAACTTACTTATTATGATCGATTTCTTTTCTACGCATTATCTATAATATTATATTAAGCAGTTCTTTACCACATAAATACTGAGAAATACCCTCTCTTTTTTTTCTTTTTTCTTTTTGGTTCCTTGAATAAGGCCAAAATAGTAGGGCAATTTCAATGGAAACTTCATTAGATAACATAGCCATATTTTTTTTGAAAGATAGTTTATCTGGACATTTCTTACTTTAGGAAAAAAGTATCTAGACATTTCTCGTTTCCAAACTTTATTTCTCTGGTCTCGCTCTGTGTTTGTGTATTTGTGTGTCTTTCTTTGTGACAAATTTTTATTTTGAAATCTGCCATGTTATATTTTTTGGACCTTATCATAGGCTTTCTGCAAATCTATAAATTCTATGTAAATATCTTTGTTCTCTTCATATCTTCTCATTAGTCTGTTCAGTAAGTTTCCTAACTGATTTAGTTTCAAAATTTAGTAATTGCTAATGTATTAATTTCATAGTTCTATAATCTCCACGATATTGAGTATCCCATTTATTTTTTTATATATTTGTACTTGATCTTTTTTACACACTCATTAGACTTTCCTTTATTTGTTATTATGACCTTATTAAACTATTTTGTTGTCCAACACATGATCATCCTATAAAAAGGATGGTTATAAAGCTCTTCTTATTCTTTTGCAGTACGTTGTTTACCTAGCAAATCCTGATTTTATGAAAAAATAAATTGTTTTCTCTAATCCTTCCTAAGGCTATCAAATTCTTCTAATCGTAAATTTCTTATACAATTTTCATTTAACAACTTCTTAAAGTAATCTTTTCACCTTTCTATTTTCATAATTTTTCATGAAGATCCTTTGATAATTCCCATGATGCACTTAATATGATAAACTCAAGATGCCTCTTTACTTCGCAAATCTGTATGTTTTCTTCTCCGCATTATCTGTACACGTTTTAGAATAAGATTGGCACAGATGTTATAACTTCTGGGCTTTTTTCTTTTTTCTTTTTTTATTTCTTCATATATTTGATGTTTTATTCTTTACTTCTATTTGTTCACTGGTTGATAATTAGACAGCACTGATCCACTGATCACTATGCTTTTTTATCTTTCTCAGGGAACCTCTGATAACAAATATCATGTGGATGAACTTACTAATACAGGTATTCTCTCTTTCCAATCCAACATCAGTTGAATGTGTAATCTCTAATTCTAAAAAGTGTATGAAGAAGGAACGTCTATGTTTATGGCAACTATTCTTTGCTATAGAAATTTCATAATTTGAGGGAGCAAAAATTAATTCTTTTTGGTTAAATTATTCTTCATGATTGACGAGAATTGGTGGTGGTTGAATTATTACAGGCTTTATATCAAGTGACTGTCCTGCTTATTCTCAACTTTCGAGGTAAAAGCCTCCTTGGTTTAGAGCATAAAGACCGTGTGTATGCCAACAAAGTGAAGAATACACTGATATTCAATGCTTTTGTCCTTTGTCAGGTATGTTTCTTGACCAGAATAAAGGAAATGAAAATGGAAAATGACATGTTTATTTGCCATTTATTGGTATGCAGTGCTGTGAACTAAATGCATAATCTTTGGGATATCGTGCCTTTTGATTCTGTTCAAAATCTTATATGGATTGCTCCATAATTGAGGCTGTAGTTTGAGTTGAATATCAATGGTTCAAAGTGTTCTGAGTCCATTTTTTGACGAGTGGTGCTCGACCCATTCTGGCTCTGTAAGCTTATCAAGCTCCAATAATGTGCATATAGCTCATCTCTTTTTCAGATACTACAGGATAATGAGGTTGTCCTAATTTGTTCTCATTGTCACTGCATTAAAGGCAGGATAATGAGATTGATCCTGTTTTCCACTTTCTTCTGTGGTAGATGCTTAACCATCCTAACTTTAACTTCAATATATTCGTTTCACATCCAAATGCTTATTCATAGATGGCAAGAAAAATATAATCATTTATAAAGTAAATGTTAGCTTTGAAGGTAGACTTTGTTTACTGAATGTCAACTGAGCCAAGCCGAGATATAAAAGCTTTCTGGGACCAGATGCTATGGTCAATGAATGAAGCTTATTATGAGGCTGGTCACACTGCGAATTTGTCTTGCTGGTAAAATTTAATTGGGCTTAGGTGTTCTGCAATTCCTACATTTAAACATGAAGTTCTTGATATGATTTCCTAGGGATGTGCTGTATCACAAAATTTCCCCCCTTTTCCAATGGAGAACTTTCTAACCATTAATTTTGCAGATTTTCAATGAGTTCAATGCTCGGAAGCCTGACGAACGTAATGTATTCAAAGGAGTTACTAAAAACCGTCTCTTCATGGGGATAGTGGGCCTAACTCTTGTGCTTCAGGTCTGTGTGTGTGTGTGTGTGTGTGCTGGTTTTTACGTACATGGTTTAACATATCTTCTTGTCTTTATTTATCAGGTCATGATAATCATGTTCCTTGGAAAATTTACCTCAACAGTTAGGCTTTGCTGGAAACTGTGGTTTGTTTCCATTGCAATTGGCATTATCAGGTTAGTTTATTACTACTTGTAATTTCGATATGTCGCAGTTAATTAATGACATTCTTCTAGTGTCTGAGATGTACTTGGAGCATGCTACATTACAAATTCTAGATTACACTTTCCCTACCCCTTGTTTCTTTTCTGGATCCACATATGCATACTTCCGATGTAGTAGTATTGCTCTTGTTTAATTTGATTATTTAAACTGCAATCATGGAGGGGATATAGGAATGTGAAAACTTGGCACAGGTATTGCAAATATCACCATAAGCTTTTATTCAACTACTTCTCTCTCAACCAATTAATAATATTATGCACTTTTGGTTATAAAAATGAACATTCTAATAGAAATGATATTTGATGATTTGCATTCTTTTTTCTTTTTCTTTTATTCACTTGAACCAGTTGGCCTCTTGCGGTGCTTGGGAAATTATTACCTGTCCCAGAGACGCCCTTCAGTGAACTTATCATGAAAAATATCATAAGAAAAATCTGGCGACCAAGATTTATCGTGAGAAAAATGCGGCGACGAAGATCTTCTCAAGGTATAAACCTTTCTATGGTTTATATTTAGGTTATTGAGAATCAATTGATATACTTGTGTCTGAGTGATTCACTTACCTATTTACTAATCTTTTTTTTCTTTTTTCTTTTTTCTTTTTTTTTTTTTTTCTCTTTTCTTCAGGTTTGGTCAATAGAAGGAATGAGGATGCTGAATGACTTCAACATGTTAAACATCCAACTTTTGCTCTGCAGTTTTTGGTTTTTTTTTTTTTTTTTTTTGTTAATTCACATCCAGGGGAAATTTTACATTGTGCAGCACAGTGATGACGGAATGGTTATATTAAGTACTTATGGTTGTTAATAGGTGTTTTTCAAAATCACAGGGTGCTGAATACCTGGTATGTCATATATGTTTTACTTTCATTGTAAAGTAAAAGTAAGTTGTTGATTTCTACTAGGTTGTGGCCAATTTCTATTTTTTGTGATTCGTTTTGAACAAAAAGTTTCTGGTACCTGCATCTTTTTCTTTATTGAAAATGTGTTGTGGTTGTGGTTGTGGTTGTGGAATGCATCAGATTTTACAGAATTGGGGTTACATTGTTATGGATACAGCTTGGTTAAACTTCCTTTCTTACCTTTTCTAATTTGATCAACCCTTCTAATTTGATCAACAATGGTTGAACATCTTTATCCATAAAGATGTCCAAATAAAGAAAAGAAAAGAAAAGAAAAATTACAAATATAATACCACAGTATTAAAATATTGTCTGGTTCTTACGCATTCCCTATATCTATTGTGAAATTTATCACCTACAATGTAATGATAGGCATTTTTATCTCGGCGTGCACAATAATCTGAATGTCTTTGGAGGCTTCAATTTTATTAATTAAAATTTGAAGTTGTGTTAACCAATCTGTTGAAATTGTTACATTAATATCTAGCCATTGGATTCTCTTCAATAATTTCTCCTCAAGCATATATGGTGTAAATTCAACCGTTAAAAAAACGTCACACGAGTCCCATGATGATAGTCAAATGTGTGGATTATTTCGGTACTATTCTAAGAACTCTAACTCAATTCATTGGGTTTAAAGAATTCTCTAATTGATTGTTTGACTGAAGGAAAATTTTTAAGTTTATTAAGTTATTTTATTTCTGTTAATGTGTACCTCCATTCAAAAATGAGTTCATCTTTTATATTCCTCACCTACTGGATTTCGTTTTCTCTGAATTTAAATAATTGATAATCTGGCCAAAGGTAATCCCTTTCGTGTTATGATTCATAGGTATCAATTTTTAGCATAAAAGATCTTTATCTATTAGTAACAACTATATAATGCTAGTCATTTTAAATATTATTGACATCTCATTTTCTTTCCTCAGCAAACCCCAATTTTGCTATTCTTCTTGGGAAGTGAAAGAGAGTTCATGTCTTCCCAAGTGATAGTTTTTGGCAAGAAAAAAAAAAGTAATAAAATTTTAAATTTTCAACTTCTCAATAGGGATTCGCGACAAGGTTAGTAGGGAGTTATTACACGGAACTTCCTACATTAAAATATCACCTCTTTTACTTATCAAATATATATATATATATATATATATATATATATATATATCACCTCTTTCTTTAATGTTACAATACTATTAAAAAAAATTAAAAAATTTGTAAGAACCCTTTATATTAGAAGTATTGAGGTAACCATGAAATAAATTGGTCTAATTATATTACTTAATTGAGTATGTCATGAGTCAAGAGAGAAGTAAAATTGTCCTGAATGTGTCATTTGTAGCTGTCACCTGAAAAATAAGACACTTTATAAAGTCTCCAAAAGTACAAATTCTCCAGTATAAAGTTGGACAACTGCTCAAAGGGGTTTGGAAATAATAGGCCAGCCCAAGCTCAAGCCCAAAAGGGGTATATACAGAAATGTTATATTATATTTTAACTTTTAAGTTATGTGTGTGTGTGTGTGGTGCCCGGCTTAACAATGAAAACAGACTCCAGAGACCTCTTATAGTTCTGAGTCGACAAGTCATTGAAGTAATTGGAGGCACCTTGAAAAAACTGTAAACTTCTTCCACACACAAGCTCTGAACATTTTTCCTCACTCTCAGTCCCATAGCTAGCCGTGTGATTCATCCAAGGCAGGTAATTGAAATAGTTTTCATTCCTCCACTCAATTACCAGATTGGTTACTAAATGTAAGAGTCCACAATCCAGAAGTTTCCATGATCATGACAACGAAAAGCCCATAATTGACTTTCTTCTTAAACTCAAGCCCATGAAGGTACAAAGTCAATTCCTTACATAGGGGCTATAAGCGATCATGAGACCCTTTTTATTACATTAGAGTGGTATTTTGTTTGGATATAAAATATTTTTTATAAAATATATATATATTTTTTGGTGTTTGATTGTCGTAAAATATTTATAAAAAAAATAATAATAATATTATTAAAATCTAACAAAAATAACCATTATACCCATCAATTTTCGACAAGTTGTTTTATATATCTCGCTCGATGGACTTAACCTAGACCTTTGCCAAACACTAATAAAATTTAATTAGGTCTAAGTTGAGCATACCGTTAAATTTTAAGGAATGTCAAAAGAATAAATAATCTATTGAAAAACGCATGCATTCTTTATAACGTGAATAAACATTAAAAAGAAATTTGAGGAAATATGAAGAAAAAGTTTGAGATAATTAGCATAGCTAGAAGAGGTTAGGATAAATGAACATAGTTTAAAATATGATATAATCGGCAGCTCTCTAGCGTTTAAAGAGGTTCAGACGCCTACTTTTTATCTTTTTTTGTCGCCTTTCTTTTCGAATCATTTATCTTTTTCATCTTCTCCTAGCATTAATCATTCTGTTAATACAAAAAGAGTTGGAATAACAATTATATCACCGACCAAAATTCAAACCTTCTTCTCGTTTTCCCTTGACTTCAAACACTCAAACATTCAAACCGAGTATGAAGCACTTATAATCAAGGCAAAGCTCCTTGTGGGCTAACCTGAGCTATAGCTAGCCCAACTCTCAAAAAAAATAAAAATTTAGTACTACTATTTCTTATTAGCCATAGCCCAGCCTAGCCCAATCCATAATAAAACATAAATGATAAATGGCTCAACCAGAAAAAAAGCCTACAATTAAACAAATTAGAACTTGAAGATTGAAGAAGACCTAGGGCTGTTTGGCATAATGTGATATTGTTTTTGGTGTTTTGCTTTCAAAATTTAGGCCCAAATTTAGGGATATAAGATATATAGGTAACAATTTTCTGAAACATCGCATTTGTGCCCTCTCGTGCTTTGACTTAGTATCTCTCTCCAGGTTATCTCTTTCTAAAATCTGATACTGTGATTTGGTTTTTTTTTAATTTTTTATTATTGTCTAAAAATTTTGGATATCAGTTTCCCTACTTAAATTTTGATTGTTTTGTGTTGAATCACGTTGTTGGATCCGAGTTTCTTCATATTTAGATTTCTCAGAAGAACTAATAATTTTTTTTCCCTCCCAATAAATTCTCTGCTTGAATTTTTTTTTTTTTCTTTCCCCCTCCCCCCCCCCCCCCAAAATCCTGACTCCGCCATTCTTATAATCAACCTGAAAATAATGTAGAAAATGAAAGTCCGAGGCACGTATGTCATTGGGAATTTAGCCTGGTAATTAACCAACCTGAATATCATGTTTTCCTTTTATATAGTTATGTCATGTGAGTAAGTTAAAAAGGCTGAAAGCAAATCAAGTGAAGAAAGTTATATACTATTTTTATGATCCAATCGTAGAAAAATTAAACTAAAAACTATATCAATTGAGGAGACCTAAGTCGATCCTCCTTCAAGGAGTGATCCTTCCTAGAAGTTTTGTATGCTTTGGAAACCAACCCCACCATAATATATACACACAACTACTAATAAAGAACAATTGTTCCTTTTTATCAAATGTGTGAACAAAATTATTCCCAAGGTGAGAATAGATATTAGTTTTTACTTCAGTCATATACTTTTCGCTTTCATCTACCCGTGGATAGAGAATAGAGAAGCGTAAGGTTCGTTTGATTCAGTTATAAGAAAATATTTTTAATTTTAATTTATGATGAAAAGAAAAAATCTCTTAAATATAAAAGATCTGAGTTGTGGACATTTTTTTAATAATTTTGATAATATTATTTATTTATTTATTTTCATTAACAAGAAATACACACCTCAAAAGATAAAGAAAAAGCTATAACATTTTTATGATGGGACATAAAAACTTGACTCCTTTAAAAATTAAATTATGCAATGATTATGTAGTAATAGGTGACGGAGCATCGTCCACATGGACACAAAGTCCAAAAACATAACAGATTTCATCAACAGATACAGATTACATAGATGTAGATATAGGAACACACGCAGACCCCTATATATATATATATATATATATATATATATATATATATATTATTTTGAGTGCTGTGGAAGAGCGACAATTAGTCCACATTGCATCTCTTCTTTGTCAGCAGAACAAGTATAATTTGCATTTTTCAAATTGGAGCGAAAAATATTGGCAACTTCCTTGTGTTTTCACAATTTTCAGTTTAATACAGCTTTATTCTAGTAGTAGAACACCTAATGTATTTGATTCTTCGAAACTTGACTATTCAGTCTTTTCCTAGACACACATCACAACTTGTGTTATAAGGCTCGTGGAGCTAAAGTGAGAAAAATCAAAAGCAAAAATAATACTCCGTAAAAGATAAATGAAGCACTCTCATTTTAATTTTATATTAATTTAATGGAATTAGATATTTCTTCCGTCCCATAATAGATGGGTATTTTGGTGTGTGGTGCCCAGCTTAACAATGAAAACATACTCCAGAGACCTCTTATGGTTCTCAGTCAACAAGTCATTGAAGTAATTGGAGGCACCTTGAAAAAACTGTAAACTTCTTCACACACACAAGCTCTGAACATTTTTCCTCTCTCTCAGTCCCATAGCTAGCTATATGATTCATCCAAGGCAAGTAATTTTAAAAGTTTTCATTCCTCACTTAATTACCAGATGGTTACTAAATGTAAGAGTCCACAATCCAGAAGTTTCCATATGACAACGAAAAGCACATAATTGACATTCTTCTTAAACTCAAGCCCTTGAAAGTACAAAGTCAATTCCTGACATAGGAGGGGCTGGCTATCACGAGGCTCTTTTTATTACATTAGAGTGGTATATAGGTCGTTTGTTTGTTTGGGTGTAAAATATTTTTTATAATATATATATATATGTATATATATATATATTATCTTTTTCTTTTTCAAAAAAAATATTTTAAGTCGAAATAAACAGAGCACTAATGTGAAAGAAAACGTTCCACGTACATCACATTATTTTAGGCTTCACGTACATATGTCTATTATTGTCTTTTAATATAATGGGAAGGTAAAATTGTTATTTTATGCCGTCAAATTTAAGAAAGGTCAAAAAAATAAAAAATCTATTGAAAAACGCATGCATTCTTTATAAGGTGAATAAATATTAAAAAGAAATTTGAGGAAATATGAAGAAAATGTTTGAGATAATTAGCATAGCTAGAAGAGGTTATAGGATAAATGTTTAAAATATGATATTATTGGTAGCTCTCTGACGTTTAAAGAGGTTGTGATACATACATTTTTTTTTTTTGTCGCCTTTCTTATCGGTTCATTTTCCTTTTCCATCTTCTCCTAATGTTAACCATTCTGTTAACACAAAAAAAACTGGAATAACAATTATATCACCTACCGCAATTCAAATCTTCTACTCGTTTTCCCTTAATTTAAATGCTCAAACATTCAAATTGAGTATAAAGCACTCATAATCAGCCTGAAAATAATGTTAGAAATAAAAGTCGGAGATGCACGTGTCATTGGGGATTCTAGCTTGGTAATTAACCAACCTGAATATCATGATTTCCTTTGATATAGTGATGTCATATGAGTAAGTTAAAAGGCTGAAAGCAAAACAAGTGTAGAAAGTTATATACCATTTTTTATGATCTAATCGTAGAAAAATTAAAATAAAAACTATATATATCAATTGAGAAGACCCAAGTCCTCCTTCAAGAAGTGATCCTTCCTAGAAGTTTCGTAGGCTTTGGGAACCAACCCCACCATAACATATACATACAACTACTAATAAAGAATAATTGTTCCTTTTTATCAAATGTGTGAACAAAATTATTCCCAAGGTGAAAATAGATATTAGATTTTCCTTCATCCATATATACTTTTCGCTTTCATCTACCCGTGGATAGAGAATAGAGAAGCGTCAGGTTCGTTTGATTCAGTTATAAGAAAATATTTTTATTTTTAATTTAAGATGAAAAGAAAAAATCTCATAATTATAAAAAATCGAGTTGTGGACATTCTTTAGGTTATGTTTGGGGGAGTTTTTTGAATATAAAATTCCTTCTGTTCTAAAGGGCTTTGAAGAGTACCTTTCAATGTACGAATTTAAAAGAAAAAAGATGTTTGGTGGATGCAATAGATCAAATTTCTTCTACAATTACCATAATTTTAACTTGACAATTTTATCCTTAACATCTACCCTTAAAAAAAAATTCAGAAAGATTTTAGAGAAAAGTACAAATATGTTAGCAATTGAATTAGCATATAGCAAGAATGAAAAAAATGAAAAAGTGGAAAATAAATAAATAAATAAAGTGGTGAAGTATTAAATATCAGCAGATGATGGATTCATAATTCTATTATTGTTGTGGTGATCAATTGTTAATAACAACTTGATAAATAGAAGATCTCTCCACTATAAAATCACCTTTTATTTCCAAAATTATTCTCTGGATATTGTTGGCAAACTGTCTTTATATGACAAGAAAATGATGGGTGACACAATTAGCAAGTGTAAGATAATTCATAGAGAGAGAGATACAGGTGAATAGAGATTGGGGGTTTTTAAAAGTAGATATTAAGAATTAAAAATTTAGGGTTAACCTACAACTAAAAATTTAGCTATGTTTAAAGAATTGCAACCTATCTAGAATTTTTAGAAAAATAGTTAAAATAGAAAAAATATCAAAGTATTGGAATTTGGATGAGAGTAGAACACTCTCAGAATCTCTCATTGTTCTGGTTTATCTATGGAGCTCGGCTAGTTTCAGGGAATATAAAAGGATAAACTTGTTTATAAAATTTGTTATTTAAAATTAGTCTGGCTTCCTGATGATTCCGATAAATGAGTTTCAAAAGCAAGTATTCCTAATTTTGTTTGAAAAGACTTTTTAAAATTTTCGTGTTTGTTAGAATTCCTTTTTTATTATTTCGCCAAACATTAATATTTTAAAAAATAAAAACAACTTTCATAAACTTGGAAGCCCGTTTCAAACCTTCAAAAAGCTCCCCAAGCATGCACTTAATAATTTTGATAATATTATTTACTTATTTATTTATTTTCATTACCAACATATTCACAGGCACACCCCAAAAGTTAAAGGAGAAGCTACCATTTTTATGATGGGACATAGAAATCTTGACTCCATTAAAAATTAAATTATGCAATGATTATGTAATACCAGGTGTGACACAAAGTCCAATAAAATAACAGATTACATCAACATATACAGATTACATAGATATAGATATAGGACACGCACACCCCTATATATATATATACACATATACTACATCTTGAGTGCTGTGGAAGAGAGATAATTATTCCATATTGCATCTCTTCTTCGTCAGCAACACAATATAATTTGCATTTTCCAAATTGAAAAGGAGCGAAAAATTATATATATATACACGTGTGTGTGACCCATATATAATATTGGCAACTTCCTTGTGTTTTCACAATTTTCAGTTTAATACTACTTTATTCTAGTAGAAGAATTTGTGTCCTTCATTTTGACACCTAAGGGCTATGATTCTTTGAAACTTGACTTTTCCTAGACACACATCACAACTTGTGTTACAAGGCTCGTTGAGCTAATATGAGAAAAAGCAAAAGCAAAAATAATACTCCCTAAAAGATAAATGAAGCACTCTCATTTTAGGAATTAGATATATATTAAAATACAAACAAAGTTGGATGACCAACAGGGCTAGGATGGCAAGGGAACAGTTTTGGGTGGTTGTATTCTTCCTGCCCCGTAACTGTTTAAAAATTTTTATTTCGTTTTCACCTAAAATTGCTTAAACAAGGAACTTTCCACCTTATTCGCCTCATTTTAGAATTTTTACCCCTTCGGACAACCGCTCCGCCCCGCCTCATTAGTACCAGATTTTTTCCTCATTTTAAATTTTACTCCTCAAATTCAATTATATAACTATTGAAAAAATTTATAAAAAAGAGGAAATTAATAATTTAATATAAAATTCAAGGTATGAGCATTCTTAGTTCGTAGGGCTCTACCACTCCTTAGACTGAGAAAGTGAGTGAATGTGATATAGGGTTTCTAGAGCTAACTATATACACTAATAAAATAAGGGTAATTTAGTAATTTACCTATCCAAATGGGACGGGTGACCTTCCTCCGCCCCCGTTCCGAACCCGCGCAAGTTTTTATTAATAAAAATCATCTCCGCCCAAATAAATTAAACGATCTCCCAAAATTACTATAAACGGGACGGGACGGGACGAGACGGGGTGGGGTGGGGTGGGGCGGATACCCTTTTTCGCGAGACGAATTACCATCCCTAAACTGGAGTAAGAAAATGTTTGAATATTAAACAAAAAATACTACATTTTAAAACACCCATTGTGATCAATATAAGTATCAATCCAAGATTTTAAATTTCAGATTAATGAAAAAGTTAAAAAGGAAATATTACTAACAAAAAGAAAGGATAATCCAACCATAAGAATCCTTTGTATCATAAAGATACAATCCTAAGTATAGATTCTTAATATAGATATTTACTATGCCGTACTCCTCTAAGAACTCCATCTAACTTGTTCATGCAGTTTAAAGAGTTTTTTTTTTTTTTTTTTTTTTTAAACACCAAACAGACCAAACTAACATTCAAAGGAAAGAGATACATAATCTGATATGGAACATTTAACAACCATGAAGGCCATATTCTCCACTCTAAATCGCTACATTCAGCTTCAAAAACATGTTTACTCAATAAATGAGCAACCATATTACCTCCACGAGGAACCCATACGAGGGACGAACCCTCACAATCCTTAAGCAGGGAAATGATGTCGCTGAAAACAATAGATAAAGCATCCAGCGAAGCTTCCAACCACATAACAGGCCGGCAATCGCCTTCGACAATCACCCTATGGTAACCCCACCGCTTAACCAACACCAAAGCCTCACGCAACACTAGGCCCTCTGCCGTGGTTGGACTGCAAACATTATCAGAGAAAATCGATGCCACCTTGACCGGATGACCGTGATGATCACGAAGAATCATTCCTCCTCCACACAAGCGACGGGCAAGACAACAAGAGACATCAAAATTAAACTTAAAGCAATGAATATCCGGCATTATCCAGTGCGCAACAGACGGAGAGACCGCCTCAATCAACGGAAAAGCCATCCTACCAGAAAAACGAATATGTTCCTGAAATTCTTGATATGCATTGAAGGCGAACAAACTAGCATCATAAGGATCCCAACGCTTATTTTTAAACACTAGATCATTACGACACTTCCATATGGACTAGCAAACAAAGGTCGCCAAACCCATACTAGCAATCGAGGTTGAAGAAGCTGACCACACCTTACATAGAGAGGCCCATCTCCGCAACCAATATGACGGCTGCACCTCAAAAAAGTCAAGATGCAATGGACAAATCTTCCAAACCAAATAAACAAACTGGCAAGTACAAAGAAGATAATCAACCATCTCAACAGTATCTTTGCACACCCGACACATCGAAACCTCAACTACCCCTCGCCGCCAAAGATACTCATTAACCGTAATTCTGTTATGAATGGACTGCCATAAAAAAAGCTGAACCTTCCTGTAGGCACGGATCCTCCACACCTGCCTCCACATGGGACCTCTACTAACAGCAAAGCTACACCCTTCCGAGGGAGGAGAGCAGTCGCCTTTGCTAAGAATAAATTCAGCAATATAATACGCACTCTTGACTGAAAACCCTCCATTTTTTTAGGCTCCCCAAATTTTACAATCAACACCACCCGAAATACTCAAAGGAATTTGTAAAATCAGCTCACGATCATGTTGATGAAAGAAACTACCAATCAAATCAAAATTCCATTTGTGCACATTAGGAAGAATTAGATCAGCAACTGAAGAGAAAGAGGCCCCCGGCCTGTGGGTTGGAAATAACTGAGAAATTGAAAGGGTCTGGGAGCTAATTATCGTTCCAGTAATTAACGTTTGTATCATCCCCAATCCGCCAATGCATCCTGCGCTTAATCATAGCCTTTAAAGACTAAATACTCTTCCAAATCCATGAACCGCTCGAACGATAAGTCGCTTCCACAAAGTTACAATGCTTGAAGTATTTTTGCTTGAAAGACATGTAAAGAAGCGAACCATCCCCAACTTCCATCCGCCAAGTAATCTTAGCAAGGAGAGCTAAGTTGAAAGCTTAAATATTCTTAAAACTGAGACCCCCTCATTCTTTAGATTTACACAAATTTTCCCAACTTAGCCATTTGATTTTCTGGGACTTTTCCAAACCACTCCACAAAAAAATTGAGAAAGTGCTGGAAAATTTTTCACAATTCTTTTTGGGCAGCCTAAAGCATTGCATGGAGTATGTGGGAAGAGACGAGAGGACCGATTTCACCATAATTTTGAGCCCGGCTTTAGACAAAAAAGAGCCTTTAATAGACGCTATTTTCTTGGATACTTGATCTTGAATAAAATTCAAAGCTCCCACTTTAGATCGTCCCAAAAGAAAAGGAAGCCCCAGATATTGATTATTCCAATCCACATTCTGAATACCCAAAGCCTGGCAACAAAAAACTTTCTGAGAAGGCAAAGTATTAGGAGAGAAAAAAAGGCATGATTTCTCCAAACTAACAAGTTGGCCAGTGAGGGACTCGTATCGATTAAGAATGGCCCTGACCCACCTAACTTCCGGACCCCTAGCCCTGCAAAAAATAAGGGCATTATCGGTAAACAAAAGATGAGAAATGGGAGAGCAACCTCTTCCCATGCGCAGCCCTGAAAACTACTTTTTCCGCTCTGCTTCTTGAAAAAGAATGGAAAGACCCTCTGTGCAAAAAATAATAATAATAAATAAGAAAAAAGAAAAAGAAAGAAAGAAAGAAAGGAGAAATTCCCTCTAGTGAAGTCCCCAAAATGGAAAGAAACAATCTTCCCGTTCCCCATGAATCAGCATCGAGTAAGAAACTGGACTGATGTACTCCATCATCAGGTTCACCCAACACCGATCAAAGCTCAAGTGACTCATAAACTCTCCCAAAAAGGACTAACTCACCCTATTATAGGCTTTGGCCATATCTAATTTCAATGCTAAAAAATAGGAGTCACCAAATTTTTTCCATTTAAGGACATGCAAAAGGTCATGGGCTAAAATAATATTATATTGGATAAAGCGATTAGGGACGAAAGCACTTTGGGTATACAAAATAAGGAGATGAATAAGGGGCTTAAACTTATTCGCCAAAACTTTCGAAATTTTTTTATAAGACACGTTGCACAGAGATATGGGATGGAAATTCGACATGGTAGTAGGGTGTGCCACCTTTGGAATTAATACCAAATTAGTATAATTGAAACCACTGGGAAAGAAGCTACCTTGGAGAAAAGAATTAAACCTTTGTAAAAGATCTCCTTTAAGCAACTCTTAATTCGACTGAAAAAACATAGGAGTAAAACCATCATGTCCCGGGGCCTTAAATGGACCCATGCTTGCCAGCGCTGCATGAAGCTCTTCTTCTGAACCCCTTTTAAGAAGCTCCTTATTCATATCCAGAGCAACCCTGGGAGTGATGAACCTCCTGAACTCTTGATCAACCGGATTAGGAATGGACGAGTAAAGATCATGGAAGTAATCTTCTGCTGCTTTACGGATATCATCTTTAACATTTTGCCATTGACCCCCCAGAGTCCATCAGACTAAAAATTTCATTCTTTCGACGCTGAATTTTTACTTTTCGATAGAAGAACTTGGTATTTTTATCGCCATGAGATAACCAAGCTATTCGTGATTTCTGGAGCCAGAAAAGTTCTTCATCTCTCCAAGCCTTACCCAACTGCTATTCTAACTGAAAATAAAGAGCCCGGTTATATCCCGATTCTTGTTCTTTAAGAGATTTCAATATAGCGTCCAAATCCTTAATCTCAGACTGAGAATTGTTGATTTTACCTCTGCGCTACTTTTTAAGACTTGACTGACAGTGAGAGAGTTTCTGATTAATTGTGAGTAAAGGGGGATCTAAACAAGGAGAGTCCCACGCTTTTGCCACAGTAGCTGAAAAATCCTCCTCCTTTACCCAACGAGCATCAAACTGGAAACTCTGCTTGGAGTGCGAGATAGAGTCATTTAGGCAATGCATAAGGGCATTATGATCGGATCCGTGAACCGTAATATGATAAAGCATACTGCGAGGAAAGAAGTGAAGCCATTGACTTAAACACAAAGCATGGTCAAGTCTGGCCTGAATTAACTTACCTGAATCTCGGTTATTTCTCCAAGTGAAAGGATAACCTCAAAACTGCAGGTCCATGAGAGAGCAGTCCTCAAGAAAATTTTTAAAGTCCTTTAGCATCCACCCCCGATTAGCACGACCTCCCTTTTTTTCATCCCTGTGAAGAAGAGCGTTGAAATCGCCCATCAAAAGCCATTGAGGCCCCAACTGAAAAGATAATCTATGAAGATACTGCCATTGATAGAGACGTTTTCTTTCAGTACATGACCCGTAAACTCGGGTGAAAAACCACGGACTTACGCATTTACCTCCACAACCTTGCAGGTAATTTGGACCCCAAAAAAATCAATAATTTGTATATGCCATTCTTTAGAAAATAAAAGAGCAAGACCTCCTGCTCTACCCGACGAGGGAACGAAAAAAGAATCATAGGACCCCATAAGAACCCGAACATTATCAACCCGATCCCCTACATTTTTGTTTCTGACAAAAATTAAAGGTGAAGAATGAAGGCGAACCAGCCTCCTCAATTGGGAAACTGTTAGGGGGTTCCCCAAACCATGACAATTCCACACCAGAACCCTTATAGAGGGGGTTTGGGCCACATAAGGCTGGCTACCATCATCGATTTAGATAAAATTACGAGAGAATCAATCACTGAAAGGCTGTGATCTTCACCTGAAACTAACACTTTAGATTTCTTTGAAACCGAATCAAGAAGTCAAACGTCCACTGCATGTTTCTTTTTATGAGAAAACATCAAAACCTCATCATCGCGGTTCTGTTTTAATCGTGCCTTGTGCTTCCATGACCGGTGACTCGGACTTGCCGTGATTGGTTTCGAGGGAGGAGAAGTACCAATAGGGTAAAAAAGTGGAGCCAATCCAGTAGAGGGGGAGACCACTGGATCAGACTGAACCCGAACATTGTACTCTGGGCCTACGGGAGGAATCACAATAGGAACAATAGGCAATGGCACTAAAGAGGATTGGGCCTGATTAGGTCGCATGGACCCCTTTTAGGATAGAAGGAACTGATCTGTACATAGAGTGGGGTTAGAAGGCCCAGCCCATTACTGAATCAATGGATCCAAAACTGTAGGCAGATCCCTTCCGAAAAAATGCATGTGAGGCTCACCCGCTTTAGAAGCTGACAAAACCTACCCTCAAGCCTTGGGTCTTTAAAACTGAGGCTTAGTTGTCTGATCTACGTGCATAGGCTTGGCCACCTGTAGAGTAGGACATAATAGTTTATCAATGTTATCCCCACTTGCCCGATTACCACTATTAACATCGCCGGGGGACTGTCCATTCATTGGAAAAGGTAACACCGGGTAATGGGAATAGGTAGAATGTGAGGAACTCTTTGACGACGAGCTGAGCTTATCACTTCGACGACGACCCACTTTGTTGGAAGCTTTTAACCATAAACTAAACTTACGCTCATCAATTGGTTTTTCTATCTTCCACGGGTACGACTGGAGTTCATGAACCAGCTAGCCACAATTATAGTAGAGAGACGGTAGACATTCGTACCTAAATTTCGTCCATTGTCGCACTCCTCCATGGAGAATTTTGAGCCCTTTTCAGAAAGATTTAGAGACATCGACCCCCACTCGGATGCGAAGATATCGACTGCCTCCATTAAGACCCAAATCCCTAACTTCCATAGTTTCACATGACATAAAAGATGAGGCAATATCTCTAGCGTATTCTTCAGTGGTTAATTGAATGGGAACATTAGTGATCCTAATCCAAAAAGGCACCGTGAGGAAAGAAGACTCCTTAAATTCAAACGTCAGTGACCATGCTTGGATCGAAATCAAATCCCCGTCAAAACTCCATGGATGATTGCGCATAATCCGCTCATTATCTTCTACATGCGCTAGGAATTAGAAACTGAAACATAAGATCTCGAATATGGTACATCTGAAGGCCATCACAATCCCAGGCTTCGCTAAAGGCCTTTTGCATACCAAACAACTTCACTGGCTTCGTAGTAAAAAGTTTCCCTATTAAACTATTTGCACACCATTTAGCCCCTTCTTGAGCCGCTGCATCAGTGATAACCACCTCATGTTCTTCTTCTTTAGAAAGCTTGCAGAAATCCAAAAGGGATGCAAGATCGTCCTCCATCACACAAAGGAAAAAACCTGTGCTTGGCAAACCAAGAGAAAAGAAAAAAACCAGATCAGCTTGACAAGCAAGAGAAACTGTTTTGAAAACCCCTCTCATTCACCAGCAAGAGAATGAAGGAGAAAAACCCTCTAAAGGATATATATATATATATATATATATATATATATATATATATATATTTATTTATTTATTATAAAAAATAAGCTAATAAAAATTTTAACCCATCTGGTTTTTTTTTTTTTTTTTTGGGTGCTCTTATAGAACTAAAAATAAAAAACATACCAAAAAATTACTTTAAATGTATAAAGTTTCAATTTTCTAAAAACAGTTCTCAATAATTTTAAAAACATAAAACTATTTCCAAATAATTACAAAGAAAACATGCCTATGTATCTAAGTTTTCTAAAACCTATATAAAAACTAAACCAAATAGGCCCAATTGTTTATAGAGAAGAGAATTGCCTCTTTGGTTATTTTCAAAAACGGTTTCAGAGTATTATAAAAGACACATTTTTTAAAAATATACATTTTTTTACTTAAAAAAATTTTATGTGCAAAAATTTTTTTTAAATAATTTTATTAGAAAATTGAACCAAAAAGACCCTTATCTTTTATTGTTTTTCTAAAACTATTGTTGCTTTAAAGAGTTATTTAAAATTGTTTAGAAAATAAGAAGAGTCAAACAAGCCCTTAGTTTTAAATTTTAAAATAAAATAGAAAAAATAAAACATTAATTTCACACAAAAATCTCAAACTATGAACATTGAATATCATAATATGCGACAAATTTTGTTCGGATAGTACTTTCATTCTTGACCTGAAAACACTTTATTTATTATTATATTTTTTCTGAAATACCATCGAGGTGGAACTCAAAGGCCATACTTGGTTCATTTTTGTGAAGAACAATTTTTTATTTTTGTAAGAATTGAAAATTAAAATTTTTGTAATTGAAAATTAGAAAATTAGAAAATTTATGTTTTGTTGACAAATTATGAAAACTATTTTAGGCTAATTTCACTTACACCCCATCAGGTTTGGTCATTTTTTACTCCCAAACATCTTTAAAAAATAATTATCACTTACGTCTTTTCTCGTTTTTTCGTCACATTATCCGTTAAAAATATGTAAAAAGACAATTTTGCCCCTAATTTTTTAAAAAGACAAATTTGCCCCTAAAAAGACAATCTTGCAAAATCATTTTGTGATCAATGCTGAAACAAAGGAGGGTCATTTCGTTGGAGACAACGACTGCGATGTAGAATTCGGAGCCACGAACAGGTTTATGTCTGTGTCTCTGGTGAGATTGAGTGGTGGAAAGAATGGGTGGAGAGAGAATGTATACAATTCCCTTTCAGAGCCAATGAATGAGTGGTGGAAAGAATGGGTGGAGAGAGAAACGAACAGGTTTATGTCTATGTTTACTTGGTAGAAAAAGTGCTTGCTGAGAGGCCTTTTCAATCAATCTATGGACACTCTAGTCACCTAATCCAAGCAACCGAATCCAATCTCTGGTCACTTATGCAGCAAGGACTATTAACGTTTGTCATCATTTTGGTTGGCATCTTTAAGATTCGTTCAACAATCGAATAGGTTTAGGAAAGGAAAAAGAAACTACCGGTGGTGTGGTGCTTTCGGATCGTGCCTGAGCCACGTCGCCGCCTATGTCAATTCGCAATTTGTGCAGTTTTAGGGTGGGGGTGAAGGTGGGTCTGATAGTGGTGGTTGTGGGGGTGAGGGTGTGTCCGGTGGTGCTAAGGTGGCCGGTGGTGTTGCTGGTGGACCGGTGGTGTGGCACTTCCGGATCGTGCCTAAGCTACGTCGCCGCCTCCGTCAATTCGCGATCTGCGCGGCTCTGGGGTGGGGGTGGGGGTGAGGGAGGGTCTGGTGGTGGTATGTGTGTGCATATACATATACGTGTGTGTGTATATATGTATGTGTATATATATAATTTGTAACTTTAGAGAAAAATTAGGGATATTTATTCTTTTAATCTAATTTTTTTAGGGTAAAATATTGTTTTGACAAAGTCAAAGGGTATTTAAGTCATTTTACACCATCTTAGAATTGTTGAAGTAACTGTTGGGGTGTTAGTGAAAAATGGAACAAAAGTTTGTAACTGAGTGATAGTTGTTTTCAAAAGATATTTGCGAGTATAAAATGGCCAAATCTAAGAGAGTGCGAATGAAATAAACCCAACTATTTTTTGTTATGAAAGAATGTGTTATATAATTTAAACAAGACAATTCCAACTAGTGGTAAACTTTAAAGTTGTGTTGTTCAAAAACAAACAAATAAATAAATGGGTAAAGTATAGTCACACCCCCTGAGGTTTGGCAAAAGGACACTCAGAAAAAATTTACCTATTTTTTGGACAAAGATATCCCCTCAAGGTTAAAAATGGACAAAGACACCCCTTTACATGAAAAATTTACCAAATTATCCTTTAACCGTTTAAGAGACTTTTTTTAACTTTACAATTTAATAAATTGGACTAATCTACCCTCATGAATAATTTATGCATAAAAAAAAAGTAAAAAAAAACTTTATATTGTTCATTTTTTTTTTTTTTTTTTTTTTTGTTATTTACTTTATGAATGTCCCAACTTCTAACAAATGTAGACGTCTAAAATGATTTTTTGATTCAATGCATATATTTCAAAAAAATTATATTTTGTTATTACTTCTTTTCTTTTTCTTTTTTATTTTTAAATTAATAAGCTTAATTCTTTCATCTAAAAAAATTAAACCAATCTTTTTTCCTTAAAAATAAAAAATATGGTACCAGTATAACTTTATACATCTTAAATTATATATCAAATATTATGCATTTCCAAATATAAAAGAAAATAAGTACTAGTATAACTTTATGCATCTTAACTTTATGAATGCCTTTGGTTTTTTTTTTTTATTATTATTTTTTTTCCCCTTTGTTTTATTATTATTATTTTTTTCCCTTTTATGTTGGGAAATGCATAATATTTGATATGTAATTTAAGATGCATAAAGTTATACTGGTATCATATTTTTTATTTTTAAGGAAAAAAGATTGATTTAATTTTTTTAGATGAAAGAATTAAGCATCTTAATTTAAAAATAAAAAAGAAAAAGAAAAGAAGTAATAACAAAATATATGTATTGGATCAAAAAATTATTTTAGACGTCTATATTTTTAAGAAGTTGGGACATTTATAAAGTAAATAACAAAAAAAAAAAAGGGGTGTCTTTATCTATTTTTGAATCTTCATATAAAAAAAGTCTCCTAAACGGTTAAAGGGTAATTTAGTTAATTTCTCATATAAAGGAATGTCTTTGTCTATTTTTGAATCTTCAGGGGGTATCTTTGTCCAAAAAACAGGTAAATTTCATTCGAGTGTTCTTTTACCAAATCTCAGGGGGTGTGACTGTACTTTACTCATAAATGATAAATGTGTAGGTTGATTTGTCATGGTATGTGGAATTAAAGATGTACATGTTTAGTTTTGGAAAATAATTTTTAAGAGCTCATGAAAATATTATATAACACAATTATTAAAAAAAAAAAAAACACTTAGTTTTTGAAAATTATTAATAAAACAAAAACTATTTATTGTTTATCAATTGTCAGAAAAGTGAACCAAATGACCATGTAGTTTCCTTGTCTATTTATTGTTTATGTGGGTAATTTTTTACTTCCATGTTTCCTTTTCCTTGTATCACAAGGAAATGACTTAGCAAATAAAGTGGGTTTGATATAATTTTTTATTATTATTGTTTTTTTTACGCAACACCAAAGATTGAAATTACCATAAAATATATTGATATAATTACATTATTTAAATGAGTATGTTATTATTCAAACACAAAGAAAATGGGTGATATTATTATATGGACAATACTTGCTTATTCACTGGTGAGTAGGCAATTTCTACTGACTAAGTATGTGACGCAATAAAATTATGACAAGTGTCCTAAAAATTTTAAAATATAAATATAACAAAAATAGAATCAAAACTGGTTTGACCCATTTTAATTGGATTAACATATCTTTTACCTTATCTCTATATGATATAACACAAATTTCTACTTATGTCATTGTTCGATAGTACACCATCTGATCTTATACAAATCAAAGACCTCGTACACGGTATACACTGTATCGCTATCTTTATAAATATCAGAATATGTGCCTGGGCATTACAAAAAATAATAAAAAAAGAATTGAAATCTAGCAATAGTGTTTTGAGGGGTTGGTTTTGTTTTCTATCTTCTCAAAGTGGATAATATGTGATTGATATGAAGAACCATTGCTGGAATAAAAAAATCCTTCCGGTTTGTGCTTAAAAAGAAAAAAAATAAAAAATTATTGCACTTCTCTTGTATAACTTAGGATTGCTGAAGTGAGAATGAGGATTTATTTGGAAGTGAAGGTGAATGGGAATTTTAATAACATGATTTTTGTTTGTTTATATATGTATATATATATGTATTTATATTTGTACAGATATGTTGGAACCCAAATTTTGATCTTTCGATTCCAAAAAATAAAATCTTGTTTTTGAAAGGTAATATTTTTAGGAAGCTTGAATTCTAATTTCACTATACTTTAAAAGATAATTTTGTACATATGTATGTGCAAGTGTCTGTATAAAAAGATGTTATTAATCCGTTTAAAATAGATAAAAAAACGTTTTACTTCTATTTTTATTATATTTTATATTTTATAAAATTTAAAACACTTGTCATAATTTTATTATATCACCTATTGAGTTAGCGTAATTTTATTATACCACCTAGGAGTATGTGGCTCAAAAAAACGAAAGGGCTTGAATGTGTCCATTGTTGCGGTCGCATGGAAAAATGACACGTTGAAACATTTTTGTAAGTGATCCCCACCTACCCTCGAAATGGTAGACGTGGCCTCCTTTACGGAGAAAAGAAAAACTCTAACCGCGTTCAACAGGGAGTCTACAAAAGTCCATTAAAACACACCTATGCGTGTATATTATAAGCAAGTTCCATAAAAACACACACTGTATAATATTATAAGAAATTTCCATTCACCTTCTTGAAAGATTCAATTTCTAAAATTATGTTTGGATTTAATTCAAGGGTTAGCTGAAGTGGTAAAATTGTGAGACTTAGTACATCAAGAAGTATTGAGTTTTAGATTTGAATCTTATCTAGTACGATAAATTTATTGAGAGCCACGATTGTGAATATAGTTCGAACTTTACTCAATTCGTGTGGAGGAGTCATTTTACACGAGTTTGGTAGATTAGTTTGGCAAAGTCCCAGACGCCTAAGTTATCAAAAAAATATATATATCAATTAGCTAGTGTTGCTGCATAGCTAATTTTAAAATAATTTTACTATCAAAATGCTTCTATACAACATAGTTAGAATGTTGTTTTTCAATAATATTAGCCTATGTTCGGTTATATTGAATTGGATATTTGAAATTGAAATTGGTAAACAATTTTAGTTTAAGTTTTTATAATTTTAAACTAAAATTTTGTCCAATTTCAATTCCAAAACTCCATTATTATAATGATCAAACTTAGATTTTAAATTTCCTTACAACTCCAATGGAAATTAATGAAAAGATTAGTAAGAAAATACCACACATGAAGTTTTTGCAGAAAAATATCACCTCTTTCTTGCAATACTAGTTAAATAAAATCTATAATATTATTTAATCGAACATGCAATGACTTAAAAAAAACAAGGTTAACAACTTCACTGAAGTATGTTCAACTCTTAAAAAAAAAAAGAAAAAAAGAAAAAGGGTTTCAAGAGATACAGAGTCAATGCAAACATTTCCTTTTCACATTAGGGGAAATAGTAGGGTCCAGTATCTACGTCATTACGCGCGCAATACTACTACGCAAGTAGCCCACTTGTATGAAATCTACTAGTATATAAACTACCATGGTCGATCGGGAAACCGCAGACGTTCTTTTCTCATCTCTCTTACTATAAATATTGTGTTCAGATAACAATTCAAAGCTATTCCATTCCCTTTTAAATTTCCAGTAGAATAGAGAGAATGAGTGAGCAATTCAAGGGTTCGCCGTACCGGCATGATCAAAATGACATTGAGACCGGAGGCAGCCGCTCCGGCGAACTCGACTCTGAGGTTTCCTCTGGTCCATTCGACATCTTCACCACCAAGAATGCTTCACTTGATAGTCTCAAAAGATGGAGAGTATGTTTAATTTCTCTACAAATTTTATTTTATTTTTTTATTACAAAAATATTTCAAGAAACGCGCACGATCACCTAAATATATTTGTGTGTGTATATATATACATATAGCTTTTTTTGGGTGTCTATATAAATGGCTGCTTTTGCGATTTATATTATTTTAAATTTACATGTAGAATTGTAGATTGTAGACTGTAGTGTAGAGTAGAGTAGGGTAGAGTGGAGTGGATAGAGTGTTTAAAGTAAAAGTGCATGAAAAATGAATATACTAGCATAGTAGAATTTATGTGTATGTACGGGGTGTACGGGGGCTCGCATTGGGATCCAGATCTGTACACCCCCAAAACGACGTGGTTGGGTGGATATCACGATGAACAGATTCGTCTGCACAACCTCTTCTTTCTGCTTTAATCTAATTTATTGGTTCTGTTTTTTCGGAAATTTTTATTGGTCATTTCAATGGCCATATTCGTATGCTTAACGTTTTTTAATTATAAATAAAATATCCAAGCCATTGCTGCACATCTTCTCTTCTCCGCCGCCGCAACCTCGCCGTCCTCCAACGCCTCGCGCACGTGCCGCCGGGCGAGAATCCGTTGAGACACGTGTCCTGGTTCGTCATGGCGGCTCTCAGAAAAGCGATTTCTTGTTAGGATATTCATTGAGATGGTTAATGGCCTTTTGAAGATCGTCGACGGTTTCATCAATTGTCTCGAGACAATCGTTTCGCGGAGGTTCATCAAAGTATGAGCTTCTCTATTCTGAAGAAGAAGTGCTCCACGGCGGTGATGGTGAGGTTCTGCGACACGATAATGATGTTTTGGGACTACACTTTCTTGGTCGTCCCAGCAGGGACGGTGGCGATGAAGCATAATTCGGGGGTAGAAGGTGGAGCGATTTGACAACAACATGAGTTGGAGAGAGTTTTTGTTACTTGAGTTCGCGACAATGCCAATCAAGGCCGCGAAGAGGACGGATGCAAAGAACTGGGTGATTTCAGGTTAGAAAATGGGGTATGGTAGGGGTTTTTATCAGTAGCGAGCGGAAGGGGTGTTTCATGTCTTGTTATTGAATCAATGATTTATTCATACATATATAAATACTTTTCAAGCCGTGAAATTCACACTCTTCTTTCTTTTGCATTTTATTGACCTTGGGTTTGCATGAATTGACTATTATATCCACCTTATTGAATTAATTGATGGGAAGCACCATTAAAAATTACGTGGTTTTCTGACCTACTTTCATGGATTATTTTCTATGGTATTTTCATAACAGGCATAATGAACAAACTTCACATTGCCTTCCAAAACTCTGTTGGAACCTTTCCCATTTTATTCTTGGAAATACTATTATAATGTGAATGAGTTACACTTTTTGAAATGCCACAAATATTTCAGCCTTCCACAAGTTGACGCTAAGTCATCTTGTTTGGGGGCATCACACAATTCACATAGATTTCAAACTCCTTAGCAGATAGCTTTGCCAACTTACTAACTTAGGTGGTCATCTTGATTGATATGTGCTATTCTATTATGCGAGTACTCGATTTGGCTTTGCAATGTGAGAGATCGTCCGTAAACATCAGAAGAGATTGTGAGGAATTACTTGATTCAGAGAAGAAGAAATAATGATAAGTTCCGGAATGCGCAGAGCGTAGTCCACCATTTAGTTCCATATCTTGGTGGTAAATTACATTCACAAAGCTAACTTCTTCAGTTCAGTTCATCTAGGTGATTTAGTATTGTTATTTTCTGGTTGTATGCCTAGTTTTAGATGTGGGTTGCTGATTCACAGTGTACATGACTCTCAATTAGTAAAACATATGATATACTTCGTTTGGTGGTTGTGGCATGCCGCTTTGCTTTTTCAGGTGACCTGATGTCTCTGACCCATTATTTAGGCATGTAATTTTTAGCACTAGTAATGTAGTTGTATTCTGCCGAAAAAGCCTAATCTAGTTGTGTTTATCTTGTATTTCTTATTTATTTATTTATAATAACGGAAAAGTCTTTCATGCTACTTTGTTAATTTTGTTGTTATCTGAATATAGCCCTAATTGTTGGACTAACTGAAATGAATGCTTTCCTTTTTAGCAAGCGGCGCTTGTGTTAAATGCTTCTCGTCGATTTCGATATACCTTGGACTTGAAAAAGGAAGCAGAGAAGCAGCAAACAATAAGGAAGATTAGAGCACATGCAAAAGTCATACTAGTAATATCGCCTATAAATGAATTTTCTTGCAATTTTTTTAATTATTTGATAAAAATTTTAATCTATGATTCTTGCTCTGTTAGGCGGCTAACCTTTTCCAAGCTGCTGGGAAACAAGTAAATGGTACTGCCCTTTCTTTACTCTCGTGTTTAATCTTTTTAATGTGGCATGGTAAGCATAGGATTTAGAAAACTATAGGTTGGCTTTATCATTCAATAGCATTTCCTTACTAGAATGGTATTCTTATTTGTGTAGTTCTTGCTTTATTTTTCTGTTTGAGTTACTGATAGGAGAAGGATATCCATTTTTTTTCCAATTATGGTCTTTACCCTTTCCATGCGCTACTAATTTCCCTTTTTGTCTTTGATTAACTATTTCAATACTTTGACTCTCACTTTTTTTTTCCTAGTTGGTACTCACACACACTTGTTTCTTCTGAGAATTGAACCCCGGACCTCCCTTTGAGAGGTAAGAGCTTGATACCACTAGGCCACTGACCCGTTGGTTACTTTGACTCTCACTTATTCATGACCCTTGACCCTCACTTGTTTGTTTCCATTTGATCAATTACCTTTTACCTACGTTGAACCTATTTCTACGGTTTCCTCTGTTTTTTATTGTCTTAGCGCTATTACTTATATTTGAATTTGGATTTACCCTTAAGGTCGTGCAACTCTCTAAAATTGCTGATTCACATTGTGCCAAAATTTTGCACCCCTGCGGACCTATATCTCCAGTTATTTATATTGTTCTTTTTGGTGTGCTTCCAAGTTTGTCAATTCTGTTATTCATTCTTCAGTTAGTCCCAGAAATATTTTAATATTGAGTACTCTTAAATTGCCGTCATTCTTCTTTGATTGCCAAATATTGTTTTATAACATTGTTTTAAAAGCCAAGTGGAGTGGTGAACCAATTTATGTAACTGACCCTGAATGGTTGGAAAAAGGTTTTGTTTAATGGATAAAGGAGGCTGACCCTGAATGGTCTGCGGTCCAGTTGGATAGTCAGTGTTGAAAGTGTATGGAAATTTTAAGTTGTGTGAAAAGTTAATTATGTTTTAGAAACTTAATATTATTCTGTTGCAATTTTCTTGGTATTGAATTCTTTTGGCACAAAAGAACAGATGTATTTTTAGAATCTTTCAGCAAAATTTGCCTTCGCATACAATTGTGTATTTCATTAGATATTATGTTGCTTACAGCTTTTAATCTTTTCAAATAGAAAACAACTTAGTGCTCTTGGTGTAGCTGTCGTGTTGTTCGCGCAGATCTTCTAAAATATACTGTCACACAATTTTTAGATGTAGCAAGGTCTGATGCCATTGCAATTTCAAGGTCATGTTTTGCTTCCATTTATGATGGAAATCTTAATATTGCCTTTTCTTTTTTTTGGAGGAAGATAAGTTTATTTCTTAAAGCATTGTATTATGGAGCTTCTAATCAGTTGATTGTCTTTTCTTATGATTATTAACATTATTTATATTTTAGTTGTTTACAATTTCTGTCGATTTAGTTGGTTCTTCTTGGTATCAGGAACTCCAATTGGTCATTATGATATTGGACAAGAGGCACTTTCATTATTGACGAGGGAACATGATTTGTCTGCTTTGCAGCAATGTAGAGGGGCAAGTCTAATTTCAGCTCATTTATATATATGTACCTTTTGTTTTCTTTATATTAATTGTCATTTAACCTCACTCTGCATCCTGGCTGTGTTTCTACATCAGGTTAAAGGACTTGCAGATATGTTAAAGACAAATCTAGAAAAGGGAATCCCTGGGGATGACGATGATATATTAGATAGAAAAAATGTATTTGGATCCAACACATATCCTCGGAAAGAAGGACGGATTTTTTGGGTATGTTTTGCAATTAATTTTGACTTTTGGGCATTGTATTCTTCGTACTGATTTTTTAATCAGGTATTATGTGCTGTCTTTTAATAATGGAAAAAAGGTACTATGAGATTCATTTTGCTGTTATATGTTTCATAGTGGTTTCTTTGGGAAGCTTGCCATGATACAACCCTGATTATCTTGGTGATTGCTGGAGCTGTTTCTTTGGGGCTAGGTGTAAAGACAGAGGTGAGATAAGTTGAGATCAGTCATTATTAGTATTTATTGTTGTAGTATGTTATGTCCTAGACTTGACTTCATCATGGTGTTGCCTTGGATTGTGCATAAATGGTAACGTTAGGCCCCTTGCAATTCCTTTGTATTAAGCATTAATTTATATTATTATGATCTGAGCTATCTAATTGCAATTTTTTTGGATCTCCAGTCATAGCACATAATTTTTGTTTTGTACCAATATTTACTGTGGGATTGGATGCAGAATGGGAAGTTTTTCCCTTTTACAGCTTAAACAAAGTCCTATATATTCTGTAAGATCTGTTGTGTGCGAGGAGTTCATCTGGTTTCTCATTCGGCAAATACTTGTCTCATTTCTTGTTTCACTTTTGCATACTTGTAGAAGATAGGCAAAAGACTTGGGTGTATGTCGAAAATTTTCTTTATATGCTTAGTTGTTTTAATTAGGTTTTAGGTCTAAAGGTTGACAGAATGGAGTGCAAATTTTAGAAACTTTTGGAAAGCTCATAAGCAGAAGGCTTAAATTGGATTTAATTTGGGTATGCAGATGGTGGGGACCGGTTTGTCCATTATTCTTATAAATTCTTAATAACTCAATTAAAGTGCTTAGAGAATCATGGCTTTGGTTCAAGAACTCATGTGATACGTCCCTTGTGAAAATATGAGAAGTTACTGGATTTGGTGTATTATTCCACTGAGAATCTATTTCATTTGAATGTGATTAGTAGAACTTGAATCATAATATTGGTTGCGTCTCAACTCGTGAGCTAAAAATTTCGATGCTAAGAGGATTTTTGATTACTTGATATTTCTTCGTATTTTTCCTACATCGTTTAGCTGATAATTTTAATAGGTGTTTCCAATTTACATCATGTAACATCGTTTTCACTTTTATTATTTGGTTTGGCAGCATGGATCTTTTAATGTCTCATAATGTGAGCAGGAATCCTTGAACAACTCACCAAAGAAAGCATTTGTATTGAAGCTCGGATAGTCTGCTATTTCTATTGTTTCTTTTCTTCTGTGGTATTATCATTTGCCTTCCTGCTACAGAATCATACAGAGTCACATTGTTACAGTGGTGTTGGAACATCTTTAAAGTCTGACAATGATCTTAGTTGGTGCATATATATATATATTCTTCTTTTTTCCATATTAAAGAGCAAAACAGAACTGTACAAAGACAAAAAGCCCAAACAGAAATGCTAGATATTGCTTTACTTAAATCTCTGAACTAGTCAGTCAGTTATGAGTTAGCTTTGGTAAACATCCGCTTAGGAGCTTCCAACCTTGTATTTTATGAGTTATTATTCATAATCTGTTGTACAAATTTTTCTCTATTTTTAGGCCACTCTATAATGCAAGGTTACTTCTTTGTAAAATTTAAACCATATTTCTTGACTATTCTTTTCTTTCGTTTTTCCCCTTAAAATTAATATCGTTTCATATCTCTGAATTAAGTATTCCCTTGTATGGTATTAAGGAAGGATGGTATGATGGAGGGAGTATCACATTAGCGGTCATCATTGTTATAATCATTACAGGTATTGATCATGTTCATTGGAATATTTATTTAATTTGCGTAGTTTTCCACGCATACATTTATCCAGATTCTTCTATGCTTCATATAGTTGACCTTTGGTATGTGGGTAATTTATATTGGATTGAATAATGAGATTCATAATCATATTGATAGTGAGGTTTGTGCAGTTATAGTTGGTTTGACTTGTATGCATCATTGTCCATCATTATCACTTTTGGCTGAAGAATAAATAATTACGACACATTAAGGCATAACGGGGGTAATGTATACCATATATAACTTAAAAAAAATAAAAATTAATTGTCCACCATACATTGAGTCCTTGTAATGCAACAGTTAAGAGTCAGCTACATATGCTAGCAGTCACTTTATAAAGGTTCATCATCATCATTGTCTGACCTTAACTGGTTGACGAGCGTTGTTATCATGGAGTGCTTCCCAAAATAGTTACTTTTTTATTCCAAAAAATCTATCCTACAACCTTTAATTAACCAAAACCAGTTTGAAAATCTACCTATCTGTCACTTTGAAACCCTACATCCAAGCCATTCTGATCCTTTCCAGTTGAAATATTTTCCAATCTTATTATCCTCTTTTTAAGCCCTAAACTTAAAAATGTTGGTATCTTTTTGCACCATGAACCTAACAGGAGGAAGCATTATTTTATGTTTTCTAGTTCTTTCCTACATCCCCTGCTGGCTGTCCTGTACAATGGAGTTTGTATGCTCATTGAACTCCTCTCACCCTCACGTTATGCTCTTCCAAAGGTCTACTGCATGCGTTATTGTAACTTTCTTCGAAGTTCACCCACCCGTATTGCTCCAGTACTTTTCTTCCACTACACTACCCCATGTCTTTTCTTATATTTTCTTAACATTATATTATGCTGGTACTTATCAAAAAAAAAAAAAAAAAAAAAACTTTATATTATGCTGGCTGTACATTATTTGTTTGTGTACTAACCTAGTTTCTTTTCTGTATGTATTTTGTTTACTGGAATGCTGAAATTGGAATTCTACAGTTACGTTTATTTTGGTTTGTTTTGTTATTGATAAAAATCAGTTTTCTACAGCATAATTGTCATGTGTGATTGGTAGTTCAAGTTGAGGGGCTGTCATCTTTGGTTGTCATATTCATATAGACTCTCCAGAAAGGAATTGGCTTTCACAAAATACAGCTATCATTGCATATTTGATTTGTTATCAGTTATCCTTGGTGATGCCATTAAAAATGTGTTTCCCATGCTTGCATCTTGAGTTGTATTGGTCAATTGATGATGATTTACTGGGTCACAGTTGGACGCATAAATCTGGGTATTTCTAATTACCATCTTTGATGTATTTAATGGATGTTCTGCATCATGCTATGTCTTGCATTTGCTTAACTATTGGATGTAACGAAAAACATAAGCATTGTTTCATTGTACTGAATGCCATATTAGTTTCTCAACTTCTTTCATTATTTATTTATTTTTTATCCTGAAGCTACAAGTGATTATAGAGAATCCCGTCAATTCCAAGCTTTAAGCAAGGAGAAGCAGAATATGCATTTGGAGGTACGTCTTATGCAGTTTGGCAATGTCATTGACCTACAATGTTTTTCTTTTCCTCACCGTTGAAGGTATGCATACACAGGTCATTAGAGGTGGTAGAAGAGTTGAGGTTTCAATATTTGATCTTGTTGTTGGTGATGTGGTGCTTCTTAAAATTGGTGATCAGGTGAATGGCATAAATTCATATTTTCACTGTGTTTGACCCTTGCATTTCCAATGCTTTTACTAACTTTTGTACTTCAATTCTACCCCAGGTCCCTACAGATGGAATTTTAATTTCTGGCCACTCTCTTGCAATTGATGAATCGAGCATGACTGGGGAGAGCAAGATTGTAAGCTTTCTATCCTAGTATATTGTTCTATGCTGATCCTATATTTTTGTTTCCCTAATTCACTAGCATGATCTCCTTTTTGGTAGGTTGACAAGCATGCGAAGGCACCATTTCTAATGTCTGGCTGCAAAGTTGCATATGGCTATGGCTTTATGCTGGTAAAATTTCAATCTATATTATTTTATGTTTTTGGTTGTGGATGTAATTTTCAATCTATATCAGTTAAAATAGCATCTATGCAATGCATGCCAATGACATGAATGACTAAGTTAAATTAGATATTTAAATTATTTTAATGTTCAATTATAGTTTCTATGTTTTGTGTGGCTTGCTTCATTTGCTAAAATATGCTAACTTATATGTTTTCATTATTTTTAGGTAACAGGTGTTGGAATAAATACAGAATGGGGGTTGCTAATGGCAAGTCTTTCAGAAGATACTGGTGAAGAAACACCATTGCAGGTTCATCTATTTAAATATGCAACCTTATTTAAATGGTTAAAATTGGAGCCTGTCTCTACACTTTATCTTTGAGTGACTGATTAGAAAAGACTATTTGTGAATGACTTGTGATAGGTACGTTTAAATGGAGTTTCAACATTGATTAGTGTCATTGGACTGGCAGTAGCTTTCTATGTTTCGTGTGCCGGTCTTATCAGGTAATTATTTGATGTCCTCATCCCACCCCCACCCCCCCGCCCTCTCCTCTCTCTACCTTCGTCTTATAAAGTGTTTGATATATAATGCTCATAAATTTGAGTATCTACAGATACTTTACTGGGCATACCAAAAATCCAGATGGAAGTATTCAATTTGTTGCTGGCAGGACTAAAATTGGCGACGCCATAATCATTGTTGCAGTATGTTTCCCTTTAAGATTACAAATTGATATATGTGTGTGCGTGTTTTTTTTTTTTTTTTTTTGAGTTTCTGACCAATGGCAGAAGAATTGTAGGAAACAATTGTGATGGTTAGACTGCCTGAGGGGCTTCCCTTAGCTGTTACATTAACGTAAGTCTGATCTTTCTGTTGTATTTTAATTTCATTTTATTAGTTTTGTTGAACATAATTTGTATTCAGCATTGTAAGACTGAGTTTCCTTACGCAAATACTGTAATTTTTTTTTTTTTTTTCTTTTCTGAAGAATAAATCATCAACCTTTTTTTGGTTTAAAACCACTTTTTATCCATGTCAACCTTGTTCAAATTTCTACTAGTTCTTCTAGCATGTTTAAGATTTTACTGGTTTCATCATTAGTTTTTTCTGTACATGCCCAACTCGTCTCGGTGCTACCTCTAACATCTTAACGATGCTTCTTTGTGTTTGTTTGTTTGTATGTTTGTTTCATTTCTTATCATTATTTTCGTTTTTAATTTTATTTCCTACATTTCATAATTGTATTACAGACTTGCCTACTCAATGAGAAAAATGATGGCAGACAAGGCCTTGGTATGCATTTTTTATTTTTTTTCTTCTCAGACTTTCAGACTTTCTGGTAGTGACATTGATACAGACGTGCATTTGTTCTGTGGCTTTACTACTACTGAACTGCAGGTCAGGAGGCTTTCTGCTTGTGAAACCATGGGTTCTGCAACTACAATTTGTAGCGATAAAACTGGGATCTTGACTTTGAATGAGGTGATTATTGTGCTGTTTCTTGAGCACGTATTTTGCTTCTCTACTATTCCAAATTTGGTTTTTTAGTGGACAATTCATGGTTTCAATTTTTGGTCAATGAGTTTTCTTTTATTTTTGAGTTCACTTGGGGAAGGATCTTTGCAACGTGTAAATATAGTCTTCATTAAGAACCGCTTTAGTGCTTTGGCTTGAAGAAATTGAGAGGTCCCAAGAAGATGTTAATATAATATCAGATCTATCTAGGTCTTAGTTGCTTAGAGGTTGATGTCAATTGAATGTTTAGACATTCTTTGTTTTCTTTCCTTTCTTTCTCTATGTTTTCTTTTTTCCTTTTGTTTGTTTTGTTTTGTCAGTTGATGTTTAGTTGGTGTGTGTGACGCAGGACAAGTAGTGTGTAAATAGTAACCAGAAATAAAGAAGGGGATGAGAACGAGAAAATGAGATGCGATTGACGAAGGAGGTGAGAAAATAGATGAATGAAATGAGAAATCAGACTGAAGGAGGTAGGCTAGAGAGACTGAGGGATTAAGAACAGCAAGAACACGAGGGAGAATAGATACAACGAGATAGAGTTCGCAAACTCAACGATAATATTCAATATTCCAAAAAACTGAGTTCTCAAATTACAAAGAAGCCTTTAAATAGGCAAATTATTAAGCAAACCCTGAAACATAAAAATACCAAAATAACCCTAAAATTCAAACATGATCAAATATAACAATAAGCATAATTAAACCCTAAATTACTAAAATCCTTAATTTTATTTCTCTTTCCCTCTTCTCCAAAAGTAACGTTGGAACACGTGCAGCTCATGTGTGCGCATCACACACCGTTCCCCATCAGTGTGTGACATGAAACTCACCATCAATGCAAGAGGTCATTTTGGAGGATCGGGAAGGTTTTTTTGTTTGTTTGCGTGAAGATTGAGAGAAGGCCTCCTCCCCCCACCCTTTTCTCTAATTGTCACAAAATTTCTTGTGTTACAGATGACTGTGGTTGAGGCCTATATTGGTGGAAATAAAATCGACTCTCCGGACGATAGGTCACTGTTTCCTCCTACCTTTAAATCGCTGCTTATTGAAGGTGTAGCACAGAATACAACTGGGAGTGTCTTTATGACTGAGGTGGGTGAAAGAGTTATGTATTTATTTTGTTAAATTGGAGTTTATTGTCAATTTGTCATTTAGCTTGAAACTTCTGCATTGATATTTAGAGATTTTAAGTTGAAAATTATAATATGAGTGCATCATTCCACAGCAACGTTTTTCCCTATACATGAATTGTGATTAATAATCTGATATTTATATTGGCATATCTTAGTGCTGGTTGAAATGATAGTTCCTTGGATAGGTTTTTTTTTTTCTCTTAATTATTGCAGCAATTCTTTTAAGTCGTATGCAATTAATGCGGCTCATGCAAAAGAACTTGAAGAATCCCATTCAACATTTGCACCATTAAGTTTTGGAAAGTATATTATATATATATATATATATATATATATATATATATATATATATTTTCCCCCACGAGGATCAGATTTTGACCTTGCTTGGAATTATTGATATGCTTTAATAAAAAATAGTTTGACAATGTGGTGAATTGTTTTTTGGACTTGGATAGGATAAACTATGCAGTTAGGAATGATTATAAACTGGAGGCAGTGGAGAACCACTATTTCAGATTCTTTTCTAATGGATCATATTGTGTCCAAAATATATGAGAATTGAGTAAGCCCAGTTTCTTTGATTTTTGGGATGTTATTGGAACTTGAGGAAAATTGACAGCGATGCTCTGAAGATTTGTCTTACTGTAGAATACCTGGGAGAATTTGGTGGGAAACACTTGCACAATTTTATTGAATGTGAGAGCATCACTGCATATAACTTGATATATGTCAATAATATAGGTCAGTGTTTTTGGATTATGCAAAAATATAACTTACAGTAAGCAGGTCATAACAGTTAATTGGTCAACCAGATGTACGCTTAAGAAAAGGCATATAATGAACCCTGTTAACTTAAGCAAGGGCGGAAATAGGCATGCACTTAAGCAGGTCATAAGAGTTATTATTTTTATCACATTCAATATGCCTCCTGAAAAAAATTCCTGGCTCCGTCCCTTGTGACCGGCGTATAGATATTCCCCCATTTTGGTGGGAGAGATGGAGAAAAAAAAAAAAGTGAAAGGGAGAGGAGGAGGGATAGAAGAGGCGTCACCAGGGACATGAGGATGTTCATCCTTCCTTTTGTTTGGTTAATTGGAAGGGGAGGAATGAGATATATTTATCTTACACAAATCTACTCGCAAATATATAAATTAATGCTAGTGATTTTTTTTCAATATTATTGAGAATATTTTCTTTTTTCTCTCCTATTTCCTACCAAATTTTGGATGGAAACAAAATGGTGTGTTATAAGGGATACCTCCTCCGCCCTTTCATACTTTCGCCCCTCCCTCTATCAAACAATGGAACCCTGCCCACCCCCCCTCCTTTTCTGTCCTCTTGTCTTTTCTCCGACCAAGTGCAGGATAAATATCGTTCAGATGCCTTTTATTGCAAATGCTGGGATTGCCCCCTTGGGAAGTTGGAGATTTGCTTGTATAATAAAATGTTTAGCGCTAGGACGGCGACTATTAATTCATTTATTCTATTTCCCTTTTTGTCTTGCATTGCATTTTATTAGAGCTCATATATATAAATATTTGTTGAGTTTCTTCTAAAGAATATGGCAGTCTACTATTACTTTTTGTTGTTCCTTCAATTACAAAATGTCGTTTAGCTAATGTTGCTTGCATATTTGCTCCCTGTATTAGGTTAATTAGTTCTAAGGTCTTGCATGTTTCAAGGGACTAAATTTGGTGTACTTTTTTCCTGGTCTTTACTAGTCATTCCTAGCTGATTGTCTTAGCTATTGCGCTGGATTTTTATAACTGGGGCCCCGTCCAGCCATTAGAGCATGTTGTTGAGGTCCTTTCTTAGTGTGATCTTGGAACTTTTGTGTGCTTCTTTTGTATTGTCCTGTTTATTGTACAGTATATTTGTTGAGTCCTCTCTTATCACTAATAAATTTTAGGTGTTGAAGCATTTGATTCTATCATCAGTTGCTCTTGTTGATGTCCGACAGGGTGATGGAGATGTGGATATTTCGGGATCACCAACAGAAAAGGCCATTCTCCAGTGGGGGGTCAATGTACTTTTGCCGATTTTTCTATATCATTGCTCTTTTTTTTTAATATAAAAAAGTGTTTTAGACAATATCTTAATTTTTTTTGTAGCTTGGAATGAATTTTGATGCTGTCAGATCAGAGTCTTCAATTGTCCATGTTTTTCCCTTCAACTCAGAGAAAAAAAGAGTGGGTGTTGCACTTAAACTGGTAAATGAATTGCTTTCTTTACTCAAAAAGGATCACCTTTGTGTTGTTTGCTTGCATATCCTTTGTTTTATCATAGTACTTCAACATGGCACATCTATTTTTCTTTTGTTGTCACGTTGGAAATAGGTTTTATTTGTTGTATGCTTTTGATTTCATTATTTCAAGCGACGTGACTAGGAGAAATTTGAAAAATAGTTCAAGAGGAAACAGGATTTGTTGACTGAAAAAAATTTAAGTTAATCAATGAGTGAAGATAAAGTCATGAATCAAATGTAGTTGGTTTTTATCTCATGATTAGTGATGCTATTTGTCAAATGATTGCTTGGAGAAGATCTAGAATTTTTTTTTTTGTCAGCACTGAAATTATTGAACATTTGAAGTTGTTGGATGAGAAGATATTGGGCAATAGTAAAAGTAAACAACAAAAATTACTTGTGCAATTCTCAACTAGTTTCTGGTTGCATATTGCTTCTCCCCGTTCTGAAATTCCAGAAACTGAAACTTATGTGAGATACTTCGTTTAATAACACCCTAGTATCATAAAACTAACAATGCAAGTCTCAGAAAACCTTGTGCTTTAGATGACTCAATCACCCGCCAGACCACTTGCATTAGATAAGTGACAAGTCCGGGAGAAATTCAAACCTGAAATGTTTGTTTCTTAAGCCATTACCTTGACCACCTCATCTACCTTCGTAGGTTCGATAATTGGGTATCTGCTGACACCCTCATCTAGTTATATTAGAATAGAGAAAAGTTACTGTATTTTTGCAAATAATTTTTAGGAAATCAATAAGCTGTAGATTACTATCCTGAATGTGAAATTAAGATCATGACAAGTGCTATAAATTGTCGTTCATGTTGAAACTCTTAATGTAAAGATATTATAAACATGCATTGTGTTTGTATTAGAAAAGTAGCCTGGCTGAATACCAGATCCAGATGTTTTATTGCAATGAACCTATGGTGTCATGCATTGTGATAAAACAAAATTATATTAAATGCTGTAAAATGTATCTGTGGTCCAATAACAATTACGAATGATATTGATACATTATATGGAAGTTATGGAATTACAAAGGTATTCATATCAGTCATACTCTGCCCTTGTGAGTTGCAACAATACAATATGTTATTCATGAACTTCTTCTATTTTTGTAATGTTTACAGCCTGACTCTGAAGTTCATATTCATTGGAAAGGTGCTGCTGAGATAGTTTTGGCTTTGTGTACAAGATACATTGATGCAAATGATTGCATGGTTCCAATGGATGAACATAAGGTTGGAAAAAGTATATTTTTTGAGATTAAATGGTGTTGCCGGTAATGGTTAAGAATTTGAAGCTTTCTTGGACTTGAAATGAATTTTAGATGATTGTCTGATAGTTGATTTTTTATATTTTTTAAAAGATTTTTGATCGGTTAATAAATTGTATTTTGAAAATTCATAAATTTATAATGTTTACTTGAATCTTGATTTAACATTATTTATTGTGTCAAGATTGTCTTTTAATGAATACATGATGTATAACTGTCTTCCCCTAAAGTTAGTGGGGTTGAAATTTGTGTTCATCCGCAGGCGATTTTGTTTAAAAAGGCTATTGAAGATATGGCTGCTCGAAGTTTGCGTTGTGTTGCTATTGCTTACAGATCATACCAAGTGGCAAAAGTTCCAACTGCTAAAGAAGAACTGACTTATTGGAAAATACCTGAGGATGACCTTGTATTGTTAGCTATTGTTGGTTTGAAGGTATTATTCATCATTTGTTTGTTCTGTGTGCAAGGTGGACATCTTTTAACTGGATTGCAATTTGTTATTATTTCAAAATAGTACCATGATCTTGATTTTCACTTTTTCTTTTAAAAATTATCTCCATCTTTTTCTTTATTATTATTATTATTTATTTATTTAGTTATATAAAATAAAAAACAAAACAAAATTATATCACAAAACTTAGGAAAGCAACATGGAACATAAGGACATTAACCGGTAGGTGTAATGAATTAGTAGATACCTTAAAACAAAGGAACATAAACATAATTTGCTTACAAGAGACTAAGCGGAGAGGTGAAAAAGCTGGAGAGATTGAGGAAGGATATAAACTTTTCTACTTGGGAGGAAAAGATAACCAACGAAACAGAGTATGATAAAGGAGTAGAGTTGAGAAAACAAGGAAATAGATTAATTACTATTAAAATTATTACGACAAATGCAGCGAACCCACAAAATATTCACGAAACACGACAGAAAATAAAGACGCCATGCACAAAGAACACAAAGATTTACGTGGTTCGGCAAAACCTACGTCCTCGGTGAAGATTCGGTGAAAAATTCACTATGCGAAAATCTGAAAATTACAAGTTTCTGCCCCCAAATGCTAGCTTTCGCTCTCACTCTCTTTTCTGTGATTTTCAGTGTCTCAATATCCCACTCCAAACCCTAAACGCCCTTACATATTGGATTACAAGAGAGTACTAAACAACCCTTAATGTATATATTTTGTGACGCAGGATCCTTGTCAGCCTGATGTGAGAGATTCCATTCAATTATGCACCAATGCTGGTGTTAAGGTATTTTCTGTACTTTGATTTATATACTGATCACATATAGAATTTGTGAAGGTTAATGATTATGTGATTTATATACTATATAACCTTAATGAAGTGTGAAGATTTCCTATTTCTTGTATACTACATAATATTGTTTTATTTGTCTTTTAAATTACTATGGGGGACTAACATGATTGCTTGTTGGATGCCATCCATTGCCCACCAGCACTACTGTAGCCTTAAATTAATGAGTATAACCTTCTATTTTATTCTCATGTCAGTGTATCAAACAATTGATCTTCTAAAAAATTTGATACCGTCTATTGATTCTGTTCTACACTCTATAAGCCACTATCCCGATTCCTTCACTACCCGCAATCTGGGGATTGTTGTACCTAAAGGATCTACACTGGTTTAGATCTTCAAAAGGACATCGTTTTACTCTATCCTTAAAAAGGATTTATGCAGGTTTAGATCTTCATAGTGCAGGGGATATCTTCCTCTATCGAGTCATGTAGTCCTCTACTACTGCGCAACTTGAGTCTCCTCGCCCATTGCTTTGCATAAGGCCTCATTTGGAGTGAGGGCATCGGAGAGAAAAGAAAGGAGAAGATAAGGAGGGATAGCTTATCTTGTATCTGTTTTACCAACGAGGAAAGAAAGGAGAGGGTTTGGAAGGATGATGAGGGATACCTAACCTTTGAATAGTGATTTTGCTATCCCCTTCCTATGCAAGGAAAGGATAGGAGAGTTAGTGTTTACCCATTCTGCCGCTATTTTTTAAAACAAGTGATTTTTTTTGTCCTTAGTCCTTACTAGTCACAGAATAAAACAATCATTTCCCTTTTTTCTCTTCGCCATCTTTTTAAAAAATGATGAAGGGCTACCACCATTTCTTTTTCCTCTTAGTTATCCAGATACTATGCATGGTAACTTCTCTTCCTTTTCTTGTTTCATAACCATCGTTATCAAATCCTTTCTTTTGTCTTCTAGTTATGCAAATGGAACGTAAGCAAAGCAAAGGATATGCTTTGCCTAATTCATGAAAAGCCGGATGCAATGGGAAGGATATGATTAGTGGGGAAAGAGGCAGTAAACATTTTTAAATGATTGTCCATATGTTAGGAATTTAGAAACAAATCATAATGCAATACTGTACATTCTCTTTTGGATTGAAAGTTGGTGTATGAACTATTTTATGGAGATATCTTTACTTCTAAGATGGTGCAGGTACCATGACAGTTAAGAATAAGTTCCCTGATCCTTTCTTCACTAGGACAGGTCTTCTGTAGAGGGTTTATCTATAAGACATTTACTTTTTTGTCAGTATTGAGTTTAGATGGTCCTCAATTTGTCAAACAAAACTAAGTATCGGGGGGAATAAACACCGTGAAGAACTTTCTTCACCTTGAATGGATTAGATATGCAAGAAAAGCCCCACCGTCAACTCCATGACAATCTCGCATGTCTACGTGGTAGGCTTGCGTGCTCTCTCTACAGTGATCCTTCTTACTATTGGACATCGTATCTTCATGGCTCAAGCTAGTCAGCTGCCAAAGGTAACATCTGGATTATCGATTTTGAGATGAACAACTGGGTTGACATTTTCTAATTTTGTGTCCGAAAATATAAAATTTCATTTCTGTATCCCCTGGGTGATTCTGTCTCATAACAATACCCTTTCATAACCAGACATGTCTGAAAAATTCTTGCATCTTAAAACATTACTCATTACAACTCTATATCCTATTATTATCTTAGAGAGAATGGACATGCAGAAGCTACTTACATGACTTTGCTAAAAGTATTTGTAGGACCTTCTTAGACTTCCCTTGAACTTGCACAGAACAGATTCCCTTGTTCTTTGGGCCTACTGGTTCTGGAAGAGAAAACTTACTCAGGCACACCGTTCTCCTTCGTTTTTGCAGCTGAGGCTCTTCCACCCATGTATTCAAATGAATGGAGAGAATACCTTTCTTTTGTCAATCATTTGCTTCCATTTCATTAGTCTCTTCAATTTCATTAATTTTGAGACGCACGGAAACGGATATGGGACACGGATATGACACAACACGGATACGGCGACACGGCAGATCCTAAAAAATTAGGACACGGACACGGCAAATAAGAAATATATTATATATATATATATGATGTTGTACTTTAAGAAATTAAAGTAATATTATTTTTTACAATCTCATAATGAAAAAAAAAAGTGTTTTGCTGGGAAAAAGAAAGAGGGTTAAGAAAGAGAGGGAAAAAACAAAGAGAGACAGAGGATTAGGGTTTTGTTAGAAAAAGAATTAGGACTTAGTTAAAAATAAAAGTAAGAGTCCATATAAGAGAAAAAAGTTCATGGGGAATAAAGGAAAAAGGAAAAAGGGCCAAAAAGAAATTTATTTTGAAAGGAAAAAAAGAAGTATTTAGGGTTTGTGAAGAACAAGAAGAAGAAAGAAAAGAGGAGGATGAAGAATAAGAGAGAAAAGAGGAGAGAGAGATAGAGAGACCATTCACTGGTGGCAAAGCTTGGTTGGTGGGACAACAAAAGAGTCAAAGATGATCGTGCAAGAGTTCGAACCTTTGAACTAAAATATAAGAATAATTATCTAATTGTTTGAATATAAAATTGTTTTATGAAACAAGAAGTTTTTAAGTAATTATGTAATTAAACAACTCCTAATATTTACACTTCAACTCAACATTGTTTCTAAAATTTTCTTAAAAATCCCCAAAGAATGGGACACGTGTCTCGGACACATATCCATGGCATGTCGGAAGCGTGTCCAACAAGTTTTTAAGTAATTATGTAATTAAACAACTCCTAATATTTACACTTCAACTCTAAAATTTGTTTCTAAAACTTTCTTAAAAATCCCCAAAGAATGGGACATGCGTGTCGGACACATATCCATGGAGTGTCGGAAGCGTGTCCATGGCTTTTCTGAATATTCGAAAAAATATAAAATATTTGGACACATTTTTTGGCGTGCCCGACACGTGTCGGGGCGTGTCCGGCGCTTGTCGGTGTCCGACACGGATTCTTTGCCATTTTAGGCGTGTCCGTGTTTCCTAGAATCAAAATTTATTATATATGGGAACGTTACAAATTTATATATAAATAAGCAAAATGAACAGAATAATTCTAAGCCATCCTCAATACACTTACCTAGCGATATCTCACCACTAATGCCACTATTTGTTTTCCAGCACCAGATCCCTATCCATTATTTGGATGTTTACTCCAAGGCGAGCAATAGATTTAACCTTGGCTAGTTTCTTCTTGATCCACTCAGCTTGAGCTAAGGACCTTGCAAATTTCATCTATGTTCTCCCTTAACCAATTTCTTGTGGCGACTGCAAACCAGTTCATCCTTAAGCCTTCGTGATGCAGAGCACAGGCTGGCCTACAAACCTATAGTAGTCATAGACCCTAAGGGCTGCAATCATATTAGAATGCTATGGCTGCTACGATGATGTTTTTGCAGAGATCTTTTGTGTGTATTTGACACAGATTTTTCGTGTTTTTTTAGTTATTAAGTCCTCTTAGATACTTTGTGTTTCCTTAGTTGTTAAGGTGATGTTGGGAGTAATGCATGGAATCTAATATAACAGATTTGGAAGGGGATGAATTGTTCTCTTTTTCTGGTTGGTCATTATTCAAATTTTCAATTGCAATTTGTTGTAATTTTTACTTTGTGTTTATGATTAACCAATTAATCAATCAAGTAAAAATGTATAACCACAAAGCAGAAAAAAAGGCAAGACATTTTGAATGGAAAACCAAACGGGAAAAAATACATGAGCTAGTTCAGATGCTAGGGTTTATGGCCTTTGAGTTTGTGTGTTTGTCAAGGTGTTTCCTTAGCAGTTTACAGCTTGATGCCTAGGGTGAGAGTCACATTTGCCACATTATGGTTGGCATGCTCCAAATCAATGGCAGATATTCTTCTAATGTTGTGGTAGCATCTCAATTTGGCAACGATTTTCTGGCGGGTGCACCACCAGTTGTCCTCCGTACCGACATTTTCCTTTAAATTTGTGTCCCCTACTACTCGATATTTTCAAGTTTAACCACATTTTGAAATGGTGTTTAAACCACAAACTTCTCCTGGTTCTTCCAGGTCTTCATATGCCTAGGCATATAACATCCATCTCCACAACAGAACCCTGTTACCCACAGCTAGAAACTTTTTCAAAAATCAGTTTTCAACATTGTATTTAGTTTTCTTGTTGCTCTATAGCCAAGTAAAATTTACCATTTCTCGGAAAAGTAATTGACAGCAACATGCAATTAAGCTTTTGATAAGAAGACTTATCTCTCATTGACGTTTTGATGGTTTTTTGATTAACTGAACATGTTCTTCTCAAGCATTTGTAGAGATACTTTCTTGGGCACCATATGTTGATTTTAATTGCATATTTGATGACTAGAAAGGTTTTCTTATTTATTTATTAGTGTAGGAGGTTTCTTCAAGGTTTTAGCTAGCTCATATGAAATAAGTTGATTAATTTGGTGATATATGCATATATATTATAGATATAGTTTTGTAAATTGTATCATCTGATACAATTGGTTGGAAAAAATTTCCTTGTACAGGTACGAATGGTCACTGGTGACAATCTTCAGACAGCTAGATCAATAGCTCTAGAATGTGGGATACTAGGGTCAGAGGCAGATGCTGCTGAGCCAAATCTCATTGAAGGGAAGGCATTTCGTGCCTTGTCAGAAGTGCAAAGACAAGAAATTGCTGAGAAGATATTGGTATTATCTCAATTTGTACTGCGATAGTGTGCATAAACTTGTAACTGAAATGAAATGTGTCCAGAAAACCAAAATAATAATAATAATAAATATTATTAGTATTAATTGTCATTTGATGCATAGGTAATGGGAAGGTCTTCTCCTAACGACAAGCTCTTGCTTGTGCAAGCATTGAGGAAAAGGGGACATGTTGTTGCTGTAACTGGAGATGGCACTAATGATGCTCCTGCACTACATGAGGTATGACAGGATAACAATGGACTCGTTGGGTGGATGGTATAATGTAAATCTGATCTTGTGCAATTAGACAAGGCAGATTTTTTATTAATTTATTTATTTTTTTAAATGCAGGTTCCATTGTTAATGTGTTCCATTTACAGTTCACTAATCTTGCAAAATATAATATCCTATCAATTTGAAACATTAAAATTTATATGTTCAACAACTACAGCCAAGGGAACTCTTTTTCTTTATTGTCAGCCAGAAGAATTGTTATTGTTATGACAAACGCAACAAACCCAAGATAGAATCAAGAATCACTACAGAAAAGTAAATACACCACACAAAGATTTATACGTGGTTCGGTAACAACCTATGTCTACGGTTAGGATCCGGCGAAAGTTTTCACTATGTCTAAAATCGGAGATTACAAGTTGTCAGCCCCTCACTCTGTTTCTGTATGAATTTCAGAGTCTCTCCCTTACACCACTCCAAACCCTAAGCGCTCTTATATATCGGGCTACAAGAGACTAATTAGGGTCCACGACCCATGAGCAAAAACAGGTCAAAATTTTGGTGGGCTTGGGCCCACACAAAGCTCATCCAACGGGTCATAAGCAGGTCGCAACGCTACCCGGTACCAAAATCGGGCCACAACATCACAGTTACAGTTATACCCTATTCTCATTTTGGATGCCATTCAAACAATTTTCCACATCTCAACCAAGGTTTTTGTTTAATAAATTACCTATGGAACACATAAATGGTGAGACTTTACAGGTTTTCTAGATGTGCAACTCCTGGTCAGGTTGATAAACTTCAACTGTCAGTTTGTTATGGCGTTTTTTTACTTTGCTTAATAGTTTCATCTGTCTTTCAAAAAGGTATAAACTTTTTTTTTTTTCCCAGTTGAAAAAAAAGATATTAATTTTATTTATGATATATTCACCTAAATTGGTTTGCAATTACTTTGAGTTTAGGCTGATATCGGTCTTGCCATGGGTATCCAAGGAACAGAAGTTGCAAAAGAGAGCTCAGACATCATTATATTGGATGACAGCTTTGCTTCCGTAGTAAAGGTTAGTATCACGTAAGTAGGTTGGTAGGGATCACTTTGATGAATCTTGTTCCTGTGAGAGGCATTTCGTTCCTAAAAGGGGAACCAAGTTTTGCCTCTTGAAAAATCTGAACAGCATCAACGAGGTATTAATTTCTGCTCTGTTAGACATAAACAGGGTAATGACTTATTTCTTTTTCTTTTCACTAGCACAATGGCACATGTACCACTCAAGGGTCAATACTAGGACCTACTGAAACTTAACTGCACCCAGATATCTACGCAAGTTGTCTCTAGGAATTATGGACAGTTGATTTAGGAAATATCTTTAAAGAATTATTTTATATCATTTGATTCTTTAGAGATGTGATTTTTATGGAAGGTTGGCGTTTGAGGTCCTAGAAATTATCCGTCAACCGCTTAAGAGTATTTTACTCCTTAGCCATCCTGATTTGAATCCACAATTCCATGCTATTCTTCTTACTGACATGCACCTGAGTGGAATTGAGACTCAGGAAATTACTTGTCTAGGAAAATCTTTTTTCTCTATTTGCTGTATTCGAGTGTCTCAATCTAATTAAATCAGTTGGAGGCTCAAAATTAATCACAAATTTGGCATTAAAGAATAAGAAGCTTGTAACGTCAATAAGTGATTCTGTCTGTCAAATGCAGGTTGTCCTATGGGGCCGATCTGTTTGTGCGAATGTTCAAAAATTCATTCAGTTTCAACTCACAGTTAATGTTGCTGCTCTTATAATTAATGTTGTGGCTGCAGTTTCCTCTGATGGTGTCCCGTTAAACACAGTACAGGTATCTTCTCCCTCTCTCTCTCCCTCTCCCTCCTTCCGGTTGTGAGTTTGTCTATCTCTGTGCATGTCTGGGTGGGTTGATGCCATATTTTGCCCTCTTCTTTTGTCTGTACAGCTTCTTTGGGTTAATCTTATTATGGATACTCTTGGAGCGCTAGCGCTGGCCACTGAACCTCCAACGGATCATTTGATGCACAGGCTTCCAATCGGTCAAAGGTTAGACCTCTTTAGATTGTCGAAATTGCGGGAATATATGTTGTTATCGACATGTGAAACAATTTGCTTTTTTATCTCGTCTTGATTCAGTATCATCTAAGTAGAGCTGGCTAAGCATCAGTATTGGCTTGAGCCCAATGTCACGCCCCATCAATATGCAGGGAGGTGGCGTGACGTAGGCGACACGCGAGCAGGAGGAATCTGTATGGCGTTTGCACTATATGAGAGAATTGTTGAGCGTTGTAGAGTGATCGAGGATTCTAGAACATTAGAGAGCTTGTTGGAGTTTGTAGGCTAGAATATTAGAGTAGAGGGTCATGTAGAACCCTCGATTTCTCTTAACTTTAGCGAGTCTATATGTTTTCTCAGCCACATCATTTGTACACATTTTAGAATAAGATTGACATATATTCTATTACCACTGGACTTCATTTTTTTTTTTTGCATATTTGTAATTTTGTTAAACTTTCTTTAACTGCAATTTTTTTGGCCAAATCTTAATTGGTACTTTTTCCTCCTATCCAGTTTTTCCTTTGTTCACTGGTTGATAAGCAGATTGCACTGATCATTTTGCTTTTTGGTCTTTGTCAGGGAACCTCTGATAACAAATATCATGTGGAGGAACTTACTAATACAGGTATTCTCAGTCTCCAATCGATCATTAGCAATAATGTGTAATCTCTAATTCTGAAAAAGTGTGTAAAGAAGGAACATCTATGTTTTCATTTAGATTTACGGTAACTCTTCTTTTTTTTTTTTTTTTTTGGATAAATAAGCGACACATAGACCAATTTTACCCCACTTGGACTAGAACTCTTAACATCTCCTTTGGGGAGGTTGAGGTCTTGCCTCCTAGGTCAAGGGCTCAGTGGTTTATGGCGACTATTCTTTGCTACTGAAATTTCATAATTTGAGGTAGCAAAAATTAAGTGTTCTTGGCTACATTATTATTCTTCATGATCGACAAAAATTGATGGTGGTTGAATTATTACAGGCTTTCTATCAAGTGACTGTCCTGCTTGCCCTCAACTTTCGAGGTAAAAGCCTCCTCAGTATAGAGCATGATGACGGTGTGCATGCCAACAAAGTGAAGAATACACTGATATTCAATGCTTTTGTCCTTTGTCAGGTAATTTTATTGACCTGAATAAAAGAAATGAAAATGAAAAATGACTAGTTTATTTGTTGTTAGAGGATTTAAATATTAAAGTTACACTCTCTCTAACAACTTAAGCTTTTATTGATGGTTGTTGGTATTAGAGCAGGTAAGGTCTATGTTCAAGTTTCACCGTCACTCTGATAATTAAAATTGAAACACGTGTTGGACCAAAAGGTCACACGTGAGGGGCATGTTGAAGGATTTAAACATTAAAGCTAGACTTTCTCTAATTGCTTAAGCTTTTAGAATAGAGGGTGGTTAAGTGGTTAACATTGTATCAAAGCAGGTAAGGTCCATAGTTCAAACCTCACCGTCACCCTGATAATTAAAATTGAAACACGGGTTGTACCAAAAGACGGCCACACGTGAAGTGGTGTGCTAGAGGATTTAAATATTAATGTTACACCCACTCTTTCGTTTCTGGTCAAAATCTTATATGAATGGTCCCATAGTATGGCCCTAGTTAAGCTGAATATCGAAGGTTTAAACTGATCTGAGTCCATTTTTTGATGATCGGTGCTTGACCCTGTTCAGATTCATGAAGGATAGAGAGAGAGAGAGAGAAATGTATATTCTATGTATTGCATTCAGTCTTCTCTTGTGAGGCTTATATAAAGAACAAGGGTTATACACCTTAATTACACAATATTGCTTAATTACACAATAAGCCTAACTATTATGGGTAATTACATAAGGACCCAATATTATAGAGGATATAAACATTCTAACACTCCCCCTCAAGCTGGAGAATATATATCAAATAATCCCAGCTTGAAATAGATAGTCCTTAACCGGTTATGACCCAGTGCTTTGGTAAACATATCAGCTAGTTGATCTTCAGACTTCACAAATGGAGTAAAGATGCTCCCACTTAATAGTTTTTCCCGAACAAAGTGACAATCAACCTCAATATGTTTGGTCCTCTCATAAAACACAGGATTCGATGCAATGTGAACAGCTGCTTGGTTATCACAGAACAATGGAGTAGGAGCTTCAACTTTCAACCCAAGTTCTTTTAGAAAATGTTGTATCCATGTCAACTCACTAGTGGTATGAGCCATTGCCTTGTACTCAACTTCAGCACTAGATCGAGCTACCAGCGTTTGCTTTTTACTTTTCCACGTAACAAGATTTCCTCCTACAAATGTACAGTAGCCTGTAGTAGATCTCCTATCTGAAGGAGAACCAGCCTAGTCAGCATCTGTAAAACCTTCCACCCTGAGATGACCATTTGATTTGTATAGTAACCCAAAACCTGGAGCTTGCTTGAGATATCAGATAATCCGAAGAACAACAATCCAATGTAGCATTCTAGGAGCTCCCATGAACTGACTTACAACACTAATTGCATATGAAATATCAGGTCCAGTGATAGTGAGATAAATTAATTTCCCCAACAAGGCGACGAAATTTGCCCGGGTCATTAAATAGATCACCCTCATCAGATACAAGTTTTGTATTTGAATCCATAGGAGCATCAACCGGATGACCACCTAACATACCCGTTTCTTCTAACAAGTCCAACACATATTTTCGTTGAGATAAACTTATACCTTCCTTGGATCTAGCAACTTCAATACCTAAGAAGTACCTAAGTTTACCCAAGTCTTTAGTGTGGAATCGATTTTGCAGAAACAACTTCAACTTAGCAATGCTTACAGAATCATCACCTGTGATCACAATATCATCTACATACACCACAAGAAAAATGAAGCCAGCTTTAGTGCGCAGGTGAAATACCGAATGATCAGTCTGGCATCTGTTAAGACCAAATTCTAATGCCGCCTCAGAGAATTTTCCAAATCAAGTCCGTGGAGATTGTTTCAATCCATACAGGGCCTTTTTAAGGCGACAAACAGTGTGACGATACTCCCCCTGAGCAACAAACCCAGGTGGTTGCTCCATATAAACCTCTTCAACCAGGTCACCATGTAAGAAGGCATTTTTGACATCTAATTGAAACAACGGCCAGTTACAATTGGCAGCAATGGAAATAAGAACTCGAATAGAAGAAATCTTAGCAACAGGGGAAAAAGTCTCATCATAATCAACACCATAAGTCTGAGTGTACCCCTTTACCACTAGACGAGCCTTCAACCGCTCAATAGACCCATCGTGAAGGTATTTAACTGTGTAGCCCCACTTACAACCAACCGTTGTGGAGCCCGGAGGTAAAGGAACAAGTTCCCATGTTCCATTACGGTGAAGGGCATCCATTTCATCCACCATGGCTTGTCGCCAACCCAAATCAGAGAGAGCATCCTGCAAAGTCTTGGGAACAAAAGTAGCAGATACTTTGGATAAAAAAACAAGATAAAGATGATGAAATATGACGGTAGGAGACAAAGTTAGAAATGGGATATGCAGTAACACACGACCGAATACCTTTACGGAGAGCAATAGGCAAATCATCAGGTAAAGGCGTTGGATCCGAAGACTCTGAAGGAGATGGAGGGAGCAAAGTAGGCGGTCAAGGTCGTCGAGTATAAACCTGCAAAGGGACAACAAAGCGAGGAGGTGCGGAAATAGGAAACTAAGATGGAACCGTTGACATAGGTGGCTCAGAAGTAATATCGAGAGGAGTAGTAGAATCAGAAAAATATGGGAGAGACTCAGAAAATGTTACATCAACACTAGTGAAATAGCGTTGAAAATGAGGACTGTAACAACGATAGCCCTTCTGAGTGCGAGAATACCCAAGAAAAACACACTTAGTGGCACGAGGGTCGAGTTTATCAAGACCGGGTCCAAGGTTATGGACATAACACACACAGCCAAAGACTCGCGGAGTCAAATTAAATGATACGGAGTCGGGAAATAGAACAGAATGAGGAGATTTACCGTTTAACACGGATGAGGGCATTCGATTAATAAGATGACATGCCGTAAGAACGGCATCACTCCAAAATCGTTTGGGAACATGCATATGAAATTAAAGGGCACGACAGACTTCCAGAAGATGACTATTTTTACGTTCAGCTACTCCATTTTGTTGCGGAGTATAAGTACAAGAGGATTGATGAATGATGCCTTTAGCATGAAAATAAGTCTCGAATGGGTCCGAGAAATATTCTTTGGCATTGTCAGAACGTAAAACTTTAATGGAACACCCAAATTGAGTTTTTATTTCTTTGCGAAATATTTTGAAAATAGAAAACAACTCAAAACGATTTTTCATTAAAAACAACCAAGTCATCCGAGAATGATCATCCATAAAGGTCACAAAATAACGAAATCCATTAATAGAAATATGTTTTATTGGTCCCCATACATCTGAATGAACTAATTGAAAAGGACTAGTAACACGATTATTAGCCCTTGGTTTGAAAGATACACGACAATGCTTACTAAGCTGACATGTTTCACAAGACATGGACTCAACACGACTAAGACCGGGGACTTAACGCTGCAGAACTGATAGTGATGGGTGGCCGAGACGACAGTGCAACTGGAAAGAAGACAAAGATGATTGTAGAGCCGTGGGAGATGGTGCAAGATCGAAGTAATACAAGCCACCTACTTCATGTCCCATACCAATCCTCTTCTTCGTCTTGAGATCCTAAAAAAGACAACATGTGGGATAAAATGTAACAGAACAGTGAAGAGATTTAGTAATTTTGCTGATGGACAACAAATTAAAAAGGAATTGAGGAACATATAACACAGAGGAAAGGGACATAGAAGAGGTAAGATGAATAGTTTCCAAACCCAAAACTTTAGTTGATGATCCATTAGCAAGAGTAACATTTTGAGAGGAAGGAACAGACTGAAAATCAGATAAGAAATGAGAACTACTAGTCATGTGATCTCATGCGCTAGAGTCAAGAATCCAGGGACTCTGACTAGAGGACAAAAGACATGCAGGGGCACTACCTGATTGGGCCAAGGACCCCATGGAAGATGAGGTGGAAGGCCATTGTTGAGACAGAAACTGAGCATACTCATCGCGGGGAATCGTAACCATAGCAGTCTTAACAGCCACATGTGGAGCAGTGGGTGTGTCAGAGAGAGAAGAATTCCCATCATTAGAAGTCACTTGATGTGCATAGGAAGAAGGTGGTGGTTTCCCATGAAGATCCCAACAGTAATTGACAGTGTGATTAGTAAGACCACAGCGAGTGCAAAGTTTTGAGTCTCGGCCTCTACCTCGACTACGGCCACGGCCACGAGTAAAACGACCACCACCACCACGAGAAGACTGAAAGCCACCCTAGTTCACAACTAAGGCAGAACGTTCACTGCTATGAGAAGCAGTGACACCACAGGAAGCACCTCCTGAAGCGCCACTAGATAAAGTGGCACGCTGGAGTCTAGATAACATATCAGGTAGAGAGGGAAGTGCAGGGCTCCCCAAAATCTGTGCACGAACAGGTTCATACTCTTGTGACAATCCTGTGAGAACCCGAACAACATTAAAATCCTCACGTTGCTGCTGCATGCTTTTCACATCAGAGGTGATGGGTTGATACATATTCATTTCTTCACAAAGTCCCATTGCCCGTGAGAGGTATTCCTCTAAACTGTGAGTCCCTTGCTGGAGATCAAAAAATTGTCTACACACCTCATAAATTCTGGTTATATTACCAGCACCGGAATATAATTGTTGGAGTCGGGTCCATATCTCCTTGGCAGTGTCCAAATATAACAAGTTGGAGCTAATATGAGATTCAATACAATTCAGCATTAAGGACATGATCTGAGCATCCTTTTGTTCCCATGAACTGAAATCAGCATCACTACTTTTGGGTTTATCCTGAACCAAATGAGCACCAAAGCCTTTGACTTTCAAGAAAATGTCCACTGACTTGGCCCATAAGATGTAATTTTTTCCATTAAGCTTGACTGAAGTCATGGGAGGATTGAAGGAACTAAAAGATAACAGGTCTGAACTAGAAGCCATAGAGAAGATAAAAAAAAAAAATAGACGAACATGGGAAAAAAAAAAAAATGCAGAATCGGCAATCGGGTCGGATCTGGAAACTGGGTTGGATCTGGGCAACCGGGTTGGATCAGAACCATGTCTCTGCTATCCCGGTTTTAGTAAACTAGGGTTGGAATAGCATAGCCGCGTAGCCAAACAAGGTTATTCTTCTTCACAACCACCAACAGACTCCGGCAAGCACACAGCGGCGACACCACACCGAATCAGAACCTCCACAACTTCCGACCAAGAAAAAGGACGAATCGATGAAGCCTCACCTCTGCAAATGACGGTTGATGTCGGCGAGCTTGTTGACGATCAACACGGCAACAACATAAGCGGCCAAGGGGCTTCAAATCTGACGGCGACGAAAGAGGCTGCAGATCTGACAACGACGACTACGGGCTTCAGATCTGACGGCGACGAAGGACGATGACGACTACAAGTGATCTTCTTAGCGTACCGGTGACAAGAACTTCCGGCAGAGACACCAAAAACACACTCGCGATTCCAATCGCGAGTCCAATCTCATACAAGGGCAACACACTTATCGTTTCCCACACCCATGAATCTATATTGCTCTGATACCATGTTCAGATTCATGAGAGATAGAGAGAGAGAGAGAGATGTATATTTTGTGTACTGTATTCAGCCTTCTCTTGTGAGGCTTATATAAAGAACAAGGGTTATACACCCTAATTACACAATATTGCTTAATTACACAATAAGCCTAACTACTATGGGTAATTACATTAGGACCCAATATTATGGAGGATATAAACATTCTAACAGACCCATTCTGGCTCTATAAGCAAATTGAGCTCCAATGATGGACAAGTAACTCATCTCTTTTTCAGATGCTACAGGATAATGAGATTTTCCTAACTCTTTCTCATTGTCACTGCATGAAAGTTAATTGATCCTATTTTCCACTTCTATGGTAGATGCTTAATTAACCCTTCTTATTTATTTATTTTTAATTTTTTTTTTTTTTTATTAAGTTATTATAATGACGCGTCATGTTTTATATTAGGTGTGTCCCATAAAAAGCTATAGTATTTAAATGTAGCAGTTGCAAAACACCTGAGCTCTGTTTACTGAATGTCAACTGTGCCAAACCTGAGATATAAAAGCTTTCTAGGAGCAGATGCTATGGTCAATAAATGAAGCTTAATATGAATCTGTCACACTGTGAGTATGTCTTGTTGGTAAAATTAATTGGGCTTAGGTGTTTTGCAACTGCTACATTTAAACCTAAAGTTCTTGATATGATTTCATGGGATGAGATATATCATAAAATTACCCCCTCCTCTTCGGATGGAAAACTTTCTAACCATTGATTTTGCAGATTTTCAATGAATTTAATGCTCGGAAGCCTGATGAAATTAATGTTTTCATGGGAGTCACTAGAAACAGTCTCTTCATGGGGATAGTGGGCCTAACTCTTGTTTTTCAGGTCTCCCTCTCCCTCACACACACACACACACTCTCTCTCTCTCTCTCTACTGGTTTTTACTTGCATGATTTAACATATCTTCTTGTCTTTATTTATCAGGTCATTATAATCATGTTCCTTGGAAAATTTACCTCAACAGTTCGGCTTAGCTGGAAACTATGGCTTGTTTCCATTGCAATTGGCTTTTTCAGGTTAGTTTATTACTACTGGTAATTTTGATATTAATGATATTCTTCGAGTCTTCTGAGATGTAGTTGGAGCATTCTAAATGACCAACCCTTGATTACACCTCCCCTAACCCCTTATTTCCACGCTTGGGATGTACCAGTATTGCTCATCATTAATTTGTTCATTTCAACTGCAAACATCATAAGCCTTTGTTCTACTACTACTACTCATACAATAATAAGCCTTCTAAAAGTAATTATATAATGATGAGTTGCTTTCTTTTTTCACTTGGAACCAGTTGGCCTCTTGCGATGATTGGGAAATTGATACCTGTCCCAGAGACGCCCTTCTGTGAACTTTTCACAAGAAAAGTACATCGACACAGATCTTCTTGAGGTATAAACCTGCTACGTTGTATTTTAGATTATTGAGAATCAATTGATATGCTTGTGTCTGCTGAGTGATTCACATATCCTTTTACATTTTTTATTCTCTTCTATAGGTCAACATAAGGAACGAAAGGAACAAGGCTACTGTGTGACATCTACATGTTCAATATCTAAACTACTGCTTTATGAGGTTTATTATTATTATTATTATTATTATTAGAGAGAGATTATTATATAGGCATGGTTGTCAATGGATCTTTCCAAATTAACTTACAGTACTGAACACCTGATACGTCATGTATGTTATACTCCCATTTTTCAAGGTTTTTGCATTTTCAATTTTTGTGCTTCCTTTTGAACAAAAAAATGTTTGGGTACTTAAATCTTGTTCTTTATTGAAAATGTGTACTTGTTTGTGATTATGAAACTGAAGAATGACAGCAATGAGTCGCTCCAATTTTAATAGAAACTTCATAGAAATTGATAAACATGATGGAATCGCAATTGTTCTTGGCTGAACTATAACTAGATCTCATCAACGGAATTGTTCTTGACTGAACTATCACTACCTACTAACCATTGTCAGGAAAAATAAAAAATTAATTTACCGCATTTAGAAGCACATTTACATTTTTATCCATATAAAAAAGAAAAAAAAGAAAAAAAGAAAAAGAAAGAGATTGATAGGATTTGAATGTCAGAAGTTTAATTCTTCTTCCTACCACAGACCAGTAGTTTACAAGTTATAAACAAATTCCATTTTTTTAATCTTTTTTTTTTTTTTTTTTTTTGATAAATTATCTAAATAACTAGCGACTCCCGAAGTTTGAAGCCTGGTGTGCCTGTTACACCCTGAAGAGAATGGCGATAAATCATCCACTTCAAAGTTTGAAGGACCTAAACTAAATACACCAAAACTAAAGGTCAGAAATAGTTTATTTTTATTTTTATTTTTATTTTATTATTATTATTATTTTTTCCTTCAATTCCAAGACACCAATTTCACATAATGACAGGTAAACAATCAAAAGCTTTGAACCACTAATTGCATCTAATTAACTCAAAACATGAATATGACATCCTAATGCACAATGGTCAGCTCAGCAAGCCAAATCGATAATTGCAATTACAGAACAAAAGGAAAACTTATCTGCAATATGGATCTTACAGCACCCTAAATATGAAAACGTGAATCATGCGTCTGGGAGCTACAAAGAAGAAATTCAAACCAAACTGCCTAACTTCAGCCAGTATGAGCAGCATTGTGAATGTATGCTGTATGCCATGACACCTAAAAAACACAAACGAATGGAAGTTGCAAAAAGACAAGGTTAACACGTGATGTAGCTATGATAACTCATCCCGGACCATCTCAATGAGACCCGAGTTTCATATGATAAGCTTTTTCCCCAATCAATTAGCTCTCATTGTCACAGAACCACCTTTAAAGGTCCATACAAGAATCAGTCCTGGGACTCTGAACTAATTTTACATCTTTTTAAACACGGGCAGGCGATAGTGAAATAGCCTCATCATCATCACTGAAGAATAACCGATCGCCACTGTCAATTGTAATAAAGTTCAAAAACGCAATTCTCCGTGAGATCCAAGGATCACACAAGATGCATTCCAATAGGATGGACAAAAGGTAAAATATTCAGGCACTCTGTATAGATGATAATATCTACATCAATTAGTGAAGTTCCAACAATGGAGTTACCTTAAAAAAAAACCACCCTCTAGACTGGTCCATCCTCATAACAATTACTAAGTCGCAGACATTCAAAAAGTCTGTTCCTTGAGTTATACATATTTGTGCTGCATTTGCAACTCAAAACAGTTAATGACTTTACTGAGCTCAACCATTATTATTTTTTCCACTCCACACATCCAAGACGAGGTAAACAATTAGGTCTCCAAATTCTTTTTTCTTTTTAAAATACAACAGTGTACTAGCTTAAACCAAAGAGAAATAAGACTCAATGAACCACCTCTAAACGTTTTGGCTTAGAACAAAAAGATTCTTTCGAACGCAATGGAACCAAAGCCCTAGGTTTAGACTTTTATAGAGAGCAAACTTCAGATTGAGAGAGAGAGAGAGAGAGAGAGAGAGAGAGAGAGAGAGAGAGAGAGAGATTTATTTAGTCATGCAATTGATAACTATATCATTGTTGATTTGTAAAAATCTAGAAACTAGCTACACGTCCTTCAACGTAGTGAAAAGATTTAAATAACCAGATAATATTAGACGAAAACAACTATAAATTTTAACACACTAATTTATGAAATAATGTCGCTTTCATCCACATTTGCAAAGTAAGCAAATTGTTAGTTCATCTCTCCATAATGCAGCACTTGTCGACCTATCACATAAGAAGGTTAGCTTTACGAGGTTCTACAGGACATTGAATAAAATTGAAGGTTAGCTTTACGAGATTCTACAGGACATTGAATATCAAAATTCCATACTGGGAGCATCATTTCATAAAGAAGTGTAAAACATATTAAGCAGTTGAGAACATCAAAAGAGCCAAATCTCATAAGCGACACAGAAATAACTTGCATCAATAGAAAGCACCAACCCTCCCTCCCTTGCAACTTCCACTTTTAAGTTAAATCAAAACAACAAGAAACCATGAGTGACTCTCTAACCCTAACAACATAACGTAGAAGGAATAAGACCTTTCTTTATATATTTTTTATGTGTTGGTCAGTTTGGGACAATCAACAGCCAAATTTGTAATTTTCATTTTTCACATTCCACTTGGTAGCTGTCTAGCTGAGAAAGCAAATAAGCATATTTGAAATCCAGATTTTTCATTTTATTAACACCAAAAACCTCCATTAAATGAATCCAAATGTGATTTTATGCCTTACCTAAGCTCAACCAGTCACTTTTCTTTTTCTCCAAATCCAAACCAACATAAACAACTAGAATTCCACTTTTTTTTTTCCCTCAATTTTCTGAGGCAAAAGGGGAAACAAAACAGAGGGTTATTAAAAAGCACCCAGCTTTCGTATCACCAGCAAACTGAAAATAAACAAACCACAAGTGATAGTATTCATAAAAACTCAACTTTCATTCCGTTAAATTATAAAATCAGATCCATAATTTCATACAAAACCCAATTCCATAAAATTCAAAATCTTCCTCAGAGCTAAAAACCCGACAGAACATTATGATGAATAATTCAATGAAGATAAGCAGGGATCTTAATACGAATAAAAAGCATACTCATCACATACGCAATAACGACTGAGGAGATTCCTGCGGTGGCGAAGGAGACCTTGACGGACTTGGCGCGGTTGCGATCGAGCGCGAGATCCATGAGCACAATGCCGATTCCACCGAGGACGAACATGAAGCCGGAGGACAGACCCTCGATGATGTACTGGCCGTTGACGCGGCCAGGGAGGAAGACGACGGGGCGGACGGCGCCGGTGTGGCGGTCCTGGGTGGAGCCGATGCCGGGGGGCTCGACAATGACGTCGTAGATGATGCCCGAGATGACCATGAAGTAGGTGAGGAGGAGGAGGGCGAAGACGGTCATGGCGGAGGGGAGGGTGAGGGAGGGGATCTTGAGGCGGAGACGAGGGACTCGGAGGAAGCTGTAGGGGAGGATCCTGAGGATGTGAAGGATTGGGTCGATTGAGTCCATTGATGAATCAGATTGGAATGATGAAGAAGAAGAGGAAGTTAGGGTTTCTGATTTGGGGGCCATTTTGGGTGGAGTGAGCAAATGGGGTTTCTCAATTATACTTGTACTTGGGGTTGGGGGGGTCTTTCTTGTGTTTGGACTTTGCTGTGGAGTGTACTGTATTTTCAAGTTTTCAAAATGGTAACTTATTTTTCCTTATTTTTTCTTTTAAATTATTTTAATAATATGTGAAATTGTACATAATAATAAAAGAGTACTGTTAGCATAGCTATTAGATGTGAGCACTCTTATTTAGTAGTAATCAGTTTATTGAGATGGGTAAAAAGTTAAATAAGTTATTTAATGATTAATTTAAGTATATAAAATTATAAATAATACTATAAAAGAGTAATGTTATTATAGCTATCAGATGTGAGCACTCTTTATTTGATAATAGTCAATTTATTGAGATTGGTAAAATATTAAATAAATCATTTAATAATTATCTCATAATAATAAAATTAGTTGTTTAAAATTTACGTATGTGACCCGGTGGGAAGGGTTTTTTTGGATCGAAGCATAAACTAAAATGCTGAGTTTTATTACCATAAGATGTAAAAATATGTATATTTGCTCAAAAAGTATATAGCTCATATGTTCAGTGTTAAATGCTCCTGAGCCTAATATAAATATGAAATAATTAATGAGAAAATTAATCCTTTAAAAACATCCTCACTTTTTTTTTTAGGTAAATCAATTCGTTGACTTGAGGAAAAAGCTATACAGAAAAACAGACCAGCCCATAAACATGGCAAGAAAAGGCCTGAAAGCCCAGCACAAAACTGGAACAACTACAAACAAAACAAGACCCAATAAAAAGCCAGCCCAAGATACCAACTGAGACAGTTGCACCAACCGAAAATAGAAACATAAACTAGTGAAAGTAATCAAGATTCAAGGATCAAGGAAGGAGATTCATGACTTGTTCATGAATATCTGTTCATAAATAGATTATATATTATTTCAAATTGCTCTTACACTCCAAAGTGACCTTTTTTCAGTTTTCTTTCCTTGTGAAATGTACATATTCATTAGTATTTATATACACACCAACCGACAACTGTGGGTATGTACAGGTGATATATATAGAATTTTTTTCCTGATCTAACTAGTACTTATACATTTTATATGAGCCTGTTCCATACACCCCCATGGCCAAATGAAGAATTGGAAAAGTAATAACTGGATCTCTTGCCGTATCGAACCAATTCGGAAAACTGGCATCAATTGGCAGACACGAAAGAACAAATTTACTAGCACAATCCAGTTGAAGTTTGAGCATATTAACTATTAAGCAAATAAACAAAGTAAAATCCTGCAAACAACATGTGAATCTGCAATTCAACCTGTTTTGTGGAAGAAAATCTGAGGTACCCGTTAGAGGCTTGGAGCTGAGACGATGCAGTGCCTAAGGAAGTTGACAACAATTAGAAATAAAAGAAGATGCCACCTGCGATTCAAACTAGGTCACCTGCGATTCAATACCGTGCCCATGGTAGCCGAGACGATTCCATGATTAACAAGCAACAGATGTGTGCATCCACTGTTTAAATTTTTTTTTTTTTTTTGGGTAAATGGTAAGCTTATCCACTGTTCAGAGTTGATTCTCTTTTCTTCTCTTTTTATTGAATTCTTACTTCATTTCTAAATGAGTAAAAAATAGCATTTATAAACAAAATATAGTAGAATTTGAAAGAAAGATTAAAACTACATACTAGAAATAATGTTTTTCACAATTCAGTTCTAATTAGACATCCCAAGAAAATAAAATATCGAAGTTCTTACTAATGATCTTGCACTTCTTGGCTCAATATGCCCACTTATCAAGTCTTGGTCTTCCAGAACAAAATACAATCTGTAGCAGGATAGAAAGCCAATTGCACTCTGTGGATGACCAACTAAGAAGCCCTCGTAACGAAGAAACAATTTGGTGATCATAAACACTAAAGTTATACTAATCAGCAGGAAAATCTTTAATTGGATGCATTTTTTCTCTGCCCTGATTTCTGCTTTTTCTTGGCAAGGATTTGCTTAGAAGTCCTTTTTTTCAGTAAGTAAAGGGATTTTCTTAGATTTCTTCGGGGATCCTTTCCATGTCTTAGTAAACAGATGCTTGTACTTCTCCAACACTCGTTCCTTCTCTTCAGGTAAACCTAACATCTCATATGCATCAGCTACTCTCTGCACTGTTGATTTTTCAAGGGGTTTACGATTAAAAGCTTCCAGGCGTTTGAAGAGATTTACAAGATTCTCTAGCATGTTGTTTCGATAATATACAGATATCATAAGATCACATAACTTCCAAGGTACTGAATGTAAATCACTACCAATTTTTTTAACCCAAAAAACGTGTGCTTCTTCTGCCCTGTGGTCCATATCTAATGCTCGAATCAACTGCTCATATGTTCCCATTGTGGTGCCCTGCCCCTTGCTTAGCATCCATTTAAGAACCTGAATAACTCTATGCCATTGTTGCTCTTTCTCAAGAAGAAGCAATGCCCTCTTTAGCGGCCCAATAGGGAAGTTCTGCTCCCATGCAACCCAGGTATCCATTGCACCGTACACTTCTTCTTTACTATCCTTGAGATCAAGAAGTGTGTTAACAAGAAAGTTAATCTTATCCTTTCTTGACACATTCTCTCCAATCTGGTGCTTGCGTACACCTCCGGCATCCTTGCCTGATTGATCCTCTGGTGATGACATTGTACTTACATTTCTTTGCATGGCCATTTGAGCCTGCACCATAGTACTGTAACTGCAATTAAGGGTCTGAACTCTAACCATTCCAAGTTGAGTGATTTGTCTGACCAGTTTAGCCATTGCAGCTGATCTTGACATTGCCATCGACTTGCCGTCAATGTTAAGAAATCTACAGGATGGAAGTGGTTTATAGAGTGAACATGGCAGAAGGATATAGGAGAGAGACCTGAAACAAGGCCAAAGGTTAGTAACAAGTGTAGTTAAGTTCGTATTACTGTTTGAATTACTCAGCGAAATTCTGTCACAAACATAATGATGCACCAGAAGGAACTTTTCTGAAACAATCCAATTAAATTTAATGATAATTTAGATAGAGATATCAGACATTTTGATTTCAAATTGTCATTGCAACCAGAAGGACCCAACCCCTACAAATTTGAAGCAGGTGGAAATAAAATCAATGTAAACACTATATTTCAGAAAGAATCAGGTAGATTATCCCACAGGAGAATTAAGATATTTTCTCTAACTAAACCTCTCAGTAACGAACCTATCCACCGTATCTGAATCTCTATAAGGCTACACAACCCAAACAGGCAACGTTGACCAAAACCCCTGAACAGCTGAACCCGCCACTATTTGGCCAGTCTCAACCTCAACGCAAAACCCTCTGACTGTAACCCCTCAACACACCACCAAGAGGCAATCCTAAGAATTAACCATCTCCACAATCACTATTCACTCAGCACAAACAGCACCTCTAAGGCATTTTCACGAGCACCATACATACATACATACATAGATACATAAAAACCCACCACCATTTGGCCAGTCTCAACATCAACTCAAAACTCTCCGAGTGTAACCCTCAACACACCACCAAGAGGCAATCCTAAGAATTAACAATCTCCACAATCACTATTCACTCAACTCAAACAGCACCTTTAAGGCATTTTCACGAACACCATAAGTACATACATAAAAACCCACCACCATTTGGCCAGTCTCAACATCAACTCAAAACTCTCCGAGTGCAACCCTCAACACACCACCAAGAGGCAATCCTAAGAATTAACAATCTCCACAATCACTATTCACCCAACTCAAACAGCACCTCTAAGGCATTTTCACGAACACCATAAGTACATACATAAATACCCACCAATCCCAAACAATCACCATCAAAACATCAATGCCAAAGCACAGAAATAAATAAAGAATACTAAAATAAAAACAAAACACGCAATTAACTCCAATTACATTCTCCGTTACATCAAATGTCAGGAACATATCAAGTTTCTCTATCACGTTCAGCATTAAATAATCAAACACTCCAGCATAAACTTAAAAAATCTCCTAATAAAGCTCAAAAATATAAGGAATCCAATCATAAGACACCAAAATTAGTCTAAATTAGAAAACAAAAATCAGTAAAGAAAATAATATCTAACCTTCGGTTTCTGGCGAAATCAAAATTCTTAAAGAAGTTCCAGCGATGGTGAAGCAAACCTTGTAGTGCTTCAATGCCACTTAAACCCAGATGGGCCTTAGGGCATGCAGAACCTTTAGCCCCTTCAGTATCCTGCCATTTCTTTGGACTGGGCCTGTCCAAGATGGATCAAATATCCAATATTCGTCACTTTTATTCCAACCTATTTTAGCTGATCATTAAATGGATTAGGATAAAAAATTAAAACATAATAACAAAAGGAACTCTACAAACTATATTCATTAAACTAACTAATATTATTGAGAAGTCGTCTTTTGAAAAAAATTAAGATTATTTTACCTTTGTCTTTGTATGGATCGTGAATTTTTCAACTAAGTTAAGAGGTCATTTCAACTCATTTTTTTACTTTTTGTTAAAAGAATATAATGCCAAAAGAGATTGTCAAATAATAATTAGAAAAAAGAAAAAGATAACACTCAAAGAAGTCAAATAAAAAATGAAAAAAAAAAAAAAAAAGAGAGTAGAAAATTAGGTGTTTGACTCTTTGTTAAAAAGAAAAAAAGTAAGAAAGAATCGAGAGAGGGAGGAAGAGGGAAAAAATAATGCTAAAAACATTTTGATATCATGTAAATAATATATACAATAAAATTAGACAATCAATTTATAGCATATAATTTTATTATATCATGTCGGATGGATCCATCATAATGCATATCTGGTTTGCTAGCTAATAGATTCTCGGATTCAGACTATTCAGACTATTCAGTTCATTAAAATTGAAAGAAAGAATGGAGACAGGGAAGAAGAGAAATAAAATGCCGCAAACATTTTGATACTATGTAAATAGTATGCAGTACAGAATTAGATAATATATTATATTATACCAGATCAGGTCATTATTAGAGACCAGTCAGAATGCATATCCAGCAAACAGATTATTGATTCCAATCATTAACAAATTATCGGATCAAATGGCCAACCTAAATTCAAATTATCGAATCAAATACAGATCAAAATATAACCGATTGACAGGTTTAATCCTGAACGTGTTTTAAGATAGACTTAGGGATGGTAATGGGGCGGAGTTGGGATGGAGTTGGCTAAACCCTACTCCGCCCCATTAAAAAATTCGTCATACCAATTCCGTTCCAATTTCGAGACGGGTTTATAATTGGTATACCATCCCTGCTCTTATTTCGGTAGACAAAATACCAACTCCGCCCCGCATATTCCGTTTAATTACGGTAAAGTTGAAACACGTGCACAATTGTAGAATTTTAGTAAGTAGTAATTCTAGCGAATATTTAGTCAAAATATATTAATGGACACTTAAATTAAATATATACTTTATTTATATATATATATATATATATATATATATATATAATCTGGGTCGGGGCGGGGCTGGGGTGGGAGCATCACTAAATCCGCCCCCGCTCCAAACCAGCTTCGGATTTTCAATTTTTTTACCATATTTATCCCAAACCCATTTATGAAGCTACCAAATCTGCCCCATTAGAAGCGAAACGGGGCGAAAACCCAGCGCGTTGGAGGAAATTGCCATCCCTAGATAGAGTAAGGTATCAAACACAATCCCTCTTACATCGGCTTTGTCCTATTTATTCAGAAAGAGAGTAAAGCTACAATGATATGCACCTCATTATAGCACTTATGAGCTCTCCAATTTTCTACCTTGATTACATACAAATTTGAAAGGAAGATTTATCCGTCCGTCGTAAAGAGAACAACATGAGCACGAGGATTATATAGTTAAAATTTTGTAAAAATCATTAACAGTATATTACACTTCAATCAAATATATATATTTACCAAACTGAACCGTCACATTTGACTAGCTCTTATTATTTTATTTTAAGATAATTTGATATTCCTTTTCTTATGATAAGAGTGTTTAAATATGAGCAACTTGGTAATGTGATTCGTCTTTGATTTTTTTGTACTTAGAACATGTAAATTTACACTAAAACGAACGAAAATTGCCGGGCAATTCTTCGAGTCCTTTTGTTTAATGAAGACATGTCTAAGGAACTGAGAAGATGTATATGTTTACTGCAAGTACAACCAATCCACGACTTAAATACAAAACACCGTTTCGCTGTCCACGTGAGAACTGTGTATGTTACAATAATGTAGAACAATGATTTGAATAAAAACACAAATGAATTATATATATGTGTGTGCAGCACCTTCTGTAGGGTTTGTCCCTTACGTGAAACTTTAAGAGGCATTCATAATACTAAAATAAATGAAGATAAATTTGAAATTTAATTGATACGGTTAAAGGTGACGTGTGTACATTAGGCTAACACTTATTTATATACGGAAGATGTAAACAATCATATGTGTGGTGAATTATTATTGTAGTTTTAACTTTTATCTTAATTATAAGTTTGAAATATTACATTGAATCATATGATATAGCTTATGACGTCAGTAAAAATTCAACTCCTTTAACTATATATGACCTATGTTTAAAGATGCAATGATTTATACGATTGGATAGATATCAAAGTAATCGGGATTCTACGTAGAATCGTTTTGGGGGTCCGTAAAATTGGATCGTGAATTGTAAGATTCTACCAACCTAATAAAAATACAACTCGAACTAGCTTTCTAAAAAAAAATTATATTTAAAATAAATAGAGAATAAACAAAAAAAAAACACAAGAAAACATATAAAAGTACATTATATTTATATATATTAGGGAATAAGTTCATATAAAAATATTCAAATAGAATTTTTTTTTTTTTTTTTTTTACTTTTTTATTTTCCTTTGTTGGTTAAAATATGATTGGTTACATATTAGTTATAATAGACACTGCTACATAATATAGTGCCTCTAATATGACAGTAAGTAAACAAATTTTAGTTCAAGTGTTTTGACATCTCTCGTCTCTCTCTGGCACAATTGCGAAATCAGCCGAGACCTAAAGATCAGCGACAGCTCCTCTCGTCTTTCTCAGTTAAGCTCTTTTAGTCTCTTGTTACCTCTCTCTCTTCTTTTTCTTCTTCTTCTTTTGTGCTGGATCTGATTTGTCGCGATAGAAAAGGTGTTGAGTGTGCACAGCGGAATGGTTGTGGAATATAATACATGGATAGATAATCTAGAGAGATGGTAAATAGATTCAACTTGCTCTTTTATCCAATTTTTACTTATTTTAATTTTACTAAAATAAAACTAAAATCAAACCACAAAGCAAAAATAAAGTGCAAGTAAAGTAAATAGAGTTCGAGAGATGACACTAGGATTTTATCGAGGTAACTTCAATTGGTAGAATAAACCAATTGTAACAGGAAAAACCTCGTTGGACTCTCCAGTCCTGAGATAAACGATCCACTATGTTTGAAGTAAAGTATACCGAACTTTGACTCAGTCTCACACCCTATCGTTATACCAAAAACCAATTGCTGACAATCCCTGGCTTTGCGACTCCCCCGTCCAACAGCTTTCGACCTCAGGCTTACTCTCGATCTCTGTAGAAGAGTTGCAGGTAGATCAGATAACACTCCATGAATGCTCTGACCCCTTCAAAGTGTGATCGCTTCACCCCTTTTCTTCTAGATCTGAATTTGACGAAGAATGAATGAATTATGCTTTTCCGGAATTTCTGAATCTTCAATTATGCTTCAATTCCGATGAGATAAAGAACAACACTCCTAAATCACTCTTGTGTTTATGTGTGTGCTCTCAAAAATAAAATAAAAAAAAATCAGATTGATTTTTTAAAGGAATAAAAAATATCTCTCAAAAAGGCTCTCAAGTAGATCTGTATTTTTTATGCAAAAGCCACTAATAAAAATATCTCTCTAAAGGCTTTCTTAAAATATAGAATTGATGTTCCTTAAAGCCACGAATAAACCAATGTATATGACAAGGTTTATATAGAGTTTAGAAAGTCCTAATCCCTCATAAAATAAGATAAAATTCGTGCATAGGATTTGGTACAATTCTAGACCAACTAGGAGAGAAATCTGAAACAGGAAACTAAACTTTTCATAGGCTATCAGGACTCTTGAACCTGTTCAAAGAATTTGGAACAGGTTCAAGGATGGCAGAATGTATTTCGAGGCCAATGTTGAAGACTTGAACCTATTCAAAGAATTGGGAACAGGTTCAAAAATGAAAGAATGTTTTCTAGGCCAAATTCAAATGGCTTAAACCTGTTCCAAGAATCATGAACAGGTTCAAATCTGCCAGACTTGATTCCTAAGGTTTTAGGCACTATTTTTGGTATATTCTGAAACTTACCAAACATGGAATGTGGCCTAACCTTTTTAGATTCCTTCCTAAAGTATTATTCTTACCTGTCTCGAATGATCTCAGTCATGGTAACTTTGAACAACCTTCTAATTCCGCAGTTGCTGTCGATCTGGATATGGTAACTTGAATTACAACTCGACAAGGACTTGTTTTGACACTGAAAGTTGCCAATTACAGAATATATATTTTTTACAATCTTCCCAATATATATATATCTTATAATCTCCCCCTTTGGCAATTTCGTAAAAAAACCCTAAAAACAACATATAATCTACTTAAGCAGAAAAAACAAATTACAATGATTGTCAAAGAAATAAAGTGGAACTCTTCTTGAACGTCATGAAGCTTCAATACATGTAGCAACCTGTAATCTACACATTAGCTTAACAAAACTACCCGTGAAGCTTAATCAAGAAAGATAAACAATCAACATATATCAATATGTGAATATCAATGTATATGTATCTTCCTCTCAATTCTAGAAACTCTTCCCCTCAATTATGCACATTCTCCCCCTTTTTGTTACAAATTGACAAATAAAGCTCAACAAAGAAGGAAAAGAAATAATGTGGAAGAATTAACAAGAAAAAAAACTAAAAGGAAAATCTTTTTGGATTTTTTTTCATTTTTCAATTTTTTCATGTTTATGATATTTTAACAAAAAAATATGAAATAGTAATTTCTATGAATTTCAAGCATATATGAGATCTAAAAATTTTTGAAGAATTCAAGAGAATTCTAAAACACAATTTTTAAATCCCACAAATTATTCAATCAAATCAATTCTCAAGCATACAATCACAACATGAAATTCAACTTGTAATTTTTATAAAAATTTAGAAATTTGTCTAGCAAGTTCACATGTGTGTGTGTACAATCCAATCTCATCAAATTTCAATCAAATCACATTGACCAACTGCCTAAATCATATTGATCGAAAAGCATCAAGATAAGATTATTTTGAGCAAACTTTTCTAAGCTAGGTGGCTTTCACTCTAAAGAGTAGACAACAATTCACTATTTCGACTTGTGTCTCCTTTCTTTTTACTCAATTAGCTCCTCTTCAAAGTCTAGTAGGAGCTTTCGAACTAGTCTCAATAAGTAGCCTTTTCCTTAGCAAAAATTTTCAGCGTTCTTTTGATTTTTCTTTTCTTTTCATGCTGAAATATTTCATTTTTTTTCAAACACATGCTTTCTATTTTTTTTAAACAATAACCTTTATAACTTTTATGAGCAATATGACCTAGTCAACTTCACAATGATTTCCAATTAAATTTCTCAGAGTTGGACTAGTGCACATGAAATATATGAACTCAAGAGACTCATCTCTAAAAAGAAATAAACAAAGCAAATTGTTTTTCAACATATAGATTACGCATCAAGAATTTTTTCATCAAATAATCATGTGTCCCCAATTTGGCATTCAAAAATAATTAATTCAAGAGAAATAATCATCACTCATGCATTGACAAGAAAAACATGATCATCACTTTCTCATGAAAGAAAAACAACCTAAATCCTAAACCATAGGATATGGTCCAATGGAAACAAGATATTCATCAAAGCATAGTCCATGACCATAAATTTTTTTAGGATTTACTCAGGGGGTTTTGCACCCAATGACCTATTAGAAACAAATTCCATGGCATCAAAAGGCACATACAATTTCAAATCCTCTTTCTTCATCCAAACAGTTTTCACCTTCAACTTTTGAAGAGACTTTTTAGGAATATCAAGAACATTCTTTTTCTTATGTGAATTCCTTTTAGCATGAAAATTTCTAGGTTTATTCCAATTACTTTGCTTTTTAGCATGAAACCTATTTTCTGCAAAGGAATTATAACTATGAAAATCAGAACAAGAATTATCCCTTCTCTTCTTATAACAATAGTGTTGACTATGTCCAGTTCTACCACAATAAGAACAATAAAGCACCTTGGACATACTCTTAGCATGCATAGGATCAACAAAAAGCTTAGGCTTAACAATAGGCACATTCAAGTTCATAGGTTTAACAAAAACAGTTTGACCCTCTTTATTAGATGAAGCCTCATTAAAACCTAATCCAGTTTTTATCACTTACATGTTTACCAACACTAATCATCTTATCAAGCTTAATCTGTCCAGAAGTAAAAACAATTAATTTCTCTTGAGACTTTTTCAATTCAAGCTCAAGAAAATTAAATTTGGCAACAAAAGATTCTCTAACAGAATTAGCTTGACTTACCTCGCTCTCGAGAATTTTTACTTGACCTTGAAGATTTTGAAATTCAACTTTGTTCTCCTCAAGCAATTTCTGTTTTTGCTTATTCTCTTTCTTCAGGATCTTATTCTCCCTTTTCATCAACTCTAGTTCCTCAGACTGTTTCTGACTAGCCTTTAACATTGCCTCAAAGATTTTCAATGTATTGCTTTCACTTGGTTCTTTTTTAATTTTCTTATCATCCGAATCATAAGAACCAACCTTACTCAATGTCCCAAATTTGGTAGAATCTCCTACACAAAAAGAAGAATTATTAGCAGTATCATTATCAACATGAGCAACAAAAGCAATAGAAACTTCTTTCTTATTTTTCTTATCTTTCAATTGAGAAGGGTCTCCTTTAACAAATTTTTTTATTCTTTCTACTTTTAAGGAGTCTTCCATATCTTTTAGATAAACGAAAAAGTTCCTCATCCGAACTTAAATCATTGAAACAAGATCGGAACTTAAACCATCAAAAAGAATATCCAATTCACCCTTATTCATAGGATTTTCCATTATGAATTTTTTGAAAACAAAAATAGTTTTATTTTTCAAAAAAAACTTCCACAAGGATTAACTCAATGTATAGAGGATGGCTCTGATACCACTTGTTGAGTGTGCGCAGCGGAATGGTTGTGGAATATAACATATGGATAGATAATCTAGAGAGATGGTAAATAGATTCAACTTGCTATTTTATCTAATTTTTACTTATTTTAATTTTACTGAAATAAAACTAAAATCAAACCACAAAGCAAAAATAAAGTGCAAGTAAAGTAAATAGAGTTTGAGAGATGACACCAGGATTTTATTGAGGAAACCCCAATTGGTAGAATAGACCAATTATAACAGGAAAAACCTCGTTTGACTCTCCAGTCCTGAGATAAACGATCCACTATGTTTGAAGCAAAGTATACCGAACTTTGACTCAGTCTCACACCCTATCGTTCTACTAAAAACCAATTGCTGACAATCCTTGACTTTGCGACTCCCCCGTCCAACAGCTCTCGACCTCAGGCTTACTCTCAATCTCTGTAGAAGAGTTGCAGGTAGATCAGACAACACTCCACGAATGCTCTGACCCCTTCAAAGTGTGATCGCTTCACCCCTTTTCTTCTAGATCTAAATTTGACGAAGAATGAATGAATTCTGCTTTTCCAGAATTTCTGAATCTTCAATTATGCTTCAATTCCGATGAGATAGAGAACAACACTCCTAAATCACTCTTGTGTTTATGTGTGTGCTCTCAAAAATAAAATCAGAAAAATCAGATTGATTTTCTGAAGGAATAAAAAATATCTCTCAAAAAGGCTCTCAAGTAGATCTGTATTTTTTTATGCAAAAGCCACTAATAAAAATATCTCTCTAAAGGCTTTCTCAAAATATAGAATTGATGTTCCTTAAAGCCACGAATAAACCAATGTATATGATAAGGTTTATATAGAGTTTAGAAAGTCCTAATCCCTCAGAAAATAAGATAAAATTCGTGCATATGATTTGGTACAATTCTAGACCAACTAGGAGAGAAATCTGAAACAGGAAACTAAACTTTCCATAGGCTATCAGGACTCTTGAACCTGTTAAAAGAATTTGGAACAGGTTCAAGGATGGCAGAATGTATTTCGAGGTCAATGTTGAAGACTTGAACCTATTCAAAGAATTGGGAACAGGTTCAAAAATGAAAGAATGTTTTCTAGGCCAAATTCAAATGGCTTGAACCTGTTCCAAGAATCATGAATAGGTTCAAATCTGCCAGACTTGATTCCTAAGGTTCTAGGCATTGTTTTTGGTATATTCTGAAACTTACCAAATATGGAATGTGGCCTAACCTTTTTAGATTCCTTTCTTAAGTATAGTTCTTACCTGTCTCGAATGATCTCAGTCATGGTAACTTTGAATAACCTTCCAATTCCGCAGTTGCTGTCGATCCGGATATGGTAACTTGAATTACAACTCGACAAGGACTTGTTTTGACACCGAACGTTGCCAATTACAGAATATATATTTTTTACAATCTTCCCAATATATATATCTTACAAAAGGAACTGTGGCATTGTGCTAATCGATATATGGCTTCTTCTATTTTTGACAACCCTTAAATCCCCTATTTTCAATCTTTATAAGTTCTATTTAGGCCTCAAGCTAAGATTTTTATGCGATTCAGATCAATTTTGGCACATTGGATCGTAAAATCGCACGCTTAGAATCGCGATTTTAACAAACATGGTGGATATGATTTTAGTGAACTAAGAAAAATAAATTAATTAATGTGGTGTTTGCTTAACATTTTAGGCTCTATGTGGATTGAAGGATTTCAAATGAACGAATTTATGTACAATTCAAACAGGCTTGGAGAATTTGTCACAAACATAAGAACGCACCAGAAGGATTTTTTTTGAAACAATCCAATTAAATTTAATGATAATTTAGATAGAGATATCAGACATTTAGATTTCAGATTGTCATAAAGGAGTTCGAATTTCAGCAACCAGGAGGACACAACTCCAACAAATTTGAATCAGGTGGAAATAAAAAGCAATGTTAAATCCCGTATTTCAGAAAGAATCAGATAGATTAATCCACATGAGCATCATCATATTTTCAACCTCTCTGTACGACAAACCTATCTCCATATATGAGTCTGTATAAGGCCACACAACCTAAACAGGCTAGGTTGAACCCATCACCATTTGGCCAGTCAACCTCAACCCAAAACTCTCCGACTGTAACCCCTCAACACACCACCAAGAGGCAATCCTAAGTATTGACGATCTCCACAATCACAATTCACACAACACAAACAGCACCTCTATGACATTTTCACGAACATCATGCGTGCATGCATGCACAACAACCCACCAATCCCAAACCACCACCAGGCACCATCAAAACATTCATGCCCATAGCACAGAAAACTAAAATAAAAACAACACACACACAATTAACTCTGAACTACATTCTCCATTACATCAAATATCAGTAACATCTCAAGTTTCTCCGTCACATAGTGCATTAAATAATCAATACCCAACATTAACTAAAAAATCTCCTAATAAAGTTTTTAAAAAGATAAGGAATCCAACTATAAGACACCCAAAATTCGTCTAAATTTAAAAACAAAATCACTAAAGAAAAAAAAAATCTAACCTTCGGTTTATGGCGAAATCAAACTGCGAAAAGAAGTTCTAGCTATGGAGAAGCAATTCGGTAAGCTTTGGAAGCATAATGAACAACATTCATGCCTTCAACAATTACGTCAAACTTCTCTCTATCCTCTCCCTTCTCTCTCTTTCTCCAAATTAGTTCCCACCCATTTAAATATTGTATTTCATATAAGCTTTAAATATTATTTCTAAAATACGTTTTCTCTCTCTAAAAGCTATGGCTGTCTTCCTTTCTCTCTCTCTAAAAGGGAAGAAGGAAATAGTACCAATGGCAGTCTGAGGCGAAGAAAAAAAAGTGAAGAACGATGGTAAGGCGAAGAAGGAGTGAAGAACGGTGGTTTGAGGTGAAGAAGAAGAAGTGAAGATCGAAGGTCTGAGGCGAAGAAGAAGAAGGGAAAAAGGAATGATTGAGGCAAAGAAAAAGGAAAGAAGGAAGGTCTGAGGGTTATGGTTTGAATTTCGAATAAACAAAGATGAAGAAAAAGGGAAGGGAAAACGAAGAAGAAGGGAAGAAGGTCTGAAGCTAGGTTAGAAAAGTTGGGATGTACCTTAGGAAAATGTTGGGATTCATTGTAGGAAAATGTTGAGATGCACCAGAACGGCGGGGAGGCGAAGAAGATGAAGTGAAGAACGGCGGTCTAAGGCGACCAAGAAGAAGGAAATAGTACCATTTTAAATGGTACGCCACCTTAGGGAAATGTTGGGATTCACATTAGAAAAATGTTGGGATTCACCTTAGCAAAATGTTGAGATTCACCTTAGGAAAATGTTAGGGTGCACTTTACAAATAAGTTGGGATGTTTGTACGAAAATGTTGGGATATACTTTAGGAAAATGTTGTGATGCACCACTTTACAAATACTTTGGGATATATGTTACATGTTGGGAAATTGTTGTGCTGCAGTTGGGAAATTGTTGTGCTGGAGCAAATAAGGATAATTTGGGATACAGGTATAATTTTCAGATTTTATTTTCAAGTAAATCCTCTTATTTCCATAAGAATGGCATAAACAAAGAAATCGTACCTTTTGCTTCGATTTGGAGAAGTCTAATATGACCTTCAATTTGGAAATAGAATCGCTTATTCTATTTGGAAATAAAGCTTGATTCCTGCTTCTATTTGGAAAGAAATCAAAATCTATTTGAAAAGAAATCAAATCCTAAACTGGGTTGATTGATATTTTGGGAGAGAAGGAGAGTAGCTGGGTGGCGGGATTTCAATCAAAATCTATTTGGAAAGAAATCAAATTCTAAACTGATTGATATTTTGGGAGAGAAGAAGGGTTGGGTGGCGGGATTTCAATTTTATTTCAAATGGGTTGCTGAAATGAAGGAGAGAGGGAAGAAGAAATAAGGGAGGAAAGAAAAATATATTTGAACAGTGTATATATATATATATATACAAAAATTATGTATGAAGCAAATATAATTTTTTACCCACTATGGTAAGTACTATTTATTCACAAAAATGGAGCAAATGTTTGCATTATTTCACTGAAGGTGATTTTCACTCCTTTCCAAACAAACCTTGTGGCGCTTCAGTGCCACTTGGATTGAGATGGGCCTTAGGGCACACAGGACTTTTTAGCTCCCCTGGATCCTGCCATTACTTTGGACTGGGCCTGTCCAAAAATGCGAACCATATGGATTTTCTTGGTTTTTTCCCTCTAAAACCAAGATGGCCCTTTCTTTGCAAAAATTATAAAAATAAATTGATGGCCCTTCAAATGCTTCTCTATAATTAAAAATCGATTTCATTTTAAAATTTTGCAATAGAATGTGTTTGGTGACAAAAATAAGTACAGTTGGACAATATGTCACAAAAATCGTAGCCTTCTAAAAGATTTTGTGTTCGGCTCCCTTTGAACAAAATGGATTGGAAAATAAAACTCTACAAAATATATTCATTTAATCAAGAATAATAATGCAAAGTCGGAAAGTTGGTCAACTCTGATTAATTTTATGTGTGTGACCCACACAACACTCACATAAAACAATAAGAGTTGTTCTACTAAAGTATGTTGAATTTTAAATTATTTTCTTTAAATTAATGTTATTAAGAGGTCAATTTTTCAGAAAAGTTACTTATTTTAGTTTTGTATTTGTATGAAACAAATAGAGTAGTCTTTGTTTTTGTTTTGTTTTGTTTTGATTTTTTTTCCCCCCTTTTCATTTAGTTCTTTGTCTGTGTGTGCAAACTCCCTCTTTTAAACACACAGTACAAAATTCGAGAGTCATACTCTTTTTTGGCGTATCCATGAAGCTTAATTACTAATGTAATTTCTATTATTACTGAATTGACCAACTACATAAAGCTTTTTGGTGAATAACACTACATTTGTTGTAAATAAAAAATAAAATAAATATACAATACATAAAGGTTTGCAATCTTTCTTGTGTTTTCGTAGCAATATTAATAGTGATGAGTGAGTTCTATTAGATGGATATTAAAAGTGGTGACGTTTGAAAAAGTAAAAGAAAGTAAAGTGAGTAAAAAGAAAATAAAATTTTTATTATATATTTAATTACCATGAAATAATTTCAATAAAATTATAAAAAAAAATTGTCATTTTATTATTTGAATACCACAAAATTTAAAAGTACATCATTTCAAATTTAACTTTATCAAGAAATCAAATAATTTCTGTGATTTTTTTTTTTTTTTTAGGAATATTTGATGAAAAACAGAAAAAGTCAGGTGGTTATGGATAATAATTTTACTAATTTTCTTTTTATTTATATGACATAATAGGCGGGGCTCCACTTGATAGGCAGGGGGGTCCATTAAATTACAAAAAAAATCTCACTGTTGCTCTTACATAAATTTTTGGGTGATATACAGTAACTATTTGCATAATGTCCTGGGTGATATAACTATTCATCTGCATTTTTTTTTTTCCCTGAAAACTGTAAATGCAAACTGTTGACTTATCAAATGTAGATCAAGCGATTACAAACTTGAAAAGACCTACCTAACTTTCACAGATGGTATACATCAATGTGACAAAATTTCAGAACCTTGGAAGTTGGAACTCATGAAGAACCAATCATTCATTTTACACACACATGTATATATATGTGTGTGTATAGATATTTCTAGAGAGAGAGAGAGGGGCGAGGAGGAGTGAGGACAGTGATGGTGTTAGTGTCCCCACATGAGCAAGAGCTCTGCTGTCCTTGGATGCATGGTGTCTGCTCTTGGGTTTACAGAAATTCTTCAGGTCCTTTTGTTTAATGAAGACATGTCTATGTGAACTCACATAGTTGTAAATGTTTACTGCAAGTACAACCAATCCACAACTTAAATCAATGCACTGTTTCGCTGTCCACGTGAGACCTATGTATGTTATACAATAATGTATAACAATGATTTGAATAAAAACACACACACACACATACATATATCTATGCAACACTTTGTTGCTATTATATACGGTATATATGCATACTTCTGTAGGGTACGTTCGTCCCTTACGTGAAACTTTAAATGGCATTAATAATTCTAAAAAATGAATTAAAATTATTACTAATGGGGTATGAATTGAAATAATTTAGATTTTAATTATATACATAATACATTTATATATATATTTATATAAAAAAAAATTATAAATATACTTTGAAGTATATTCCAACAAAGAGAATATGACTTTTCCTGATGTGTTATTTCAGAATTAGATTTTGAATTTATGAGAAATTGGATGTAGCATTCATTATTATTGTACTTACATGCACATACTTATGACTTGTGCAAAACAAAATCATTAAGAATCTTGAATATTATTTGTGTGTGGGAAACCATTAATCTTGAATCCTATGAATATAAAAAAATTAATATTCGTACAATGCTGGTAGGGTTCACACTATGATGAGATTATAAGGAACATGGACCACATGCGTTGTTTTGAACCTATTATTAAGGTTGCAAGACATGCAAGGGTACACTATTACTATAATAAATTCAGACGTCGTCCGTAGTATTAATAATTCCACCTTGGTGCTCATCCATTCAAATCTACTTGGGATTTGATGTAGCTGACTTAGGGTCACTTCTTAGCCCAACAGCTTTAAATGACACTGTTGATTCTGATTCTCAACTTATCAGTTGACTATCTTAATTTCTTAAAGAAACTATGACCCTTTTATTTATTTATTTATTTAACTTAATTTATGCAAAAATATAAGGAAGTGGGGATAATGTCATTGATGAACGGTTTTTGTATGTAGGTGAGATCGGTTTGATTGAATATGTCTGCGGCATTCAATATCTACTCGGAAGTTCCCCCTCTTATTTGTTGCATCCCACTAATCTACACTTTCGGATCAAGAAATTTTATTTAACTTCTCGACCCAAGTAACACTACACTTTTTAAAAATGCTAAGATGCTTAATAATATTATTTTTCATGTTGGAATAGTGATTACTGGTGACAAGTATCCATACTTTTTGTTACTTAATTGAATTTTCTATTGTTAAGTTTTTGGTAAAATGGCCACTTATCACTTATGGTAACTTTTTTTTTTTTTCTTTTCCAGAAAGTTTAAAGCAAATGCAAAGACACTATACGTTGTCTCATCGAAACTCGAACACTCAACCTCTCAAGCTCTTTGGAAGGGAGAGCTTAGACGTGTAGGCCAGTGCCCAAAGGTGCTTTCACCTACTGTCTTTGGTTTTGGTAAATCAGTCTTTCCGATAAGCCAAATTTGGCAAAGCCTTTCCCAGTGGTCTTTGTCAATGACTAGATCATTTTAAGGTAAAAACCAATGGCGAAAAAAAAAAAAAAAAATCTCAAATTATCTGTGTCTTTGATTCAAAATTCAAATTCAGAAAATCCAATTTTAATCATTATGCCAAGCACTGGCTCAATTATATGTACAGATCTATCTGTGTAAGATTCAAAGTGTTTTGAGTAAAGTTAGAACAGATCTGTGTAATAGGTTGAGAAGACTCCAAACAAGTCAGTTCTTCTGAGAGTTTTGAAAATAATGATTTTGGAACATAGTAATGGGCCTCCTCTGTACTTCTGATGCAATGTGTTTCCTTCAAATCAAGACCTGGAAGTTGAAATGCAGAGTAGTATTGGACAAAACCCTATTTGTCTATCACAATATTTGGACAAAACAGTAACTTTTGTCTTCAAACTGCATCAATCCTCTGTCATATTTAACTTATAACTCAACATATGTGCCCTTTTAATTAATCAAACAATCACATGCTTCAACCATTTGAATAATAATAATAATGATGCCAGAAATTAATTACTGCATTTTTAGAAGGTAAGATTTTGAAACAATGCACTGAAGCTACCTTCTCTCTTCCCACCACAATTGATTCCCATTTCTGAACTCAACCATTCACATCACATGCATAGGAAATTTAAATGAATGAATGATAAATCAAATCTAAGCCCTAGATCATCTTATCTTATCTTAATTAATTAAACAAGTGCATATTAAAAATTAAATTGAGTTTTCAAAGTGTCTTGAACTCAAACCGCATTCTTTGGCTTTTCATGTGACATGAAGCTCAGCAGACACCAGCATAATTTTACAAGATTTGTTTGGAGCAACTTTAATGGACTTGTACTCATTGTACACTATATATATATATATATAAAATAGGCTAGATAGTCAATGCTAAGTGAAGAACTACATTGATATTAATGTAAGATGTACCAATTACCAAATACATCCATAAATTCTAGTTTTTATAATGTTTGATGAAGCCTAACTCTTTCATCTTCTACCAAACTAACTGGTTGAACATATATTAATTACTAAAATATATGAATAACAGCAGAGAAAGAAGTAAAAAAATTAGAAGCAAAAGGTGTATAGTTTCCAAGTTATGCACTGAATCCAATGGCACATTTTAAAAACCATTTCTACTTTGATCCACATAATCTTGTCTCTTGGGTTCACCAAACTACTATATCATCTTTCTCTGCCAAAACTTAGAGCCCAAGCAGCACATAGTAGAGTATTGTGATGGGCAAGGCAATCAGCATTCCAAATATAACCCTGCAAAATTTGAAAATCTCCAAATCAATTTAATCATTTTTCACTATCAATTGAATCATATATAAATGTTAATTCATGTGTTAAAAAACAGTAATTAATTATGAGAAAAGAAATTTACGCGGTGCTAAGTATGTCTGGATGGACATTGTACTCTTTTGCAAACACAAAGGGAACAATCCCTTGGGGAAGAGCTGCCTGCAAGCAAAAAATTGAAAATTTTAATCCGAAGTTCAGTTTATTAGAGATTTGAGATTATTCTATTGAAGAGAGAGTTGGAGAACCTGAACAATCGCGACATGTAAAAGAACACCGCGCAGACCTATAGCAATGGAGGTTGCTGCAATCACTGCTGGACCAGTCAAGAACCTAACTGCCATTGCAAATGTCGCGACAGACTTTCCACAGGCTATGAGCTTTGGTTGCAAAGCCATGAATAGACCTGTTGACCCCAGAAATTATTTTAAAAGAATTTCAAATTCGTTATTTAGTGTTTCATGATGTGAATTTCAGAAACTTGAATTATTAGTTGAGTATGTACCTAGACTGAACATGGCCATTCCAAGTCCTGCGTCGGATAAGATTGATATCGAGCCATGTACAATGGATGGCATTTGGATGTTCCATCTGCAAATTAATAACAATTTAAGTTGGATTTAGCAATTGTTCTCATGAAACAGAGCACATGGTCATTTTGTCTTGTTATGTAATTAGAGAAGAGAATGGTTTTAAGAAATAATGGAAAAGAGTGTTTAGTCAGTAGTTAACACTAGAATTAAAGAAGAAGAAAAAAGGAATCTATGCAAAGAAAGAAATTCATTTTAGAATTAGTGAAACATAAATTCATTTCTAATCTAGATTATATCTTTAAATTACTTGTCATGTTCATCAGAATGGTGTCATTCTACATTTGTGCACTTGACTGTGAGTTTATACTACATTAAAACAAGATTGGTTTAGTGGATTAAATTTGATGCCTTAGTGAGAATAGCAGATTCTTGTGTGTGCATGGATAAGTGGCATTAAATTGTGTCAAGAACAAAGCCAAAAAAGAGAGTGGATGTGGTTTGACAGAGTGACAAAATTGTTGAAAACAATGCAAGTTACTAGCAGAGTTGTTTCAAACACTTCCAACAACCACTTAAGCAGATTTGTCTCTATCCCCATTTGTATTGTAAACAGAAGTTCAATTACTTTTTTCCATAAATGAAATGGTTGTTTCAAAATGGATATGCATGAAACAGAGTAAAAATTGTAAATGGTTTAAGCTAGTGAGTGTACCTGAATGATACAAGAGACCAAATGAGTCCCAGAAGGCTTGAGTATGTGTTGGGATTTCTAATGAGCTTCCTCCAAACCATGATAAGAATGAGCCTTGTCATGACACTAGCAGGTGGCATCTGTTGCTTCTTGTCTGCATCTCCTTCTTCCATGTCCACCTTCTTCTGGTTTGCAAAGGGGGAACCACTTGCCGGAAATTTCGAACCATCCTCTATCTCAATCTCCCTATCTCCATTGATTTTCCCAGCACCAATTCCATTTTCCATCAAATCATGCATGCCTATACATCAAGAATCAATAAATCCAATATATATATATATATAAAGAAAAAGACTAATTTCGTTTGTAATGATCAAGAAAAGATCAGATTGAAAAGGAAAAAAAAGGCACTCTTTTGTCAGCCTAAAAAGCCTGTTTTTATGAAATCATGACTAAGAGACAACACTATAAGGAAAAATGGAAAAGGGTTGTTTGGATATGTACCCTTTGATGCAGCAATGTCTTGTTGAAGAACAGTACCCTTAGAAGAAGAATCAATGACCCCAAACTCAGTAGAAGCAGCTCTATTAACTGCATGTCTAAGATTCCCCTCAGAAACAGGAGAAGCACTTGAGCTCCAAACAAACATGTGAAGCTCCTTGTTAGGCACTGCACCGCCACTTCCACCTTCCTTCTTCCTAACCCCACTATTACCGGCCGGCCCCGAAAACATCGGATTCGGAGGCGGGTAGGAGGAAACCAAACCGCCATTGAATAGCTCCCCACTCATACTCCTCCCTCCTTGCCTCTTCTTCCCAATCTTCAACATCTCCTCCTCGAAATTCGACGTCCTCGGCGTCGCCCCTTTCGATGACTGCAAAGAAAAAACATCCCCACCTCCAACTCCCCCTCCTCCAAAACTACTTGTGTACCCGTGTTTCGGACTTGCAGCCTTGCTCGCAAACATGGCATAAAAATCAGTCTGGTTGAAGCTGGAAGCCCTCGGGGTCGGCTCCCGGGAAGACTGCACGGAGTAGATCTCCACTCCGGTGAGATTCGACGCCCGGGGAGTCATTGAAGTTATATGAGACTTGTTATAAGACGAAATCATAGAAGAGGAGCTAGATCTCCTGACCACCACATGCAACTTCCCATCCTCGCCTATCTCGGCGTCGGCCTGAAGAGGCTCCCGGCCGTTCAACGACACGACGTCGGACTCAACCCGGAAAGAAGTGATGGACCCTGCAGTCTCCGGGAACTGCTCATTAATAAGAAGCTTTGCTCCTCTATACTCGAACATGAAAAGCATTAGCGTATACCATATGACGCTTTGTAGGACCACTATTTGGACCATTAGAGACCCTGAGAAGTCTCCGTACATGGCCTTCAACAGAGGGATGCCCATGACAAGAGTGTTGGGGAGAGTAGAGAGAGAGAAGAGAGTGATCATCCACTCCAAGTTTCCTTTTTTGCTGAAGGCTTGCCAGAGAAAGAGAGCCACGAGAATGACTACCTTTTGGAGAGAGTCCGCCGCGATGAAATGGTAGTTCATGGCGTAAGGGTTGTTGGTGGAGATGAAATGGAAAGAGAGGAGTGGGACCGCGAAGACGGCGACGAAACGGTTGATGCCGGAGCACTGGTCCGGTGTGAAGATCTTCCACCACCGGACTGAGCCGTAGGCCAATCCCATGGCAACATATAGTGGCACAAGTGCCGCAAGAACATCATAGATGTCCTTTCCTGTAATCATGTTGAACGGAGGGAGAGAGAGGGGTAGGTAGTACTTTGGTAAAATGTCTTGTGTGTCTTGTGGGATTTGTGATTGGAATGCAAGAAAATGAAGGAGTAAATAATGAGAATACGTAAATGAAATGTGCATATATATAAAGAAATGCAGGAAAAGGGTAAAACAACAAATTGAAGTAGAGTAACCGAAGAATGGTACGTATATTTTGTCTTCTCATGTGCACTGAGGTCTAATAAGTCAAATACGGCTATAAATGCACCAATCTTTCACACTTCGATTTGGCTCAAGTTTTTTGTTTAATAAATGAATCAATTTCAAATCATCCATCTCCTGCGTAGCTAATTAAAGTCTCATAATCCATTTTGCAAATTAGTAATCCTAAAATATTAAAATATCTCTTCCTCATTCAAATAATATAAAGCGAAAATCGATAAGGATCAAGCAACATCAACACAGAAATACAAACCAAGCAACCATTGCGAGTAGTCGGCGGTGATGACGATTAAAACACGGACAACACTACTTGTAGCATATTTTCAAATTTGTTATTGACTATTTCTTCATTTTTCTCTTTGTTTTTGAAAATGTTCTGTCATCAATCTTTTTTCTTTTTTATTTGTTGAATATGTCATCACTCTTTCTCCCTCTTCTGCTCAGATATCGGCATAATTGTTATATTTATGTGTGTGTGTGTATATATATATATATATATACATATGCTTATTGATATAAATATGCATGCCCTAAGTGTCTGAGTATATATGTATGTAGTGTGCGTGTGCGTGTGCGCGTGCATGCATGTGCATGGAGATTATTGATGTCTCATAAACAAGCTTGACTAAATAATGTCAAGTCGAGTTCGATCATGATTGAGCTAGGCTTGTTCGAGCTGGAACACCTAAAGAGATATAATGAGCCTAGTCCAAACACCTCCAAACTCTGCTCGGCTCATTTATAGTCCTAAGCACAAAATCTTAATATAAGGGAAAATTAAATCTCTTTTTGGTGATAGTATTAAGTTTGACCAAATGCATTTTAAGTCTTCTCATTGGATGAGAGTTCATGAAATAGGTGATATTTAATTTGCAAACTAACGGAGCATAGGGAATTCGAACCCACACTTGGTACATTAAATAGGATTCATCTAGACACCCAAAGTCCATCCTACCAGCTAACCCCACGACCAGAACAAATGACATAAATATTCTTAACTCATAAATAGAAAAATCAAACATCAGTGCATTAGGGACATATTTGTCATTTAAGTTAATAAAAAAAAAAAAGTGCATTTGACTAGAAAGGGTATGCAATATTTATGTGGTCGATATTGCAATTGAGCGCATTTATTTAAATTTTTAAGAAAAAAGAAAAGAAAAGAAAAAATTTAATGCCTTGAGAAGGTAAGAAGTTTTGGAAACATCATCAATCTATCTTTGACCTCATGGATTATTTCCCATGGTTTGAAATTGGTCACCCACGGAGGTGAAGAGACCCTTGTAATAATAAATATATAAATTAACTATAAAAAATAATATAAAAAAAAAAAAAGGAAAAATGCATTTGTGAAATAGAGCATCCAAATTAAGAGTTTTATTTTTATTATTATTTTTTCACACCTAAATACCTAATTAAGAGATTCACACTCTCTGGATGTGTGTAGGTATGGGTTATTATGTGATTAAAGTAAGATTAATTAATTAATTATCAAAGGTAGGTGGTTTAGTGATACCAAATTTATACTTCTTCAAATCTTAATGGAAACAGTGTACAAGTGAATTATTTTACCTTTCAAACAATAATAATAATAATAATAATAATTGATTAAAAGAGTATACAATTTTTGAAATAAATTTACTCCTCATTTGTCCTAACCTCGCACGTTCTTAAAATTCCATAATATAGAATCAGATTTAGTATAATGATTTAAGTATTATTTTCACCAAATGTGAAATTAGGAGTCATGAATATTATTTTTGTATCCGTGTGTAAATAAGAAGTAAATAACGTATCATTAAGGGTTAGTTTGGTGTGGTGGAATGAAATAAAAGAATGTGGAATGAAATGGTTTTTTTTCACATTCTTGTGTTTGGTGCAAATTTTAAAGTTAGAATCATCATTTCCCACTATTCTTAGAGAAAGGTCATTCCATCAAAATCATGTATGCGTGTGTATATTATATATGTTTCTATGGACAGACAATTGAAATATTTTTTTCTTTATTAAGAAAAATTCAGAGTTTCTTATCATTAGGACATTGATGATTTTTTAAAGAATATACAGGAAAATATAGATTGACAGAATGATGTCTGACCAGTGCCGTTGTGCAACTTTTAGCAAAAGCAGCACTGCTATAATGGTGGTTGGCTTACTTCTCATTGTGATTAAATGCAAAAATAGAGTCTTAAATGCAGAAGTAAAGTAGTCTATTGACTCCCACCGGCCTACTTGCTTCTTTTTATTTTTATTTTTTAGGACTTGGTTGTGAAATAGAGCATCCCAAATTAAGAGGGTTTATATTTATTATTTATTTTTTTTATTTTTTTATTTTACCACACCTACATACCTAATTAAGAGATTCATACTCTCTGGATGTGTGTAGGTACGGGTTATTATGTGATTAAAGGAAGATTAATTAATTTATTATCAAAGGTGGGTGGTTTAGTGATACCAAATTTATACTTCTTCAAAAAGAGGTTATGAGTTCAAATCTTAATGGAAACAGTGTACAAGTGAATTATTTTACTTTTCAAATAATCATAATAATAATTGATTAAAAGAGTATACAATTTTTGAAATAAATTTACTCCTCGTTTGTCCTAGCCTCGCACATTCTTAAAGCCCCATAATATAGAATCAGATTTAGTACTGTGATTTAAGTATTATTTTCACCAAATGGGAAATTAAGAGTCATGAATATTATTTTTATATCCGTGTATAAATAAGAAGTAAATAACTTATCATTAAGGGTTAGTTTGGTGCGGTGGAATAACATAAAAGAATGTGGAATGAAATGGATTTTTTCACATTCTTGTGTTTGGTGCCAATTTTAAAGTTGGAATCATCATTCCCCACTATTCTTAGAGATGGTCATTCCATCAAAATCATTCCACCTTCAAATTAACAAAAGGAATGACTATTCCATTCCATTCTCACCTCGATTCTCATTCTATTCCAAAATTAATGCTACATTCATGTTTCATTTTCTCCATGCATTATGAAATATAAGATGATGATTCTAGCTAATTTAAGATATTCAACTCACCATTTTGGCGCTCTCAATATTGAGTGTTGTCTTGAGTGAGTGAATTTAAATATTAAAATTACCGATGTAATTTTCTGAATGAGTGTGAAATTTTGAATGTCAAGAAAAAAAATGGTGAGCTGAAGGTTCGATGTCCTTAAAACAAAGTCGGATTGTTCTAACTTTTTATATTTATTAGTTTTTAATATTTAGGTTGTTTTCTTCTATTTTTTTTTACAATTTTTAGAGGAATTTTATTTTTAAACTTATTTTTAGTATTAATTTCCTTTTTGCTGATAAGTTTTCTTTATTATAAATATAATTAGCGCAAAAATTAATTAATTCATTCAATTATCAATAATATATTAAAATTCTTTACGAATTTCCTTAATTTTGTAAATTCAAAATTACGACTTTGGCTTCCTTATCAAGCCACTAAATGCTCCATCTATAAAATTTTCTCCTAGTGAGCTACATTCATTTGATATTTGCTCAAGTCTAATCTAAGATACGTAAGTCCCCATGTTTTTCTCGTAAGTCCCCATGTTTAATCATTATTTTGGTCATTTATATATATAATATGGCTTAGGCCGTACAAAAATGTAAACAAAAAGTTAGTATAAAGATTAATGTATTTGATTATTATATTTTGGAGTAGAGAAAAAAAGTATTGTTGAAGGATATATGGTCCATCCTCTAAGCCTAAACTCTATTGAACATTAGGAATGTAAAACTATTTTTATTGCCACACCAACCTATCAATTCACTCGCATTGACTATGCAACTCCACAATTAAGGAGTTTATGCTAAATATAAGTTATTCTATTCAAAACAACATTCATGGATACATGATCATGCAAATTTATTTAAATTTTCATGTTTACGAATTAAACTAATACTTATGGTTCAAAAAAGAACCCTAAAAAAGTTTACAGTTTGGTTTTATTTTATTTTCTTCTTTTTTCTTATTTTCTATTTTCTATTTTCTATTTTCTTTTATTATATATATATATATATTTTGATAAAGTGCATTAAACCCCCCTGAACTATTGGGGTATGTGCAAGAAACCCCCTGAACTATAAAAGTTGCAAAAAACCCCCTTGAACTATTGGGGTGTGTGCAAGAAACCCCCCAGAACTATAAAAGTTACAAAAAAACCCCCTAAACTATTGGGGTATGTGCAAGAAACCCCTCTGAATTATATATTTTTTTGCAGTTTACCCCATCTGTGCGAATTGATTGACTGAAAGGGACAATGAAGCCGAGGAATTTGTTGCTGGGATTGGTGGGTCTCCTATCATAGCTCCATCATAGCCGTTGCACCACCCGCCAGATCCGTTGGCCATATATATCGCATTTCTCTGCACCGTTGCATCAGCCTATCGCATTCACCGCCTTGCCCTCTATTCAACTCACCTTGCTTGCCGGTCCATTCCACCATCCATTTCAAGCTCGCCGGCCTATTTCGCCATCTCCATAGCCGAGCACACCGCCGTTTGTGTTTCGAGCACACAGCTGTCCACAGTTCACTGCCGAGCCCCCTTGAGCTCGCTGCCACCTCCACAGTTCACGATCGAGTCAACTGAGCTCTCATCACAGCCAAGTCCTCCGCGCACAAGCCGCCATCATCCAAGACCGAGCCATCCCGCCGACCTCGAATTTCTTTGGTCTCTTGTCTTTCTCTATCTAGCTCTCTGTTTTGGGTTGTGTTGGGTGAAAAACATCTTTTGGCAGGAAAAAAAAATGTAAGAAGTGTATAAGTTAAAACGACGCAGTGTGTTATAAGGGTAAACTGGTCTTTCAAAATTTTCAGTACCGGAAGCTGATGTCATGGGGGTAAATTACAAAAAAATCATAGTTCAGGAGGGTAAATTGCAACAAAATCATAGTTCAGGGGGGTTTTTTGTAGTTCAGGGGGGTATCTTGCAAATGACCAATAGTTCAAGGGGGTAAATTGCAACAAAATCATAGTTCAGGGGGGTTTTTTGTAGTTCAGGGGGGTTTCTTGCAAATGACCAATAATTCAAGGGGGTTTAATGCACTTTACTCTATTTTTTTTTTTTTTTCTGTTTTAAAAAGCTAAGCTTCATTGAATGTCCTAGGATAAAATAAGGGGCCCAAAGAAGCCAAAAAAAAAAAAAAAAAAAAAAAAAAAAAAAAAAAAAAAAAAAAAAAAAGGGACTAAAAGATGGGCCTCAGACCAACAAAAAAAGGATAGGAACGTAGAAAAACAAACTGCCTAGGCCCAAGTAAAATATAAAAATAAAATAAATAAATAAACTGCAGGATAGGCCCAATATTTCTTCGGATGGGCAAAGGCACATCAGCTAATCTTTCGAACCTTTAAATTGTGTTTTAAGCATCATCATCATCATTATTATTATTCATTTTAGTTAATATATATAGTTTTCAAGATTAAACATTCATGTGCTCTAATAACAAAAATCAATTTATTTTCTGAAAACTGAAATAAAAATCAATTTGTGAACTATTTTATGAAATTTCAATTAAATTTTTTTTTTTTTTTTTGTTTTTGTTTTCAAACAACAGTCAATTAGTTCACTAAAAAATAATTTCTATTTTTTGATTTTTTTAGAACTTTTTTTTGAGTGACAAACTATGGCCTTAAGAGTTAAGACACTATGGTTAAATTTGGCAAACATGGAATTGGAACTTTAAAATTGAAATTGAAAAAAAATAATTCATAAAATGAACCAAAATTCGGGCAGTGGCCTAGCAGTATAAGTTTTTTACTTCTCAAAAGGAGGTCAGAGGTTCAAATCTCAGAAGAGACAAGTGTGTGTGAGTATCAACTAAAAAAAAATTTTGAACCAAAATTCTCTCCAATTTCAATTACAAGACTTCAATTCCATGCAAACACACCCTAAAAAGAATCCATGCGTAGACTTTTAGCTCACTACTTCCTCATCTACCTAAAATATCAGTTAGTATATCTAATTGGTCTCTTGAAAAAAATACATATATATATATTAAAATAATCTAAATAAGCAAATGACATTTTAAGCAAAAAAAAAAACCCTATGTTTTTCCACATGCACGAATTTCCTAAAATACCCACATTTTGTTAGTATATAATTACGGAGCTAACAGCCTAATAAAGATGATTAATACAACTCCTGGCCAACCGACCACGTGATTGGAGCAGGCTTTTTTGCCTCATTCACCCCCACTGGCGTAGAATTAATTTAAGATTAGATCATAGATCTCAAGCAAACTCTTTCACTTGAGATCCAATCATACCATCCATCGTCATACATGCGAAACCACAAAATTCTCTTCTACATCTCTAAATATCATTAGTAGAATTACACAATTTTTTTTTTGCCTTATGTGATGAGTTTATTGCATAATCAAAATTTGTATCTCATCTACTTTTCTAAACATATGGAATTAAAATTAAAAAAGGAAAAAAAAAATTCTCATAATTCAATGACGGGTTGGTATAAGGATGGCAAAATGACTGGTTCGTAAGGTCTCCGTCCCTTTTTGCTCTCTCCATCTCGTTTATATTGCAAAACTATCATGATGCTTTTATATTTAATTAATTAAAAATTATATTAATTAATATTAACCCAAGCACAGACACACTAATTTTGTTTTTGTTTTTTTGTTTTTTTTGTTTTTAATTGTATATTTACAAAATTTTGAATTTTTTCTCACTAAAATTAGAGAAAAATTACGTCACTATTGTCCCTCCCACAAATTTTGTTTCTTAAATATCGCTTCCCCTCACATACTTTTATGGGTCTGTCCCTGTATATCTAATTGAAGGTTTTTTTTTTTATTCTTTTAATTTGCTATATTTCTCATATTCCTTTTTCATGTTAAATTTCTTTTCATTAATAAATTAATAAAATATTGAATATAAACTTTTGTAAAAAAAGAATTTAATGAATTATGGCAAAAGAATGAGATGGCAAAATTTAATCAACAATGAATATAAGGTATAAAAAGTCTCCTACTGAACGGGTTGGATAATGATATAAATGATATGCTAAATGAGAAAAATGATGAGAATGGAGAAGGAATCTTTGCCCCAAACTTGCACCCTTTGTAAATTTTTATATTTAACACTTTGTTAATAAGAAGGGATGAGAATTTCTCCCTTTCCGACGGGTTTTCTTCTCGTCCTGTCCTGTTTTTAATAGGGTAGATTTATTAGCTTTCTAAATGAATTTGAGGCGGATATGATAAAATAATTAAAAACCCAAAGCGGATTTGGAACGGAGGTGAATTTAGTGATGAACTCGCCCCGATCCCGCCCGAATTATATATATGTACTCTTACAATATATATGTGCGTGCGTGTGTGTGTGTGTGTAATATATTTAATATTTGTAAGACACTTGTTATTTTGTTGTTTACTGAAAGTGCCAATTAATAAATTAATATTCATTACTTAGTAATTTAAAAGCCAAACCAGGTTATTTTTCGGTCCAATTTGAACACATTGTGCTAGTTTTTTTTTACGACATAATAAAAAGTGTCATAACATGCCCTGTCCCGCGATTAAACGAAGTACGTGGAGTGGAGTCGGTACTTTGTCTACTGGAGTAGGAGCGGGAATGGTATACTAATTACAAACTCGTCTCGGAATAGGGGTGGAGCTGGTATGACGAATTTTCTAATGAGGCGTAGTAGAGTTTTGCCAAACCCGCCCCAACGTCGCCCTGTTGTCATCCCCAATCAGAAGTGATAAAAAGTTTGGGATTATTACGAATACATGGTGTTATGCACTCATATTTATTATTTGGTAAAGTCAAAGTCATGACGTTTCATAAAAATGAAGTTGACCAAAATACTGATATAAATATAAAAAAGACTATTCATTTGTCTAAATTACCTTTATTATTAATTTAATATACCACTTTTATGCATGTATGTACCATTTTCTTGTATAGACCATGTCATTAGGTACTACTTTTTGTGTACGTGAACATGGTCTACACAAAAAAAAAAAAAAAAAAAAAAAAAAAAAAAAATGGTACCTCAACGCAAAAAAAAGTAGTATTTATGTGCATAAGAGTGATATTTCTATACACAAAAGTGGTACCTGAAAATAATAATTTGGACAATAAAAAATATTTTTCCATATCCATGTTAGGATTTTGGTGAACTTCATTTGACTTTGACTACACCAAAATATAAATATGAGTTTATAAATCCATCTATATGTTATAATCCCTAAAAGCATTCTTTTTAGTTTTTGTTTAGCTTATGATGACTCATAAAACAAACTTTCGACGAAAAAAATCATTTTTTCTCCCCCACTTTGTTTTTCCTTCCTTGCCTCATTTTAATCCAAACCACTCATAAAATTGTTGGCAATTTTTTTTTCCACCCAAGTGAATAGATTACCATGTATTTTATCGCTCATTGTTTCACCCAATGTAATCTCTCTCTTTCGTTCTCCAACAGAGTCAGTTACTTTTCATTTTGATCATTTGAATATCTCTCATCTCTCTCTTTCTTTACTTGTTTCTCCCCCATCTGATCTAAGGAATGATTTTTATGTATTTTTATTTTGAACTTTTTTTTTTTCTTTTTCAAAATTAAAAATCTAATTTTTGATTTTTATATGTATATATATTCCCTAATGTAATCTCTCTCCTCTCTTCTCCAACAGAGCCAGTTACTTTTCATTTTGAACGTTTGAATCTCTCTCATGTCTCTCTTTCTTTTCTTGTTTCTCTCCCATCTGATCTAAGGTATGATTTTTTATGTATTTTTCATTTTGAACGTTTTTTTTATTTTTTTATTTTATTTTTTTTCTTTCCAAAATTGAAATTGATTGATATGTATGTGTGTGTATATTATATATGTTTCTGTGGACAGGCAATTGAAATATTTTTTTCCTTATCAAGAAAAATTCAGAGTTTCTTATTATTAGGACATTGATGATTTTTTAAATAATGTATAGGAAAATATAGATTGACAGAATGATGTCTGATCAGCACCGCTGTGCAACTTTTAGCAAAAGCAGCCCTGCTATAAGGGTGGTTGACCTACTTCTCATTGTGATTAAATGAAAAAGTAGAGTCTTAAATGCAAAAGTAAAATCGTCTATTAACTCCCACCGGCCTACTTACTTTTTTTATTTTTTAGGACTTGGTTATGAAATAGAGAATCCCAAATTAAGAGGATTTATTTTATTTATTTATTTTTTTTCACACACCTAAATACATAATTAAGAGATTCACACTCTCTGGATGTGTGTAGGTATGGGTTATTATGTCGTGACCATTTTTTAACCTAGTGTCCTGTGATGAACCGAAGATTGACCCGATAATGGATCCAGATGCGGAAGCAAAAGAGACAAAACAATGGTCTCTCAAGGTATATCACACCTCTAAGACCCTAAGATGACCTTCCATGAGGTCACGGAACCCAAAAGAATAACCGGAAGCGAAAGTTAGAATAGAAAGGGGTCACTTGGTACCCTATGGCACCGATGACAACCAAAGGAGCAAGATCTAGTTCAAACTAGACCATGTGTGCTATAGAATGGCTCAAACAAGATAAACAAGGTCCTGTGGGAACAAACAAACGAAGTTAACCTGTCTAGGCAACAAACCAAACAAAACCCACAAGGCAGCCCCATTTCGGTCGACCGAAATGGGGCTTCGGTCAGCCAAAGTAAGCCAAGAAAAAGGAGAAGAATGAGCCTTCTTTTCGGTCGACCGAAATGACAAACCGGTCGACCGGTTTATGGCTCGAGATGAAAAATGGCTACTGGAATTGAGTTTTCACTGTTCAATTGAAATTCAAAGGGCATCGGTAAATCGAAACAAGCCACCGGTTGACCGAAACAGGTCGAAAATGTGTACAATGAACCTGCTATGCACAAAAAATGAAGAGAAATTCCTAAGTCTCAAATGAATCCCCCATTGCACAATCAAATTGCATTATATGCTACTGTGTGATGGTGTGAACATACATACAAGTGTAATATGGCATTTTAAACATGCTACAATGGCCTACGGCCTCATGACATCTCATTTACAAAATTTGACATGCCAAGCCCCCAAGGTTGATAAAAAATGCATTTCAAAGGCAAGATTTGAAATTTACATACATACACTTGAACTTTAAAGTTTGTGGCCTTTGGCCTCATGTCATACACGTCAAATACGTTACATAAAATGTACTTATGTACACATTACATATTTGGAACAAAAATACAAGTTTTGACATATAAGCTACAAAAGGGCACTTCATGCTAAGAATAACAAGCACATGCAATACGCTAAAGCAAACAAGCATAACCCTCATACTAGGCAGACAAGCATAAATCAACATGCTAAAATAGACAAGCATATATAATGTACTGAAGCCGACAAACATATACAGTATGCTAAGGCAAACAATCACATATAACATGCTAATGCAAACAGGCATATACGATGTACTCAGATAGACAAGCATGTACAATATGCTAAGACTTACAAGTATATATAATATACTAAAGTAAACAAGTACATATATCATGTTGAGGCAGTTAAGGTAAACTTCTAAACATACGTCCACATAAGCACGTAAACATGTTACCAAGAAGCAACTAAACATATAGAGCATGGCAACACAAGCATGATATGCACCCAAAACCCGTCATCCTAAGGTTTTAGAACCTAGGAGCTCTGATACCACTTGTAACGACCCAAGTTTTTCTACCCCGGTATGCTAGCGATGACCCAAAAGTTGACTCAGTAACGGATCCGAATTGCGGAAGCAAAAGGTAAACTAAAACCTCTAGAGATATAAATCATCCCTAGAACACCAATGTGACCTTCCATGAAGTCACGGAACTCAAGGAAAAGCGAGTGAACAAACGAGAGTCAAAACGGGCAAAATTCGCTAATGAAGGGCAAAATGGTCAATTCAAAATCAAGTTTCAGGTCCATTTCGATCGACCGATTCATTATTTCGGTCGACCTAAGTGAATTTTTTTCACTTTCAGGATTTTGAGAAAGTTTTTGGTCATTTCTGTCGACCGAAATTGCTATTTCGGTCGACCTAAATAGTTTGCATTCAGCTGCCTTCCAGTTTTGTATCAGCACTGTTGTTTTGATTTCAAACAGCCACATCTCCTTCATTTCTAATCCAAATGGGGTGATTCTTAAGCCTCAATTCATGGTTTTTGAGTTAGCTTTCCAATGGTACCAATGCCATTCTCAGATTCCAGTCACAGTGGCAATTATTCATGTTTTAGTGAAAGGGTTTCAGTTTTCGCTTAAACCGGGAAAGGGCGTTTTGTGGGATTCTTGTCCAAAGTTCTTAGAACCTCTTGGAATGTTGTGAAACGATTAGCGTAGGTTGTGTGGACCTCATTTGACTTACTTAGAGTAAACTTTCTCTTCTTGATTGTGAATTGACGATTTTGCCCTTCATTAGCGAATTTTGCCTGTTTTGACTCTCGTTTGTTCACTTGCTTTTCCTTGAGTTTCGTGACTTCATGGAAGGTCACATTGGTGTTTTAGGGATGATTTATATCTCTAGAGGCCTTGGCTTACCTTTTGCTTTTACATTTCGGATCCGTTACTGGGTTAACTTTCGGGTCATCGCAGACGTACCAAGGTTCAAAAACTGGGGTCGTTACATATTATGTGATTAAAGGAAAATTAATTAATTTATTATCAAAGGTATGTGGTTTAGTGATACCAAATTTATACTTCTTCAAAAAGAGGTTATGGGTTCAAATCTTAATGGAAACAGTGTAAAAGTGAATTATTTTATTTTTTAAATAATAATAATAATAATTGATTAAAAGAGTATACAATTTTTGAAATAAATTTACCCCTCGTTTGTCCTAGCCTCGCACGTTCTTAAAGTCCCATAATATAGAATCGGATTTAGTACTGTGATTTAAGTATTATTTTCACCAAATGTGAAATTAAGAGTCATGAATATTATTTTTATATCTGTGTGCAAATAAGAAGTAAATAACGTATCATTAAGGATTAGTTTGATACGGTGGAATGAAATAAAAGAATGTGGAATGAAATGGTTTTTTTCACATTCTTGTGTTTGGTGTCAAGTTTAAAGTTGGAATCATCATTCCCCAGTATTCTTAGAGAATGGTCATTCCATCAAAATCATGAATGTGTATGTATATTATATATGTTTCTGTGGACAGGCAATTGAAATATTTTTTTTACTTATCAAGAAAAATTCAGAGTTTCATATCATTAGGATATTGATGATTTTTTAAAGAATATACAGGAAAATATAGATTGACAGAATGACGTCTGATCAGTGCCGTTGTATAACTTTTAGCAAAACCAGTCCTACTAAAAGGGTGGTTGGCTCACTTCTCATTGTGATTAAATGCAAAAGTAGAGTCTTAAATGCAGAAGTAAAGTCGTCTATTGACTCCCACCGGCCTATTTGCTTTTTTATTTTTTACTTTTTAGAACTTGGTTGTGAAATAGAGCATCCTTAATTAAGAGGGTTTTTTTTTTTTTTTTTTTTTTTTCACACACCTAAATACCTAATTAAGAGACTCACACTCTCTGGATGTGTATAGGTACGGGTTATTATGTGATTAAAGGAAGATTAATTAATTTATTATCAAAGGTAGGTGGTTTAGTGATACCAAATTTATACTTCTTCAAAAAGAGGTTATGAGTTCAAATATTAATGGAAACAGTGTACAAGTGAATTATTTTAACTTTCAAAGAATAATAATAATAATAATAATAATTGATTAAAAGAGTATACAATTTTTGAAATAAATTTACTCCTCATTTGCCCTAGTCTCGCACGTTCTTAAAGTCCCATAATATAGAATCAGATTTAGTACTGTGATTTAAGTATTATTTACACCAAATGTGAAACTAGGAGTCATAAATATTATTTTTATATCCGTGTGTAAATAAGAAGTAAATAACGTATCATTAAGGGTTAGTTTGGTGCGGTGGAATGAAATAAAAGAATGTGGAATAAAATGATTTTTTTCACATTCTTATGTTTGGTGCCAATTTTAAAGTTAGAATCATCATTCTCCTCTATTCTTAGAAAATGATCATTCTATCAAAATCATGTATGTGTGTGTATATTATATATGTTTCTATGGACAGGCAATTGAAATATTTATTTCTTATCAAGAAAAATTCAGAGTTTCATATCATTAGGACAATGATGATTTTTTAAAGAATATACAGGAAAATATAGATTGACAGAATGACATATGATCAGCGCCGTTGTACAACTTTTAGCAAAAGCAGCCCTGCAATAAGGGTAGTTGGCTTACTTCTCATTGTGATTAAATGCAAAAGTAGAGTCTTAAAAGCAGAAGTAAAGTCGTGTATTGACTCCCACCGAGCAACTTGCTTATTTTATTATTATTATTTTTTAGGACTTGATTGTGAAATAGAGCATCCCAAATTAATAGGTTTTTTTTATTTATTTATTTATTTTTTTTTTTTTTTCACACACCTAAATACCTAATTAAGCGATTCACACTCTCTAGATGTGTGTAGGTATGGGTTATTTTGTGATTAAAGGAAGATTAATTAATTAATTATCAAAGGTAGGTGGTTTATTGATACCAAATTTATACTTCTTCAAAAAGAGGTTATGGGTTCAAATCTTAATGGAAACAGTGTACAAGTGAACTATTTTACCTTTCAAATAATAATAATAAAAATAATAATTGATTAAAAGAGTATACAATTTTTGAAATAAATTTACTCTTCATTTGTCTTAGCCTCGCACGTTCTTAAAGTCCCATAATATAGAATCAAATTTAGTACTGTGATTTAAGTATTATTTTCACCAAATGTGAAATTAGGAGTCATGAATATTATTTTTATATCCGTGTGGAATGAAATAAAAGAATGTGGAATGAAATGATTTTTTTTTTTTTCACATTTTTGTGTTTGGTGCCAATTTTAAAGTTGGAATTATCATTCCCCACTATTCTTAGAGAATGGTCATTCCATCAAAATCATGTATATGTGTGTATATTATATATGTTTCTGTAGACAGGCAATTGAAATATGTTTTTTCCGTATCAAGAAAAATTCAGTGTTCCATATCATTAGGACATTGATGATTTTTTAAAGAATATACATGAAAGTATAGATTGACAGAATGATGTTTGATCAGCGCCGTTGACTTTTAGCAAAAGCAGCATTGCTATAATGGTGGTTGGCTTACTTCTCATTGTGATTAAATGCAAAAAATAGAGTCTTAAATGCTGAAGTAAAGTAGTCTATTGACTCCCACCGGCCTACTTGCTTCTTTTTATTTTTATTTTTTAGGACTTGGTTGTGAAATAGAGCATCCCAAATTAAGAGGGTTTATTTTTATTTTATTATTATTATTATTATTATTATTATTTTTTCACACACCTAAATCCAAAATTAAGAGATTCACACTCTCTGGATGTGTGTAGGTACGGGTTATTATGTGATTAAAGGAAGATTAATTAATTTATTATCAAAGGTAGGTGGTTTAGTGATACCAAATTTATACTTCTTCAAAAAGAGGTTATGAGTTCAAATCTTAATGGAAAAAGTGTACAAGTCAATTATTTTAAATTTCAAATAATAATAATAATAATAATAATTGATTAAAAGAGTATACAATTTTTGAAATAAATTTACTCTACTTTTGCCTTACTCTCGCACGTTCTTAAAGTTTCATAATAATCAAATTTAGTACTGTTATTTAAGTATTATTTTCACCAAATGTGAATTAGGAGTCAAGAATATTATTTTTATATCCGTGTATAAAAAAGAAGTAAATAACGTATCATTAAGGGTTAGTTTGGTGCGGTGGAATGAAATAAAAGAATGTGGAAGGAAAAGGTTTTTTTTCACATTCTTGTGTTTGGTGCAAATTTTAAAGTTGGAATCATCTTTCCCCAGTATTCTTAGAGAATAGTTATTCCATCAAAATCATGTATGTGTGTGTATATTATATATGTTTCTGTGGACAGGCAATTGAAATATTTTTTTTCCTTATCAAGAAAAATTTAGAGTTTCATATCATTAGGACATTGATAATATTTTAAAGAATATATACAGGAAAATATAAATTGACAGAATAACGTCTGATCAGCGCTGTTGTATAACTTTTAGCAAAGCAGCCCTGCTATAAGGGTGGTTTGTTTACTTCTTATTGTTATTAAATGCAAAAGTAGAGTCTTAAATGCAGAAGTAAAGTCGTCTATTGACTCCCACTGGCTTACTTGTATTTTTATTTTTTATTTTTTAGGACTTGATTGTGAAATAGAGCATCCAAAATTAAGAGGGTTTTTTTTTTTTTTTTTTTTTTCACATACCTAAATACCTAATTAATAGATTCACACTCTCTGGATGTGTGCAGGTATGGGTTATTATGTGATTAAATGAATATTAATTAATTAATTATCAAAGGTAGGTGGTTTAGTGATACCGAATTTATACTTCTTCAAAAAGAGGTTATGAGTTTAAATCTTAATGAAACAGTGTATAAGTGAATTATTTTAACTTTCAAATAATAATTGATTAAAATAGTATACAATTTTTGAAATAAATTTACTCCTCGTTTGCCCAAGCCTCGCAAATTCTTAAAGTCCCATAATATAGAATCAGATTTAGTACTATGATTTAAGTATTTTTTTCACCAAATGTGAAATTAGGAGTCATGAATATTATTTTTATATCCGTTTGTAAATAAGAAGTAAATAACGTATCATTAAGGATTAGTTTGGTGTGGTGGAATGTATTAAAAGAATGTGGAATGAAATTGTTTTTTTCATATTCTTGTGTTTGGTGCCAATTTTAAAGTTGGAATCATCATTCCCCACTATTCTTAGAGAATGGTCATTCCATCAAAATCATGTATGTGTGTGTATATTATATATGTTTCTATGGACAGGCAATTGAAGTGTTTTTTTCCTTATCAAGAAATTTTTTGAGTTTCATATCATTATGACATTGATGATTTTTTAAAGAATATACAGGAAAATATAGATTGACAGAATGACGTCTGATTAGCGCCGTTGTATAACTTTTAGCAAAGCAGTCCTGCTGTAAGGGTGGTTGGCTTACTTCTTATTATGATTAAATGCAAAAGTAGAGTCTTAAATGCAGAAGCAAAGTCGTCTATTGACTCCCACCGGCCTACTTGCTTTTTTATTTTTAATTTATTAGGACTTTGTTGTGAAATAGAGCATCCCAAATTATTATTATTATTATTATTATTATTTTTTTTTTTTTTCACACACCTAAATACCTAATTAAGAGATTCACACCCTCTAGATGTGTGTAGGTATGGATTATTATGTAATTAAAGGAAGATTAATAAATTAATTATCAAAGGTAGGTGGTTCAGTGATACCAAATTTATACTTCTTCAAAAAAGGGTTATGGGTTCAAATCTTAATGGAAATAGTGTATAAGTGAATTATTTTACCTTTCAAATAATAATAATAATAGTAATTGATTAAAAGAGTATATAATTTTTAAAATAAATTTATTCCTCGTTTGCCCTAGCCTCGCACGTTCTTAAAGTCCCATAATATAAAATTAGATTTAGTACTGTGATTTGAATATTATTTTCTCCAAATGTAAAATTAGGAGTCATGAATATTATTTTTATATCCGTGTGTAAATAAGAAGTAAATAACGTATCATTAAGGGCTAGTTTGATGCGGTGGAATGAAATAATTGAATGTGGAATAAAATGATTTTTTTCACATTCTTGTGTTTGGTGCCAATTTTAAAGTTGGAATCATCATTCCCCACTATTCTTAGAGAATGATCATTTTATCAAAATCATGTATGTGTGTGTATATTATATATGTTTCTTTGGACAGGCAATTGAAATATTTTTTTCTTATCAAGAAAAATTCAGAGTTTCATATTATTAGCACACTGATGATTTTTTAAAGAATATATAGGAAAATATAGATTGATAGAGTGACGTCTGATCAGCGCCGTTATACAACTTTTAGCAATAACAGCCCTGCTATAAGGGTGGTTGGCTTACTTCTCATTGTGATTAAATGCAAAAGTAGAGTCTTAAATGTAGAAATAAAGTTGTCTATTAACTCCCATCGTCCAACTTGCTTCTTTTTTTTATTTTTTAGGACTTGATTGTGAAATAGAGCATCCCAAATTAAGAGGTTTTTTTTTTTTTATTATTATTTTTTTCACACACCTAAATACCTTATTAAGAGATTCACACTCTCTGGATGTGTTTAGCTATGACAGATGATTTAGTGATACCAAATTTATACTTCTTCAAAAATAGGTTATGGGTTCAAATCTTAATGGAAACAGTGTACAAGTGAATTATTTTACCTTTCAAATAATAATAATAATAATAATAATTGATTAAAAGAGTATACAATTTTAAAAATAAATTTACTCATTATAGAATCAGATTTAGTACTGTGATTTAAGTATTATTTTCACCAAATATGAAATTAGGGGTCATGAATATTATTTTTATATCCGTGTGTAAATAAAATGCAAATAATATATCATTAAGGGTTTGTTTAATGCGGTGGAATAAAATAAAAGAATGTAGATTGAAATGGTTTTTTTTTTCACATTATTGTGTTCGGTGCTAATTTTAAAATTGGAATCATCATTCCCCACTATTCTTAGAGAATGGTCATTCCATCAAAATCATCTATGTGTGTATATTATAATTGTTTATGTGGACAGGCAATTGAAATATTTTTTTTCCTTATCGAGAAAAATTCAGTGTTTCATATCATTAGGACTTTGATGATTTTTTAAAGAATATACAGGAAAATATAGATTGACAGAATGACGTCTGATCAGCGCCGTTGACTTTTAGCAGAAGCAGCACAGCTATAAGGGTGGTTGGCTTACTTCTTAATGTGATTAAATGCAAAAATACAGTCTTAAATGCAAAAGTAAAGTAGTCTATTGACTCCCAGCGGCCTCCTTGCTTCTTTTTATTTTTATTTTTTAGGACTTGGTTGTGAAATACAGCATCCCAAATTAAGTGGGTTTATTTTTTTATTTTTTTTATTTTTTAATTTTTTTTTTGACACACCTAAATACCTAATTAAGAGATTCACAATCTCTGCACGTGGGTAGGTACAGGTTATTATGTAATTAAAGGAAGAATAACTTATTATCAAAGGTAAGTGGTTTAGTGATACTAAATTTATGTTTCTTCAAAAAGAGGTTATGAGTTCAAATCTTAATGGAAACAATGTACAAGTGAATTATTTTAACTTTCAAATAATAATAATAATTGATTAAAGGAGTATACAATTTTTGAAATAAATTTACTCCGCGTTTGCCCTAGTCTCGCACGTTCTTAAAATCCCATAATATAGAATCAGATTTAGTTCTGTGATTTAAGTATTATTTTCACCAAATGTGAAATTAGGAGCCATGAATATTATTTTTATATCTGTATGTAAATAAGAAGTAAATAACGTATCATTAAGGGTTAGTTTGCTGCGGTGGAATGAAATAAAAGAATGTGGAATGAAATTGTTTTTTTTTGTTTTTTTTTTTTTTTTTTTTCACATTCTTGTGTTTGGTGCCAATTTTAAAGTTGGTATCATCATTCTCCAGTATTCTTAGGGAATGGTCATTCCATCAAAATAATGTATGTGTGTGTATATTATATATGTTTTTGTGGATAAGCAATTGAAATATTTTTTTTCCTTATCAAGAAAAATTCAGAGTTTCATAACATCAGGACATTGATGATTTTTTAAAGAATATACAGGAAAATATAGACTAACAGAATGATGTCTGATCAGCGCCGTTGTATAACTTATAGCAAAAGCAGCCCTACTATAAGGGTTGTTGGCTTACTTCTTATTGTTATTAAATGCAAAAGTAGAGTCCTAAATGCAGAAGTAAAGTCGTCTATTGACTCCCACCGGCTTACTTACTTTTTTATTTTTTATTTTTTAGGACTTGGTTGTGAAATATAACATCCCAAATTAAGAAGGTTTTCTTTTTTTTTTTTTTTTTTTTTTCACACACCTAAATACCTAATTAACATATTTACACTCTCTGGATGTGTGTAGGTATGGGTTATTATGTAATTATAGGAAGATTAATTAATTAATTATCAAAGGTAGGTAGTTTAGTGATACCAGACTTATACTTCTTCAAAAAGAGGTTATGAGTTCAAATCTTAATGGAAACAGTGTACAAGTGAATTATTTTAACTTTCAAATAATAATAATAATAATAATAATAATAATTGATAAAAAGAGTATACAATTTTTGAAATAAATTTATTCCTCGTTTGCCCTAGCCTCGCACGTTCTTAAAGTCCCATAATATAGAATCAGATTTAGTACTGTGACTTAAGTATTATTTTCACCAAATGTGAAATTAGGAGTCATGAATATTATTTTTATATCCTTGTGTAAATAAGAAGTAAATAACGTATCATTAAGGGTTAGTTTGGTGTGGTGTAATGAAATAAAAGAATGTGGAATGAAATGGTTTTTTTCACATTCTTGTGTTTGGTGCCAATTTTAAAGTTGGATACAACATTTCCCCTATTCTTAGAGAATGGTCATTCCATCAAAATCATGTATGTGTGTGTATATTATATATGTTTCTGTGGACAGGCAATTGAAATATTCTTTTTCCTTATCAAGAAAAATTCAGACCTTCATATCATTAGGATATTTATGATTTTTTAAAAAATATACAGGAAAATATAGATTGACATAATGACGTCTGATCAACGCCGTTGTATAACTTTTACCAAAAGCAGCCCTGCTATAAGGGTGGTTGGCTTACTTCTCATTATTATTAAATGCAAATGTGGAGTCTTAAATGCAGAAGTAAAGTCGTCTATTGACTCCCACAGGCCTACTTGCTTTTTTATTTTTAATTTATTAGGACTTGGTTGTGAAATAGAGCATCCCAAATTAAGAGGGATTTTTTTTTTTTTTTTTTTTTTTTTCACACACCTAAATACCTAATTAAGAGATTCAAACTCTCTAGATGTGTATAGGTATGGGTTATTATGTGAATAAAGAAAGATTAATAAATTAATTATCGAAGGTAGGTGGTTTAGTGATACCAAATTTATACTTCTTCAAAAAGAGGTTATGGGTTCAAATCTTAATGTAAATAGTGTACAAGTGAATTATTTTATCTTTCAAATAATAATAATAATAATAATTGATTAAAATAGTATACAATTTTTGAAATAAATTTACTCTTCGTTTGTCCTAGCCTCGCACGTTCTTAAAGCTCCATAATATAGAATCAGATTTAGTATTGTGATTTAAGTTTTAGTTTCACCAAATGTGAAATTAGGAATTATGAATATTATTTTTATATCCGTGTGTAAATAAGAAATACATTACATATCATTAAGGGTCAGTTTGGTGCGGTGGAATGAAATAAAAGGATGTGTATTGAAATGGTTTTTTTTTTTTTTCACATTCTTGTGTTTGGTGCCAATTTTTAAGTTGGAATCATCATTCCCCACTATTCTTAGAGAATGGTCATTCCGCCAAAATCATGTATGTGTGTGCATATTATATATGTTTCTGTGGAAAGGCAATCGAAATATTTTTTTTCCTTATCAAGAAAAATTCAGTGTTTCATATCATTAGGATATTGATGATTTTTTAAAGAATATACAGGAAAATATAGATTGACAGAATGACGTCTGATCAGTGCCGTTGACTTTTAGCAAAAACAGTACTGCTATAAGGGTGGTTGGCTTACTTCTCATTGTGATTAAATACAAAAGTAGAGTCTTAAATGCAGAAGTAAAGTCATCTATTGACTCCCACCGGCCTTCTTGCATCTTTTTATTTTTATTTTTTAGGACTTGGTTGTGAAATAGAACATCCCAAATTAAGAGGGTTTGTTTTTGTTTTGTTTTGTTTTTTTTTTTTTTTTTCAAACACCTAAATACCTAATTAGGAGATTCACACTCTCTGGATGTGTGTAGGTATGGTTTATTATGTGATTAAAGAAAGATTAATTAATTAATTATCAAAGGTAGGTGGTTTAGTGATACCAAATTTATACTTTTTCAAAAAGAGGTTATGAGTTCAAATCTTAATGGAAACAGTGTACAAGTGAATTATTTTAACTTTCAAATAATAATAATAATAATAATAATAATAATTGATTAAAAGAGTATACAATTTTTGAAATAAATTTACTCCTCGTTTGCCTTAGCCTCGCACATTCTTAAAGTTCCATAATATAGAATCAGATTTAGTACTGTGATTTAAGTATTATTTTCACCAAATGTGAAATTAGGAGTCCTGAATATTATTTTTATATCCGTGTGTAAATAAGAAGTAAATAACTTATCATTAAGGTTTAATTTGGTGCGGTGGAATAAAATAAAAGAATATGGAATGAAATAGTTTTTTTCACATTCTTGTGTTTGGTGCGAATATTAAAGTTGGAATCATCATTCCCAACTATTCTTAGAGAATGGTCATTCCATCAAAATCATGTATGTGTGTGTATATTATATATGTTACTGTGGACATGCAATTGAAATATTTTTTTTTCTTTATCAAGAAAATTCAGATTTTCATATCATTGGGGCATTGATGATTTTTTAAAGAATATACAGGAAAATATAGATTGACAGAATGACGTCTGATAAACGCCGTTGCGCAACTTTTAGCAAAAGCAGCTCTGCTATAACGGTGGTTGGCTTATTTCTCATTGTGATTAAATGCAAAAGTAGAGTCTTAAATGCAGAAGTAAAGTCGTCTATTGACTCCCACCGGCCTACTTACTTTTTTATTTTTTATTTATTAGAACTTGGTTGTGAAAGAGAGCATCCCAAATTAAGAGGGTTATTTTTATTTTTATTTATATATAATTTTTTTATTATTTTTTTTTTCACACACCTAAATACCTAATTAAGAGATTCACACTCTCTGGATGTGTGTAGGTATGGGTTATTATGTGATTAAAGAAAGATTAAAAAATTAATTATCAAAGGTAGGTGGTTTAGTGATACAAAATTTATACTTCTTCAAAAAGAGGTTATGGGTTCAAATGTTAATGGAAACAGTGTACAAGTGAATTATTTTACCTTTCAAATAATAATAATAATAATAATAATAATTGATTAAAAGAGTATACAATTTGTAAAATAAATTTACTCCTCATTTGCCCTAGCCTCGCACGTTCTTAAAGTCGCATAATATAGAATCAGATTTAGTACTGTGATTTAAGTATTATTTTCACCAAATGTGAAATTAGGAGTCATGAATATTATTTTTATATCCGTGTGTAAATAAGAAATAAATAACGTATCATTAAGGGTTAGTTTGGTACGGTGGAATGAAATAAAAGAATGTGGAATGAAATGGTTTTTTTCACATTCTTGTGTTTGGTGCCAATTTTAAAATTGGATACATCATTCCCCACTATTCTTAAAGAATGGTCATTTCATCAAAATCATGTATGTGTGTGTATATTATATATGTTTCTGCGGACAGGCAATTGAAATATTTTTTTTTTCCATATCTAGAAAAATTCAGAGTTTCATATCATTAGGACATTGATGATTTTTTAAAAAATATACAGGAATATATAGATTGACAGAATGACGTCTGATCAACGCCGTTGTGCAACTTTTAGCAAAAGTAGCTCTGCTATAACGGTGGTTGGCTTACTTGTCATTGTGATTAAATGCAAAAGTAGAGTCTTAAATGCAGAAGTAAGTGGTCTATTGAATCCCACCGGCCTACTTGTTTTTTTATTTATTAGGACTTTTTTGTGAAATAGAGCATCCGAAATTAAGAGAGTTATTTTATTATTATTATTTTTTTTTCACACACCTAAATACCTAATTAAGAGATTCACACTCTCTAGATGCGTGTAGGTATAGGTTATTATGTGAATAAAGGAAGATTAACAAATTAATTATCAAAGGTAGGTGGTTTAGTGATGCCAAACTTACACTTCTTCAAAAACAGGTTTTGGGTTCAAATCTTAATGGAAACAGTGTACAAGTGAATTATTTTGCCTTTCAAATAATAATAATAATTGATTAAAAGTGTATACAATTTTTGAAATAAATTTATTCTTTGTTTGTCCTAGCCTTGCACGTTCTTAAAGTACAATAATATAGAATCAGATTTAGTACCGTGATTTAAGTATTATTTTCACCAAATGTGAAATTAGGAGTCATAAATATTATTTTTATATCCGTGTGTAGATAAGAAGTAAATAACATATCATTAAGGGTTAGTTAGGTGCGGTGGACTGAAATAAAAGAATGTAGATTGAAATGGTTTTTTTTTTTTTTTTTTCACATTCTTGTGTTTGGTGCCAATTTTAAAGTTGGAATCATCATTCCCCACTATTGTTAAAGAATGGACATTCCATCAAAATCATATATGTGTGTGTATATTATATGTGTTTCTGTGGACAGACAATTTAAATATTTTTTTTCCTTATCAAGAAAAATTCAGTGTTTCATATCATTAGGACATTGATGATTTTTTAAAGAATATACAGGAAAATATAGATTGACAGAATGACGTCTGATCAGCGCCGTTGACTTTTAGCAAAAGCAGCACTACTATAAGGGTGGTTTGCTTACTTCTCATTGTGACTAAATGCAAAAATAGAGTCTTAAATGCAAAAGTAAAGTAGTCTATTGACTCCCTCCGGGCTACTTGCTTTTTTTTTATATTTATTTTTTAGGACTTGGTTGTGAAATAGAGCATCCCAAATTAAGTGGGTTTATTTTATTTTATTTTATTTTTTTTGACACACCTAAATACTTAATTAAGAGATTCACACACTCTGGATGTGTGTAGGTACAGGTTATTATGTGATTAAAGGAAGATTAATTTATTATCAAAGGTAGATAGTTTAGTGATACCAAATTTATACTTCTTCAAAAAGAGGTTATGAGTTCAAATCTTAATGGAAACAGTGTACAAGTGAATTATTTTAACTTTCAAATAATAATAATAATAATAATAATAATAATAATTGATTAAAGGAGTATACAATTTTTGAAATAAATTTACTCCTCGTTTGCCCTAGTCTCGCACGTTCTTAAAGTCCCATAATATAGAATCAGATTTAATACTGTAATTTAAGTATTATTTTCACCAAATGTGAAATTAGGAGTCATGAATATTATTTTTATATCTGTGCGTAAATAAGAAGTAAATAACGTATCATTAAGGGTTAGTTTGGTGCGGTGGAATGAAATAAAAAAATGTGGATTGAAATTGTTTATTTATTTATTTATTTTTTTATTTTTTTCACATTCTTGTGTTTGGTGCCAATTTTAAAGTTGGAATCATCATTCCCTACTATTCTTAGGGAATAGTCATTCTATCAAAATATTGTATGTGTGTGTATATTATATATGTTTCTCTGGACAGACAATTGAAATATTTTTTTTCCTTATCAATAAAAATTTAGAGTTTCATATTATTAGGACATTGATGATTTTTTAAAGAATATACAGGAAAATATAGATGGACAGAATGACGTCTAATCAGTGCCGTTGTATAACTTTTAGCAAAAGCAGCCCTGCTATAAGGGCGGTTGGCTTACTTCTTATTGTTATTAAATGCAAAAGTAGAGTCCTAAATGCAAAAGGTCATTCATTGACTCCCACCGGCTTACTTGCTTTTTAATTTTTTAATTTTTAGGACTTGGTTGTGAAATAGCATCCCAAATTAAGAGGGGTTTCTTTTTTTTTTTTTTTTTTTTTTCACACACCTAAATACCTAATTAATAGATTCACACTCTCTGGATGTGTGTAGGTATGGGTTATTATGTGATTAAAGAAAGATTAATTAATTAATTATCAAAGGTAGGTGGTTTAGTGATACCAAATTTATACTTTTTCAAAAAGAGTTTATGAGTTCAAATCTTAATGGAAACAGTGTACAAGTGAATTATTTTAACTTTCAAATAATAATAATAATAATAATAACAATAATTGATTAAAAGAGTATACAATTTTTGAAATAAATTTACTCATCGTTTGCCTTAGCCTCGCACGTTCTTAAAGTCTCATAATATAGAATCAGATTTAGTACTGTGATTTGAGTATTATTTTCACCAAATGTGAAATTAGGAGTCATGAATATTATTTTATAATCCATGTGTAAATAAGAAGTAAATAACATATCATTAAGGGTTAGTTAGGTGCGGTGGACTGAAATAAAAGAATGTGGATTGAAATGGTTTATTTTTTTTCACATTCTTGTGTTTGGTGCCAATTTTAAAGTTGGAATCATCATTCCCCACTATTCTTAGAGAATGGTCATTCTGTCAAAATTATGTATGTGTGTGTATATTATATATGTTTCTGTGGACAGGCAATTGAAATATTTTTTTTCCTCATCAAGAAAAATTCAGTGTTTCATATTATTAGGATATTGATGATTTTTTCAAGAATATACAGGAAAATATAGATTGATAGAATGACGTCTGATCAGCACCGTTGAGTTTTTGCAAAAGCAGCACTGCTATAAGGGTGGTTGGCTTACTTCTTAATGTGGTTAAATGCAAAAGTAGAGTCTTAAATGCAGAAGTAAAGTCTTCTATTGACTCCCACTGGCCTACTTGCTTCTTTTTATTTTTATTTTTTAAGACTTGGTTGTGAAATAGAGTATCCCAAATTACGAGGGTTTTTTTTTTTTTTTTTTTTTTTTTTTTTTTTTTCAATCACCGAAATACCTAATTAAGAGGTTCACACTCTCTGGATGTGTGTAGGTATGGGTTATTATGTGATTAAAGGAAGATTAATTAATTTATTATCAAAGATAGGTGGTTTAGTAATACCAAATTTGTACTTTTTCAAAAAGAGGTTATGAGTTTAAATCTTAATGGAAACAGTGTACAAGTAAATTATTTTAACTTTCAAATAATAATAATAATAATAATAATTGATTAAAAGAATATGCAATTTTTAAAATAAATTTACTCCTCGTTTGCCCTAGCCTCGCATGTTCTTAAAGTTCCATAATATAGAATCAGTTTTAGTACTGTGATTTAAGTATTATTTTCACCAAATGTGAAATTAGGAGTCATGAATATTATTTTTATATCCGTGTGTAAATAAGAAGTAAATAACGTATCATTAATGTTTAATTTGGTGCGGTGGAATGAAATAAAAGAATGTGGAATGAAATGGTTTTTTTCACATTCTTGTGTTTGGTGCCAATTGTAAAGTTTGATACATCGTTTCCCACTATTCTTAGAGCATGGTCATTCCATCAAAATCATGTATGTGTGTGTATATTATATATGTTTCTGTGGACATGCAATTGAAATATTTTTTTTCTTTATCAAGAAAAATTCAGTGTTTCATATCATTAGGACATTGATGATTTTTTAAAGAATATACAAGAAAATATAGATTGACATAATGACGTCTGATCAACGCAGTTGTACAACTTTTAGCAAAAGTAGCCTTACTATAAGGGTGGTTGGCTTACTTCTCATTGTGATTAAATGCAAAGGTAGAGTCTTAAATGTAGATGTAAAGTCATTTATTGACTCCAACTGGCCTACTTGTTTCTTTTTGATTATTATTTTTTTGGACTTGGTTGTGAAATAGAGCATTCCAAATTTATTTATTTATATATTTTATTTTTTTCACCCAACTAATTACCTAATTAAGAGATTCACACTCTCTAGATGTGTGTAGGTATGGGTTATTATGTGAATAAAGGAAGATTAATAAATTAATTATCAAAGGTATGTGGTTTAGTGATACCAAATTTATACTTCTTCAAAAAGAGGTTATGGTTCAAATCTTAATGGAAACAGTGTACAAGTGAATTATTTTACCTTTCAAATAATAATAATAATAATTGATTAAAAGAGTATACAATTTGTTGAAATAAATTTACTCCTCGTTTGTCCTTGCCTCGCACGTTCTTAAAGTCACATAATATATAATCAGATTTAGTACTGTGATTTATGTATTATTTTCACCAAATGTGAAATTAGGAGTCATGAATATTATTTTTATATCCGTGTGTAAATAAGAAGTAAATAACGTATCATTAAGGGTTAGTTTGGTGCGGTGGATTGAAATAAAAGAATGTGGAATGAAATGGTTTTTTTTTCACATTCTTGTGTTTGATGTCAATTTTAAAGTTGAAATCATCATTCCCCACTATTCTTAGAGAATGGTCGTTCCATCAAAATCATTCCATCTTCAAACAAAAGGAATGACTATTCCATTTCATTATCACTTCGATTCGCATTCCATTCCTAAATTAATGCTACATTCATGTTTCATTTTCGCCATGCATTATGAAATATTAGATGATGATTCTGGCTAATTTAAGATATTCAACTCGCCGTTTTGGCACTCTCAATACCGAGTGTTGTCTTGAGTGACTGAATTTAAAGATTAAAATTACCGATGTAATTTTCTGAATGAGTGTGAAATTTTGAATGTCAAGAAAAAAATGGTGAGCTGAAGGTTCGATGTCCTTAGAACGAAGTAGGATTGTTCTAACTTTTTATATTTATTAGTTTTTAATAGGTTGTTTTATTCTATTTTTCTCAGAATTTTTAGAGGAATTTTATTTTTAAACTTATTTTTAGTATTAATTTCCTTTTTGCTGATAAGTTTTCTTTATTATAAATATAATTAGCGCAAAGATTAATTAATTCATTTAATTATCAATAATATATTAAAATTCTTTACGAATTTCCTTAATTTTGTAAATTCAAAATTACAACTTTGGCTTCCTTATCAAGCCACTAAATGCTCCATCTATAAAATTTTCTCCTAGTGAGCTACATTCATTTGATATTTGTTCAAGTCTAATCTAAGATACGTAAGTCCCCATGTTTTTCTCGTAAGTCCCCATGTTTAATCATTATTTTGGTCATTTATATATATAATATGGCTTAGGCCATACAAAATGTAAACAAAAAGTTGGTATAAAGATTAATGTGTTTGATTATTATATTTTGGAGTAGAGAAAAAAAGTATTGTTGAAGGATATGTGGTCCATCCTCTAAGCCTAAACTCTATTGAACATTAGGACTGTAAAACTATTTTTATTGCCACACAAACCTATCAATTCACTCGCATTGACTATGCAACCCCACAATTAAGGAGTTCATGCTAAATATAAGTTATTCTATTCAAAACAACATTCATGGATACATGATCATGCAAATTTATTTAAATTTTCATGTTTACGAATTAAACTAATACTTATGGTTCAAAAAAGAACCCTCAAAAAGTTTACAGTTAGGTTTTTATTTTCTTTTCTTCTTTTTTCTTATTTTCTATTTTTTATTTTCTTTTATTTTATATATATATATATATATATATATATATATATATATATATATATATATTTTTTTTTTTTCTGTTTTAAAAAGTTAAGCTTCATTGAACGTCCTAGGATAAAATAAGGGGCCCAAAGAAGCAAAAAAAAAGTACTAAAAGATGGGCCTCAGCCCAACAAAAAAAGGATAGGAGCGCAGAAAAACAAACTGGCTAGGCCCAGGTAAAATATAAAAATAAAATAAATAAATAAACTGCTTGATAGGCCCAATATTTCTTCGGATGGGCAAAGGCACATCAGCTAATCTTTCGAACCTTTAAATTGTGTTTTAAGCATCATCATTATTATTATTATTCATTTTAGTTAATATATATAGTTTTCAAGATTAAACATTCATGTGCTCTAATAACAAAAATCAATTTATTTCCTGAAAACTGAAATAAAAAACTGTATAAAAATCAATTTGTGAACTATTTTATGAAATTTGAATTATTTTTTTTTTTTTGTTTGTTTTCAAACAACAGTCAATTAGTTCACTAAAAATAAATTTCTATTTTTTGATTTTTTTAGAACTTTTTTTGAGTGACAAACTATGGCCTTAAGAGTAAAGACACTATGGTTATATTTGGCAAACATAGAATTGGAACTTCAAAATTGAAATTGAAAAAAAATAATTCATAAAATTGAACCAAAATTTGGGCCAGTGGCCTAGTAGTATAAGCTTTTTACTTCTCAAAGAGAGGTCAAGGTTCAAGTCTCAGAAGAGACAAGTGTATGTGAGTATCAACTAAAAAAAAAAAATTAAACCAAAATTCTCTCCAATTTCAATTACAAGACTTCAATTCCATGCAAACACACTCGAAAAAGAATCCACGCGCAGACTTCTAGCTCACTACTTCCTCATGTACCTAAAAGATCAATTAGTATGTCTAATTGGTCTCTTGAAAAAAATATATATATAATAAAATAATCTAAAGAAGCAAATGACATTTTAAGCAAAAAAAAGCCCTATGTTTTTCCACATGCACGAATTTCCTAAAATACCCACATTTTGTTAGTATATAATTATGGAGCTAACAGCCTAATAAAGATGATTAATACAACTCCTGGCCAAACAGCCTAATAAAGATGATTAATACAACTCCTGGCCAACCGACCACGTGATTGGAGCAGGCTTTTTTGCCTCGTTCACCCCTACTGGCGTAGAACTAATTTAAGATTAGATCATAGATCTCAAGCAACCTTTCACTTGAGATCCAATCACACCATCCATCATCATACATGCGAAACCACAAAATTCTCTTCTACTTCTCTAAATATCATTAGTAGAATTACACAATTTTTTTGCCTTATGTAATGAGTTTATTGCATAATCAAAATTTTTATCTCATATACTTTTCTAAACATATGGAATTAAAATTAAAAAAGGAAAAAAAAAAATTCTCATAATTCAATGACGGGTTGGTATAAGGATGGCAAAATGACTGGTTCGTAAGGTCTCCGTCCCTTTTTGCTCTCTCCATCTCGTTTATATTGCAAAACTATCGTGATGCTTTTATATTTAATTAATTAAAAATTATATTAATTAATATTAACCCAAGCACAGACACACTAATTTTGTTTTTGTTTTTGTTTTTTTTTCTTTAATTGTATATTTACAAAATTTTGAATTTTTTCTCACTAAAATTAGAGAAAAATTACATCACTATTGTCCCTCCCACATATTTTGTTTCTTAAGTATCGCTTCCTCTCACATACTTTTATGGGTCTGTCCCTGTATATCTAATTGAAGGTTTTTTTTTTTTTTTTAATTCTTTTAATTTGCTATATTTCTCATATTCCTTTTTCATGTTAAATTTCTTTTCATTAATAAATTAATAAAATATTGAATATAAACTTTTGTAAAAAAAGAATTTAATGAATTATGGCAAAAGAATGAGATGGCAAAATTTAATCAACAATGAATATAAGGTAGAAAAAGTCTCCTACTGAACGGGTTGGATAATGATATAAATGATATGCTAAATGAGAAAAAGGACGAGAATGGAGAAGGAATCTCTGCCCCAAACTTGCACCTTTTGTAAATTTTTATATTTAACACTTTGTTAATAAGAAGGGATGACAATTTCTCCCTCTCCGACCGGTTTTCTTCTCGTCCTGTCCTGTTTTTAATAGGGTAGATTTATTAGCTTTCTAAATGAATTTGAGACGGATATGATAAAATAATTAAAAACCCAAATCGGATTTGGAACGGAGGTGAATTTAGTGATGAACTCACCCCAATCCCGCCCGAATTATATATGTACTCTTACAATATATATGTGCGTGTGTGTGTGTGTATAATATATTTAATATTTGTACGACATTTGTTATTTTGTTGTTTACTGAAAGTGCCAATACATAAATTAATATTCACTACTTAGTAATTTAAAAGCCAAACCAGGTTATTTATCGGTCCAATTTGAACACATTATGCTAGTTTTTTTTTACTACATAATAAAAAGTGTCATAACATGCCCTGTCCCGCGATTAAGTGAAGTACGCGGAGTGGAGTCGGTACTTTGTCTACTGGAGTAGGAGCGAGAATGGTATACTAATTACAAACTCGTCTCGGAATAGGGGTGGAGCTGGTATAACGAATTTTCTAACGAGGCGTAGTAGAGTTTTGCCAAACCCACCCCAACGTCGCCCCGTTGTCATCCCTAATCAGAAGTGATAAAAAGTTTGGGATTATTACGAATACATGGTGTTATGCACTCATATTTATCATTTGGTAAAGTCAAAGTCATGATGTTTCGTAAAAATGAAGTTGACCAAAATACTGATGTAAATATAAAAAATACTGTTCATTTGTCTAAATTACTTTTATTATTAATTTAATATACCACTTTTATGCATGTATGTACCATTTTTTTGTATAGCCCATGTCATTAGGTACTACTTTTTGTATACGTGAACATGGTCTACACAAAAAAAAAAAAAAAAATGGTACCTCAACGCAAAAAAAAGTAGTATTTGTGTGCATAAGAGTGATATTTTTATACACAAAAATGGTACCTGAAAATAATAATTTGGACAATAAAAAATAGTTTTCCATATCCATGTTAGGATTTTGGTGAACTTCATTTGACTTTGACTACACCAAATAATAAATATGAGTTTATAAATTCATCTATATTTTATAATCCCTAAAAGCATTCTTTTTAGTTTTTGTTTAGCTTATGGTGACTCATAAAACAAACTTTTGACGAAAAAAATCATTTTTTCTCCCCAACTTTGTTTTTCCTTCCTTGCCTCATTTTAATCCAAACAACTCATAAAATTGTTGGCATTTTTTTTTTTTTCCACCCATGTGAATAGATTACCGTGTATTTTATCGCCTATTGTTTCACCCAATGTAATCTCTCTCTTTCGTTCTCCAACAGAGTCAGTTACTTTTCATTTTGATCATTTGAATCTCTCTCATCTCTCTCTTTCTTTTCCTGTTTCTCCCCCATCTGATCTAAGGAATGATTTTTATGTATTTTTATTTTGAACTTTTTTTTTTCTTTTTTAAAATTAAAAATCTAATTTCTGATTTTGATATGTATATATATTCCCTAATGTAATCTTTCTCCTCTCTTCTCTAACAGAGCCAGTTACTTTTCATTTTGAACGTTTGAATCTCTCTTATGTATCTCTTTCTTTTCTTGTTTCTCTCCCATCTGATCTAATGTATGATTTTTATGTATTTCTCATTTTGAACGTTTTTTTATTTTTATTTTTTATTTTTTTCTTTCCAAAATTGAAATTGATTGATATGTATGTATGTGTATATTATATATGTTTTTGTGGACAGGCAATTGAAATATTTTTTTCCTCATCAAGAAAAATTCAGAGTTTCTTATCATTAGGACATTGATGATTTTTTAAAGAATATACAGGAAAATATAGATTGACAAAATGATGTCTGATCAGCGCCGTTGTGCAACTTTTAACAAAAACAGCCTTGCTATAAGGGTGGTTAGCCTACTTCTTATTGTGATAAAATGCAAAAGTAGAGTCTTAAATGCAGAAGTAAAGTCGTCTATTGACTCCCACCGACCTACTTGCTTTTTTTATTTTTTAGAACTTGGTTGTGAAATAGAGAATCCCAAATTAAGAGGTTTTATTTTATTTTATTTATTTATTTATTTTCACACACCTAAATACCTAATTAAGAGATTCACACTCTCTGGATGTGTGTAGGTATGGGTTATTATGTCGTGACCCTGGATTTTTCAACCTAGTGTCTTGTGATGAACTGAAGATTGACCCGATAATGGATCCAGATGCGGAAGCAAAAGAAACATGACAATGGTCTCTTAAGGTATATCACACCTCTAAGACCCTAAGATGGCCTTCCATGAGGTCACGGAACCCAAAGGAATAACCGGAAGTGAAAGTTAGAGTGAAAAGGGGTCATTTGGTACCCTATAGCACCAATAATAACCAAAGGAGTAAGATCTAGTTCAAACTAGACCATGTGTGCCATAGAATGGCTCAAACAAGATAAACAAGGTCCTGTGGGAACAAACAAATGAAGTTAACCTGTCTAGGCAACAAACCAAACAAAACCCCCAAGGCAGCCCCATTTCGGTCAATCAAAATGGAGCTTCGGTCAGCCAAAGTAAGCCAGGAAAAAGGAGAAGAATGAGCCTTCACTTCGGTCGACCGAAATGACAAACCGGTCGACCGGTTTATGGCTCGAGATGAAAAATGGCTGCTGGAATTGAGTTTTCACTGTTCAATTGAAATTCAAAGGGCATCGGTCGACCGAAACAAGCCACTGGTCGACCGAAATAGGTCAAAAATGTGCAGAATGAACCTGCTATGCACAAAACATGAAGAGAAATTCCTAAGTCTCAAATGAATCCCCCATTGCACGATCAAATTGCATTATATGTTACTGTGTGATGGTGTGAACATACATGCAAGTGTAATATGGCATTTTAAACATGTTACAATGGCATACGGCCTCATGACATCTCATTTACGAAATTTGACATGCCAAGCCCCCAAGGTTGATAAAAAATGCATTTCAAAGGCAAAATTTGAAATTTACATACATACACTTGATCTTTAAAGTTTGTGGCCCTTGGCCTCATGTCATACACGTCAAATACGTTACATAAAATATACCTATGTACACATTACATATTTGGAACAAAAATACAAGTTTTGGCATAGAAGCTACAAAAGGGCACTTCATGCTAAGAATAACAAGCACATGCAATACGCTAAAACAAACAAGCATAACCCTCATGCTAGGCAGACAAGCGTAAATCAACATGCTAAAACAGACAAACATATACAATGTACTGAAACCGACAAACATATACAGTATGCTAAGGCACATATAACATGCTAATGCAAACAGGCATATACGTTGTACTCAGATAGACAAGCACAGTATATATAATGTACTAAAGTAAACAAGTACATATATCATGTTGAGGCAGTTAAGGTAAACTTCTAAACATACGTCCACATAAGCACGTAAATATGTTACCAAGAAGTAACTAAACATATAGAGCATGGCAACACAAGCATGATATGCACCCAAAACCCGTCGTCCTAAGGTTTTCGAACCTAGGACCTCTGATACCACTTGTAACGACCCAAGTTTTTCAACCTTGGTACGTCAGCGATGACCCGAAAGTTGATCCAGTAACGGATCCGAAATACGGAAGTAAAAGGTAAACCAAGGCCTCTAAAGATATAAATCAGTCTTAGAACACCAATGTGACCTTCCATGAAGTCACGGAATTCAAAGAAAAGCGAGTGAACAAACGAGAGTCAAAACGGGCAAAATTCGCTAATGAAGGGCAAAATGGTCAATTCAAAATTAAGTTTCAGGTCCATTTCGGTCGACCGATTCATTATTTCGGTCGACCTAAGTGAATTTTTTTCACCTCCAGGATTTTGAGAAAGTTTTTGGTCATTTTTGTCGACAGAAATGGCTATTTTGGTTGACCTTAATAGCTTGCATTCAGCTATCTTCCAGTTTTGTATCAGCACTGTTGTTCCAATTTTAAACGGCCATATCTCCTTTATTTTTAATCCAAATGGGATGATTCTTGAGCCTACATTCATGATTTTTGAGTCAGCTTTCCAATGGTACCAATTTTATTCTCAGATTCCAATCACAGTGGGATTTATTCATGTTTTAGTGAGAGGGTGTCAGTTTTCGCTTAAACCGGAAAAGGGCATTTTGTGGGATTCTTGTCCAAAGTTCTTAGAACATCTTGGAATGTTGTGAAACGATTAGTGTAGGTTGCGTGGACCACATTTGACTTGCTTGGAGCAAAATTTCTCTTTTTGATTGTGAATGGACCATTCTGCGCTTCATTAGCGAATTTTGCCCGCTTTGACTCTCGTTTGTTCACTCGTTTTTCCTTGAGTTCCGTAACTTCATGGAAAGTCTCATTGGTGTTCTAGGGACGATTTATATCTCTAGAGGCCTTGGTTTACCTTTGCTTCTGCATTTCGGATCTATTACTGGGTTAACTTTCGGGTCATCGCTGACGTACCAGGGTTGAAAAACTCGGGTCGTTACATATTATGTGATTAAAGGAAGATTAATTAATTTATTATCAAAAGTAGGTGGTTTAGTAATACCAAATTTATACTTCTTCAAAAAGAGGTTATGGGTTCAAATCTTAATGGAAACAGTGTAAAAGTGAATTATTTTACCTTTCAAATAATAATAATAATTGATTAAAAGAGAATACAATTTTTGAAATAAATTTACCCCTCATTTGTCCTAGCCTCGCACGTTCTTAAAGTCATATAATATAGAATCAAATTTAGTACAGTGATTTAAGTATTATTTTCACCAAATGTAAAATTAGGAGTCATGAATATTATTTTTATATCCGTGTGTAAATAAGAAGTAAATAACGTATCATTAAGGGTTAGTTTGGTGCGGTGGAATGAAATAACATAATGTGGAATGAAATGGTTTTTTTCACATTCTTGTGTTTGGTGCCAATTTTAAAGTTGGAATCATCATTCCCTACTATTCTTAGAGAATGGTCATTCCATTGAAATCATGTATATGTCTGTATATTATATATGTTTCTGTGGACAGGCAATTGAAATATTTTTTTTTTCCTTATCAAGAAAAATTCAGAGTTTCATATCATTAGGACATTGATGATTTTTTAAAGAATATACAGGAAAATATAGATTGACAGAATGACCTCTGATCAGCGCCGTTGTACAACTTTTAGCAAAAGCAGCCCTGTTTTAACGGTGGTTAGCTTACTTCTCATTGTGATTAAATGCAAAAGTAGAGTCTTAAATGCAGAAGTAAAGTCGTCTATTGACTCCCACCAGCCTACTTGCTTTTTATTTTTTATTTTTTAGGATTTGGTTGTGGAATAGAGCATCCCAAATTAAGAGGGTTTTTTTTTTTTTTTTCACACACCTAAATACCTAATTAAGAAATTCACACTCTCTGGATGTGTGTAGGTATGGGTTATTATGTGATTAAAAGAAGATTCATTAATTAATTATTAAAGGTAGTTGGTTTAGTGATACCAAATTTATACTTCTTCAAAAAGAGGTTGTGGGTTCAAATCTTAATGGAAACAGTGTACAAGTGAATTATTTTACCTTTCAAATAATAATAATAATAATAATTGATTAAAAGAGTATACAATTTTTGAAATAAATTTAATCCTCGTTTGTCATAGCCTTGCACGTTTTTAAAGTCCCGTAATATAGAATCAGATTTAGTGCTGTGATTTAAGTATTATTTTCACCAAATGTGAAATTAGGAGTCATGAATATTATTTTTATATCCGTGTATAAATTAGAAGTAAATAACGTATCATTAAGGGTTAGTTTGGTGCGGTGGAATGAAATAAAAGAATGTGGAATGAAATGGTTTTTTTCACATTCTTGTGTTTGGTGCCAATTTTAAAGTTGGAATCATCATTCCCCTCTATTCTTAGAGAATGGTCGTTCCATCAAAATCATTCCACCTTCAAACAAAATGAATGATTATTCCATTCCATTCTCACCTCGATTCTCATTCCATTCCTAAATTAATGCTACATTCATGTTTTATTTTCTCCATGCATTATGAAATATAAGATGATGATTCTAGCTAATTTAAGATATTCAACTCACCATTTTGGCGCTCTCAATACCAAGTGTTGTCTTGAGTGAGTGAATTTAAATATTAAAATTACCGATGTAATTTTCTGAATGAGTGTGAAATTTTGAATGTCAAGAAAAAAATGGTGAGCTGAAGGTTCGATGTCCTTAAAACGAAGTCGGATTGTTCTAACTTTTAATATTTATTAGTTTTTAATATTTAGGTTGTTTTATTCTATTTTTTTTCAGAATTTTTAGTGGAATTTTATTTTAAAACTTATTTTTAGTATTAATTTCCTTTTTGCTGATAAGTTTTCTTTATTATAAATATAATTAGTGCAAAGATTAACTAATTCATTCAATTATCAATAATATATTAAAATTCTTTTCGAATTTCCTTAATTTTGTAAATTCAAAATTACAACTTTGGCTTCCTTATCAAGCCACTTAATGCTCCATCTATAAAATTTTCTCCTAGTGAGTTACATTCATATGATATTTGTTCAAGTCTAATCTAAGATACGTAAGTCCCCATGTTTTTCTCGTAAGTCCCCATGTTTAATCATTATTTTGGTCATTTATATATATACTATGGCTTAGGCCATACAAAAATGTAAACAAAAAGTTAGTATAAAGATTAATGTATTTGATTATTATATTTTGGAGTAGAGAAAAAAAGTATTGTTGAAGGATATATGGTCCATCCTCTAAGCCTAAACTATATTGAACATTAGGAATGTAAAACTATTTTTATTGCCACACCAACCTATCAATTCACTCGCATTGACTATGCAACCCCACAATTAAGGAGTTCATGCTAAATATAAGTTATTCTATACAAAAACAACATTCATGGATACATGATCATGCAAATTTATTTAAATTTTCATGTTTACGAATTAAACTATTACTTATGGTTCAGAAAAGAACCCTCAAAAAGTTTACAGTTAGGTTTTTATTTTCTTTTCTTTTCTTTTTTTTTTTTTCTTTTTTTCTATTTTCTTTTATTATATATATATAGATATATATATATATATTTTTATTTTAAAAAGCTAAGCCTCATTGAACGTCCTAGGACAAAATAAGGGGCCCAAAGAAACCAAAAAAAAGGGGGGGACTAAAAGATGGGCCTCAGCCCAACAAAAAAAGGATAGGAGCGCAGAAAAACAAACTGGCTAGGCCCAGGTAAAATATAAAAATAAAACAAATAAATAAACTGCTGGATAGGCCCAATATTTCTTCGGATGGGCAAAGGCACATCAGCTAATCTTTCGAACCTTTAAATTGTGTTTTAAGCATCATTATTATTATTATTATCCATTTTAGTTAATATATATAGTTTTCAAGATTAAACATTCATGTGCTCTAATAACAAAAATCAATTTATTTTCTGAAAACTGAAAAAAAAAAAAAACTGTAAAAAAATCAATTTGTGAACTATTTTATGAAATTTGAATTAAATTTTTTTTTTATTTTTATTTATTTTTTTTTTTCAAACAATTGTCAATTAGTTCACTAAAAATAAATTTCTACTTTTTGATTTTTTTAGAACTTTTTTTTTTAGTGACAAACTATGGCCTTAATATTTAAGACACTATGGTTATATTTGGCAAACATGGAATTGGAACTTTAAAATTGAAATTGAAAAAAATAATTCATAAAATTGAACCAAAATTCGGGCCAGTGGCCTAGTAATATAAGCTTTTTACTTTTCAAAGGGAGGTCAGAGGTTTAAGTCTCAGAAGAGACAAGTGTGTGTGTGTATCAACAGAAAAAAAAATTTGAACCAAAATTCTCTCCAATTTCAATTACAAGACTTTAATTCCATGCAAACACACTCTAAAAAGAATCCATACGCAGACTTCTAGCTCACTACTTCCTCATCTACCTAAAAGATCAATTAGTATGTCTAATTGGTCTCTTGAAAAAAATATATATATAATAAAATAATCTAAAGAAGCAAATGACATTTTAAGCAAAAAAAAATGCTATGTTTTTCCACATGCACGAATTTCCTAAAATACCCACATTTTGTTAGTATATAATTACAGAGCTAATAGCCAAACAACCTAATAAAGATGATTAATACCACTCCTTGCCAACCGACCGCGTGATTGGAGCAGGCTTTTTTGCCTCATTCACCCCCACTGGCTTAGAATTAATTTAAGATAGATCATAAATCTCAAGCAACCTTTTTCACTTGAGATCCAATCATACCATCCATCATCATACATGTTGTTGATGCGGAAATCCTCACGACTCGGAACGATGGTGTTTACCTACAAAACAAAAAGGACGTCACCCCGAATGGCAGTGGTAGGGTGCCGGCCGATGATCCTCCGACGATCAAGTTAGTACTTGTAATCGTATCACATAATAATTATGTATATTCTGTCTAGGGGTTTTTTTCTCGTACCTTCTTTAATAGCTTGGTACCCTATTTATGGCTGTCGATTGGAATCAAATTGATCCTGCGGGAGATCCGCTTGTGTGAGATCAGAGGAGATCGTGTGTTGCCAGATTTGTTGGGGATAAGATTTACTCCTTTGACTTCCTCAAATTGTGCCAAGGTTATCCTCACCCTGTTGAACCACGTCGTCATTCATTATCTTGGATAAGAAATGTCATTATTCTTATCTGAGGAAAATCTTTATCTCTAATAATGAAATATGTTGAAGAGGCCTAGTGGCTGGTTAAGGTAGGTTATTTTTCCCTATCAATTGCCCCCCATTCCCAAGTTTGCTCGTCTAGCTTTGGGAATGTCAAATTTATTTATTTATTGCCCGGGGAACAGTGGGTACTGTTCACGTGAACAGTAACTCTTGTATGTTTGTTTTTTTTTTTTTTTTTTTGCCCTGGGAATAATACCTTTTGATAATGGTTTCTGGGTGTACTATTTTTGGTACCTTTGGGTAATCTTCCCTTGGGTAATAGTTTTAGTACCCTTGTGTACTCTGCCCCTGGGTACTATTTTTGGTATCCTTGGGTACACTGCCCCTGGGTATTATTTCTAGTACCCTTGGGTAATCTTCCCTTGGGTACTATTTTTAGTACCCTGCCTCTGGGTACTATTTTTAGTACCCTTGGGTAATCTTCCCTTGGGTATTATTTTTAGTACCCTTGGGTGCTATGCCCCTGGGTACTATTTTTAGTACTCCTGGGTAATCTTCCCTTGGGTACTATTTCTGGTACCCCTGGGTAATCTTCCTTTGAGTACTATTTTTTGTATCTTTGGGTACTCTTCCCATGGGTAATCTTCCCTTGGTAAGGAAATAAATTGTACGAGCTTCACTCAGCTCGTCACTACTTTAATAAGGGAATTAAATTTTACGAGCTTTACTCAACCCGTCCCTTTAGTAAGGGAAGTAGGTTTTATGAGTTTCATTTAGCTCGTCCCTTTAGTAAAGGAATCATGTTTTACGAGTTTCACTTAGCTCGTCCCTTTAGTAAGGCAATTAGATTTTACGAGCTTCACTCAGCTCCTCCCTTTAGTAAGGGAATTAGGTTTTTTTGTTACTCCTTTGGTAAGGAGTTTATAATATATTCAAGCTTCACTCAGCATGCCCTATTGATAAGGGAAATAATAATATAGGACACTTGTTATCATCCCTTGTAATACAGGGATATTGATTACGAGATTCTTTCGGCCTGGGTCCTTATACTCATTATCATCTCTTGTAATACGAGGATATTGCAACCTTAAGAAATGGTTTATTTTTTACGAGCCTTACCCAGCTCACCCTTTTAATAAAGGGATATTTTGCCCAAGCTTTATATGCTTATCCTTTAATAAGGGAGTCAAAGTTTTTCACTTTTGTGGACTTATCCTTTTATGATGGCCTTGCTTTGTGGCTATGGTGGTAGTGACCCGTCAAATTTGAAGTTCATGTGACTAAGTTTGGTTTCAGGTTGAAAAGACCATCATTGGTGCTTAATGGTTAAAAACCGTATGGGACCACCTTGGACATGATGGACTCATTGATTGTAGAAACTTTACTGGACTTAGAGTTCTTCCTGGTGTGTAGAGACTTACCAGGTTATGGTTTCAAAGGATCGGGCACTGGTCTTGGATGACTAATTCCCCCGAGGGGTCGCTGAATGAGAGAAGCTAGAAACCTGACTAGCTCGATGTACCAAGGTTGGTATGTCGATCTTCTAAACCTTGTCATCATATGTAGATCGACAATTGATATCGTATGATCCACTATTCTGCCCCCGATGGTGGGATCTTGGGTGATGACCCATTCTATAGACGTTTATACAGCGGACGGGGTACTTAGTGCTGCAACAATTTACAGTTGTCTAAATATATTAGATCGTGTTAGAAATGATTACTGAAAATTAACCTGCCATGGATTATCAATCCAAAATTCTGCATAATCTGAAGTCGATAGACAATTCCTGCAAAGGAAGAGAGGTGACGACTGTCGTCTGGTAGGTGGAGGCTTTACTAGTAGGTAGAAACCCCCTTGTTGGTAGTGATCTTCTTGATGGGTGGAGACTAACTCACTTATGTAGGCGCAGAAGGACCAGGCCTTAGTCTTCAACGATCAGGCTTTGGTAGTTAGCTACTGTCAAATATGAGATAGAGTTTGGTCAAAGACGACCAAACCTTAGTAGTGAGGGGACTAAGCATCGCTAGATGGAAAATACCACATTGGACTGCCTGGGCTGACGTGCCAAATTTTGATTATTATCAGCGTACACTGGGTGGCATCACGCAACCCACCGTTTTGCCCCCAATATGATGGATGGGTAATCATGATGTAGAGACACGTTCTTATATAAGAACATGGAAACCCGTTGTCAACTGATGACTTTGGGATGGTTTCCATGATCGGAAACTTTCGTCTCGCCGTTCAAGCCAAGTCGCATCAGGGTTATTATTTCTTCAGAGAACTAATCATTCCCACAGACGGCGCCAGTTATTGATGCGGAAATCCTCACGACTCGGAATGACGGCGTTTACCTGCAAAACGAAAGGGCATCACCTCGAATGGCACTGGTGGGGTGCTAGCCGATGTCCCTCCGACGATCAAGTTAGTATTTGTAATCGTATCACATAATAATTATGTATATTCTGTTTAGGGGTTTTTTCTTTTTCTCGTACCTTCTTTAACGGTTTGGTGTCCTATTTATAGCTGTCGATTGGAATCAAATTGATCCTATGGGAGATCCGCTTGTGCGAGATCAAAGGAAATCTTTTGTTGCCAGATTTGTCGAGGATAAGATTTACTCCTTTGACTTCCTCAAATTGTGCCAAGGTTATCCTCACCCTATTGAACCACGTCGTCATTCATTATCCTGGATAAGAAATGTCATCATTCTTATCCGAGGAAAATCTTTATCTCTGATAACGAAATATGTCAAAGAGGCTTGGTGGCTGGTCAAGGTAGGTTATTTTTCCCTATCACATGCGAAACCACAAAATTCTCATATACTTCTCTAAATATCATTAGTAGAATTACATAATTTTTTTGCCTTATGTGATGAGTTTATTGCATAATCAAAATTTGTATCTCATCTACTTTTCTAAACATATGGAATTAAAATTAAAAAAGGAAAAAAAAATTCTTATAATTCAATGACGGGTTGGTATAGGGATGGCAAAATGACCGGTTCGTCGAGAATCCGTCCCTTTTTGCTCTCTTTGTCTCGTTTATATTGCAAAACTGTCATGACAATTTTATAATTAATTAATTAAAAATTATATTAATTAATATATACCCAAGCACAGACACACCAATTTCGTTTTTTTTTTTTTTTTTTTTTTTGGAATTATATATGTACAAAATTTTGAATTTTTTCTCACTAAAATTAGAGAAAAATTACTTCACTATTGTCCCTCCCACAAATTTTGTTTCTTAAATATCTCTTCCTCTCACATACTTTTATGGGTCTGTCCCTGTATATTTAATTAAAGGTTTTTTTTTATTCTTTTAATTTGCTATATTTCTCATATTCCTTTTTCATGTTAAATTTCTTTTCATTAATAAATTAATAAAATATTGAATATAAACTTTGGTAAAAAAAGAATTTAATGAATTATAGCAAAAGAATGAGATGGCAGAATTTAATCAACAATGAATATGAGGTATAAAAAGTCTCCTACTGAACGGGTTGGATAATGATATAAATGATATGCTAAATGAGAAAAATGATGAGAATCGAGAAGGAATCTCTACCCCAAGCTTGCACCCTTTGTAAAACTTTATATTTAACACTTTGTTAATAAGAAGGGATGACAATTTCTCCCTCTCCAATGGGTTTTCTTCTCGTCCTATCCTGTTTTTAATTGGATAGAGTTATTAGCTTTCTAAATGAATTTGAGACAGATATGATAAAATAATTAAAAACCCAAAGCGGATTTGGAACAGAGGCGAATTTAGTGATGAAATTGCCCCGATCCCGCCCGAATTATATATGTACTCTTACAATATATATGTGTGTGTGTGTGTGTAATATATTTAATATTTGTAAGACACTTGTTACTTTGTTGTTTGCTGAAAGTGTCAATTAATAAATTAATATTAACTACTTAGTAATTTAAAAGCCAAACCAGGTTATTTATCGGTCCACTTTGAACACATTGTGCTAGTTTTTTTTTACTACATAATAAAAAAGTGTCATAACATGCCCTGTCCCACGATTAAAGGAAGTACGCGGAGTGGAGTCGGTACTTTGTCTACTGAAGTATGAGCGGGAATGGTATACTAATTACAAACCCGTCTCGGAATAGGGGTGGAGCTGGTATGGCGAATTTTCTAACAAGGCGTAGTAGAGTTTTGCCAAACCCGCCCCAACTTTGCCCCGCTGTCATCCCTAATCAGAAGTGATAAAAATTTTGGGATTATTACGAATACATGGTGTTATGCACTCATATTTATCATTTGGTAAAGTCAAAGTCATGACGTTTCGTAAAAATGAAGTTGACCAAAATACTAATGTAAATATAAAAAATACTATTCATTTATCTAAATTACCTTTATTATTAATTTAATATACCACTTTAATGCATGTATGTACCATTTTTCTGTATAGACCATGTCATTAGGTACTACTTTTTGTGTTCGTGAACATGGTCTACAAAAAAAAAAAAAAATGGTACCTCAACGCAAAAAAGAAGAAGAAGTAATATTTATGTGCATAAGAGTGATATTTTTATATGCAAAAGTGATGACTGAAAATAATAATTTTGACAATAAAAAATATTTTTCCATATCCATGTCAGGATTTTGGTGAACTTCATTTGACTTTGACTACACCAAATAATGAATATGAGTTTATAAATCCTTCTATATGTTATAATTCCTAAAAGCATTCTTTTTAGTTTTTGTTTGGCCTATGATGACTCATAAAATAAACTTTTGACAAAAAAAATCATTTTTTCTCCCCCACTTTGTTTTTCCTTCCTTGCCTCATTTTAATCCAAATCACTCATAAAATTGTTGGCATTTTTTTTCGCCCAAGTGAATAGATTACCATGTATTTTATCGCCCATTGTTTTACCCAATGTAATCTCTCTCCTTTCTTCTCCAACAGAGTCTGTTACTTTTCATTTTGAACGTTTGAATCTCTCTCATCTCTCTCTTTCTTTTCTTTTTTCTCCCACATCTGATCTAAGGTATGATTTTTATGTATTTTTTATTTTGAACGCTTTTTTTTTTTTTTTTCAAAATTAAAAATCTAATTTTTGATTTTGATATGTATATATATTCCCTAATGTAATCTCTCTCCTTTCTTTTCCAACATAGCTAGTTACTTTTCATTTTGAACGTTTGAATCTCTCTCATGTCTCTCTTTCTTTTTTTCTTTCCAAAATTGAAATTGGTTGATATGTATGTGTGTGTATATTATATATGTTTATGTGGATAGGCAATTGAAATATTTTTTTCCTTATTAAGAAAAATTCAGAATTTCTTATCATTAGAACATTGATGACTTTTTAAAGAATATACAGGTAAATATAGATTGACATAATGACGTCTGATCAGCGCAGTTGTGCCACTTTTAGCAAAAACAGCCCTGCTATAGGGGTGGTTGGCCTACTTCTCATTGTGATTAATATTTAACACAAATTAATTAGAGTTTTACATGTGGTATCAGAGTCAGTAATTTTGAAACTCATTTTTTTTTTCCCATTATCTTTGCATAAATAATATGAGTAAGTTTAAATTTAAATTATATATATAATTTTAATTTATTATATTCGGAAACTGTTTTAATAACAGATCCGATCTAATTTTTCTAAATCAGGAATCCAGTAGTGTTTTTCGTACAGAGACTTATGTTAAATAACAGATCTGTTTGTTTTATTTAGTGACTTATGTTGAATCCAGTAGCGTTTTTCGTACAGTGACTTGTGTTAAATAACGGATCTGTCCGTACAGTAGCGATCTAATTTTATCATTTAATTGTTTTACTTAGTTTTGTTGACTTATGTTAAATCAGGCCTCGATTTCCGAACTTAATTGTTTGGTTGATAGTTATATAACTTATATATATACATATCATAATAAGACAAATAAGACAATTTAAGCTTGCTGTGTGATTTTCGTACATAATGGTAAGTGTACAGAAAGTTGAAAGTTGTGTATTTAATAATAAACAACACATAGATATGATTACTTAGATTATATATATATATATATATATATATATAAAGTAATGAGACAAAACAAGCTTCTTGTTTTTTTTCGTACAGTGATACAGAGACAAAACAAAATGCTTGTTTTTTCCCGTATAATGATATAAAATGGAAATTTTTTATTTTTGATTCTGTTGCGTAAATCGAGACTATGAATTGTAATGCTATTGTTTTGTACATGATTAAATATATGCTTATTAATATACCCTACAATACATATATTTATGAAAATTTTTAACACTTACTAGCAATTTAATTAATTGATTTTGTGAAGATGCATGAAATTCATTCTTTTTTCTCTCTCTAGAATTCTTACACTTCAATAGAATCAAAAATAAAAAACCTCCCTTCTTATCCACCCGTAATGGTCTATTTATAGACTGTTACAAATATTCTTACTAACTGATTACATTGGGCCTCTATTTAAGGGTTTTCTTCCTTTTGGGCCTGACTTTCCAATGGGCTTGATCTTCCTCAGTGGATCCTCCAAGCTCGGCCCATTCCGTGGTGCTTTTGCATGGGCCACACTTCAATTGTTCGACCCAATCCCATGCCAGCGAGCTATAACCGGCCCATGCCACTTACTGCATCCTCAACTACCCCCATAATTACTCCCTATTGATTAGGGGGTAATTATTAGAGGCTGTTAATCATGACCTGACGGCTCGAGAAGATCGCGTGGGAGAATGGACGGTTAGATTTGGGGGTCGGCATTTCGAGATTTAAAAAACTCCTCCCTTTCCTGACTCCTCGGCCCTCGGGCCCACCTTGTCTTTATAAGCCTCATAGATGTTCCATCGATTCTCTTTACCGTCTCTATCTCACTTTCTGTTGTTCGAATCTTCTCCGGCGATTTCTTGCAAAAGATCCTCCTTCCAGCGACCTTGCAGTACTCTTTGCCGTTCTCACTTTCTGAGGTTAGTTTCATTTGCACTTTTCTTTTGAAAGACCTCTTTCTCTTCTTTAAAATCTTCATTCATTCTCATCATGACTGTAGATCTAGATGTTCTTCGCATGAAACTACACCTCCCTGACGATATACAAATTAGAAATTGCCCCAGAGAGGTGAATATTAGAACCGGTACTGGCCTTCTTCCCGGCGAGGTTCTGTTTTCACTCCTTCATCTTAATCTCCTTAGGTTCCCTTTGCATCCCTTCTTTTGCTATGTTTTCAACAAACTAAAACTTTCCCCTTTGCAAGTAAACCCAAATTTCCTTAGGATTTTGTCTGTTATGCTACTTCTGATCCGTGACAGAGGTCTAGATCTGGACCTCATAGATCTTCTCCTCTGTTACAAAGTTAGCAAGATCAGAACTGATGAACCATACTACCACTTTTTCCCCATTGAGAAGAGGTCCATCTGCACAGATAAAATCAAATCTGAGAAGGGTTGGAGGAAAAATATAATCGGGGTTAGAGGAGCCTGGTTCCCTCCAACTGTGGAGGATTTCCCTATCTCGAGCGCTTTTGGAAAGTGCTCTGTCTCTTCTTACAAGAAATACAAAACCCATAAGAGTGACTGTCCTTGTGAGATTTGCATTCCCCATTTTTGTACTTTCTTGTGCCGTTCCTTAGGCATTCCTTGTGATGATTTGAGCTACGGTGTGTGCAGGGATAGGGATAACTACCTGAAGCAGTACATTCTGACCAACGTTCCCTCCTGCTCGGACCTCTTCACTTCAGACAACCTCTTCGCTCTCTCAGCCCTCGGCAAGACAATGAGTCAACTCCAGATCCCTTCTTTTGGCAGGAAGAAAACTGCCCCTAGGCCTGTTATCACCCATGCAGCAAATTCTTCACCAGCTTCAGCATCTTCCTCTGCTACCCTTTCTGATACCATTCCTTCCACCGATCCGACCGTGACGGCTACTGACTCGGTCGTCAACACAGCTACCGCCAGTCCGAACGTGACCCCTTCTGTCAGCAATCTTCCCGGCTCTACTACTGCTTCCTCACGGGAAAAGGCAAGAGGAAAAAGGCACCAGCCTGATAGTGCCCTCAGCGTTGATGATGTTCCTTTGTAATAGAGGGTTAGGCCCTCTGGGTCGAATGTGATATCTCTAGCAGGGCCTCTTCAGACTAGGCCCCCTACCCCTTCTGGGCATGCCTCTGCCTCATGAACGGCACCATGGAACCCTCGCTTCATTCGAACAGACGGATCATCGGTAAAACTGAACGAGACCATGTTCAAGGATGGTAAGACTGCTATGGCATATTACAGGAGCATATGGACTCCTAAGGACATTGAGATTGCCAAGGGTCTGTCTCAGAAGGAAGTGTTTAGCCGATTTCCCTTATCTGCCATGGAGGTAACTTCTGCCTCTTAGTCAATAAGTCTTTATACAGTCTTTACACTTAGCTTCTTCTAACCATCTGTTCGGTTTAACCAGTTGTCCTGTATATCTTTACAGACCCTGTACGGGATGATGGCTATGCAGAAGCAGGTTGAGCTTGTGAACGCCAAGGTTCGTGCGTTCTCTGACAGCCTTAATGCAGCAAACAAGGAGACTGATGCTTTGGCTGCTCAGAAGACCGGGTTGATAGTTCAGCTTTGTGAGGTTGAAAAAGAGAGGGACTCGCTGAGGAAGGAGACCGACTCTCTTCAGGGTGAGAGGAATGCATTGCAGCTCGAAAAGAGCGTTTGGCATATCGAGCGGGAATCCCTTAAGGCTGAAAAGGAAGAACTGCTACGCCTTCTAAGTGATGAGCAATCCGCTCGGATGGACTTTGAGAAAAGGGCTTTGGATAAGCGCAATACTTTACTCGACACCATTAGTAGGGTAAATGGTGGTATGCTAGCTCTGCATGCTCGGTTTTCTAGAGTTGGGGCCCTCAGATATACTCAGGGGTTCCGAGAGGGTTATGCCGATCGTGTTCTGGATGAAGGTCAGACTGGTTCTACCCCTGATGATGTTGACAGGGAACTGGAGATTGACCCTCCGGGTATGTATGCCGATCCAGACTCCACCGCTACTGAAGGCATATTTGATGAGTGCCAAGGGATTGCCTCTTCCCAGATCACTCCTACTCTTTCTGCTGCTCTGACTTTGGATATTCTTCCTCTGTCCACCGTGACTCCATCTGTTACTACTGCTGAAGATAACCCTCAGTGGAATGATTCTTCCAACGCTATTAAGGATAGGACTTAACAAAACAATTTTGTCATTCACCTCGACTCTCCTCCTCGTAAGGATGGTGATACCAACAATAATGAGGAGACCGTCCATCACCATTAAGAAGCTGACGAGGCAAACGCTTCTTAGTTAGAACCTTTTTTATGTATTGACTCTCCTTCTTTTGTATTTTTGCCATCTGTATACCTCATTGTTTTTGTAACTCGTTAATCTTTATTATCAATGAGATGGCCGACTTCTGATCAAACTCTTTCTGTAAATTCTTTATTTTAACAATCTGATCTGGTTTTCCCCTATATGTCAGTGGTTGGCTTTCAGCTAATTTTTTGGCGTTCGGCTCATAGTGCTAGCTGCCACTTATTTTGCTGAGTGGTTGGCGCTCGGGTAGAACGCCACTTGCCACTTTCAATATTTTATTTCTTTTGGCAAGTTTTTGGCGTTTGGCTAATAGTGCCAACTGCCACTTACTTTGCTTAGGTGCCTGACGCTCGGCTAGAATGCCACTTGCTACTTTTTATTTCCTAGCAAGTGTTTGGCGTTCGGCTCATAGTGCCAGCTGCCACTTACTTTGCTTAGGTGCCTAGCGCTCGGCTAGAATGCCATTTGCCACTTGGCCTTTTATTTCCTAGCAAGTGTTTGGCGTTCGGCTCATAGTGCCAGCTGCCACTTACTTTGCTTAGGTGCATGGTGCTCGGCTAGAATGCCACTTGCCACTTGGCTTTGCTATTTTTACTTACTCAACCTCTTAAAGAGGAATATTATTTTTATAAATCTTAGAAACTTGTACATTCGCCTATATTCAATTGAAAATGAACAAAATTCAATATTGAAATTCAACTTTTTATTGATAATACCTCTTTAGAGAAGTAGCATTCCAAGGCTTGTTAACCAGCCTTCCGGCCATGGTCTCTAAGGTATATGCCCCTTTTCCTATGGCTTCTGCAATTCTGTATGGACCTTCCCATGGTGGCATCATCTTTTTGACTATCCCCACCTTCTTTTTCAGAACCAGATCACCCGGTCTAAAGTCTCTGTGCTTTACTTTTTTGTTATGGCTATTCACAAGCGTCTGCTAGTAGGATACAAGCCTTAGCTGCTGCATCTCTTTTTTCCTCCAACAAATCGAGGTTAAACCTCAACATACTGTCATTATGCTTTCGGTTCCATGCCAAGCTTCGAACAGTCGGAACCAAGTGCTCGACTGATATAACTGCCTCGGTATCATTCGCCATGGTGAATGGGCTTTCTCCGGTCGGTCGCCTTGGGGTCGTTCTGTAAGCCCATAGGACGTTCGACAGTTCATCTAACCATTTTCCTTTCTTTTCTTCAAGTTTCTTCTTGATACAAGCAAAGATTGTTCTATTTGTAATTTTCGCCTGTCCATTGGCCTAGGGGTGACTTACTGCCGCCAGCTTTTGAGTAATTCCATATTCCTCCAACAACCCTCTTACTTGCTTACTGTCAAGGTTGGTCCCATTATCCATGATGATTGACCTCGGAACACCAAACCGGCAAATAATATTACTCCAAATGAATCGTCTCACATGAGTTTGAGTAACGCTCGGGTATGGCTCTGCTTCCACCCACTTAGTAAAGTAATCTGTAGCCAGCAGCACATACTTATTCTGAGCTCTTGCAGTTGGTAGAGGACCAACCACATCCATCCCCCACTGTGCGAAAGGCCATGGTGTGGCCATTACGTGCAAGTCCTCAGGTGGTTGGTGAATCAGTGGTCTGAACCTTTGGCACTTATCGCACCTTCTGGACAATTCTTCCGCATCTCGCGACATGTTTGGCCAGAAGTACCCTTGCGTCATTGCTTTGTGCGCTAAAGATCTCCCCCCTGAGTGGTGTCCATATACACCTTCATGAATAGCTCGTAGTATCTACCGAGCCTCTGTGGGGGTGACGCACTTTAAGTACGGTTCGGAACAAGATCTTATGTACAACTGGTTATGCACTATGGCGTACTTCGCAGCATTCGATTTAATTTTCCTAGCCTCATCTCTTTGCTCAGGCAGAGTACCATCCCGGATATAAGTTGTGATCGGATCAATCCAGCTTGGCTCATATGGAATAACATTCACTTGCCAAGGATCTGAGCCCGAAGGTTCTTCGAAAATGGATGGCTGGTTTAATATTCCTACTGGAATCACCTTTGCCAATGTTTCTCCCAAACCCGAGGCACTACATGCTAGCCGATCGGCATCCTTATTATGCTCCCTTGGAATTTGAATGAATTCAATTTTTTCGAAGTTTTTGGCCTCCCGCATAACAGCAGAATGATATGCTTCCATCGTTTCATCCTTGGTTTCATACTCGCCATTCACCTGCCGAACGATTAACTGCGAGTCACTAAAAACAGTCAAATTCCTGACCTTCAACTCCTTGGCAAGCTTAATTCCTACCAGCAATGCTTCATACTCCACCTCATTTTTCGTGGCTCCGAATTCAAGCCGAAGCGTTTGACTTAAGGATGTACCTTCTAGCGTCAGCAGTTTGATCCCAATGTCTGCACCCATTTGATTTGAGGATCCATCGACGATGAGTTTCCATAAGCAACCACAAAGGTCTTCCTCTATGTCCTCTGAATCACATTCTAGTAAGAAATCTGCCACCACTTGCCCTTTGACTGCTATTCTGGGTTCGTTTGTGATATCAAATGAGCTTAACTCTATGGCCCACTTCGTCATTCTTCCTAAGAGATCTGGTTTGTGCAGGATTATTCTGATAGGGAAAGTGGTTAGAACGATGATAGGATGGGATTCAAAATAATGCCTGAGCTTTCTTTTTGCATGCACTAACGAGAGTATCACCCGCTCTGCCTTTGAATAACGTCATTTGGCCTCAGTTATTGTCTTACTAACGTAGAACACTGGATATTGCTTCCCTTCTGCATAGCGGATCAAAACACCACTTGTCGCGATGCTGGATACTCCGAGATATAAAAATAGTTTTTCGCCCGGTTCTGGAGCTGACAGGACCGGAAGGTTCTTCATATACTTTTTCAGAGCAGTTAACGCTAGGCGCTGTTCATCCCCCCAAACTTGCCTGTCGTGGCTTCAAATTGTGTCAAAAAATGGTTTGCAGTGATCTGACAATTTGGAAAGGAACCGGCTCAGTGCAGCGATCCGTCCCGTAAGTGTTTGCACTTTTTTGACTGTCGTTGGCTCGGCATTCTTAGTCAGAGCTTCTGCTTGGGCAGGGCTTGCCTCGATGCCTCTAAGATTAACTACGTGCCCCAGGAATTGGCCAGAACTTATATCGAATGAGCACTTGGTTGGATTGAGCTTCATTCCATATTGCCTCAACACATCAAATACGTCTCGTAGATGTTTCGCATGGTCAACTTTTTTCTTACTTTTTACTACCATGTCATCAATGTAAGCTTCCACTGTCTTCCCTATTTGTCCCTTAAATTTTTTGCTAATAAGTCTTTGGTAAGTTGCTCCGGCGTTCTTCAGTCCGAATGGCATGACTTTGTAGCAATACGTCCCGCGCTCGGTAACAAAAGAAGTTTTTTCTTCATTAACAGGGTCCATGGGGATTTGATTATAACCTGAATAAACATCTAAAAAGGTCAAACATTCATATCCAGTAGTTGCATCCACCATTTGATCAATCTTTGGCAGCGGGAAGCTATCATTCGGACAGGCTTTGTTTAAATTGGTGAAATCAATGCACACTCGCAATTTCCCATTTTTGTTCTGCACAACGACAACATTTGATAACCAGTCAGGGTAGTACACTTCTCTTACAAACCTCACATCAAGCAGCTTGTTAACCTCCTCGGCAATGATCCGGTTGTGCTCGGGAGCAAACCGTCGCTGCTTCTGCTTTACAGGTTTCGCATTGGGATTAACGTTTAAGGAGTGACAAAATACAGAAGGATCGATCCTTGGCATGTCTAGGTGACTCCATGCAAACACATCTGCGTTTTGAGACAAGAAATTAATTAACTCCTGCTTCTCCTCCTCAGCGAGTCGTTTCTCCACTCTGGTTGTTCGTTCCGGTCGAAACTGATCGATCTGCACATCAACCAGGGGTTCTTCAGTCAAGTCCACTGGCTCCTCCTCCCCATTTTGCTTGGAAGGAGGCTCCTGTAATTGCTATCTCAGACTTGCTGAACGAATGGGAGCTTTCCCCTTTCCGGCATGTTTCAGCGTTACTGAATAACATTCTTTAGCTGCAACCTGGTCCCCATGAATGTCAATCACTTTGGTCTCGTCTGGCCCCAAGCATTTCATTACCTGATGCAGAGTGGAAGGAACACCTTGAACTCTGTGGATCCATTCTCTGCCCATCAGAAGATTGTAAGAGGGATGAATTTCAACAACCTTCCATCAGAACCCTCTCTGCAGCATGTACCGCTACCTCCACTGTACCGACGGGCTCCACTCATTTTCCATCAAACCCTAGTAGAGGATTCCCGGTGGATTTCAACCGATCCCGTTTGATCTCGAGCCGATCAAATGTGTCCCTTGGCATGATGTTCGCACTACTTCCAGGATCAATCAGAACTCTCCACACCAAGCATTTGGCCACTGTCAAACTTACGACCAACAGGTCCTCATGAGGGATCTGAACACGTAATAGATCTGTTCCGTTAAACTTTATCTACGTTGATGCACTCTGTTGGTGCAGAGTGTTTACATTGCCTATCATTCTCTTCATCTGTGCCTGGCGAAGGCGTGTTCGAAGCAGTTCATCTAACTCTTCAGCAGGCTCAGGCCGACCGTGAATTGCATTGATTATTCGAACTGGTTGCGTGTTGTGAGAATTCGACTTCTGATTCCTCTTCACGTGCTCCATTGGTCGGTTCTGTTCCACCGCTGGGCCTTGAATATAACTTGCGAACTCCCCTCTGGCAATCAGCATCTCTACATATCTCCTTAGGTTCCTGCATTCGTTAGTCTGATGGCCAAAGTCAGAATAAAATGCACAGTGCTTAGACTGATCCCTCTGTTCGAGGGGTTGTCTGATTGGTAAAGGAGGTCGGAACTTATCTTTATTTTCTTGGTACAGTCTTGCTAAGGTAACTTTCAATAGAGTAACCAGCTCTTCCTCTCTGGGCCTCTTCTCAGATTTCCACGAGGAGTGCTGTGGCTGAACCTGCTTTTGCCTGATCTTTGCTTTGGTCTTTTCTTCCGTGGGTATGACGGATGTCTTCCGAGCGTTTGCCGCCTCTTCTTCTTCCAAGCGTACAAATCCATTGGCTCTTTCATAAGTTCATCCATAGTTTTCGGCATGTTCACCACCAAGCTTATGTGGAATGGGGTGCCACGGGTCATAGCCAGTATAAATGCTTGAACTGCCGTTGAAGGGTGACATTCAATCACCATGCTCTTGGTAAGGTTAAACCTGGTTAGGAAAGCCTGGAGACACTCATCAGCATGCTGCTTCATTGTGAATAGGCTTGAAATATCCTTCGCTGGACGCTTATTTCCATAATATTGGCTTATGAACCGATCACACAAGCTTCGGAAACTATCCACTGAGCCCCTCGGCAGGTTCTTGAACCAATTTAGAGTTGGTTCAGCTAGACTCGTAGGAAAGCACTTGCACATCAAATAGTCATTCTCAGTGTTCAGAGCCATTTTCAACTAGATGTGATACACATGATCGATCGGATAGGTCGTTCCGTCGAACAGAATGAAAACGGGCATGGAAAATTTCCTCGGACTCGGAACATTCAGAATCTCATCGGTGAACGGTGAATCAATTGTTCGAGCTGCTGAATGAAGTGTTTCATTTTCCCTCTGGAACCCCGCGGTTACTCTCTGGTTTACAGACCTCCTCTCTGAGCCGTGATAGTCGAACGTCGTCATGGAAGGCCGATAAGTCGAATCGAATGATCTGTCCTCAACAAAGTCTCTGTGCCATGGAGGCATAGCTTTGTGACGGTCCAACTCTATTGCTTCACCTCGGCTGAGCGTTTCTTGATGTGGATCAAAAGTCATTGCTTCGTTTCACCTGATCAGCTCATGCCGTGGATCCATGTGAGTCGATCCTTCACGATCATCAATACGACGAAGATTTGGTGGCAAACCGTCTTGCCGGATTTCCTCGCGGTGAGGATCTATTAGATTGTTTCCGACCTCCTCGCCATGATGTGCCGCATCGGTACATGCACCTTCTTCTCCTACTGGGAGCGGTCGCGGAATTACTGGAGCTTTTTGACGCTGCATTTCAGTCCTTAGATCCGCATTTTCTCTCCGGAGAGCTTCGATCATGCTCATCAACTCATCAAGTTTCACCTGCTGGACGTTCTCTACCGTATTGGAGTTCTCACCCCCTATCATGATTCCGGATCGAAGCAAAGGCATGAATTACGAACTCCGAAACAAATCTAAGAGTCACTGATGCAAATTCCGTTAGATCTGGGCTCAATTTCACCGAATCATGGTCGCCGTTTGCTAGATCTGAAATTTTCTAGCTTTGAACTCACCGGATCTGACTGTAATTGAGCAAATCACAGTTGTGTCATTCCGAAGCAAATGCCTCAGTATCCACAATAAGCAAGAATTCTCTCTGAACAAACTATAATCTCACTGATCTGGATTCAACTTCCAGAAATCAAACTGTGTGCTCACAAACTTGATTGAACTAACATGGTACTGATCAGGCTCGAATCGATCTTCTTCGTCGTTCCCACAGGCGGCGCCAATTGAAGATGCAAGAAATTCATTCTTTTTTCTCTCTCTAGAATTCTTACACTTCAATAGAATAAAAAATCAAAAACCTTCATTCTTATCCACCCGTAATGGTCTATTTATAGACCGTTACAAATATTCTCACTAACTGATTACATTGGGCCTCTATTTAAGGGTTTTCTTCCTTTTGGGCCTGAATTTCCAATGGGCTTGATCTTCCTCAGTGGATCCTCCAAGCTCGGCCCATTCCGTGGTGCTTTTGCATGGGCCACACTTCAATTGTTCGACCCGATCCCATGCCAGCGAGCTATAACCGGCCCATGCCACTTACTGCATCCTCATTTTGTAAATTATATGTGCATAATATGGTAGGTAATTTAATGTTATATTTATCACTAGATAATTAAATATTCATATTATAAAAAGGTTGGTAGCTACCAAAGTGGCCTAACCATAATAATTAATGGATATTAATTTTAGTGGTAGACATAATTGTAATATTTCATGAATAATGATGCTTATAATTTTTTGTAAAATTCATGACTATTAGGTTTATTTAATTATTAGAAATAATTCCTCAAAGGGAATTAATTTTCAAGTGATTAAATAAACATTAAGGGGTTGTATGTAATTTTTAATTGGGTAGATATAGGATATCCAAAGGTACCTTGTCTATTTAATTAATTAGTGCATCATCAATAAAGCTATATATAAATAAATACATCTAAGCATCAATTTTTTTATTTTGTGGTTACTACCCAAAGGGGTACCATAGTTGTACAATGTATTTATTTATTTTTATATGTGTTGTCATCTCAAAGTATTAATGTTATGAGCATTTACCTTATTATGATTATTTTATTGCAGTTTCTCTTCCTGTTTCAGTGAATTCGTATGCTTCATCTGTTCCAATTCTCAATGGGACTAACTTCTTAGAATGGAATGAGCAAGTTCAGTTCAACTTAGGTATGCTAGATCTTGATTTAGCATTTCAAATTGAGAAACCTACTGCTATTACTGGTGAAAGCAGTGAGGAAGAAAAGTCTCTCTATAAAGTTTGGGAGAAATCGAACAGATTGAGTATTATGTTTATGCGAATGACTATTGCAAACAATATCCAAACAACTCTTCCCCAAACTAATAGTGATAAGGAATATTTGAAAAATATTGAAGAACGTTTCTGTACTACAGATAAGTCTCTTGTAGGGAAATTAATGGCTGACCTTACTACTATGCGTTTTGATGGTACTAGAAGTATGCATGAGCATGTTCTTAACATGGTTAATCTTGTTGCGAAATTGAAAACTTTAGGGATGAATGTGGATGACACTTTTCTCGTTCAATTTATTTTCAATTCCTTACCTACTCAGTATGAGCCATTTCAAATTCACTATAATACTATTAAGGACAAGTAGAATGTGAATGAATTGGCCAGTATGTTAGTTTAGGAGGAAGGAAGGCTTAAGCAACAAGATAATCATAATGTTCATCTCATGACTTAAGAAGCTAGAAAGAAATTTGGGAAAAGGCTTGGAAAAGGCATCAAGCGTGCAACACCCCAAATAAAGGATTCTGATCAAGCTACTCAAAAGAAGGAACGCAAGAATGATAAGTGTCATTTTTGTAACAAATCTAGACACTTTCAGAAAGATTGCATGAAATGTAAAGAATGGTTCAAAAAGAAAGGTAAGCCTTTGACTTTTGTATGTTTTGAATCAAATTTAATTGAAGTTTCTTCTAATACTTGGTAGGTTGATTCAGGCTCTAATGCTCATATTTCCAATACGATGTAAGGATTCCTTTCAACCCAAATCACAAATCTAAATGATGATTTCTTATTCACAAGGAGTAGGAAGAAAATTCCAGTTGAAGCCATTGGGACATTTCGTTTAGTTTTAGATAGTGGATTTAGATTTGTTTAAAACTCTTTATGTTCCTTCAATTTTTTGTAATTTGATTTCTATGTCCAAACTTGATGTTGATGGTTTTTCATTTAAATTTGGTAATGGATGTTTCAGTTTATTTAAAAAATCCCAATTTGTTGGTTCTGGTATTCTTGTTGATGGTTTATACAAGATAAAGCTTGATGATTTATTTTCTGAAACACTTTTGACCTTGCATCATAATGTTGGAACCAAACGTAGCTCAATTAATGAAAATTTATCTTTCTTGTGGCATAAAAGATTGGGTCATATATCTAGTGAAAGATTAAAAAGATTTGTAAAAGATGGAATTCTTTGGAATCTATATTTTACTTATTTTGTTGTGTGTGTGGAATGTATTAAAGGTAAATAAACCAAACACACAAAGAAAGAAGCCATAAGAAGTAAAGAGCTTTTTGAAATTATTCATACAGACATTTGTGGACCTTTTGATGTTCCATCTTTTGGTGGAGAAAAATATTTTATCACCTTTATAGATGATTTTTCACGTTATGGATATATCTATTTGTTGCATGATAAATCTCAAGCAGTGAATATTCTTGAAGTACACATAAATGAGATTAAAAGGCAACTAGATAAAAAAGTAAAAATAGTAAGGTTAGATAAAGGTGGTGAATATTATGGAAAGTATGATGAAACGGGTCAATGCCCTGGACCGTTTGCTAAATTCCTTGAAAAGCGTGGCATTTGTGCTTAATACACTATGCCAGGCACGCCACAACAGAATAGTGTAGCTGAAAGGCATAATCGTACTCTTATGGAAATGGTTAGGAGTATGTTAAGTAATTCCTCGTTATCCATATCATTGTGGATGTATGCTCTTAGAAGTGCTATGTATATATTAAACAGGGTTCCTAGTAAGGCAGTTCCAAAAACTCCATTTGAACTGTGGACATGAAAGAAACCTAGTTTAAGGCATCTGCATGTTTGGGGTTGCCCAGCGGAAGCTAGGATTTATAATCCATATGAAAATAAATTGGATTTTAGAACAGTTAGTGGGTACTTTATTGGTTACCCAGAAAAATCCAAAAGGTATAGGTTTTACTGTCCTACACATAGTACAAGAATTGTTGAAACCGGTAATGCCAGATTCATTGAGGATGGTGAAATCAGTGGGAGTGATAGAAATGAGAATGTGATCATTCAAGAAGTTAGGGTACAAATCCCTTTACCCACAACTTCTAAAGAAATAATTGTTTCTCCAATTGTTGAACTGCATAACAACGAAGAACAATTAAATGATCAACAATTCCATAATGAAACTATCACCAATTAAGTTATAGAAAAACCACAAGGAATAACATTAAGACGGTCTCAACGAGAAAAAAGACATGTTATTCCGAATGATTATGTGGTATATCTACATGAATCTGATTTTGATATAGAGATATTTAAGGATCTGGTTACATATTCACAAGCCATTAATAGTAATAATTCTATTAATTAGATTAATGCCATGAATAAGGAGTTGAAGTCAATGGAACAAAATAAAGTTTGGGAACTCGTTGAATTGCTTGAAGGATTTAAACAAGTCGGGTGTAAATGGGTCTTTAAGACCAAACGCGACTCTAATGGCAATAATGAACGATATAAAGCTAGACTTGTAGCCAAGGGGTTCACTTAGATATGAGGCATTGATTATAAAGAAACCTTCTCTCCTGTATCTAAGAAGGATTCCTTTAGAATTATCATGACGTTTGTAACTCATTATGATTTAGAGTTGCATCAAATGGATGTGAAAATAGCTTTCCTAAATGGGAGTTTAGAAGAAGAAGTCTATATGGATCAACCTGAAGGCTTCAGATTAGAGGGTAAAGAATGCATGGTCTGTAAAATTAAGAAGTCAATATATGGACTTAAACAAGCTTCCCGACAATGGTATACTATTACTTCTTTTGATTTTAATGAAAATACTGTTGATCGGTCTATATACCAGAAGGTTAGTGGGAGTAAGTTTATATTTCTGATTCTATATGTTGATGATATTTTGCTTGCTAGTAGTGATCTTGGTTTATTGCATGAAACTAAAAATTATCTCTCTAAGAATTTTGAGATAAAAGATATGGGTTAGGCATCCTACGTAATAGGAATAGAAATATTTCTTGACAGGTCACATGGATTGTTAGGATTGTATCAGAAAACATATATTGAGAGAATTCTAGAAAGATTTGGTATAGAACATTGTTCAGCTAGTGTTGTTCCAATACAGAAATGGGATAAATTTAGTTTGATGCAATGCCCAAAGAATGAATTAGAACATAAAAAATGCAAAATATTCCTTATGCATCTATTGTGGGAAGTTTGATATATGCACAAGTTTGCACTCGTCTAGATATTGGTTTTGCAATTGGAATGCTAGGTAGATACCAAAGTAATCCAGGAATGCATCACTGGAAAGCTGCAAAGAAAGTCATGAGATACTTACAAGGAACAAAGAATTATATGCTCACATTTAGAAGAACTGGTGACTTAGAGGTTATTGGTTACTCAGACTCAGATTTTGCTAGATGTGTGGATAGTAGAAGATCCACTTTTGGTTATTTGTTCCTTTTAGCTGGAGAGGCAATATCATGGAAAAGCGCAAAACAGTCTATTATTGCTTCATCTACTATGGAGGCTAAGTTTGTAGCATGCTTTGAGGCTATAAATCATGGTTTGTGGTTGCGGAACTTTATTTCGGGATTTGGCGTTATGGATTCAATTTCCAGACCGCTGAAAATTTATTGTGATAACACCACAGCTGTGTTCTTTACTAAAAACGATAAGTATTCCAATGATGTTAAGCGTATGGAGCTGAAATCTCTTACCGTCAAAGAAGAAGTTCAGAAACAACGAGTGTTTTTTGAAAATATAAACACACAACTTATGATTGCAGATTCATTAACAAAAGGATTACCACCCAAGACATTCATAGGGCATGTTGAAAGAATGGGTCTTGAATGTGATCAAAGTTAATTATTATTTTGTTGTGGATTGTTTAACAATGTTTATATATATTTGACATTTTGAGCTCATTAAAATGTGTTTCTGATATTTCTTGTAAATTTATGTATGTATATGCATGTATTACTTTAAATGATGAAAACAGGAATAGTCTTAGAAAGACATTATTGCTAGACCTTTATTAATGTTTCTCACTTATAGACTATGTTAAATGGGTTACTAGTGTTGTGGAACATGGAAGAGACTGTGTCATTTAGTGACATACAATCGTCATGACTCACATTGGTAGTTTGTTTACCATAATATTTATGATGACCAACTTAATACCTTAATCTGATTTATGGTGCACACTAAGGACTATTTTACTAAACCACTACAGAAATTATCATATGTACCAAGTGGGAGAATGTAAGATTATTTATTTAATTGTGGCCCACATGATTTGGACATGTGACATATTACTTGGTGGCTACGTAAATATATATCAATTAATATTATTTATTTTTTGGTCAACTTATAATTACCTTTTTGGTAATTACTTATTTGAGAAGTGTTTTCCTTTTTTATTACTTACTTTGATGGAAAGTAGAATTATGTTATTAAAAGGAAAACTGGTTCTCTCTCTACCTTTATAAAAGTGCATATACTCCATCAATTATGTACGATTAAGGATACAACACGTAAAAGTTTTATGTGTGCAAAAGGGCAAGAGAGAGAAACCAGTTTTCGCCTTTGCCTGTTGATTAGAGTTGCAGATTGGTTCGTGGTTAAAGGATCTGGTCATTAGATTTAATCTCAACAAGGTTTGATATCATGAATCGAGGTATGTATATCTAACTATACGTATTTATGCGTTATAAGAATGCGAAATTAATTAAAGTTCTAAGATTTAGGAATTTATGATAATTTGTGATTAATGTTTAACACAAATTAATTAGAGTTTTACAAAATGGTCATTCCATTAAAATCATTCCACCTTCAAATAAAAAGAATGACTATTCCATTCCATTCTCACCTCTATTCTATTCCATTCCTAAATGCTTCATTCATGTTTCATTTTCTCCATGCATTATGAAATATAAGATGATGATTCTAGCTGATTTAAGACATTCAGCTCACCATTTTGGCGCTCTGTATATCGAGTGTTGTCTTGAGTGAGTGAATTTAAATATTAAAATTGCCGATGTAACTTTCTGAATGAGTGTGAAATTTTGAATGTCAAGAAAAAAATGGTGAGCTGAAGGTTCGATGTCCTTAAAACGAAGTCGAATTGTTCTAACTTTTTATATTTATTAGTTTTTAATATTTAGGATGTTTTATTTTATTTTTTCAGAATTTTTCGAGGAATTTTATTTTAAAACTTATTTTTAGTATTAATTTACTTATTGCTGATAAGTTTTCTTTATTATAAATATAATTAGCGCAAAGATTAATTAATTCATTCAATTATCAATAATATATCAAAATTCTTTACGAATTTCCTTAATTTTGTAAATTCAAAATTACAGCTTTGCTTCCTTATCAAGCCACTAAATGCTCCATCTATAAAATTTTCTCCTAGTGGAGCTACATTCATTTGATATTTGTTCAAGTCTAATCTAAGCTACGAAAGTCCCCATGTTTTTCTCGTTAGTCCCCATGTTTAATCATTATTTTGGTCATTTATATATATAATATGGCTTAGGCCATACAAAAATGTAAACAAAAAGTTAGTATAAAGATTAATGTATTTGATTATTATATTTTGGAGCAAAGAAAAAAAGTATTGTTGAAGGATATGTGGTCCATCCTCTAAGCCTAAACTCTATTGAACATTACGAATGTAAACTATTTTTATTGCCACACCAACCTATCAATTCACTCACATTGACTATGCAACCCCACAATTAAGGAGTTCATGCTAAATATAAGTTATTCTATTCCAAAACAACATTCATGGATACACGATCATGCAAATTTATTTAAATTTCCATGTTTACGAATTAAACTAATACTTATGGTTCAAAAAAGAACCATCAAAAAGTTTACAGTTAGGTTTTTCTTTATTATTATTATTATTATTTTCTTATTTTCTATTTTCTTTTATTATATATATATATATATATATATATATATATATATCTATATATTTTATTATCAATTCAGCCCAACAAAAAAAGGATAGGAGCGCAGAAAAACAAACTGGCTAGGCCCAGGTAAAATATAAAAATAAAATAAGTAAATAAACTGCTGGATAGGCCCAATATTTCTTCGGATGGGCAAAGGCATATCAGCTAATCTTTCGAACCTTTAAATTGTGTTTTAAGCATCATCATTATTATTATTATTATTCATTAATATATATAGTTTTCAAGATTAAACATTCATGTGCTCTAATAAGAAAATCAATTTATTTTCTGAAAACTGAAATAAAAAATTGTATAAAAATCAATTTGTGAACTATTTTATGAAATTTCAATTAAAAAAAAATTTTTGTTTTCAAACAACAGTCAATTAATTCACTAAAAATAAATTTCAATTTTCTGATTTTTTAGAACTTTTTTTTTGAGCGACAAACTATGGCCTTAAGAGTTAAGACACTATGGTTATATTTGGCAAACATGGAATTGGAACTTTAAAATTGAAATTGAAAAAAAATAATTCATAAAATTAAATCAAAATTCGGGCTAGTGGCCTAGTAGTATCAGCTTTTTACGTTTCAAAGGGAGGTCAGAGGTTGAAAGAATCCATGCGCAGACTTCTAGCTCACTAGTTTCTCATCTACCTAAAAGTTCAATTAGTATGTCTAGTTTGTCTCTTTAAAAAAAATATATATAATAAAATAATCTAAAAAAGCAAATGACCTTTTAAGCAAAAAAAAACCCTATGTTTTTCCACATGCACGAATTTCCTAAAATACCCACATTTTGTTAGCATATAATTACGGAGCTAACAGCCCAATAAAAATGATTAATACAACTCTTGGCTAAACAGCCCAATAAAGATGATTAATACAACTCTTGGCTAAACAGCCTAATAAAGATGATTAATACAACTCCTGGCCACCCGACCACGTGATTGGAGCAGGCTTTTTTGCCTCATTCACCCCATTGGCGTAGAATTAATTTGAGATAGATCATAGATCTCAAGCAACCTTTTTCATTTGAGATCCAATCATACCATCCATCATCATACATGCGAAACCACAAAATTCTCATCTACTTCTCTAAATATCACTGGTAGAATTACACAATTTTTTTGCCTTATGTGATGAGTTTATTGCATAATCAAAATTTGTATCTCATCTACTTTTCTAAACATATGGAATTAAAATTAAAATAGAAAAAAAAAAAAAATCTCATAATTCAATGACGGGTTGGTACAAGGATGGCAAAATGACTGGTTCGTCGGGTCTCCGTCCCTGTTTGCTCTCTCTGTCTCGTTTATATTGCAAAACTATCATGACGCTTTTATAATTAATTTATTAAAAATTATATTAATTAATATATACCCAAGCAGAGACACACCAGTTTTGTTTTTTTTTTTTTTTTTGAATTATATATTTACAAAACTTTGAATTTTTTCTCACTAAAATTAGAGAAAAATTACTTCACTATTGTCCCTTCCACATTTTTTTTTTCTTCTTATATATAGCTTCCTCTCACATACTTTTATGGGCCTGTCCCTGTATATCTAATTGAAGGTTTTTTTTTATTCTTTTAATTTGCTATATTTCTCATATTCCTTTTTCATGTTAAATTTCTTTTCATTAATAAATTAATAAAATATTGAATATAAACTTTTGTAAAAAAAGAATTTAATGAATTATGGCAAAAGAATGAGATGGAAGAATTTAATCAACAACGAATATGAGGTATAAAAAGTCTCCTATTGAACGGGTTGGATAATAATATATATGATATGCTAAAAGAGAATGGAGAAGGAATCTCTGCCCCAAACTTGCACCCTTTGTAATTTTTTATATTTAACACTTTGCTAATAAGAAGGGATGACAATTTCTCCCTCTCCGACGGGTTTTCTTCTCATCCTGTCCTGTTTTTAATGGGGTAGATTTATTAGCTTTCTAAATGAATTTGAGACGGATATGATAAAATAATTAAAAACCCAAAATGGATTTGGAACGGAGGCTAATTTAGTGATGAACTTGCCCCGATCCGCCCGAATTATATATGTACTCTTACAATAAATATATGTGCGTGTGTGTATAATATATTTAATATTTGTAAGACACTTGTTACTTTGTTATTTGCTAAAAGTGTCAATTAATAAATTAATATTCACTACTTTGTAATTGAAAAGCCAAACCAAGTTATTTATCGGTCCAATTTGAATACATTGTGCTAGTGTTTTTCACTACATAATAAAAAGTATCATAACATGTCCTGTCCCGCGATTAAATGAAATACGCGGAGTAGAATTAATCGGTACTTTGTCTACTGGAGTAGGAGCGGGAATGGTATACTAATTACAAACCCGTCTCGGAATTGGGGTGGAGCTAGTATGACGAATTTTCTAATGAGGCATAGTAGAGTTTTGCCAAACCTGCCCCAACTTCGTCCCGCTGTCATCCCTAATCAGAAGTGATAAAAAGTTTGGGATTATTAGGAATACATGGTGTTATGCATTCATATTTATCATTTGGTAAAGTCAAAGTCATGACGTTTTGTAAAAATGAAGTTGACCAAAATACTAATGTAAATATAAAAAATATTGTTCATTTGTCTAAATTACCTTTATTATTAATTTAATATACCACTTTTATGCATGTATGTACCATTTTTTTGTGTAGACCATGTCATTAGGTATTACTTTTTGTGTACGTGGACATGGTATACAAAAAAAAAAAAAAAAAAAAATGGTACCTCAATGCAAAAAAAAAAGTAGTATTTTTGTGCATAAGAGTGATATTTCTATACACAAAAGTGGTACCTGAAAATAATAATTTGGACAATAAAAAATATTTTTCCATATCCATGTGAGGATTTTGGTGAACTTCATTCGACTTTGACTACACCAAATAATAAATATGAGTTTATAAATCCATCTATATGTTATAAATCCTAAAAACATTTTTTTTAGTTTTTGTTTGGCTTATGATGACTCATAAAACAAACTTTTGACAAAAAAGAAATCATTTTTTCACTCCCACTTTGTTTTTTCTTCCTTGCCTCATTTTAATCCAAACCACTCATAAAATTGTTGGCATTTTTTTTTTTTTTTTTTAATTCAAACACATTCACAATCACACTCGTACTCTTGGACAGGATGAATAGGAATTCCACCTAAAAATCCAACAGTTGCAATGAAATGTGTTGACCATCAAACGGATTATGAGGCGTGGACAAGATAACAAACTGTCATGTGGCACATGAGTGAGAGAGACACGGAGAGACAGAGAGAGAGAGAGAGATGTCCGCCGAAAATGGAGGATGACACATGGACCCGCTAAAGGCTGCGTTCCAGCGCTTTATATCATTAGCACTCACACCCACACCCACCTTCTGTCCTCCAAAACTACTCTTTTTTGTCACTTTCCTTCCTTTTCCACTCCTTTCCAATCCGTTTGTTTGGTTATTCGTCTTCATCATTCCTCTCCTTTCCTTTATATCCCCCCCCCCCCCCCTCTCTCTCTCTCTCTCTCACACACACACACACTCATAACTGTCTCTTTTTCAGCACCTCCCATCATCACCCCTTCAAGTGCCTCAGCACGCCATCTCTCTCTTAAATTTTCCATCAAAATTAAACCAACCCAAACAGAATTCTCTCTGCATTCCACTTTCTCTCTAAGCAAACAATAAATGGGTATCGAAGTATCAGAAGATTTCTGGCCAATTACTCCAGTAAGAACTGTTTCAGCTGCTAGGGGATGCAATCACATTGACACAAAGGAGCTACATTTGGATATTCACGAGGAAGAGTGTCACACACCCAAGTCAGAAGCTCACATTCTCAAGACCCCATTAGTGTGTCCACCGGCTCCCAAGAAGCCTCGGCCGGCGGGGGGAAAATCCGGGTCGCCCCATCAAGGATTTTTTCAAGTTCCAGAAGATCTAGCTTCCGTTTTTCTGGTGCTATCTCAGCCTTCCAAGAAGATAAGAGCACAATGTTAATTAACATTTCATAATTATAATTTTTTTATGATAATTAATATTTTTTCTTGTGCTATTAATTTGTACAATGTTATTTCTCTTTCAAGTACTTGAAGGTAGAATAATTAATTAATGTATATGCCGAATGTTTGTTGCTTGAAAATATTTTTTTGTTTTTAATTGTACTACCTTTATTAATTTGGTTATCAATACAGATTTGGTTTCTCAAGAACAAACATATTGAATTCCATCAAGTTTCTTGTACCACTGCTCAATTATCCTAATTCTTCCAAATATAATGAGCAGGCCATACTTTTGACCTTGCATTTTTACAACACACACACACACACACACACACAAAGAGGGAGTTGGAATGCCATACTTTTGACCTTGCATATTTACAATATATATATACACACACAAAATTATATACACGCACAAAGCAAGAGAGTTGGAAGAGGAGGGAGGGGGTGGGAGTTAGATTATGACTTCAGTGTCCAAGAATTTTGAAATGAAAAGATTCATTTCGGTAGTTGACTTGTATGATCATAGCAAATCCAGAGCTTGATAAAGAAATCTATGATAATGTTGCTTTCACCACACTTGCTTATGATAAAATAGAATTAATGTTCTAAACCATCCATGTTGATTAACAATTTTAAATATCAATGATATACAAATAATTATTCTGATAACAACATTTTCTTCACTTATCTAGGCTTCTCAGCTTTTAATTTCAAAATTTTCCATGTAGCACACTTTACAGTTTTCATCATTATTTTTTTAATTTCTTAAAATATGAAATTAAAGGTTCAAGCTCCACCTACTACAAAATGATTGTTACGTTCCGCAACAAGTATAAATAAAAAAATTACCCCTACATTTACTTACCTGTTAGAATATATTATTATATAAGATTAACATATATAAGTTTACCTTGTATAGGAATATTATATATTTCGTAACCATATATATATATAGGGTTTACTTGTTTATCACACATAACCCCTCCTATATAAACTCCTCTTGTATACATCTCACACATCAATATAATATACATAGTTCTACAGTTTCTCTCTCTTATATCTAATATGGTATTAGAGCTTTTCGATCTCTGTTAAACAATTTACTAATTTATCGTAGTCACTGCCGGAGATGCCACCATTAGCCCCATCCTTGGCGGCGGCGGTCAACTAGCAAATCATGCTTGCAAACTCACAATTCCGCACCACCATGCGCCTCAAGTGGTAATCCCACTCTTCCATTCGCTTTCACGCGCACCAACGGTAATTCTGCACTTCAATGTGTCGGATCAGTTCCGTCATTGCGCCACCACGCGCCATTAGTGGTCATCACATGCGTCACACGCGCCACAGTGCATCTGATTCAGCACTGCCACATCGTCAGATCCACGTCGTGGCATGTGTCAAGTCACGTCAACACTGACGCGTTATTCTGCCACGTCATCAGTTGCCCAATTAGCCTCCATGGCATATCAACAGCGGTGCCAGCAGTAATGCATCACATGCCATGTTAGTTGCCATGTCAGACATAGTCAGCAGTCGTGCCAATAGTAGTGCCACATCACCTGCCACGTCAGTTGTTAATCGTGTCTCCATCTTCATCATGGGTGAAAACCCATCTTCACTAAATCGCTTCCGCCATGCTACTTTCAAGATCTCATTTTCAAACTCAAGATGGTTTCATTCAATCTACCTTGAATTTGAGGGGGTTTTTAGAATATATTATGTTAACCCTAAAATTAATTTTGATGATCACAAAACATTAATGATAATTTAAGGACTAATATTTGCATTAAGATCATATGACAGATAAATCATTTGAAGCCCAAATCAAAGGCAAGAATAAGCCAGCAAGTTTCATTCCATGCAAGTCATTCAATCCCAAGCTTCAAAGATGAAACATGGAAAAGAAAAGAAATCAAGACCGGCAATTCAAATGGGGTAGACAAGTTTGGTGAACGCCTTAGATTCAAATGTTAAAGTAATTTATGAATGTCATGAAGCTCACATCCCAGGATTATTCATTCCTCATTTCATGGTTAAATGGCATCACATATGGTCTATAATGTCACTTTGAAAGCCCAACACAAAGAAACAGAGGATGAGGTTCACATTCAAGAACTTTCGGCCAATTGAATTGAAGCATCAGCCGGCTGATATAGAAAACAAAGAGTTGGGTTTTGGCCAACAAACGTTTCGGCTGATCGAACATGAGGGTTCAGCCGACTGACAAGGGTTTCACGAAAAATAATCTTTATGATAAATGCATCGGTCGACCGATTTGATACATCAACTGACCGACAAGAAGAGGTTTCAAAAACAGTAAGTTGGGTCCTTAAACCAATCGTTTTGGCCGACCAACGATTGGGGATCAGCTGGCTGACAAGAGACTTTCAGTCGACTGATAATTCTCCGTTAGCCGACTGATACAGAGTCAACTTTAAATCAAATGGCTACCTGTAAGCTTGGACTATTCACACCTCATCTCCAATACCTATATTATGTTCTTTTCTCTATAAATAGGGGCTGCAACTTGTGTTATAGATACACATCTATTAAGAGCAATTTGAAGAGTACTGAAGAGTTCTAGAGCATTCAAGGCAATTATTTAGATCATTCATTCCACATCTCTTATTCTCTTATATTACCTTAGAGATTTGAGCTTCATTTCATTCATATATTTACTCTAGTTGTGAGCTTAATTACACCTGTACATTTATCTTGAGAGAGATTCAATATTGTATTTCAAGTAAAAATTTTGCTACAAACTTGTAAGGGTTGGTGTGACCCAAAAGAAGCCTAGGAAAATGGTGTTCTCCTAGCAAGAAAGAGAAGCAATGGCTTGCTTCATGTGAAGGTTTGCTCTCCACCATTAAGGAGAAACTCTAGTGGATTGGAAAGTCTCAAGAGAGATCTTGAGTCGAGGAGTATGAGTTTCTGAACCTCGCTAAAATCTCCGAGTCATTGTCTGTAATTTCTTATCCCTATCTCTCTTACATTTATGCTTTGAATTATTTATTGCATAATTGTTAATTAGTAGTTAAAGTTGTAAATTTTAAAAATTGGTTATTAACTCTATTCACCCCCCCTCTAGAGTCAATTAGTGTTTAACATATTATAATATATTATTACTATATTGTATAATATATTATAACCTTATATAAGATTACCATATATAGGTTTATCTTGTATAAGATTACCATATACATATAGGGTTTACTTGTTCATCACACATAACTTCTCCTGTATAGACCCATTTTGTATACATCTCACACATCAATACAATATACAAGTACAAATAAAAAAATAAAATAAAATAATAATAAAAAAACTAACTATATTGATACCTCTTGAGATAGCATATGACTAGTATATGAAAATCTATAGAAAACCCATCTAACATTTGACCCCTTATGAAATTACCAACTTACTTTTTACTCTGTGAAAAGACCTATAAAACTCTAGTTCTTCATTTAAATTAAAAAAAAATGCCCAACTATAACTTTTATTCGTCATTTAATAACCCTAATGTTTCATTTAAATACAAAAAATGCGCCACTATAACTCTTATTAGTGCACAATTACACCTTTTCACACCAATACAACATCCATCAATGATGATACCCCCCCCCCCGCGGCGCTCTCTCTCTCTCCACAAAAGATAAAGTAGTGCTCCTATCATTATATAGCCCACTTTCAAGCTTTCAGGTGGGACTACAAATCCATACACAAACAATCAACATAAAAGACCTTAAATCCAAATTCACACCTGAAATTTGTTTAAATTCAAACAAAATTGTACTCTAGTGATATTTTTTCACTTATTAAAATTGATGGTCGGGATTCAAGTCTTCATCTAAGCAAAGTAAGTGGGTGATTTTTTTATTTTTTTAAAAAATTTGTCCAATCCAAAGATTGTTATATACACACACACACATTAAAAATAAAAATAAAAATAAAAATAAAAATAAAAATTGAAAAGTAACTTTCAGGTCTCATGATAAATTCTTGCTAGGTGCAAACAAATCCTTGGAGGAAACTGCTCATTAATAAGAAGCTTTGCTCCTCTATACTCGAACATGAAAAACATTAGTGTATACCATATGACACTTTGTAAGACCACTATTTGGACCATTAGAGACCCTAAGAAGTCTCCATACATGGCCTTCAACAGAGGGATGCCTATGACAAGAGTGTTAGGGAAAGTAGAGAGAGAGAAGAGAGTGATTATCCACTCCAAGTTTCCTTTTTTGCCTTTTTTGTTGAAGGCTTACCAGAGAAAGAGAGCCATGAGAATGACTTCCTTTTGGAGAGAGTCTGCTGCGATGAATTGGTAGTTCATGGTGTAAGGGTTGTTGGTGGACATGAAATGGAAAGAGAGGAGTGGGATCGCCGCGAAGCAGTTGATGCCGGAGCACTGGTCCGGTGTGAAGATCTTCCACCATCGGACTGAGCTGTAGGCCAATCCCATGGCAACATATAGTGGCACAAGTGCCGCAAGAACATCATAGATGTCTTTTCCTGTGATTATATTGAAGGAAGGGAGAGAGAGAGAGGTAGGTAGTACTTTAGTAATATGTATTGTGTTTCTTGTGGGATTTATGATTTGAATACAAGAAAATGAAGGAGTAAAACAATAAGAATACGTAAATAAAATGTGTATATATATAAAGAAATGCAGGAAAAGGCTTAAACAACAAATTGAAGTGAAGTAACCGAAGAATGGAGGAATAGTTGAATGTACGTGTATTTTGTCTTCTCATGTGCACTGAGGTCTTATAAGTCAACTACAGCTGCAAAAGAACCAACTTTCTCATGTGTGGTAGATTAGTAGATACAGAGAGTCGAAGTTTGATAATTCAAAATCTACTCGAGGTACTAACCCACTAGGCTATTGAGACGTCTACAATGAAAATCTTTCAACACTTTGATTTGGCTCGAGTTTGTGTTTGTTTAATAAATGAATTAATTTTAAATAAAATTTTCATTTAACGATACACCTCCTACTTAACTATTTAAAGTCTCATAGTCCATTTTTGCAAATTAGTAATCCTAAAATAGTAAAATATCTCTTCCTCATTCACATGATATAAAGCAAATGTCGACGAAGATCAACATAGAAACACAAACCAAGCAACCATTACGAGTAGTCACTGGTGATGATAATTAAAACGCTGACAAAGCTACTTGTACCAGATTTTCAAGTCTGTTATTGACTATTTCTTCATTTTTCTCTTTGTTTTTGAAAATTTTCTCTATCATCAATCTTTCTCCCTCTTCTGCTCTGATATCGGCATATTTGTTATATATATAAATATGCATGCCCTAAGTGTGTGACTGTATATATATGTATGTAGTGTGTGTGTGTGTATGTGTGTGTGTATATATATATATATAGATATTATTGATGTCTTGTAAACAAGCTTGACTAAATAATGTCGGGCCGAGTTGGATCATGATTGAGCTAGGCTCGTTCAAGTTCAAACACCTAAAGAGATATATCGAGCCTAGTCCAAACACCTCCAAACTCTGCTCAGTTCATTTACCGCCCTAAGCACAAAATCTTAATATATGCAAAATTAAATCTCTTTTAGTGATAGTATTAACAGTAAGCCGATATTCACACTTTTCGTTTCACCAATGCATTTCACTTTTTTTGTGAAATGACATAAATGTGTGTTTTTATTTTTTATTTTTAAGTCTTCTCAATGGATGACCCCCACCTGTACCAGTCCCATGACACAGGTGGGATTTAATTTGCAAACTTACATAGCAGAGATAATTTGAACTTGGTACATTGAATATAGTTCATCTAGGCACCAAAGATCCATCCTACCATCAACTACGCTATGCCCGCAACCGGAGCAAATGACATAAATATTCTTAACTCATAAATAGAAAAATCAAGCATCAGTGCATTAGGGATATATTTGTCATTTAAGTTAATAAAAAAAAAAAGTGCATTTGATTACAAAGGGAGTGCTAAATTTATCCCGTTTCTATTAATAAGTTGTCGATGAAGTCAAGTTATGGTCAATATTGCAAGTGTGGGCGCATTTATTTAAATTTTAAGAAGAAAAAAAAGAAAAAATTTAATGCCGATGACTAAATAACCTTGAGAAGGTAAGAAGTTCCGGAAACCATTACCTCATAGACATGGATTATTTCCCATGGTTTAAAGTTGGTCCCGCTCACGGAGGTGAAAAGATCCTTGTAATAATAAATATATAAATTTAAGAAAAAAAAAATTAAAAAAAAAAAGAAGGAAAGGGCATTTGTGAAATAGAGCATCCCAAATTAGGAGGGTTTTTTTTTTTTTTTTTTTTTTTTCACACCAAAATAAGATATTCACACTCTCTAGATGTGTGTAGATATTGAAGAGAGAGAATGTACGTATGGGTAATGTGATTAAAGGAAGATTAATTAATTAATTATCAAATGTAGGTGTTCTAGTAATACTAAATTCGTACTTCTCCAAGAGAGATTATGAATTCAGACATGACAGTGTATAAGTGAATTACTTTATCTTAAAAAAACATATATATAATAATAATAATTAATTGAAAGAGTATACAATTTAAGAAATAAATTTACTCCTCCTTTGTCCTAGCCATGCGTGTTCTTAAAGTCCATAATATAATCAAATTTAGTATGATTCAAGTATTATTTTCATCAAATGTGAAATTAGGGGACATGAATATTATTTTTATAATCAAATGTGAAATTAGGAGTCATGAATATTATAAGAGTAGTGATAACGCGATCTACTTAGACAATTTTCAAAAAAAAAAAAAAAAAAAAAAAAATTGTTCAATAAATATAAAGATATATATACCCTCAATATTCAACCTATAGCCCTTCACTTTCACTCTTTCTTCCTTCTCTTCCCTAATTTTATTTTTTTTTATTTTCTCTATCTAAAATTGGGTTTGAAATTCACCCTCTCTCTCTAAAAATTTACCTATCTCTTTCAAATTTTCTTTAATTTTTGTCTACGATTAGGACTTAAATTATATTCATTTTCTCTCCCTGAAAATTTACTCGACCTCTCTTTCTCTCTCTCAATCTTTGTGAAAAGATTATTTAGAATAAAATTTTAGAGTCAAATTGGAGACTACTAATTCAAAATTAAGCTCTGCATAATGTTCAAATCGAAGTAATAGATCTTGAACTTAAATTGAGTAAAAGTGGATCAAACTACGATTTCGAAATTGGCCCTAATAAAGTCATGGTATGGAGAACGTCCATATATAAAAATATGTATATACATGTGTAAACCTACAGTGATGGTGATGGTGATGGCAATGGCAAAAACAGGAACCCCAACCTTCTCTTTCTATGATATTCAACCAACATTTTTTGCCCTTAAAGTTTTATTATGTGACGTAAGAAAGAGAATGTTTTATACAAGTAGAATATTTAAAGAGTCTAAGTGTCAAAACCACATCGGATTCATTACCTATTTGGGGATTACCATTCTGTATCCTTATCATTTTCTTTATTTTTATATTCGTGTGAAAATAAGAAGTAAATAACGTATCATTAAATGTTACATTCGTGATTCATTTTCTCCATTTTGAAATAATTTGATGATTATTACACTAAGCTAACAAGCGAAAGGCTAAAAAAAAAAAAAAAAAAAAACGCCAGCAAAGTTGTCCCACTTCAACATACCTACTTGATTTAGGGTGCATTTGGATACATAGGAGGAAAAAGAAAAGAAAGGATAGTATTAGTTAAGAGAGAAGAAAAAAGAAAAGAAAAGAAAAGAAAGGATACTAAAATACCACTAAACAACACTTGTTTTCTCTCCCTATCTTCTCAATTACAAGGAGACAGCAAATGAAGGAATCCCTCCTTATCTCTCTATCCTTTCTTTTCTCTCCATTTAACCCACCAAAATACACTTAAACCCTATCATTTCTTTTATTTTCTCTCTATATCCCTCCAAATCATCCCATCCAAACACACCCAAAAGACCTTCAGCTCACCATTTTGCCGCTCTCTATATGGAGTGTTGTCTTCAGCGAGTTCATCAAATATAATAATATTGGGAACTAGACAACTAGTATATATTTTGTGAGCCCTTAGAAATATATATTTTCTTTGAAATTTATAGAGGAAGCAAGACTTTTCTTACTTTTTTTAGACAAAAATGTACACTAACAAAGAGAAACCCCAAATTTTAAAAATTGGATTAGATAATCCGGAATGGGTCAAGTGCAGAATACTTATAGTGCATATTACATCCCTTACGTGCAAGAAACACTTCTAAAGTTTCAATTTGGTGCAAATAGGCCCCTCTGACAAATTTAAACCATAAGTTGACTAAATTAACTTAAACCGTTTTATAAAATATATAAAAATAAATAATTTTGTAAAATGACCAAAAAGGATACTGTTGGAAAATGCCCCTCTCGTGCAAAAAAAAAAACCACTAAAATTTCAATATGGTGCAAATAGGTCCTTCTGACAAATTTAAATCATAATTTGACTAAATAGCCCTTACTGAACAATTTTATAAAATATATAAAAATAAATAAAATGACTGAAAATGACACTATTGGAGGACGCCGACAATGGACAAGTAAATATAAATATAGAAAATAAAAAGCAAAAATAAAGTGCAAACTAAAGAAAACAAAATTTTTCCAAACTCCGAAACCAGTGTACACTGATTATTTTTTTTTTTTCTTTTATAACAGTGTTGGTACGAAAAAAAATAAAATAAAGAAAAAGAAATTAGTAAAAAAGAGTAAACTGAAATTTCAAAAAATTCAAATCCTTGTTCTACAAAATCTCAAAGTTATTTTTTTTTTTTTTTGAAAAATGTTTAGAGATATATATAGAGAAAAAAATTGAAAAAATAAAATAAAATGTAAGATAATGTGCACATAACACCCCTATAATATGAGATTAGTAACATATATCCATTGGACATTTTCGGAAGAGTAAAAGAGTAAAATGGGTATTATAGTACTAATTTATGTTAGAGAGGGTATTTTTGCACAATGTGAAAAGATTATGAGAGTTATTCTTTTTTTATATTGGAGGTAAAAATACTATGATAAGTATACATTAAGGGTATTTTCTGTACTTGTTTCATTTAGAATAATTGTCACTAATTTGCTGAAAAGTTGAAATCCAAAAATTAAATTGGTGATCCCAATGCAAATGAATTGTAAGCCGAGTATTAATAGTTGAGGGGTTGGTGTTGGAATGAGAAAAAGAAAAAGAAAAAAACGAAAAAAGGTTTTTGTTTATAAAATTAAAGTAATTCAAGAGCTTAGCGCTGTTGAATGGTAGGAACCGTATTCCCGTAACCCAACATGAAGCTCATTCTAAAGCGGTAGCCCGATCCAAGCCCATCAATTACAAGACCGTAGCACAACATAAAGCTCAATTTAAGGCCGTAGCCCGATCCATTCCAAGACCGTAAACTGAAGCATTTGACAACAAATTTTCAATGCACAAGTCTTTCTTAAAACGTACTTTCTTGTCTCTCCACAGATTTTCCCCCAAACCGAACCAGTTAGTTTTCATTTTGAACGTGGCAGATCTATAGCTTTCTTTTCTTGTTTCTCTCTACCAAACTCAGGTATGTTTTCTTCTCGATCTTTATGCATATTTTTTTTTAGGGTAAAGTACAATCACACCCCCTGAAGTTTGGCAAAAGAACACTCAGAGGAAACTTATCTATTTTTTGGACAAAGACACCCCCTGAAGGTTCAAAAATGGACAAAGACACCCCTTACATGAGAAATTGACCAAATTACCCTTTGACCATTTATGAGACTTTTTTAACTTTACAATTTAATAAATTGGACCAATCTACCCTCATAAACAATTTATGAATAAAAAAAGTAAAAAAAAAAAAAAAAAATTTATATTGCTAACTTTTTTTTTTTTTTTGTTATTTACTTTATAAAATGTCCTAACTTCTTAAAAATTTAGACGTCCAAAATTATTTTTTGATCCAATACATATATTTCAAATAAATTATATTTTGTATTTACTTTTTTTTTTCTTTTTTATTTTTAAATTAAGATGCTTAATTCTTTCATCTAAAAAAATTAGACCAATCTCTTTTTCTGAAAAAAAATATATGGTATCAATATAACTTTATGCTTCTTAAATAATATATCAAATATTATGCATTTCCCAACATAAAAGGGGAAAAAAAAAAATAAAACAAAGGGGAAAAAAAAACAAATAAACAAACAAAGGCATGCATAAAGTTAAGATGCATAAAGTTACATTGGTGCCTATTTTATTTTATGTTGGGAAATGCATAAAATTTGATATATAATTTAAGATGCATAAAGTTATACTGTTACAATATATTTTCTTTTTAAGGAAAATAGATTGGTTTAAGTTTTTTAGATGAAAGAATTAAGCATCTTAATTTAAAAATAAAAAAGAAAAAGGAAAGAAGTAATAACAAAATATGATTTATTTGAAATATATGTATTAAATCAAAAAATCATTTTAGACGTTTACATTTTTAAGAAGTTGGGACATTTATACAGTAATAACAAAAAAAAAAAGAGAGAGAGAGAACAATATACAGTTTTTTTTTTATGGATAAATTGTTCATGAGGGTAGATTGGTCCAATTTATTAAATTGTAAAGTTAAAAAAGTTTCCTAAACGGTCAAAGGGTAATTTGGTCAATTTCTCATGTAAAGGGGGTGTCTTTGTCCATTTTTGAACTATCAGGGGGTGACTTTGTCCAAAAAATAAGTAAGTTTCCTCTAAATATCCTTTTGCCAAACCTCAGGGGTGTGGCTGTACTTTACCCTTTTTTTTAAAGGTAAAAAATTAACAGGCAAGGATCTTTATGCATAATTATAGAATTCCAATTTCTCAATATTTTTCTCCCTCTCTCTTTCCATAATTTTTTCTTCTCATCCTTTTCAGAATTTTAAAATTACTCTCTTTCCATAATTTTTTCTTCTCATCCTTTTCAGAATTTTAAAATTACTCTCTTTCCATAATTTTTTCTTCTCATCCTTTTCAGAATTTTAAAATTACTCAATTTTGAAATTCTAATTTCTCATATTTGATTCGTATGATGGTGTTTAGTTTGATGTGCATGGGGTAGATGGCTTTCACCTTCAATTATATTAGTAATTGAAGCCGAGGTTTTTTTTTTTTTCAAAATGAATTCTGGTTTCTCTCTCTCTCTCTCTTAAATTTATTTCTCCTTAGCATAAAAATTCCCTGAGTTTTTACTTTTTATTAACTTTAGAATTGAACAGCCCACTATTTTTTCTTAAATAGACAAATTCCTTTGTTTTTTGGGTAAGGTAAATAAAAATGGCCTGGAATTTTATTTTATTTTATTTTTTTATTTTTCCTTCTTGGTGAGGTATTTTAAAAGGCGTGTAAGTTATTCACTCTGTCATGCCATAGATGTGAAAAAGGCAGAGACTTTAGAGTGCTTTACAGCTGGCTAGATGTAGATGTATTAGTATTCGATAGATAGATTTATGTTTCGTGCAGAATATCTTAAAAGTAGATTTGCGAAACGGTCGCACCCTACTTCTACGGGCTACCTTTGGGTTTGGTTGTTTACTTTTATTTATTTAGGAGTATTTATTTATATACTTCAAATTATTATTATTATGCTTATTATTATTATTATTATTATTTTCTTCTTTATAGTTTCAAAAAAATATACATTACAATTTTTTATAAAAAGATGTTGGATCATAATTTATATAAAAGAAGAAGAGGAAATGCTCGGTTTGGTATCTACTGTTTTGGATAGGAATCTTTGGTTCACGTCTCACTTTTGATAGGGTTTTTAGGAGGCTCTTGATACAAGGCTTCATTTCAGCACGGCATTCTATCCTCATACTGATGGTTAGTCGGAGCGCACCATTCAGATATTGGAGGATATGCTACGGGCGGCATTTTAGATTTTGGGGGTAGTTGGGATGGCTACTGGCCTTTGGTTAAGTTTGCTTACAACAATAGTTATCAGGTCAGTATCGGCATGACACCTTTCGAGGCGTTGTATGGCAGACCTTACAAATTTCTAGTTTGTTGGACTGGAACAAAACTGATCATATCTCTCACTAGAAAATGAATCCAAAAATGGGAATGGTACCATTGGAAATCTGACTCAAAATTCTTAAATTTAGACTCAAGAATCACCTAATTTGGACTTAAAATGAGCACCTCCTCTTCAGATTTACTCTTCATACTACTATTCTGGTGTCTACAATGCCTACAATTATGCCAATCCTATGTTGGGCCGCTTCAATTTCGTTCCTTATTAACTCTATTTCTCCCTCTTATATAAGTTCGAAATGGGCATAACTAGTAGGAAATGTTATTTGAAGATGGGCCTAACTAGTAGGAAATGAATTTGAAAATCGCCTTAAGACTATGGTGCTTCGATTTGAGGGCAAAAACTCCAATGGCAACTAGATCAAGGCATTATCCCTTCAAGAGAAGCTAATCAAGAGGGTAATTTCCTCAAGGACTCTTTGGATAGCCTCGTTTCAGACTGCCATCGCTTTAGGCCCATCTTCAAGGGGACATTAAAAAAGGGTTGGTGACTTAAAATGTACTTTGATTGAGATATTTTCATTTAAAGATTCAATCTTTACTCATTAAAACATTATTTGCGACTACATAGGGAATTCGAATAAACTTAATTCAAAACTACCATTTTTTTTGGGCCAAGATTCAATCTTTATACATTAAAAAGGGTTAGTGAATTAAAAGGTACATTGATTGAGGTATTTTCATACTCTTGACGAAGTATGGAAGCTCTGGATGGAACTTGAAAGTGATCTTGCCTTCATTTGATGTGATTCTTTTATGGTACTTTATGTGGTTTTTGAAAAAACTTTTGGCTTTTGGATGATAGTAGAAAATAAATAGGTTACTTTCGAGATCATTTGTATGGCCAACTTTTAGGGTTAGCGGCCATTTTCGGATTCATTTCTTTGGAATGAATGGGAGAGATTCTTCTTCAATCCCTTAGGAGGGGATTTAGCTTATCTTGGTGGTACCATGCGCTTAATGCCATATATGTACTATGCACTTTCAATGCAGCTCAAGGCTCTGGTTTAATGATGAAACCAATAGCTGCAATAAACTTGATTATGTGACATTCCATGATTCAGATAAATATATATTGGAAAATTCTAATTTTGATGACTATTATTCATCCCAAAAAAACCGACAGTATGCGTCAATATTAGATTGGTCCAATTGGTGCACCGTCCCCTTCCCCTTTATTCGTCTTAGCTTTACTCTCTCATCTATCTCTTTCAATCCTCTCATCTCTCTGCCGAGAATCGATGGATGGTCTCCACCAGTGCCGTTCACCGAATTCACCGTCTGGCAACACTCTTCTCGATCATCGGATTCACCGTCCGCCCAGACTCTCCTCGATAACCGGATTCACCGACGTCAACGGCGATTTTGACGGGCTGTACTTCGCTGAGACAGAGACGGTGTTGCTTTGCTGAATCAATCACCGTATTTACAGATTCAATTGTTAGTGATTTCCTCCTTGTTTCTATAGGGCTGACCACCGTAGTTACAGATTCAATTTCATGAACTTCTTAGACACAGTGTTAATTGGTTTGTTGGAGCGGGCAGCGAGGCAGAGCCACGGCCGAATCCGAAAATCCCGGTGGGTTGAAATAGATCGAGGAGGAGAGAGAAGTTTAGGTGACGTGTAACTTTTATTATTAAAATCTTGAGATCTATTATTTACGTGGCGTGCTCTTAACTGCTGGATTGACAAGCGTAGGAAAGCGGACTAGAGTATCCAACGCAGAGGAGCCAAGTCCGCTCTCATGATAGCTTCCCTCCTTTTTTTGCGGAATCACGAAAGCTTTATAACGAATTGATCTCATATTATTATTTGAGTAATGGATTTGATGTCTTTTTGGTGATGAAAAAAATAAATTAATAAATAAATAATGAATTGCTTAAATTTTCAAAAACAACAACAATAATAATGATAGCAATGCACAGTAGTCCATATACAAAATAAAAATTAAAAATAAAGGGTTCATGCACCGGACAATAGTGTTGTTGATACATGTACGCTTATTTTAATTTTTTAAAATAATAAGAATGACCTTAACAAAGAAAATTTTCTTTGGCAGTTATATTGAAAATGGAATAAAAGAAATTTAAGTTTATATTTTTTAATTTATTTCATTTTTTAAGCAATGAAATTATAGTTTTTGTATATATATATATTTTTGGTAAATATTATAATTTTTATATTTGAGGAATGGAAAATTCAACTTGATGTTATTTGATACATGCTGAAGGTGCATCCTTGTACGTTGGTGAAAGAGACTGGTATTTTGGTTAGGTTATTAAGAAATGAAAGCATCTTCATTTTATGGTTAGTCATCTATCACCTGAATTGCAGTGAAGCTTCCTGCTGAAATTAGTCAATATAACATTTGACATAAATAAATGTATGGTCTGATACATGCTTGAGCTGCCTACTTGGCTTGTCCCTTCTTGTTCTTGTATCTTTTCCCTGTTTAATAAAATTTATTTTCCCAAAAAAAAAAAAAAAACGAAATTGATAACCCAAACTTGTTTACCAAAGGTTTTTTTTTTTGACAAAATAAAATATCAGAATTTTACTTTGGTTTAGCATGGTATCATTTGATAAATGTACAATTGTCCTAGATAAATCATTATATTAAGCAAGATTTTCATACAAATTTAAAAGAAAAACCAAGTATTTTTAAGTATCATAGGTTGCAATAAAGAAAAAATAGTTGAAAGAGAGGATTGTAGATAAAGATACAGAGTGCCCATTGATAAAAAAAAAAATATAAAAATAAAAATAAAAGAGATTAAATTGAAAAGTAAATATTAGAAGTGTGCGACAATTTTAGAATTTTAAAATTTAATTGGTATAAAATAAAAATATAGATGGAGAAATTGAGTGATGAAATAAAAAGAGACACCTATTTGATGAAGAGACACCTTTTGTGCTTGATCAATCAACCAAAGAGGTCAAGCACAAAAGGCCTAGAATCATATGTCCTTTTTAGAATTTTAAAATCTTATAAGTACAATATGAATAAAATAGAAAAGGATTTTGCTATTAAAAAGAACACATCATTGATAGCTAGTCATTAAAAGAAAAAAAAAAAAAAAAAAAATTCCCTTTTGGACTAGGATATTTATTAGACCTTTTAAATTGTAGCAAGCACAACTTAGGTTCTGCAAGAAAAGTACTCCACATGAAAGTTTAAGAGAGCAATTTTTTGTCACTGCATTTTTCAAAATACTCCACACTTGAAAGTGATCATCGTCGGGATCACAACTCTTACAACACGTTTGTACTATTTGCCCAGTTCTTGTTGTTATCATGGTCTAGAGCATCACAATCCACATAATTAAGAAAGCGTTTTGAAGGGTCTGAATCCTCTTCGCAGTATGATTCCCAGCACGACGGCAAATACCATGCTCCCCTATAACCTAGAAGAACAAAGTTGAATCAATAATTCACAAAACAATTAAGAATTCTAAAGGAAAAAAAAAAATAAAAAAATGAATAATAAAGTTAAAGAAATGTGAGCAAGCGGCATAACACTCGTAGAAGGTTTTAAGCTAAATTGGTTAAAAGTATAAGGTGACAAATATATAACAAAAAATTGATGTAATTCAAAATTACACACATGGTTAGCCAACATGTACAATATCAGATTATATGCAGCCCCTGCCCAAGCCAGTTGCTTTAATAAGTTGTGAACTTAATAGGAAAATCACTGGGAACACACTGGAGTAGAACAATCAGCTAGTTGCTGGTATAATGAACCAGATGACATTCAACCGACTATTCTCTCTCTCCTAGTGAACTATATATTATACTAGAATAAAGATAAAGAAAACAATAGAAGTAAAAATAGGCTTACATAGAATAAGGAGCAGAATGTGACGTCTAGAAATATATACAAATCACAAACTACTTGCAAGGATAACTTTGATACTAATGAAATAGAGCCTATCTAAATTCCCCCTAATATTAAATTTTTTTTAATCTTATTTTTTTTTATGCCAGGTGAACAACACAAGATCAGGTTAATTCCTTTCTCCTTTCAGGAATTTAAAATATATTTTTAACTATTAATGATTAAAAAAATAAATAAATTTAACTAGTAGCCTGTTTTTATGTAAAAAATGATAAAGATAAGTACCAAATTCCAACATCATCAACAAATGATTCTTCAACTTCGTCCGATTCTTCAACGTCATCCGATTCTTCAACTTTGTCTAATTCTTCAGCTTCAATTCTTTCTTCTGGGACGATCTCATATCGTGGAATCATCGATTGATCACACATGACTTGTGTTTCATAACCTCTCTCGCCGATGGGAAAATTTTGTCCGACGGTCAGATGCGAAGCTATATACGCAACTCATTTAGATAGAATGTTTCCTTGAGGATATTGCAATGATATTCTATATTTGTCAAATTTTGACAACATATCAAAAAATTTACTAGATAACAATATTTTTTATATCAATGTAACTTGAAATTGGAATCTAAATTTAAAGAATAAACTCAAATTTTATACTAAAAGCTTATAGATAAAGCTCCATATATTCCCTTGGTATGCGAGCAGGATGCCTTAGCACCTCGATAATTTTTTCATGGTCAATCTACAATATTATTTGTTTTGCTTCCCTTCTTCGGAGAATTTCATGTATCCCATGAAACACTCCAAGTAAGAATACTTCATCTCTGGATGTCGCACGAGGAAGTGGTTTATGGAACAAATTCAAAATCGTTCCCTGATAATCTCTTAATATTTCTCCACAACCAGCTTCTTTGGTCCTACCTAGATTTTCCTTAAAAAATCCAGAAACGTTTAACCGGTACCACCCTGGGGCTGGCGGATGCCAAAAGCAGGTGATTGGTTGGTGTTCTAATAAACTCTCCGGACAACTCTCCTAAACATAAATTCGTTGCTTAAACATGTAAAAATAAATCGTCTTTTTGCACCATTAAGGAATCCTGTGGTACCACCAGACGAAGTCTTCTCTCTAGATATATCTCAACTTGGAAACCCCATCGACATGCCAGTCAGTGTTTCCCTTTTTGTACAACCCATAATTTTCTAAAATTATGTTGTGCTTCTGTTCAATAAAAAGATCTCGGACTCTACAATGTTCCTGTTGTTTAATGATCAAACAATATATTAGTTAAAAGAATAATCTTGAATTATATAAGAAAATAAATAAAAATTATAAAGATATACAACATACAGTAAAATTGGTACATGGAAACGTTGCTCCCTTGATTCAAACAGCACGTGCCATACGAATATGGAATCCTTTAGGATGATTGAATCCTAAAGAGACATAATTTTAAAACATCATTAAAGGCAAAAATATAGCAACGAATAGAAAAACACTCTAATCACATGAAGCCAAATCTTTCTTGATTGTTTTATGTATCGCATGGACTCTTTAAAAATAGTGAAGTACTCATGTTGAATATATATCCTTCGGACATGAGTATGAGATATGTGTCCGACACTTTTGGTTAGAATTGTACTTAAAAAGCATATTCAATTATTCAATTACATTATATTATTACTTTAAAATGAGTTAAATGCCTATATTGAACATTATATTAGATAAAAACATTACTTTACTATAAAAAATAAAATAAAATATTTAATAAAATGAATATTTAGCCGTATTCGTGTGTCCTTCTACTTGGAGATTTGACATATCCGACGTATAGATACATACTCGTGTTCGACACCCGAACCCAAGTCCATGTAACATAGGTATTAGGCATAAAAACAGAAATGATAATAAAATTCCATAGAAGAGGGAAGCTATATGTCAAACCTCACCTAATTATATAGGGAGGCTACGCTATGCAAGCGGCACATGAGTGTTGAGAAGGGCGTCTTCATGGCAAGTGTAAAGATTTTGCGTCTAGAGTCTTCCAGAATAATATAGAGAGTGTTGGAAGATTTTAGAGCAGTAGAGAATTGGGATGTCCCACATCACGCGGGGCAGGGCGGGGGGTGAAGTTGCTAAGATTTTTATATATGGACACCAAACACCCACTAATTGTAGATGCGTTTTGAGCAAAATCATGAGCACTAAGAGAGTGTGCAAAACGGATTATATCTACACGGGTTTTGGGCGGAATGATGTAGAATTGTAGATATTTTAGAAGAAAATTCTAAAGGATCAATCTCAACCGTTGATGTAATGCATTATAGCCATCCATTAGGGAAGAGATGCCTATAAATAGAGGAATTGTCTCATTTGTAACCAACAAGTTGCAAGAGTGAGAGTGAGCCACCTACAAGTTGTGAGTCTTTAGATTTGAATTATTCTTCTTACCGACCAAAGTGCCTAAGCCTATGAATGTGAAATCCAAGTAGAAGGTGTGAGACCCTACAAAACAAGTGACGGGCACAATTGGAAGTGTGTTGGCATAAGCAAGTATAGAAGTTAGGTTGACCAAGGTCTAGTCGCGAGGAGGTACAACGCCTTGGTGCCACACGACAGTTTTTGCTCTGGTGGGTAGAGACGACTTTGGATAATAATAAGGGAAAAAAAAATGAATCAAATAAGTAAAAGCGTGTGAATGTGCAAGCTGAGTGGAGGGCATGAGACACCAAAAAATGAGTGTCCAGCACGAGTAAGGTGTGTTGGCACCTTGTTTGGATCATAAATTTGTCAACTTGAATTGACACAGTGTCGTGTTCGTGTTTGACCCATAGTTGTTAAAATCCCTCTTAAAATCTTACGATTCTAGGATCCTGATGAGCACTGAAAAGTGCGTATTTAAACCCCTTAAGCTTATGCATTCTAGTACCTTTATCTATCTTACTTTACCGTTTTAGATTGATTTCGTATTATTTCCATTTTCAGGCACTTATCCCGAAAATAAGCTAACTCAGCCAAATAAGAGCTTAATGGAAGCAATTCTGGGATTAATCAAAGAAAAGAGCAAAGTGGAGGAAGAAAGAAGCAAAATGAAGCAAAGCAGCAAGTTCGATCGATCCAAGTCCAAGGTTCGATCGATCCAAGTCCAAGGTTCGATCGATCGAACATTGATCGATCTCAGCACTTCAAGATAGATCCAAGCCTTAACCCAAAGTACTTAAGTCCAAAAGTTCGATCGATCCAACATCATTCTTCGATCGATCGAACACTTTTGTCCTTATTCAAATGATTAATCCTATCCATAGCTGTCCACCCACTAACCACCTTTTGTCCTTTTCTCAAAAATATCTCCTAAAATATCTCGGATTTGTCTTTTTCTAAAAAGGTCAGCCAGTTGGATCGATCCAACCTCAGTTTGATCGATCTCAGCCAGTTCGATCGATCTAAGTCCAAGGTTCAATTGATCGAACTTCCTCCGAGTGCAAAAAGTTAAAATTCCAGCTCATTGAAAGTTGTCCTTTATCCAATCATTGGAGAATATTGTGTACACGACCCCAGCTCATTTTGGGTGTCATTTTGACCTACCTATATAAGGATAAGGATTGCTTTTTCAATGGGGGGAGATAGATTAGATATTTATATCATCTCTTGGAGAGGAAGTTTAGAGGAGGAGGCTAGAGACACCATTGGAGATCTTCATCAACAAGGAGCAAACCTCTTCCATGGAATTAGCCCTTGAGGGTTGGAGCATCATCACCATGAGTGGCTAGACATCCTCTTGGGGCTAGAGTTAGCCCTAAGCATGCTTTTTATATCTAAATCTTGTGTATTATTGAGGGATTAGTGTTGTAATTGATGTTTTGACACTTTGATATATATAGATCTTGTTTATTCAATGATTTATGTGGTTTAATGCTTCCAATTGGTCATTTCATTCTATCCATATGTCTATGTATGCTAGAATAGATGTTCATATGCTTATCTCTAGATTTTGTGTTATTGATACATGTCTATATGTATTGATGCTATAGATTTAGAAATTATCAAAACATTGTGCTTAAAAGAATGCTTTTGTGATTCTCTTGATGGTTCCTGCTTATCTCTTGATGGGTTGTGCCTCTCCCCTAGTTTATTTTCATGCTAGTAGTGTAGATGTAGTGTAGTGTTAAATGGGAGGACAATCTATGCTTGTTGTTTGATGATCCAAGCTTTTGAATGCAGTTAGCATATGTCTCTATCCTTGTGTTGTATTTGGATTGTGAGTTTAATGAAAGGATTAATGACTTGTTTTGATTTATTGTGCCATTCACATGTTGTTTAGACAATATATGCTTCATAGCTTAGATATATTGTGACTTTCACATGATGTTTAGACAATACATACTTAACTAGTCATCCTTGCTTGTTGAATCAACCAAATACACACACACCAATATTGCAACACCCTAATTGCCCTCATTAAGCACTTGTCAATGATATAAAAATGCATTGCTTGGTGGTGATCTCTAAACCCCAAGATATCTCTCTCTTTCTCTTTTACGTACTCTTAATTGCACTCTTTTGCTATTACTTAGTTTAATTTAGTTGCTCTTTAATCAACCAACCAACCAATTGTTTGATCACTCGACCTACTAGCCCTAATTGTGATTCCACAACATTGCTCGATCCTCACAGTCCCTTGGGACGATCCCTACTCGCCCTAGCTATATTTATAGTGAAAGGTAGTAGTGGCTTCTACAAATGTAAAACTCTTTGTCCTCTCCTTAATGCACACTCTTAAGCTTGTGGTAGGACGACGATACACAACCACCAGTTTTTGGCGCCGTTGCCGGGGATTTGTTGATTAGATTTGGCAACGTCGGATTTGTGGAATTGATTAGGATTAGTACTCTTTTGATCGTGTTTTTACTTTTTTTTTTTTTTTGGTTACTTATTGTGTTGTTCTTACTTAACTAGGTGCATTGTTGGAGAGGAAGCAAGCAAATGAGCCATTAAGCAATCAATTCAAGCAAGCAAAGAAAGGAAAAATGCTAAAAACTTAAAAAAAATTTGCTAAGCTAAGCTTTAAAATTTGGAGTTGAAGTGCTAAAGGACCTTTGTGAGATTTTCTTTACTCAATCCCTTAGTTAAATCGTCGGCCCGCGTGGAGGCTTATTTTTTATTGTCTTGCATCATTGAGTTAAAGTATGGGAGTATGAATTTAATGTTTGTGGAAGAAGTCTAATTGCATTGTTTTGAAGGTATAGTGTTTGTCATTCTTTGGGTTTGTTGTGTTTTGTATTGTGTATGCATGGGCATCGTTCATTGAGACCAACTCTTGTCCCATTTGATTTGCATCTTGAATCCATCATTAGAAAACCTAGGGGAAGAGGAAGTTCAAATAGAACCAATCTATCAATGGATGACCATAATGATGACCATATTGAGGACATTGGTCACATAGACCAACAAGGTATCCTTCATCCCAATGTGCACAATGAGAACATACAAGTACCATTAGGCATGCCTAGGCTATTCATTCACTAACCACCACAACAACAAGGCCAAGTTCCATATGGAATGCCAAGGCCAATGTATGCTCCACAACCTCCCATCATTAATCAAGGAATTCATAACCAAGGTGTTCATGTTGCACCTCAAGTAACTAATCCACCTCTTGCTTTGAGAGATCACTATGTGCCTAATGAATACAATGCACCCATATGTATTCAATTGCCACCATTTAGAGAACATCATTATGAAATTAAAACACAAACTATTTAAATGCTTCCTAACTTTCATGGACTTCCTAGTAAAGAACCTTACAAGCATTTAGATGAGTTTCTTGAAGTATGTTCCACCATAAAATATACGGACATACCGGAAGAGGTCTTAAGACTCAAACTTTTTCCATTCACCTTAAAAGACAAGGCAAAGTATTGGTTTAACAATCTTAGGCCTTTTTCAATCACTTCTTGGGCAGAAATGTAACAAGAGTTCTTGAAGGAGTACTATCTGGTTTCTAAGACCAATGCCATGAGGACCTCAATTCGAGAATTTTCACATGGGGATGGAGAAACATTTCATGAGGCATGGGAACGCTTTAATGAATTGCTTAGGAATTGTCCACATCATGACATGCCCAAATGGCAATTAGTTTAATACTTCTTTGAGAGCTTATCGGATAATTATAAGGGTATGATTGATGCTTCCATGGGTGGCTCATACATTGATAGGCATGAGGATGACGTGTGGTGTCTCTATGAAAGCATGAGTGAAAATTCTTTGCATGGAACACTATCATCCAAGAATAGTAGAAATTCACAAGGTAGGAAGAGTGTAGGCTTACATCAAGTCGAACATTCAAATGAAATAGCCACCGAAATGAAATGTTTGTCTCAAAGGTTTGATCAACTTTTGATTAACCAAAACTCGGCGAACCAAGTATCTTCCTTTCTTAACCATTCTCATCGTGCATTAAATGAAACATGTATGACTTGTTCTAGTGTTCTTCATTCTACTTCTCATTGTCCTCATGGACAAGTACATAATGAACCTAATGAACAAGTCAATGTGGTTTTTGTGAACCAAGGGAACAATCCTTATGGTACTCATTATAATCCAAGTTGGAGGAATCATCCGAATTTCTCTTGGAAAAACCAAGGAGAGGGCTCAAACCCTTCCCAAGGCGGTTTTCAAGGGAAGTACATTCCACATCCACTTCAAAACCAAGGATCCCAAGGTTATAGACCTTATCAATCACAAGGGAATCAATTTGCTAATTCTCATTTTCCCAACCAATCTTATTCCCAAAGTAATACTAGAAGTCCCGCCTTTAAAGAGAAAGTTTTAAATGCTTTGGGCATTTTAGAGGCTAACACTCAATTGCTTCATTCTCACTCTCAATCTATTGCAAAGCTAGAAACCCAAGTAGGGCAAATAGTAAGCACTCTTAATGCAAGAGAGAAGGGAAAGATGCCCATTAATGCCTCACTTAAACAATAATGTGTTGTGAAAACCATTCCTCATCAGAAGGCCATACCATTGAACATGTTAACGCGGTGACTACCTTGCAGAGTGGTAGAGTTGTGGACAATCAAGTTGAAATGTCCAATGAAGAGAGTGAACCGGTGCAACCTCAAGTTGTCACCCATCCCGTTTCACATCCCATTCCCCCTTCATTGCATATACATGACCTTGTAGATGAGAAAGTCTTAAAAGATGTGTTTGAAAAAGAAGTTTTGAAAAATGATGTTGAAAAGGTTTTATTGAAAAATGATTTAAAAACTTCTTGTGTTGAAGAGAGTTCAAAAGAAAATTTTAAAAAAGTGTTTGAACCAAATGTTCCATTTCCGGATGCCTTAAAAGGATCCATTTCAAAAGACAAGCAAAAGGCAAAAACCAATGAAATCATGGAAACATTTAGGCAAGTGAAAGTTAACCTTCCACTATTGGATGCAATCAAGCAAATTCCGGCTTATGCCAAATTCTTGAAAGACTTGTGCACCCAAAAGCGGAAGAATAAGAACCAAGCACCAAGAAAAGTGGTTTTGACTGAGCAAGTAAGCTCAATTTTGCAACATAACTCTCTTCCAAAGTTTAAGAACCCCGGTTCACCCACTACATCATACATTATTGGTGATCATATCATTAATCGGGCACTTCTTGACTTAGGAGCAAGTGTTAATCTTCTTCCATACTCGGTTTATGTCAAATTGGGCTTAGGTGAATTGAAACCGACGTCGGTAGTTTTGCAACTTGCTGACCGATCCATTAAGAAGCGTAGGGGTATAATTGAGGATGTTTTTATAAGAATTGACAAATTCTTCTTCCCAGTTGATTTCGTTGTCATAGACACGGAACCGGTTCCCAATCCTAAGAGCCAAATTCTTGTTATCCTTGGCCGTCCTTTCTTGGCAACCGCTAATGCCAACATCAATTGTAGGACGGGGATAATGAAGATTTCATTTGGCCACATGAAGGTGAAGTTGAATATCTTTAATCCCACACCTAATTCATTTGACAAATATGAAGAAGAAGTCAATGTTGTAGATGAATGTCATGATCTTCAATGCCAAGAGAATGAGCTTTTGTGTAAAACCAAAACTTCCAAAGCATCATCTTCAACCTTGCATTCTAAAAGTCTTGTTTCAAACTCTTGCTTTGAAAGGGCATGGAAGCCCAAAAGTTGTAATTGCATAGACAAGGGACCAAAGACTTCCTTTGAGCTTAGTCCAACAAGTTCTTTAAAGAACCATTTGTTGGGTGGAGTTCAAAACATTTATCACCCCAACAAGGAGGGGATGCATTATAAGATCTTTGATCCGGGCTAAAAGAGCCCAATGTCTTGCTAGAGATGTTAAAGACTAGCAAAAGTATTCGTAGGATGTCAAAACCCTATTCCTCCCCCATTTCTATCTTTCATTTCATTTCTTGCGAAATCTAGATACTTGTTTTTGGTTCATATGCATTTCAAGGAACTTTGGTGAGGATTGCATAAGCTTTTATGTCATAATTGAGCATTTGACAAAGTTCGATCGATCGAACTATGGATTGCATTCCAACACTTAGAAAAAATTTTGACCTACAGAAACCTGCATCCAAATCACCTCTTTGTCCCATCGTTCGAACCAACTCCAAGATCGATCAAAAGACATTCGATTGATCCAACTTCCAAGTTCGATAGATCTCATGACTCAACACTTAGAAAAATTTTGAGCCTGCAAAAACCTGAATATTTCAGCTCTCTGTCTGATCGTTCAAACCAATTCCAAGATCGATCAAGAAGTTCTTTGATCAATCCAACTTCCCAGTTTGATCGATCTCATGTTCCAACACTTAGTCAAAATTTTGAACCAAAAACCTGCATATTCTTACCTCTGTCTGATCGATCGAAGGATTGTTTCGATCGATCACAAATCTTCATTTCATTATTTTAATTTTAGTTTGACTTTTCAACTTTTCAAAAATCCAAAAATATTTTCATTTTTATTTTATTCTATTTTCTCTCTCATTTTATTTTGTTTTAATTTTCGACAAGTTTTAAAAAATTCAAAAATATTTTTATTTATTTAGTTTTTAATTAATTGAATTAAAAAAAATAATAATAAAAAAAAAAATAATACTTTGAAAGGAGTTCATCAAAGTTCGATCGATCACAACTCATCTTCGATCGATCGAACTAGTCGGGAAATGTTTTTAAAAACAGATCCAAGGGTCTTAAGATCGATCATTTGGATCGATCTCGCTCACCAAACCCTAGCCTCTCGTCCCTCTTCATTGTGAATCATCTCTCCTAGCTCCGGCAACTCCTCCAGCGAGATCCAAACATCTCGAATCTCAGTTCCTCTCCATCCTCTTCATCTCAGATCATCTCAGTTCATTCTCCATTCTCTCGCTCTCTTGAGGTAAGATCCGAGACATCCTTCCCTTGATTCGAACTCTCATGCATCAATACTTGTTTCAAATGTCGTAATCATGTTGCTCTCATATTGAATCTTCCATTCTCAAAGCTTTAGCATCCATGTCTATATATATATATGTGTGTGTGTATATGTGTGCATAGATTTTGAAGATTTAGTTAGATTTGGGTGTTTGGGCCACGTTTGGAGTGCATTTAGGATTGATTTGTGTTGTTGGAGGGCCCACGAACTCACTCGTGTGGGCCCTATGCTTCAAAAGTCACAGATCTGTGACTGTTAGGTTTCATCGTCGCACTGTTCGATCAATCGAACAAATTTATGATCGATCGAATATTTGCGATCGATCCAACTCAACCTTTGATCGATCCAACTTTTATGATCGATCTCATTTCTTTTTCTGATCGATCGAATTTCACAGATCTCATATACACACTTCATTCATCTTATCTTATGTTCATGCTACCTTATATATACCCAATGCCTGTGATATTCCATATTGGATGCATTTCATACTAACATTGTTCAACATGTTTCATATTCTGCCACTTACATAGAATCATGCGATATTTTGTTTTGTCTATCTTATTTGACATACATGTTTTTATATTGTGCCTTATATTCTATATATGCTGGCACTAACTCTTGAATTTCTATTTGCAGACTATGGCTTGTGTCAAGACTGTAGCACGTAGACACCGTCACGGCACCAGACGCAGACTTAACAACGGGGTCGGTCCATCTCATGTCCGTGATCCTAGCCCCAAGCACACACAGAGGAGAGTCCGACAGTGGACTGGGGAGACTGTACAGCCCTCTCATACAGAGGAGCCATTACACCCTACTCCACCCCAGTTGCCAGCTCGTCCAGCATTCACTTCATCACCATCTCCACCGCATAGAGGCTTTGAGTAGCCAGCTCAGCTAGCTCCACCTGTTCAGCCAGCTCATCTACAGCGCGATAGGTTCGCACCTAGATATGCACACATGACTATCGAGCACGAGTCAGCATTCGACACCGCATTCTTTTCCAGATCAGTGCTGACTCTATCTTCCTATCAGAACATCATTCAGCGGGGCCTCTCAGCTATTCTTGCCCCAGTCACAGAGCCGATCTACCCGCGACTGATACGGTTGTTCTACCAGAACCTCTGACCGTCACCACGCACTACAGCCAAGCTCATCACATTTATCAATGGCCACGAGATCACCATTACAGTAGATACTCTGGCCCGTTCGACTCGCTGTCCATATCGGTGCCCGTCAAAGCTTCAGGAGACTTATCCCAGGCTCCACAGGCCTTCTTACGCCGATATGGTGATTTTTCTCACAGGTCACCATGCCGGTGGCGAGACCTTCGCTACCCGGACATTCTTGCCGGATGACCTGTGGTTTACAGATTCGATGCTCTACCGAAACATATACATGGCAGGACACAAGATTCAGAGGCGGGGTAACTATTTAGCAGCCCTGTACGCCTTCTATACCGGCCACTGCGTGTCTATTCCTACGCTTATCTGGAGCATGATGAGGAAGCTCTACGATGAGTACGTCAGCAAGTAGGGGCCCGAAAAGGCCAAGTCTTTTCCATTCAGTCACCTCATCACCCAAATTCTCATAGACCAGCACTATACCATCCACCAGCAGGAGCACCCCAAGAGAGGTTCCTGTCACTTCCTCAAAAAGGACTGGGACAAGAGCTACAGAGCTATTATCACTCGCATGTAGATCCATGCCGTATTGGCAGCTGCAGAGCTGGAGTTAGAGAAGGAGGCGGCAGCACAGGCAGCCCCGGCACCAGCAGAGCATGATGACATTGATATAGATATTGACTTGGAGCACTCAACAGATGACGTAGCTCAGCATTCTCCAGCCGGGTCACCTATCCACAAGCAGGAGCAGACCCATGAGCTGTCTTCTGACTCCTCCATACCAGACTTGACCCCCGACTTCGGAGTGCCTCTATAGACGCTCGAGGATGCTGTTGTTGCCATCAGAGCTGACCTCACGGCCCACAGAGCGGAGTTCGCTACCTTCCGCACGGATGTCGCGACCATGTTAAGAGATTTATCCAGAGACATCTGCGGAGCCAGACCTACCCGTCTTAGCTCATCTTCCTGAGCTCCCACTCTTTTCTATCTTATGATCCCTCTCTCCTTTTGATACTTTATTATTGTCACTGTATTATTTTTACAGTCGGTCTGTCGGCTTTGATATTTTTGTTATACCTGCACTTTCTCTATTTTATATATCTATTTTTGCTATGGATGTCATATGATTGTATTCTCATATATGTATGTTTGACTCCATCAGGTGCATCACAGTGACTTCAGTGAGAGAGTGCTACCCAATTTTCAGGACCACCCTTATACCTCTCTCATTTCATTATCTATTTATCCCATTTACACTTGCATGACTACTGTGCACTGATTATCCCATTTTGTTATCTGATAAGTTTATCCAAGTGCCAATTTTCAGGACCACAGTTCATCCCAAGTTTGGGGGGGGCCATGCCACCCACTTCGGATACTTCAGTCCCGATCATTCTTGCTCAGTTGCACTGGTATAGTCTTTCATTTGTTCTCTTTGCACATTGAAGACGTTGTGCAATTTAAGTTTGGGGGGAATGGTGCTCTACAATGATAGTTTTAAATTCAAACTTTTAGAATGACTCGTGTATTTGAGGGATATTTCTATGATTGGTCCATACATAGCTATGATTTTGATCTTTTGAGGACTATATTGCTTAAAATTTAAAAATTGCTTGACTTGAGAGTCCAATACTCCTTGTATGCCTTGTGGAAGCCATTTAGGAGTAAATTTTTCTAAAGATTGATATCTTGCTTGCATTTGTGGTTCGCATCATCTTGATTTTGTGATTGTTTTGAGATTCACTCTAGTCTTCTACACTAGCACCGGCGCACACTAGCATTCATTTGTGGGGTACATATTTTGTTAATTATTGAATTGGTTATATCCTAATTGAGCTAGTAGTGCATTGAAAGCTTTCATTCTTGATAAAGGTGGATAACAACCCCTTTTCACTAAGTAGCCGGGATTCTAGCCTCATCAAGCACTGAACTTCTCGCGCCGAAAGGTGGAGGGCCTAAACTCTAGGTTAATAAAAAAAAAAAAAGAGTAAAAAACAACAAAAGTGAGGACTTCTCTAAAAAATTGAGAAGTGGGCAATGATTAGATGGTTGTTGTTTTGATTTGTAGTCTAGTTGATTTGAGCTTGTAAGTCCGTAGGGGTGTTTGAATGCCTAATGCCTTAAAGCCATCTAGTTTGGGAGTCATTGACCTAACGCTCGACCTCATGAATCGCTAGAAAGCTTAATAGATCAACACATTGCACCATACTTCCATCTTTGATCCTAAAAAAAAATAAAAAAGTGAAAAGAATAAGTGCACCTAGAGCAATAAAGCTTTAATAAAAGGTCCACTTTTTGTTTTGATGATCGGCACTAGATTTGTGTGCTAGTTCAAGGGTAAGGATGTGATTAATTCTTTAGTTGGCTAAGATAGCAACACATTGATGCCGGTCCACTCAAAAGGATTCTAGAGTTGTTTTGATTTGCATGATCATTTTCTTGATGTGTAGAGGACTATACTTGCTTTCTTGATGTTGATATTTTGGGAGATTGCTTAGAAAGGGTTGAAAAATTGCATACTTGAGGTAGTTTTCTCCCAATACTTGTTTGAATTATTGGTACCTCTTTTGAAAAAATAAGCTTAATGTTTGTGGGTATCATTTCTGGAAACCCTCACGAGACTTCACTCATCCACTAGGGGTAACCTAGGGGTTTAAAAGGCTTGTTGCATATGCTAAATGCAATCGTGTTCCCTACGAAAGTGGCGTTATCCATTTATTATTTTCTAGTTTATAGTTGTATAGTTGTTCATTTCATTCCTTTACTTTCTAGTTCGTTGCTAGGGACTAGCAATATTTAAGTTTGGGGGTGTGATGAGCACTGAAAAGTGCGTATTTAAACCATTAAGCTTAGGCATTCTAGTACCTTTATCTATCTTACTTTACCGTTTTAGATTGATTTCGTATTATTTCCATTTTCAGGCACTTATCCCGAAAATAAGCTAACTCAGCCAAATAAGAGCTTAATGGAAGCAATTCTGGGATTAATCAAAGAAAAGAGCAAAGTGGAGGAAGAAAGAAGCAAAATAAAGCAAAACAGCAAGTTCGATCAATCCAAGTCCAAGGTTTGATCGATCGAACATTGATCGATCTCAGCACTTCAAGATAGATCCAAGCCTTGAACTAAAGCACTTAAGTCCAAAAGTTCGATTGATCCAACATCATCCTTCGATCGATCGAACACTTTTGTCCTTATTCAAATGATTGATCCTATCCATAGCTGTCCACACACTAACCACCTTTTGTCCTTTTTCCAAAAATATCTCCTAAAATATCTCGGATTTGTCTTTTTCTAAAAAACACAGCCAGTTAGATCGATCCAGCCTCAGTTTGATCAATCTCAGCCAGTTCGATCGATCGAACTTCCTCCGAGTGCAAAAAGTTAAAATTCTAACTCATTGAAAGTTGTCCTTTATCCAATCATTGGAGAATGTTGTGTGCACAACCCCAGCTCATTTTGGGTGTCATTTTGACCTACCTATATAAGGGTAAGGATTACTTTTTCAATGGGGGGAGATAGATTAGATATTCATATCATCTCTTGGAGAGGAAGTTTAGAGGAGGAGGCTAGAGACACCATTGGAGATCTTCATCAACAAAGAGCAAACCTCTTCCATGGAATTAGCCTTTGAGGGTTAGAGCATCATCACCATGAGTGGCTAGACATCCTCTTAGGGCTAGAGTTAGCCCCAAGCATGCTTTCTATATCTTAATCTTGTGTATTATTGAGGGATTAGTGTTGTAATTGATGTTTTGACACTTTGATATATATAGATCTTGTTTATTCAATGAGTTATGTGGTTTAATGCTTCCAATTGGTCATTTCATTCTATCTATATGTTTATGTATGCTAGAATAGATGTTCATGTGCTTATCTCTAGATTTTGTGTTATTGATGCATGTCTATGTGTATTGATGCTATAAATTTAGAGATTGTCAAAACATTGTGCTTAAAAGAATGCTTTTGTGATTCTCTTGATGGTTCATGCTTATCTCTTGATGGGTTGTGCCTCTCCCCTAGTTTATTTTCATGCTAGTAGTATAGATGTAGTGTAGTTGTAGTGTAGTGTTAAATGGGAGGACAATCTATGCTTGTTGTTTGATAATCCAAGCTTTTGAATGCAATTAGCATATGTCTCTATCCTTGTGTTGTATTTGGATTGTGAGTTTAATGAAAGGATTAATGACTTGTTTTGATTTATTGTGCCTTTCACGTGTTGTTTAGACAATATATGCTTCATAGCTTAGATATATTGTGCCTTTCACATGATGTTTAGACAATACATGCTTAACTAGTCATCCTTGCTTGTTGAATCAACCAAATACACACACACCAATATTGCAACACCCTAATTGCCTTCATTAACCACTTGTCAATTATATAGAAATGCATTGCTTGGTGGTGATCTCTAAACCCCAAGATATCTCTCTCTCTCTTTTACTTACTCTTAATTGCACTCTTTTGCTATTACTTAGTTTAATTTAGTTGCTCTTTAATCAACCAACCAACCAATTATTTGATCACTCGACTTACTAGCCCTAATTGTGATTCCACGACATTGCTCGATCCTCACAGTCCCTTGTGACGATCCCTATTCGCCTTAGCTATATTTATAGTGAAAGGTAGTTGTCGCTTCTATAAATGTAAAACTCTTTACCCTCACCTTAATGCACACTCTCAAGCTTGTGGTAGGACGACGATACACAACCACCAGATCCCAAATTGCCAAACCGATCATATCCCATTCAAAATGTCCGGGAAGTAGAATCTCTGTAGAATCACAAGTAGGATCGTTGAATCGCATAGGATACCAATTAGTAAATCGTGTTATTTTGTTCTTTTTCCAGATTTATTAGGTTTGACAAAGTTTGACACGACCTGCCAACACGACTCAAAATACAATACGAGTTATATGGGTTTGGGTTGACCTTAAATAGGTTTGGGTCATAAATGGGTCAACACGATTAACCCAATTTAGTTAATAGTGTCGTGTTTGGGTTGAGAGGTTCAACTCATGTAACTTGTTTATACTTGTTTAACTATACATGTCATAAACAAAATTCTATTTAAGTTTTAAAATAACTATCTAAACCGGTGTCTTCCAATTTATTCTTTTGTATATTAGAGATTATTTAGTAATTTGGTTGGATTGAAACTTGTATTTTCTAGTATTTATTGTTTGATCGAGTATTATTAATATTTAAAATATTATAATGTTTTATTTTTGTAAATAGGTCATTGAACGGGTTACACGTGTAACCCATTTAATAAAGAGGTTAGGTTAGTGTTGAGGGTGCTTTGGGTGTCTTCAGGGTGTCTAACACAATTATTAAATGGGTCGTATTTGAGTTGATCTATTTAGTAGAATACCTTTAGGTCGACACGACACGATGATGACCCGTGAACACGAATTGCCACCCCTATAATTTATAAGGGCCTATAATTAATTTTGGACTATTAAATTTAATCATTTTAAATATAAAGTCTAACTCTTTAGCCTAACTACATTAAAAATTAAAAACAAAAACCAAAGAACCGAATGTCAAATGAGAGACGATCGAACTCTAACTATCAAAGGTACGGTTCAAAACTTCAAAATTTTCCTTTACTTTGTTTTATTCTTCTTAATTTCTCTATTATTTCTTTTTCAATACAAAGAACGGCAAAAAAATTCTATTTTTCTACATATTCTTTCTATCCCAGTTTTGTTCCTTTTTTTTTTTCCGACCAAAAATTAACTTTTCAACTAAATTGCTCAAACTTAGTTGTATTTTTCTCTATTTACTTCTCTGTTCCTTTTTTCTATTTGTTTAGACTTTAATTTCTTGAAATTTCCCATATCTAGTCTCTATAATGACGTCACTATGGGCGATTTCACCGTACTAGGGGTGATTGCAGGGGCAATTTGTGGGAGAGTAGGGTTAAGGTTTTCTTTGGGTAGTGTTGCAGGTACGGGACGAAGTCATTCCTTGAGGTTGCTCGGCTTCCGAGAATCTTTTTGGGGGGAAGTGTTAAGTCGGCAGTATCCTATTGAGGGCCATCGTTATTGTCCTATCTGGTGGGTCGATTTGATTAGAAGGTTAGAGGTTATGATCAAATTAAGGAGTGGGCGGCAAGGGCGTGGAATACATCGTGTGGGGTGGGTGTGACGCCATTATCGAACTCTCTCCTTCTGTTTAGGTTTCCATCTCCGGGGGAGGCGTGAAGGGTACTGAAAGAAGGATGGCAGCAATGGGGTTCTGCAACACTACGGATTGATGTGTGGTCTTTTTGGGTTGGTTGCTGCAAGGTGCTTAAGGATAAAGGGCTTAAGCGGATTAGGTTGTTTGGGCTTCTATTGCATTTTTAGTGTCAAACACTGTTTGTTGAAGTGGGGAATCTATGTGGTGGTTTTGTTAGTGCGGAGGCGGATGAAACAAGGGATGCTGAAAGCGTAAGGATCGCAGTGAGAATTGGAATATATTGCCCTAAGTTCGTGTCTATACACGACAACAGCTTTTGTTACAAAGTTTCTATTTGGGAAGAGGTGTTTCCAGATATCGTTCCCACAATGGAAAGTTTAGAAGGTAGAGATGGGTCGCATCTGTTGACAGAGGAAGAGTGGGATAGGATCCTTAGCAAAAGAGAGGAAGGTGTTATTGAAATCCAAAAATGGCTAAAGGAAAGGGAGAGGCAGAGAGCAGTGAGGTATGTGGGTGGAAGACAATAAGGAAGTCACGCGCAGGACAGGAGCGTGAGGAATGAGAGAAGCAAGGTTCCACGTGGAGAACGAAGAGGTGTTAAGCCAGATTATGCATCCTTATCTTCAGTTGAGAGTATTGGGGAGGTTTTATGGAAACAGGATAGGATAGGGCAGAGGGTGGAAAGGAGGGATAAGGATGAGCTTATGGCATTTAGGCTGAGGTCCTTTAATAGGAAGATAGGTCGGGTGAGGGATGGGGAGAGGTTTAATGATGGGTTTACACATGTGGGCCGAAATTTTTATGGTTAGTCATATGGGTCAAGGGCTGGGGGAGGGGGGTGAAGTTTTTTAGACTTTATAGGTAATGAGAATGGGTCTGTGGGGGAGGGGTATAATTTTGGGCTGGATAATGAGCAAGCAAGGGATATGGGTTATGGCTTGGACCAATATAGGAGTAATTTCAAGGCTGAAGTTAAAATTTCAGAAGGAGGGGGCACAGTGAAGGCTTTTACGCACAGTTTGGCAAAGATAAGGGGTGAAGGGCAAGAGAAAAGAGACAAGGAATCAGATTTTCACCTTCGATCACGCCGTGAATTCCAGGTTCATAGTCGGATGATAGGCAAAAAGTGGTCGAGAATTCAAAAGCAAAAATAGGTTGTTGCTAGAAGTGGTAGTTCAAGTATGTTCTCTGCGTTGAATTCTTTTCCCTCTACACTTGCTTCTTCTTCTTCTACTCCTTTTTTTAGGGTGGTAGGGATAGTGGGTGAGAGGGAGGCAAAGGGGAAGACACTGGGGTAGAGATTTGCAATGATACATGACGTGGAAGGTGAAGGGAGTGGTTCAGTATGTTCAGTTAAGGAAGATGGGGGGTGTTTTATTCAGAGGAGGAGAGAGGGTTTATTAAGATGCTGGCAAAAGCATTTGAACAAAAGAATGACTTTACAAGAATGGGGTACAGTGTTACGGTGCTTGATGATGTAGGTGTTGATTATGTGCTCACAAAGTCCGGAGTAGAAAATGGGCAGGATGAGTTGAATTTTAATAAGGCTGCTAGGGAGAATTCGTTTCAGTTATGGGATACTGGGCTGAGGGTGGAAAAAGTATGGTGGGAATACACACTCCCTTGGTAGTGATTAGGGATGGTCAGAGACACTCGGAGTTGGATAGTGTTGATGAAAATTGGTTTATGAAAGGTATTGAAGAGGAAAGTAAGTTGTTGGGGTTAACTTGGAAAAATGGAGGATTTACAAGTGATGGAATTGTTTCAAGCAGTGGACGATGAATGGGTGAGGAAGAAAGAGAAGATTGTGAATGTTTTAAAAGGGGTGAGGGAGCTGGAAGGTCTGTTTTCTGAAGTGAATTATGAAGGAAGGAGTGGAGCAGGGAGAATAAAGAGGAGTGGGGGAAGGAGGGGGAATTAATGGTTATTAATGAAGCTCAATATAATGTCTTGGAATTTTTGGGGACTGAATGACCCGAGAAAGAGAGAGGTGGTGAAAGCTCTGATTCAGAAATGAAAAGTTTATATGGTTTGTTTGCAGGAGACTAAATTAGAAGTGGAGAAAGCTAAGGTTACAAAAAGTTTGTGGGGGACAGATTTGTGGACTGGGAGGTTATTGATGCAGTGGGGACTAATGGGGGAATTGCTGTTCTTTGGGATATGAGATGGGTGTCTAAGACTGATGTTTGGAAAAGGAAGCATTCATTATTATTACTGTTTGAGTTTGAGGAAGATGGTTCGAAGTGGTGTTTTTCGAATGTGTATGGCCTGTAAATGATGTAGAGTGTAGGGTGTTATAGGCAGAACTGGGTACAATTAGAAGTAGATGGGGGGTGTTGTGATGTGTTGGGGGTGATTTTAATGTTGTCCTTAACACGAGCAAGAGATCTTCTAGGGGTGTGTGGGATGGAGCAATGGCTGATTTTTTTGAGTTTGTGGATGCTAACAGGTTGTTGGACTTTCCCATGGTGGGAGGCACTTTTACATAGTCAAGTGGGAGGGATCCTCTTTCCTTTTCTAGGCTAGACAAATTTCTAATTTCAGTGGAGATGGAGAAGAAATTCTCGGATGTGGCTCAAGGGGCGTGCGTACGGGCAATTTCTGATCATATACCTATTTTGCTTGATTGTGAAGGGATTAGGAGAGGGAGAACCCCTTTTAGATTTGAAAACATGTGGCTTCGAGTGGATGATTTCAAAGAAAGGGTTATGAACTGGTGGGGAGCTTATGATGTTAAGGGTGAACCAAGCTTCATTTTTGCTAATAAGTTGAGATACGTGAAGGGCGACATTAAGGTCTGGAGTAAGGTTGTGTTTGGTAAGTTGGAGTGGAGGAAGAATCAGATAATTTTGGAGATTTCAGAGTTAGATAGGAAGGAAGGTGTGGAGGGGATTTCAGGGTTGGAGAGGAGTAGAAAGGAGGAGTGTAAGGCTAAGTTCGAAGAGATTGTGGTGATGGAGGAAGTTTTATGGAGATAGAAGTCGAGAGCACTGCAACTTAAAGAAGGGGATCGATAGAAATACTCAGTTTTTTCACTGATTAGCTAATGCTGATAGAAGAGGGAACAATATGGGGATGATATGTTTTGATAGGGTTATGGCTGAAACTGAAGAGGAGATCCAGACAGGTTTTGTGGCATTCTATCAGGAGTTATTTACAGAGTCTGTATATTAAAGGCCGAGGATGGATGATATTGTGTTTGACAAAATTTTTGATAAGGATAGAGGTGATTTGGAGAGGCCAATTTGGGGAGAAAGAAATGTTCGAAGATTTAGGAAGTTGTGATGAAGATAAAGCTTCGGGGCCTAATGTGTTTACAATTGCATTTTTTCAAAAGAATTGGGAGGTGGTAAGAGTGGATGTGATGGGTGTATTGCATGTTTTTTTCGAGGAAGAGTGTTTTGAGAAGAGTTTGAATGCCACTTTTATTACGCTTATACCTAAGAAGGAGGGAGCTATTGAAGCTAAGGATTTCAGACCCATTAGTATGGTGGGTGCGGTTTATAAGATTATTGTGAAGATTCTGGCTAACAAGTTAAGGAAGGTGATGGATGGGGTAATTTCAGAGTCTCAAAATGTGTTTGTTGGAGGAAGACAAATGCACAGTCCGATGCTTATTGCTAGTGAATGTATTGATGCTAGAATAGGAGTGGTGCACCGAGAATTATACGTAAATTGGACATAGAAAAAACATGCGATCATGTGAATTGGGCATTCCTATCTATGTGTTGGAGAGGATGGTGTTTGGCACAAAATGGAGGGGGTGGATTCATTCAATTTATTTTGATTACTCGGTTTTCTATCTTAGTAAACGGGTCACTAGCAGGTTTTTTTACAAGTTCGAAAGGTTTACATTAGGGCGATCCATTGTCCCCGTTTCTTTTCATTATTGTAATGGAAGCTTTTAGTAGACTCACGAAAAGGGCAGAGGTTCTGGGATTTATTCAAGGGTTTACAGTGGGCTATGCGCCAAATCATATTTGTACATCTCACTTGCTGTTTACTGATGACACTATTGTGTTTTGTGATGCTAGTGTGAATCAAGTGAAACACTTGAGGTGTGTTTTGGCCTGTTTTCAAGTTGTTTTGGGGTTGAAGATAAATATTGGAAAGAGTGTGATTGTTCGAGTAGGGGATGTGGGACATATTCATGATTTGGTAACTATTTTGGGTTGCGAAGTGGAGGTTTTTCCTATTTCTTATTTGGGGTTGCCATTGGGTGCTTCCTTGAGGTGAATTGCTATTTGGGATCCAGTGGTGGAACTTTTTTAAAAGAGGTTATCGGGGTGAAAGAAGCAATATTTGTCGGAAGGGGGTAAACTTACATTACTAAAGAGTACCTTAGCTAAGATATGATAATAAGATAGATGATTGGACTAGAATACCCTAGCTTAGGTACTAAAATGCATCACATTTGAGCACTCATCACACCCCCAAACTTAGATATTGCTAGTCCCTAGCAATGAACTACAAGGAAAATAAAGAAATAAACAACTAAGTAACTATGAACTAGAAAGCAATAAAATGATAGTGCCACTTTCGTAGGGAACACGATTGCATTTAGCACATGCAATAAGCTTTTTAAACTCCTAGGTTATCCCTAGTGGACAAGTAAAGTCTCGTGAGGGTTTCCAGAAATGATACCCACAATCATTGAGCTCTTTCTCACTAAAGAGGAACCAATATACAAAACAAGTATTGAGATAAAACTGCCTCAAGTATGCAATTTTTCAACCCTTTCCAAGCAATCTCCCAAAATTTCAACATCAAACAAACAAATATGGTCCTCCACACTTCAAGAAAATGATCATGCAAATCAAAACGGCATCAAATATGTTACTATCCAAGCCAACTAAAGAAATAATCACATCCTTACCCTCAAACTAACACACAAATCTAGTCTCGATCATCAAAACAAAGAGTGGACCTTTTATTAAAGCTTTATTGTTCTAGGTGTACTTTTTTTTTTTTTTTAATCCTAAGGATCAAAGATAGAAGTATAGTGCAATGTGTTGATCTATTAAACTTTCTAGCTATCCATGAGGTCGAGCGTTAGGTCAATGACTCCCAAACCGAACGACTTTAGGGCATTAGGTGTTCAAACACCCCTAAGGACTTACAAGCTCAAATCAACTAGGCTACAAATCAAAACAACCTCCATCTAATCATTTCTCACTTCTCACTTCTCACCTTTTGGGAGAAGTCCTCACTTTTTTATTGCTTTTACAACCTTTTTTTTTTTTTTTTTTTTCAACATTCAATTATTAACCTAGAGTTTGAGCTCTCCACCTTTCGGCATGAGAAATTCAGTGCTTGATGGGGCTAGAATCCTGGCTACTCAATAAAAAGGGATTGTTATCCACTTTTGTTAAAATGAAAGCTTTCAATGCACTACTAGCCCAATTAGGATATAACCAATTCAATAATCAACAAAGCATCTACCCCACAAATAAATGCTAGTGTGCGTCTGTGATAGTGTAGAATTATAGAGTGAATCTCAAAACAATCACAAAATCAAGATGATGTGGACCACAAATGCAAGCATGATATTAATCTTTCAAAAAATTTACTCCTGAATGACATTCACAAGGAATACAAGGAGTATTGGACTTTCAAGTCAAGTAATTTTTAAATTCTAAGTATTATGGTCCTCAAAAGATCAAAATCATAGCCCAGACTCTCAAATCATACCACATGCATAGAAATGAAGTACGACATATAAGATATGCTAATACACCCCCAAACTTAATCTGTGTATTGTCCGCAATGTACAAAGTAGCAACAGATAATGGAAAGAGTATACCAAATGGGTAAAGCAAAAGGGACCCGGCAATGAAAGCGTAGCTTTGGAAGGTGCACCCCCAAACATAGATTCCGAAAACCTGTCTAAAAATGGTTACACTAACAACTGTCAAAGCATATGCATCAATGATATAACTGAGAAGTAAAACTGAAAACTGGGAAAATATCATGGCATCTAGCAATGTAAAGCTCATCACATCCAAAACTAATATCAAGTATCCAAAAATCCAAATATGAAAAATAAGTGCAAGATCAAATATCCATAGAATCAATAATATCCATCAAAATATGAAAATATCCAAATCAAATCTAAATAACTATCCAAGAAATATCCAAATAAATATCCAGAAAAATATATCCAAATCTAGTGCAAATATCCAAATATCATGTAAAAATATCATAGTCAGAGTGATAAAGATCGTGAGTATAAGAGAGAAAACAAGATCAGATGGTAGGATCCGAGGTAAGCAGGTCAGCAATATGCTGCAGCATGGCAGACATCTTGGTACTGTGGCAAGTGAGCGAAGTGGTAAGGTTAGTCCTTAAAGTGCCAAGCTCATGTCTCGCCTCAGCTACCTCGTCATTCATGGCATCAGATCTCTGAACTAAATCATCATGTCTCCCCACCAGATCGTCGTGTCTCATCACTAGGTCATCATGACTCCTCGTGATAACCAGTCATATCAGCTCTGAAAGATATAAAATCTGTATGCAACTGAGCTACCTCTGATCTGTAGCTGAGCTACCTCAGATTTGTAGCCAGAGTCAGTGTTGGTCTGTGCTGTCGGTACGGGAGGATGGGTATGTGATGAGCCAATCTGTTGTGATGCAGCTGGTACATCTGGCTAGGAGATAGATCCAAAGTGGTAACACAATGTCACTATTTGTGCAGAGATCTATCTGCGCTATCATCTTCTGGAGCATCGCTTACTGCTGTTACTGCCTGTGCCGCTTCTCTCTATAACTATGCCTGTAGTCTCTTCATATTCCTATTGGCCCTGTTCTTGCAGCAGGAATTAATTATCTTGTTCCAGCAAGCCAGGTCATAAGCTCTCTTCGCCCTTTCAGCATCGGGCTCTGGGATCTCCTCAAGGTCAAATTGGTATCCCTGATCAATAAGTAGCTATGTGATAAGGTGGCCAAAAGGTAACAGCCAGGTCTCAGCTCTAGTGATAGGTGCAAGATGTAAGTTCTTCCAGAACTTATGGATCAGCTCCTAGATAAGTGTAGGAATAGAGAACCAATACCCTTAATCAATACAGTATAAAGCCTGGAATATCTCCTCTCTCCTCTAAGTGTCATGACCGGTAGGGAAAGGATTGAGCCAGTACCAGTGATCAATCTCGACTCGGTCTAGAAATGAGTGCCCCTCATATGCCACTTGTAGTGATAATGTGGCTACCATAGTCAGCTCAGTAGGAAATGATGGATAGTCATGGTATAGAGGCTCCTGGGTGTCCTCGACCGGTGGAAAAGTGTGGGGGCATCGACTGGCAGCAACTATGGTTAGGAGAGAAATATCGATCTCTTGACCATTGATGGTGGTGTGCAAGAGAAATCTGTCATCCTCATCTATCTGAAGGTGCTGATAGAAGAGAGCAACCAACCGGGGCTAGATAACTGTGTCTGCTGGAGTCATGATAGCATCACTGCCCCGCCTCACAAACTCATCATATGCCCACTTCGTCTGCTCTAATGTAGCAAAGAGCTGGGTGTCAAATCTGTACTCGGTCTCCCGGGCCTTGCTGGCGTAAGTGTCAGTAAAGACCTCTCTAACAATGGCCTAGTCAGTGTCTATAGAATGTGTCTCGTACTGGACTGATGCCAAAGATGAAGAAGATGAAGAGGAAGACTCTGCAACTGGAGGTGCAGGTTGTGGCACTAGGGGAACTTATTTCCTGGTAAGAGTCTTTCTTCGATGCTGCATCTGCAAAAACAAACTTAAATCATGCACAGGTAGAAATATGGTAAGCGACAAATAAGAAAACACAAAACATGCCTGAAATAAGAAGAAACAGATAATTTGTGTAAAAAGTAATTAAGAAAGCTTCAAAATTATCATTATATATGCCTCAGCTAAATAAAACAGATCAAATATGCAATGATGGCATAGAGGATAGAAAAGTCACATATGAAATAGACTGAGTAGGAATATGAGCAACATGACAAACATAGGTTGTGATGTGCATAAATGATGCAACGTGCATTCACAAACCTAAAACTTAAGAAAATGCTGCAATGATATGACAAGTAGATTCCAGGATGACATCGTATCAATTCATGGCAAGAATGTCTACAAGTGCAATAATGAAGATCAAAATAGAGCAACAGGATATCATGGAGCATATAGGCATGGTAAATGTCAACCTAGGAATCAAGCAATAGGCATGTCATGCAATAAAGACTAAGTGAAATACACGGCTACAAAACACAGCAATCCAAGGCATGTTATGACATGCAAGTTCAAGAAAGAATCCTAGACATGGTATGCAACTAGATGGCATGTATCTGAATGATGTACAAGTAAGAATAACTCCAGATAAAGAAATATCCTGTATTGCAATACAACAAAATCAACATTCTATGATCACTCATGGCTCGTGACCTCCTCTAATGCTCAAATGAAGCAGAGAATGGATAAATATTGAGAATACAAGAAACTCACCATCTGTAAGTCAAAATCTAGACCGGAAAGAACCTCGTTTATCAAGAATGATCACAAGTATAAGCTATCAAGAAAATGGCATAGAAATAGATAATTTGCAAAATAAAGTAAGCGGAGCCTCATAACCAAGTTAAATACAGGTCAAAATCTCATTGAAACTCAAGAGGCAAGACTAAGGCCAAAGAACAGATACGACATCCAAATCATGCATTTTAAACTTCCAAGAATCCATAAAACACCCCCAAACTTAGTCAGAAACCACATTTGGTAGATCTCAAAATCAGTAAGCACAAGAAAATCAAAATCATGATAAAGAATGTCAAGAGACATCAAACTGGTGCCCAAGCATGGCAAGAATCAAGAATTGGATCATATACAAGATCAAAGGCACTTAGAAAATGCAAATGGATGCAAAGGAATCAAATAGAACAAGCTTGAACTTAAACAAGAGCAGTTTGGTCAACTTGGGAATTTTTTAACATTTTTGGGGTAAAATTGTAATTTTTGAAAACTTTGGGGTCAAGTCATTCAATTGCATTGTAGAAAAGCTTCATGACAAGAATCATACAATGAATGAACAACTGTAGAAGGAATTATGCAATTCAACTTCACATTTTCAAACAAAGTTCAAAAAATTTTCATTTTAATTATTTGAAACCCAACAAGTGTGATCACAAAAATTTTAATAATGAAAGCTCATTTTACCAAACAATGCACTTACTTCAGTCAAAACTTTACAAAGAGGTCCATTTGAAACAGTTTATGCATTGAAGACGAGACTTATCATTTTTTTTTCAATTTAAAATCACAAATTTAAGTCAAGTCATGCTTGCAATCTATTTAGACAATTTAGAACACATCTATGCATTTCGTATTTGAGACAAGTAAAGGAGGCAAGACAGAACTATGCTTACAAGAATTCAAACTTTCAATGCCATTTCAAAATTAACATTAACATTTCATCTCTGAAAACATGTTAACATTTTCTTCTTTCAAGACCAACTTTTAAATTCCTTTTCAAATTTCATTTCAAGGTCCAAAAATCAAGTCACATGCCGTTTTGGATTTAAAATCTAAGTGTGAAATTTTTTCGAAAATCCGACATGATTCCCCTTAAAAATGGACATCCCAAAATTATTCAACACATCAAAACACACATATATATAAACATAATTAAGAATCAATCTCAAATTGGGACACTACCCACAACAAGTCAATAAAACCAATTCAAATTGCCCGTTCTCCTTCTAACAACTACCAACAACAACCACATTCCCTATCATTTCTTCTTATTAACATTCAACATCTATCAGAATTCAATCCCAAATCAGTTGGTTCCAACTATATACTTTGTTGAGCAACAATTTTCAGAAACCATTTATTTATTTATCTATTTATCTATTTTTATTTATTTTTGGCATTTTCTAATTTTCTATTTTGTTTTTGGTAATTTTATATACAAAAAAAATATATACAAAAAGAAATTAAAGTGAAAAAATTAAATGCAATAAGAAAATAATAACAAAATAAAAATAAAGCAAAATAAAAAAAATTAAAAATTAGGACTTACCCAACACTTTAGAGAATAGAGGGGAGAAGAAGGGAGAATTCTGGAGCAAAACGGAGGTTTTTGAACCTCACCGGCGCCGAAGAAGATGACCAAAGACTCGCCGGAGTCTCGCCGAAAAATGCAGGAATTGCCGGAGATGGATTTCGGGATTTCCTTGGCCTAAATCGGCCGGAAATGATGGCTATAATGCTACCCGAGCCAAAAAATAGAGAATGGAAGATGGGATTTGGTCTTTGAGCCAAAAATCCTCGCCGAATTCAATGGAGGGACGGCAGCGAAGCTTCAGCTTCTCTTTGGTGCTCGCCGGAATGAGAGGACGAGAGGATGGGATTTGGTGTTGGGTGAATGAGAGATTGGGAGAGAGATTGAGATGAGAGTGAGGGAGAGCTTTGGCGAGAGAGGGAGAGATGGGGGTGGTGGCTATGGTTTAGAAGAGAGAAGAAGGCGAATAGGGAAGAAAAAGAAAAAGAAAAAGAAAAAGGAAAATAGGGAAGAAAAGAAAATAAGAAAAATAAGAGAAAAATTAAAATAAAAAAAATGGAAAAAAGAAACCGAACAGCTAAAAAGGGATTTTCGAAATTTTTAAATGACGCATTTTCAATCGATCGAATATGTTTGATCAATCGAACCCTTAACTTCGATTGATCCAAAATGGATTTCGATCGATTGAACCTGCCTTTGATCGATCGAAATGGAAGTTCAAAAATCCTTAATTAAGAGTGATTCGATCGATCGAAATGAGACTTCGATCAATCGAACTTGAGTTCGATCGATCAAAATGTCCTTGGTAATACTTAAAATGCAAAAAATGGCTTTTAAGCCAGATTTTTTCAATTCAATTCATATCTAGACGACGCAAAAACATATAAAAACATAAATGAGGGAGGAATAGGGTTGTAAAACCCTACAAAATGTACTAGTCTTTAACGTTTCTAGCAAGACGTTGGGCTCTTTTAGCCCTGATCAAAAATCTTATGACGCATCCCCTCCTTAACGGGGTGAATGGATTTTTGAATCCCACCTAACAAATGGTTCCCTAGAGAACTTGTTAGATTTGATTCAAAGGAGATTGATGGTCCTTTATCAATGCAATTTTTGGGCTTCCATGCCCTTTCAAACTTTGTTTTTGAAATAACTTCCTTTGAAATCAAATTGGAATGTAAACCTTTGAAAACACAATTTTCAAACAACGATTCAACTTTTTCAAATTCATTTTGAAAACACTTCTCCACAACACACACTTCTTCATGCTTATCATTCAAACTTGGGGTTGGATTAAATATATTCAATTTCACCTTCATATGCCTAAATGAAATTTTTGTTATCCCCGTCCTACAGTTGATGTTGGCATTGATGGTTGCCAAGAATGGACGACCAATGATAACGGGAATTTGATTCTTGGGATTTGGGGCCAGTTCTGTGTCAATGACAACAAAATCAACCGGGAAAAAGAACTTATCAATTTTAATCAACATATCCTCAATGATATCCTGGGGCTTTTTGATGGATCAGTCGGCAAGTTATAAAACTATCGACATCGGTTTCAAGTCTCCTAAGCCCAATTTAACATACACCGAATATGAAATAAGGCTAACACTTGCTCCTAAATTAAGAAGAGCCCAGTTAATGACATGGTCACCAATGACACAAGAAGTAGTGGGTGAACCGGGTTCCTTAAATTTTAGGAGAGTGTTCTGTTGCAAGATGGAGCTCACTTGCTTGGGCAAGACCACTTTCTTTGGTGCTTGGCTCTTGTTCTTCCTCTTTGGGTGCAAAGATCTTTTAAAAACTTGGCATAAGCAGGAATTTGCTTAATTGCATCCAAAAGTGGAAGATTGATCTTTACTTGCCTAAACACTTCAATTATTTCATTCACTTTGGTCTTTTGTTTATCAATAGAAATGGATCCTTTAAAGGCATCCATAAATGGAGCCTTTGGCTCAAAAACCTTTTCAAAGTCTTTTTTTAAAGCATCTTCAACACAAGAATTTTTTAAATCATTTTTCAAATCTTTGTTCAAATCATTTTTCAATACTTTCTCAACAAAGGGTTCATGCACATGCAATGAAGGAGGAATAGAATGTGAAACGAGACGGGTGATAACCTTGGGTTGCACCGATTCACTTACTTTATTTTGGACACCAACTTGGTTATCAACAATTTTTCCACTTCTTAAAGTTGTCACCGCATTAACATGTTCAATTATGTGACCTTCCGATGAGGAATTGGTCTCCACTATAAATTGTTGCTTTGGTGGGGTATTTAGAGGCATTTTCCCTTTCTCTCTAACATTCAAAATACTAGCTATTTGCCCGACTTGGGTTTCTAGCTTAGCAATGGATTGAGAATGGGAATGAAACCATTGAGTATTGGCCTCTAAAGTGCCCAACGCGGTCAACAATTTTTCCTCAAAAATGGTACTCCTAGAATTTCCTTGAGAGTAAAATGATTGATTAGGAAAATGAGAGTTAGAAAATTGGTTTCCTTGTGATTAAAAAAATGATCTATGATGGATGTATAATTTAAATATCCATAATTAAGGGAAGATTGCTAAATTAACGCACTATTGAGATAGGCTCTGCAGATTACGATGAGGATTACAGATTGTGATAAGGATTAAAGATTACGATGAGGATTAAGTCTACAGATTACAATAAGGTAATTCTACGTGACATCTTAACCTAAGCCCTATAAAAAAGGCGGGGTAATCAACATTTGGAGGTACGCAAAAAAACCCTAACTCAAGTTCTTGATTTCTCTTAAAAGATTATCATTCACACTGACTTGTTCGTCGGAGCCTACTCCACCGGTAACATACCGGTGTTCGTAGGATCACTTTTTCTTCTCTTTATTCAGGAAGTCAGATCAGATCCAGGTTGCACAGAATCCATCATCAACAGTTGGCGCCGTCTGTGGGAATGATTTTAGTTCTCTAAATAAAGTATGGTTCGATTACGATCTGGTCTGGTTGCTGGCGAATACGAAGCGTTGCAAACTTCTGACTCGACGAGGCAACCCCCCACCGTCCCAAACGATCAGGAACGCGTCACAGCATTGGAACAACAGGTTTAAACCTTAAATAAGGGAATGAACCAATTAGTCCAGAAAAATTCAATGATTCTACAACGCTTAGCCGACCTTAATGAGGTGGAGAATAATGAAGTACCCAATAATGACTCCCGTAGGATTGACAACGACGCTGAGCTTAGTCAAATAGGGGGTCAACAGAGAAGCCATCACCATCGGTCCCTTGAACGGAATAATACCAGGCTCCGTGCAGGTACCTCTGGTTGTGTTGGTGACAAGACTGAAGACGTCACTTATTTCAATCTATAGATGCAAGATCTGAGAACTAGGGTCAATGACGTCATGCAAGCAATGAAAGGGAAGGGCCAGGCCACAGTGAACGATCTGGTACAGAAGACCAACCAAGCATTTAGCCTCACTGTTATGTTATGAGTTGTTCTCTACCTAGCAAATTTAAGATGCCAACTCTTGAGAGCTTCGATGGGACGCAGGACCCTCTCGATCATTTAGAGACCTATAAAGCTCTTATGTATTTGCAAGTCGTACCGGATGAGATTATGTGCAGGGCTTTCCCTACCACACTAAAGGGTTGGGCTCGTCTTTGGTTCAATAAATTAAAGCCAGGCTCCATTGAAATCTTTAACGAGTTGAGCAAACAATTCATTGGACACTTCATCGCTGGGCAGAGGCATATGAGACAGCAACACACTTATTGAATGTGAAACAGCAGAAGGGAAAGCCTCTCCGTGGTTACATAAGTCGTTTTAACGCTGATATGCTGCAGGTAGGAGAGGTGGACGACAAGGTTGCCCTCACAGCCTTTATGGGAGGACTACAGACTTCTAAGTTCCTATTTTTCTTATCAAAAGAAGCCCCTACAAGCATGACAGAGTTGATGGTTAGAGCATGGAAGCACATGAACGCTGAGGATGCTATGAATACACGAAAAAACAAAGATGGTAAAGATAAGAGGTCGGAGAAGAAGAGGCCAGCACCTAACACTAGGGAGGAAAAGGAATTGAAGTACAAGAAATTCTCAAACAACCAGGCTGACAGATCGTCTCGCCGCCCAGTGAGCCCAGGCAGGTATAATAACTATACCCCCTAAATACATCTGTAGATCAAGTCTTTCTGCAGATTCAAGATGACGCATCATTGAAATGGCCGCCAAAGCTAAAAGCTGATCCAACAAAGAGGTCTCTAGGTAAATACTGTAGGTTTCACCGGGACCATGGACATAACACAGAAGATTATTGCGACCTCAAAAACCAGATCGAGAACCTTGTTCGTAAAGGTCATTTATGCAAATTCACAACTGGAAATGGAAAAGGAGGCTCCAACCCAGCCTGGGAAGGCCGAGATGATCGTCCTCCTCAACACCAACCAATGGGTGAGATCAAAGTTATATCGGGTGGCTTCGCTGGTGGTGGTGAGACGAGTTCGGCTCGGAGGGCTCATGCTAGGAGTATTCGGAGTTTTTCAGAGGTGAATGAAGTTGGAATGACAAGTCCTCCAACAAAATTACCTCGAGTTGAGGAGCCGGTCATAACCTTTTCTGAAAAAGATGACAAGGGAATTCACCAGCCCCATGATGACCCCCTGGGCATACGAGAAATTGAAAATTGGCCGAGAGAAGCTCCGACCCATGAAATCACCACTGGTGGGATTTTCAGGCGATAAAGTACATCCACTCGGGGCAGTTACCCTTCCAGTTACTGCAGGAGCCAATCCAAAGCAGGTCACTATAATGGTTTACTTTGTAGTGGTGGACTGCCTATCATCATACAATATTATCCTGGGGAGGACAACATTGAATGCCATGAAAGCAATCACGTCCACTTACCATCTCCTGATGCGCTTCCCAACTGAATATGGTATGGGAGAGCTAAGAGGGGACCAAACAATGGCTCGCGAATGTTATGTCGCCTCTCTTAGAAAAATAAAATCGTAAGAGGCATTTACGATTGAAGGGCTGGAAGGGAAAGATAGACCAGACTTTCATAGAGCGGAACCTACAGAGGAGCTAGAAGAGGTCATCCTTGGTGACGGTGAGCCCGAGAAAAAAGTGAGTATAGGGTCTTTACTCCCCCCAGGTATCAAAGATAAACTTACTTAATTCCTCAGGAAGAATTGAGACGTATTTACATGGGTCCACGAAGACATGCCGGGTATAGACCCCACTATCATGGAGCACCGCTTAAATGTAAATCCTGACTTTAAACCTGTCAGACAAAAGAGGAGGACTTTCGTTCCAGAAAGGAATCAGGCTATATCAGAAGAGGTGGAAAAGCTCTTAAAAGTCGACTTTATTCAAGAGGTGTACTACCCCGACTGGCTGGAAAATGTGGTCTTAGTGAAGAAGGCAAATGGAAAGTGGAGGCTATGTGTGGATTTCACCGACCTTAACAAAGCTTGCCCGAATGACAGCTTTCCTCTCCCAAGAATCGATATGCTCGTTAAGGGAATGGCTGGACATGAACTATTAAGTTTCATGGATGCATATTCTGGATACAACCAGATATCTATGTACACCTCAGATAGAGAAAAAAATGGCCTTCATCACTGATAGAGGTTTGTACTGTTACAAAGTAATGCCGTTTGAGCTCAAGAACGCTGGTGCAACATACCAAAGGCTAGTGAATGCAATGTTTAAGCATCAAATTGGTAGAAACATGGAGGTATATGTTGATGACATGTTGGTGAAAAGCTTAAAAACTGAAGACCATTTGACTGACCTGCAGGAGACCTTCGAGGTACTTAGGAGGCATAAGTTGAAACTCAACCCCAGCAAGTGTGCCTTTGGGGTTTCCTCAGGAAAGTTCTTGGGATATATGGTAAGCAGAAGAGGAATTGAGGCCAATCCAAAGAAGATCCGAGCAGTCATTGACATGAGATTGACAAGATCAACCAAGGATCTACAATGACTAACAGGGAAGATTACTGCCTTGAGTAGGCTAATCTCTCGGTTAACTGACAGGTGTCTATCTTTCTTTCGTCTGCTAAGGAATACGTTTGAATGGACCCCAGAGTGTGAGCAGGCGTTCAAAGAACTAAAACAATACCTTAGTTCTCCCCTACTACTGTCTCGAACCATACCGGGAGAGGAACTATACATATACCTTGCAGTCTCCACGACAGCTGTCAGTTCAGCTCTGATACGAGAAGAAGAAGGGGTCCAAAAGCCAGTATACTTCATGAGCAGAGCACTTAGTGGTGCGGAGGAAAGATATCCAAGGATGGAACAGTTGGCCTTTGCTTTAATTGTGTTCGCCAGAAAACTGAGACCATACTTTCAAGCGCATACGATAGTGGTCCTAACAGATCAACCCCTTCGACAGGTCCTACACAAGCCAGAAAGCTCTGGTTGACTGTTGAAGTGGTCAGTAGAGTTAGAAGAGTTCGACATTCAATATAAGCCAAGAACAGCAGTAAAGGCTCAGGTGTTGGCTGATTTCTTAGCTGAGTTTACCCCTCCAGAAGAGGAGAAACAACCCCAATTTTTGACAGAACCAGGTTTAAGTGAGCAGATGGGCCCAGAAGTAGTTTGGGACTTGTTCGTGGATGGGTCATCTAATGTTCAAGTTAGCGGAGCCGGGCTTGTTCTTGTCTCCCCAGAGGGAGAAAGTATACAGTACGTACTTCGGTTTGGTTTCAACGCAACCAACAACAAAGCAGAGTACGAAGCCTTGATAGCAGGGTTAAAAGTGGCAAATGCCCTAGGGGTTGAGCAATTACACCGACTCCAAGCTGGTCGCTGGACAAGTTCAAGCGGAATACGAGGCACGAGACGAGAAGATGAAGAGTTACCTACAAAAGGTGAAGGAATTAAAGAATCACTTCCAAAGATTCTCAATTCATCAAATACCACGAGAAGAGAATGGGAAAATAGACGCTTTAGTCCGGCTAGCTACTGCATTGAACCTGAGATCAATAAGAATATACCACTAGAATATTTGGACGAACCATCTATATCTCAGGAGAGACAAATTGAAGTGCAACAAGCGATATTGAGTGTGGAATGGGCAGATCCTATCAACAGATATATCAAGGATGGGGTGCTACCAACAGACCTAGCAGAAGCTCGAAAGGTCAAGATGCGGGCAGCTAGGTATACGCTTATTAAAGGGGTGCTCAACAAGAGAAGCTTCTCCATGCCGTATTTACGATGCGTTTCTAGCGAGGAAGCTGACTACATTTTAAGGGAGATCCACCTAGGAGTTTGTGGAAACCATGCTGGGGGTAGGTCACTTGCTAACAAGGCCATCCGACTAGGATACTATTGGTCCACCATGCAGAAAGATGCACTTGACTTCGTTAAAAAGTGCGACAAGTGTCAACGATTTGCCAACATCCCGAGATAACCATCAGAGGAGATGACTCCCATGTCAAGACCACACCTCTTTCCCCCTTAAAAGAATGAAGGGTCAGCTTCATCTTCTTCCCTTGTAAAAAGATGAGGGGTTAACTACTTCCCTTGTTAAAGGGTGAGTTGAGTGAAGCTCATATTAATCTACTTCCCCTGTTAAAGGGTGACCTAGGTGAAACTCGTATTAATCTACTTCCCTTGTTAAAGGGTGAGATGAGTGAAGCTCATAGTAATCTACTTCCCTCGTAAAAAGATGAGGGGTTAACTATTTCCCTTGTTAAAGGGTGAGCTGAGTGAAGCTCATAGTAATCTACTCCCCCTGTTAAAGGGTGACCTGAGTGAAGCTCGTTTAATCTACTTCCCTTGTTAAAGGGTGAGATGAGTGAAGCTCATAGTAATCTACTTCCCTCGTAAAAAGATGAGGAGTTAACTACTTCCCTTGTTAAAGGGTGAGCTGAGTGAAGCTTATAGTAATCTACTTCCCCTGTTAAAGGGTGACCTGGGTGAAACTCGTATTAATCTACTTCCCCTGTTAAAGGGTGACCTGGGTGAAGCTCGTATTAATCTACTTCCCTTGTTAAAGGGTGAGATGAGTGAAGCTCATAGTAATCTACTTCCCTCGTTAAAAGGTGAGCTAGGTGAAGCTCATAGTAATCTACTTCCCCGATGAATGAAGCTCATAGTAATCTACTTCCCTCGTTAAAAGGTAAGCTGGGTGAAGCTCATAGTAATCTACTTCCCCTGTTAAAAGGTGAGCTGAGTGAAGCTCGTATTCATCTACTTACCTTATTACGAGCTACGTGAAACTCGTCTTAATCTACTTTCCTTATTAAAGGGACGAGCCGACTAAAGATGTCAATAAAATTAAGTATAAAATAACGGTAACATGCCAGCAGGGCAGCTTGCCAAATAATGGGAGCATGCCAACAGGGCAGCTTGCCAAATAAAGGCAGCAGGGCAGCTTACCAAATAATGGGAGCATGCCAACAGGGCAGCTTGCCAAATAAAGGCAGCATGCCAGCAGGGCAGCTTGCCAAATAAAGGTAGTATGCCAGCAATGCAGCTTACCAAATAAAGGCAGCATGCCAGCATAACAGCTTGCCAAATAAAGGCAGCATGTCAGCAGGGCAGTTTGCCAAATAACGGCAGCATGCTGGCAGGGCAGCTTGCCAAATAACGGCAGCATGCTAGCATAACAGCTAGCCAAATAAAGGCAGCATGCCAGCAGGGCAGCTTGCCAAATAACGACAGCATGCCAGCATGATAGCTTGCCAAATAAAGGCAGCATGTTAGCAGGGCAGCTTGCCAAATAACGGCAGCATGCTGGCAGGGCAGCTTGCCAAATAACAGCAACATGCTAGTATAATAGCTTGCCAAATAAAGACAGCATGCCAGCAGGGCAACCTGCCAAATAACGGCAGCATGCCAGCAGAACAGCTTGCCACAGCAGCATGGCATGGCAGGTTGCCACATAACGTTAGACTACCAGCATGGCAGCTTGCCACATATACGAGCTGCCAATGTGGCACTATGACAAATATACAAGCTTGCCAATATACGACAAATATACGAGCTTGCCACATATACGAGCTGCCAATGTGATACTATGACCCCGACTGTATTCGCGAAATGACAATATAAAGTCAGACTAATGGACAAGGCTCTGCAATTCTAACTATATATTATTGTGTGATATTTTGGAATTAACGTTCCGGTGGTTTGACAAGCAATCCTCCGAAACGGGGGGTAATTGATGGATGTATAATTTAAATATCCATAATTAAGGGAAGATTGCTAAATTAACGCACTATTGAGATAGGCTCTGCAGATTATGATAAGGTTACAGAGTATGATAAGGATTAAAGATTACGATGAGGATTAAGTCTACAGATTACAATAAGGTAATTCTACATGACATCTTAACCTAAGCCCTATAAAAAAGGCGGGGTAATCAACGTTTGGAGGTACGCAAAAAAACCCTAACTCAAGTTCTTGATTTCTCTTAAGAGATTATCATTCACACTGACTTGTTCGTCGGAGCCTACTCCACCAGTAACACACCGGTGTTCGTAGGATCACTTTTTCTTCTCTTTATTCAGGAAGTCAGATCAGATCCAGGTTACGCAGAATCCATCATCAACAATCTATAACCTTAGGAACCTTGGCCTTACATTAGAGGTGGAACATACTTTCCTTGAAAACCACCTTGGGGAGGGTTTGAGCCTTTCCCTTGGCTTTTCCAAGAGAGGTTTGGATGGTTCCTCTATCCGGGATTGTAATGTGTGCTATAAGCATTATTCCCTTGGTGAACAAAAGTGGGATTTACTTGTTCTTGGTGCTCATTTTGCATATGTCCATGGGGATAATTGGAAGTAGAATGTAAGATACTAGAACAAGTCATGCAAGATTCATTTGAAACATGATGAGTATGATTAGGGGGGGATGACAATTGATTCACCGAATTTTGGTTGATCAAACCTTTGAGATAATGATTTCATTTCGGCAGCTATGTCATTGGAATTGTCAACTTGATACAAGCCAACATTCTTCCTTCCACCTAAGTTTCTACCATTCTTGGAAGATAAGGATCTATACATTGAATTCTCACTCATGCTTTCATATAATTGCCAAACTTCATTTTCATGCTTATCAAGATAAGAACCACCCATAAATGCATCTACCATACCCTTGTGATTATCCGGCAAACTTTCAAAGAAGTATTGAACTAATTGCCACTTAGGCATGTTATGATGTGGACATTTCCTAAGCAAGTCATTAAATCTTTCCCATGCCTCATGAAACAATTCCCTCATCACCTTGAGAAAATTCTCTAATGGAAGTTCTCATAGCATTGGTCTTTGAAACCGGATAGTACTTTTTCAAGAACTCTTGTTGCATTTCTATTCAAGAAGTTATCAAAAAAGGCCTAAGATTGTTAAACCAATATTTTGCCTTGTCGTTAAGGGTGAAAGGAAAAAGTTTTAATCTCAAAACCTCTTCCAACATGTCCGTATATTTCACGGTGGAGCATACTTCAAGAAACTCATCCAAATGCTTGTAAGGTTCTTCACTTGGAAGTCTATGATAGTTAGGAAGCATTTGAATAATTTGCAGTTTGATTTCATAGTGATGTGCTCTAAAAGGGGGCAATTGAATGCATGTAGGTGCATTATATTCATTTGGGACATAATAATCACGCAAAACAAGAGAATGATTCAAAATTAGAGGTGCAACATAAGCACCTTGACTCTTTTGAATAATGGGAGGTTATGGAGCAAAAATTGGCGGAGGCATTCCCAATGGAACTTGGCTTTGTTGTTGTGGAAGAAATGGTCTTGGCATGCCTAATGGTACTTGAATATTTTCATGATGCACATTAGCGTGGAGGATGCCTTGTTAGTCTATGTGACCAAGGTCCTTCACATGGTCCTCATTTTGTTCCTCCATTGATGAAATGGAGCGACTAGAATTACCCCTTCTTACGAACAATGGATTCAAGATTTAAATTAAGTGGGACAAGAGTATGATTTAATGATCTACAACCATGCATGCACAAACAAAACAAAAATAAGCAACAAGCAAGTAGCAATCACTTCTCCTCCGTAAAAAATTAACAATCAACAATCCTCCATATACAATGATCCCATACTCCCATGCTTTCAACAATATGCAAGAAAAATTAAATTGCCTCCATGCGGGCTCACGATCTATCTAAGAAATAAAAAACTTGCCTCCACGCGGGCTGACGATTTATCTAGAGATTGAGTTTAGAAACGTTCACAAAGGGTCCTTAAGCAACTTCAAGTTATTTTTCAAAAAAAATTTCTTTCTTTGCCTTGTTTTCTTTGCAATTTTTTTTAATTTTTGAGCTTTCTATCCTCTTACTTAGCTTCACTTGGCTTCTTTGCTTCTCTTACTCTTCAATTTCCCTTTGATTTGCTCTCTTGACTCAATGCACCTAGTCAATCAAGAATAAACACAATAAGTAACTAAAATAAATAAAATAATAATAATAAAAAAAATAAGATCAAAAGAGTACTAATTCCTATTTAATATCCAAACATGACGGTGCCAATCCCCGGCAACAGCACCAAAACTTGGTGTCGCAGCCTAGTGAGTGGAATAAAATGTGGTCAAGTTTAAATTTGTAAAATGTCACTACCACTTCCAACTAAAAATATAGATAGAGTGGGTAGGGATCGTCCCAAGGGATCGGAGGTGTGTTTGTGACGAAAATTAATATCGAATTAATAGGTCGAGTGATCAAAGATGATTGGTGGTTTGTGTATTTAAACTACAATACAATTAAAGATTAATGTAAATAAAAGAAAACAATCTAGAGAGTAGGGAAAATGTCGCGCCTGGATTTTTCCCTACCTCTATAAGGGTTATATTAAACACTTAATGGGTCAGAAAAGGGGTTTAATGCAACGGAGTGACTATGGTCAAATTATTATTTATTTTTATAGTAGGGCTAATTTATTAATAATCGGAGTCGCCACCTAGCATGGGATTATGGTGTGCTAGGTCACCTGTGGTGTCTAAGAACTTTGGAAAAATAGATGGACACATGAGAGGCCTAATATGGGCCCTAATATATTTGACACCCACTTTGTCTACGTAAACCAAATTAAAGGATTCGGGGGTCTGGTTATGCATGGGGAAGGTGTTAGCACCCCACGACACTCGTGAAACACGGTTACCTTGTTTTTATATTGCATTCCAAAAAAGTACCATATCTATAATTTAATAATTAAAGATAATTTATTTAAATGACTTAAAAATTTAATCGTATGTATAGGAAAATAAGATAATTTATTTCATAGGCATAGATTATTAAGAAAATAATACCTTTAAAAAAACGCATATATAAACATACGAGTTTTATAAGAGAAGATAGATTTTAGCGAATGTCATGACCGAAACCTAGGTTGCCTACATACCTCATCCCATAAGTGGCGAGGATCAGGTCAAATGTAGTTCAAATTTAATAATTATTTTAGTAGAAATGTTTCTATGAGAAAATATATTTTTTAATAAAGTGAAAATTGTTACTAATGGAAACATATATATTCAGATTTGATTTTTTTTTTTAAATGTTTCTAAGGAAACATTATAATTTAAGAAGGATATATATTTACAAGGAAGTTTATATTTTAGTAAAGTATATTTATAAGGGAAATGCATATACATTTCTAAGGAAATTGTATTTAAAATGTTTCTAAGGAAACTTTATAATTTAGGAAAGCATATAAATTTTAGGAAACTTTATAATTTAGGAAAGCATATAAATTTAAGGAAACTTTATAATTTAGGAAAGCATATAAATTTCTAAGGAAACTTATATTTAAATATGCATATGAGTAAATTTGTAATTTAAATATATATTTATTTCTATAGGAAAAATTATTTGTTTAAAAATATTTCTACGGAAAACATATAATTTTAGAAAGCATGTTCTACAGAAACATGTAATTATATATATTTCTAGAGGGATTTGTATCTTATATTTCAAAAACTGTTTTTTATAAAGTATGCTTTAAGAAACATATATATTTTAAAGAAACAATGTTTTTAATGATACAGGTATGCTTTAAGAAGCTAATATTTAAAGAAATTAATTTTTGTAAGAAAATTATATCATTTGTCATAGAAATTCTAAGAAAAAGAAATTAATTTTTGTAAGAAAATTATATCATTTGTCATAGAAATTCTAAGAAAAGTATATGTATTTCTAAGGAAATTTGTACTTTAAAAATGTTTCTAAGGAAACTTGTAAATTAAGAAAGTTCATATATTTTTATAAAGAATTTTTTTGCGCTTTAGGAAGCTAATTAATTTATTTTAAAAGATGAAATATAAATTGAGTAGTGTATTTTTTATGAACCCAACCCTAAAATTTAGGAATTTTAGGATTTAAGAAAATATATATCTATGGAAGTTAAAATGTAAAGAAGTCATTCTTTACAAATATTTTTCAAAAAAAAGGTTGACCTTTACGTAGTTATGAGCCCTGAAATACATTAAATTTTATGATTAATTCTAATTTAATGTCACTGTGAACGTGGACTTGTTCTATCTTTTAGGGAAATTTTATTTTAATAAAAATAGCTTTTAATAAACTTTATTTATTTAACTAACTATTATTTTTGAAAAAGGATATGACTTTTTTTAAAAAAAGATGTGATATTTAGAAACACTCATATTTTAAGAAACATTCTTGGAAAAGTTTTGCTCAAGAAAAAAAAACATACCTTGTAAAAGAACATGGCTTTTAATAGATGTTTTAAGGACCGAATTTTCTTCAACTTACACTTTCTAACTAATATTATTTTTGAAGTGAATTGAAAAGAGCATGTATATTTTAGCTTTTAACATATATATTAGAAAATTTATTATTTTTGGCTTTAAAGATTATTTGATGAAAACTATGTATATAAATCTTTAAATAAATACATAGCCGACATGCTTAGGCTTCTTAGACTGAGAACTAGTTTTCGCAGGTTACTTGAAATTAGTCTATTCACAAAGAACACTAAATTACTTTTAATGTACTGTGTGAAGATTATAACCAATCAACCTAAAAACTATTTTTTTCCTTTTATAATTCCAATTATTTCTTTATACTTCTAAAATAAAATTCAATTCCAAAATGTTGTACACAACAACATATGTATATTCAAAACCCAATATAATAATGAGGGTATATTTCTATTAAATTATTTCCAGTCAGTCATATCAATAAGGCTATGTAGCGTACAATGAATGACATATCATGAATAAGATGTACTTGAGTGATTAAGAAAACAATGACTAGACTATATATATTCATGGATATGACCAAGAAAATAATGTTTAAGAAAAGAAGAAAAAAGAAAGAGAAAAAAAAAAAAACTAGCAGGTATTCATGAACATAAAATCAGTTAATAAGAGAAGGAAAAATAAAATGCAAAGCAAAGGTCCTAGAAAGAATACCTGTTAAACGATGCAAAACTTGATTTATTCATTTTTTATTTTTTTTATTTTCTGAAGCAGCACCTTTACTCAAGTGCAGACTATGAAGATTGTGTTGGAAATTAAAAAGAGGAGAACCAACTTGCTCTGTTTTGGAAGCCAAAAAAAAGACTGAAACTGATATATTATTTCTGAAAAAACGAGATTCTAAAAACCCACACTATTACATTGCATCGGCATATGTTAATTTATAGATAAAACACATGTAGTGGTCATCCCCACTTTCTTAGAACATGCTAAAAGATAAACATAAAAATAGGAACAACTATCTCCACTTCCTATTCTGCAGTTAACAACCAAACACTAAACCCACTAAACTAGGACACTAAAAACGTGGGTGAATTAACTACATCATGGATGGATTTGCATCATCAATTTTCATCACTCCCCCTTTATGCAAAACTGGAAACACCGAGAGAAAATCTGAATTTAACAAATTTCATATAAGAGAGTGCTTTGGTGAACCCATCTGCAACTTGATCATTGGTTGAACAATATTTCATCATAATTATTCCTTTCGCAACAACATCCCGAATGAAATGGAGACGCATTTCAATGTGCTTTGTTCTTCCATGAAAAACTGGATTCTTTGTCATTGCAATTGTAGCCTAGTTATCACAATAGATCTTTGTCTCCTCTCTCTTACATTGATGTAAGTCTTCCAAAATTCTTCGCATCCAAATAGCTTGACAAGCAGCTAATGAAGCTGCCTAATACTCTGCTTCTGAAGATGATAATGCAACTGTTGCTTGTTTCTTTGAAACCCAAGACACACCTCCCGAACCAAGATTGAAGACAAAACCGCTTGTGCTTTTCTTGTCATCTGTAAAACTAGCCCAATCACTGTCAGTAAAACCAAGCAATTTAAAATTAGGAACTGGTTTATACCAAATCCCAAAATTACTTGTTGCCCGAACATAGCGAAGAATCCGTTTTGCTGCTCCAAGATGATGTGTAGAAGGATTATGCATAAACCTTGAGATTAAACTCACTGGAAACATGATATCTGGTTTAGAATGAGTCAAATACAACAATCCTCCAACCATGCTTCTAAAAACCTTTTGATCAGCCTTTGGAGTCCCATCATTCATTGATAACTTCTCACTTGTATTCATGGGAGTAGAAAAAATCTTGCAATTTGACATATTAAATTTCTTGAGCAAATCTAATGCATATTTTTCTTGAGAGATAAAAATACCATCATTAGTTTGCTGAACTTGAAGACCAAGAAAAAAATGCAATAATCCCAAATTAGACATTTCAAACTCTTGCATCATACTCTCCTTGAATTCTTTAATGAAGAAGCTAGAAGATCCAGTGTATATAATATCATCCACATATACACATGCAATGAGAATATCATTACCTTTTGCCTTCACATACAAAGTAGGCGCACTATCACTTCGATGAAACCCGTTTTGACGAAGATATGAATCAAGTCTACTGTACCATGCTCGTGGAGCTTGCTTTAATCCATATAAAGCCTTTTTTAATTTGTAGACTTTCTCCCCCTTTCCTTTGATGACAAATCCTTGTGGTTGTTCAACATACACATCTTCTTCCAAATACCCATTTAAAAAAGTAGATTTAACATCAAACTGAAATACTTGCCATTTCAATTGAGCTGCTAAATTTAAAATCATTCTGATAGTTTCAAATCTAGAAACTGGGGAAAAAGTGTCAAAGAAGTCTATACCATACTGTTGCACATACCCTTTCGCAACGAGCCTTGCCTTGAATTTTTGCACAGTACCATCTGAATTGTACTTCACTTTGTAGACCTATTTCACACCAATTGCATCATTCTCAGCTGGCAAGTCTACTAGCTCCCATGTTTTATTTTTTTCAATTGCTGCTATTTCTTCTTGCCTAGAATTTTCCCACTCTTGTATTCCTTGTGCCTCCTCATAACTTATAGGTTCTGAAATCATAAGAGCAAAAATGCATGACTCATAAATTTCTTTTAAAGACTGAAACTTATGTGGAGGTGTATTAGTATCAAGAGTAGGATTCATGTGGCTGTTGTCTTCACTACTTAGATCCCTTGAAGGAGTGCTCCCCGAAGAACTTGATGATGGAGAGGATTTTGGAGTCGTTACTTTCTCCATACTCTGTGTCGACTCAGCTTCATCTTCAACAAATGACACAATTTGATTTTTTTCACTCTCCCAATTCCAGAAACTATTTTCATCAAAAACAACATCTCTGAGAATAATTAGTTTCTTAGTTTCTGGATTATACAACCGATAGCCCTTGGTTTCATCACTATACCTAACAAAGATACATTTCTCACTTTTCCTATCAAGCTTGGTACGGTCATTTGAGTCGATCAAAGAATAAGCAATACTACCAAAAACTTTTAAACGACTTACATCGGGCTTTCGTTTCCACCAAGCTTCATATGGAGTTATATTACGCACCGCCTTTGTTGGAGATATATTAAGGAGGAAGACTGAAGTTGCCACTGCTTCTGCCCAAAAATCATTTGGAAGCCGCTTTTCACTTAACATACTTCTAGCCATTTCCACAACTGTCCTATTCTTTCTTTCGGTGACCCCATTCTGTTCCGGAGTTCTTCTTACCGTCAGTTGCCTTCGGATGCCATTTAGCTTACAAAAAGACTCAAACTGATTTGATAGGAATTCTCCCCCTCTGTCAGTTCGAAGAGTTTTTAAAACATGCCCACTTTCTTTTCCTGCAAAAGCTTTAAATTCCTGAAATTTCTCAACAGCTTCTGAATTGTAAGTAAGAAAGTAAACCCAACTCATGTGAGTATAATCATCAGTAAACAACAAGAAATATCTACTATTGTTTAAGGATGGAGTATTTGTTGGGCCACAAATATCTGCATGAACGAGTTCTAGAGGCATCTTTGCTCTCAAAGCTTTTCCAACTGGAAATGGTAAGCGATGCTGCTTCCCATAAATACAACTTTCGCAAATATCATCAATACAAATAATAGAAGGTAGACCAGACACCATCTTTTTCTGACTCAACAATTTCAGACCATTAAAATACAAATGTCCATAACGCAAATGCCAAAGCCTCGACCCATCATTAACATTGGCAACCAGTGCGCAATCATCAAAACATGAAAGATCTAGAGGAAACATCTTATTCTTAGTCATGTAAACTTTAATAAGAGGCAAATCATATTTCCCCTTTTTAATTTCACATATATCATCATGAAATAAGACAGTATATCCCTTTTGAGCCAATTTTCCAACACTCAACAAATTATAAGCTAAACCAGGAATATAGAAAACATCATTAATTGATCTTTCAATACCTGTCTTGCTCTTAACCACAATGGTTCCCTTGCCTTCAATTTGAACTTGTTTATCATCACCAAGCCGAACTTGCAACTTTATTGATTCATCAAGAGTACGGAAAAGACTTCTTTCTCCTGTCATATGGTTACTACAACCACTATCTAACAACCATATATCATCTTTGCTTTCATTGGAATTTAAACAAGTAAGAAACAAATTACTTACTTCTTCCTTCGATTCAGTAAAATTAGCTTGTTGTTTTTCCTTTTCCCAACAATAAGCTTCAGTATGGCCAAATTTCTTACAGTAATAGCATTGCTTTCCCTTATAATTCTGTCTGTAATTCCCTTTATCACTGTGATGGTTGTCTCTATCACCAATTTGACGACCCATACCAGATCTGCCACGTCCTCTTCCACGACTACGATAGCCTCCTCTTCCTCGGCCTCGTCCTGCATTTTTTTGATCCGTGGAAGTGCCTTCAACACTTTTCTCTCTGTTAGAAATCTCCACCTTGGCCTGAAATGACTGCTCAATATTTTTCTGTGATGATCTATTAATTCTTTCTTCATGAGCTAGAAGAGAACCCATTAGTTCACTAAGAGAGTAAACTGTTAAATCTTTAGACTCCTCAATAGCAGTGACTACATGATCAAATTTTGAAGGGAGACTTCTTAAAATCTTTTCTACAATTTTCTGATCAAAAATTTCCTCATCAAATGCTTTCATTTGATTTACAATAACAGAAACTCTAGAAAAGAAATCTTGCACAGATTCACTACCTTTCATGAGAAGAGTCTCAAACTCTCTACGGAAGGTCTGGAGTTTCACAATGGTTATCTTGTTGTCTCCATGAAATTCATCCTTCAAAATAGTCCAAGCTTCCTTTGATTTTGTGGCATTTGAGATGCGAGGAAAGATTGTATCTTTCACAGCCTGCTGCAAAACAAGTAAAGCTTTCGCATCCTTTTTACGAAGCTCTTTCAACTCAGTCAACTTCAAATTGGTTGCCTTCTCAGCAGCCTTAGAGCTCTCAATATCTGCATAGCCAGATTCAACTAGATCCCAAAGATCTTGTGAAATAAAAAAGGTCCTCATCTTAATGCTCCAAAATTCATAATTTTCTCCAGTAAAAATAGGGATTAAAGATTGTGAGAGATTAAGAGTATTCATACCAGTTGACATGATGAATTACTCAATACAAGAAAATACCTCTCCTTGAATTTGCTGAAGAAAATACCTCTCCTTGAATTTTGCTGCTGCAACAATTCTTCAAAAACATCAACACGCCCAACACAAAAGAACCCGATGCTCTGATACCAAAAATGTTGGAAATTAAAAAGAGGAGAACCAACTTGCTCTGTTTTGGAAGCCAAAAAAAGACTGAAACTGATATATTATTTTTGAAAAAACAGAGATTCTAAAAACCCACACTATTACATTGCATCGGCATATGTTAATTTATAGATAAAACACATATATTGGTCATCCCCACTTTCTTAGAACATGCTGAAAGATAAACATAAAAATAGGAACAACTATCTCCACTTCCTATTCTGCAGTTAACAACCAAACACTAAACCCACTAAACTAGGACACTAAAATTGTGGGTGAATTAACTACATCATGGATGGATTTGCATCATCAATTTTCATCAGATTGCAGAAGGCCTCCAAGGAGAACTTCAGCGGAACTTTGGCTCCATTTGATTGCTTGAAAAAAATCGCAGACAGAGTCCTAACTGCTATTGTATGCTTAGGACATTGTTGTAGGCTTATGAGGAGAGAAAATGTTTATACTTTTGAGTGAGGGCTACAAAAAATATGTTAGAGGTACGTGTGGAGGCCAAGAGAGGTTAGAAGGAATTTATTTTAGGGTCCTTAATGGGTCTGTAGGGTGTTTGTGTGTGTAGTGATGGATGGCTGTGTATGTGCCATCGGCCTCCCCCCCAAATGACTGAACAAATGGTGTATTTATAGTGCAAAAATGCTTAGTGAGCAAGCACATTATTTTGAAAAAGCTGATTCTATGCAATTAAAAAATTATTAACATTTTCGTTACTGCAATTTATTTTTATTTATTACCTTATCACCAATCATGATATTAAATGGTGTCGCAATTCGTGCAATAGGTTTATGGGTCATAAAATCGATTATTGGTTTCCCTTTTTAATGTGCATATGTGCGCCTGTACCTGTATATATATATAATTATATTTTCCCCTATTTTTATTTTATTAACTTATTTATGTTACCACTCTTTCCATAGAGATCATGACCCTAGTGGTGGCTTAATGTCTGGACTGAATCATCCTTAAGCAAGGATCCAATTTTCAACAGTTTAAATGATGATGATGATATATATATATATATATATATATATCATATCTTTTATTTTATTTACTTTCCTTACTTAATGCAAATCATGTTTTGTTTTGACCACTGTAATATTCTGGGCAAACATCATTGATTTATTATACGCTTATTAATATGTTTATTTATTTATTTTATTTATATATATTTATGTGAATATTAAATTGGTTTATCCCTCAAGTTTTACTCAAACTTGAACGTGTTAGGGGTGCGAAATTACGATCTTGCCCCTTCCTTAATCGAGTGGTAGGAGTCACGTTACAAACTTGACTCCAAGTGTAACCAAAGGTTTTAGGACGTTCCAAATCCAATGGTGACATTCATTTTATGATCCAGTGGTCAGATTTTCTGGTATTCCTAACTTGGCCAAACTAGTTTTACCGGAATACCCCTACAAATAGGTAGGGGCAAAATTGGGTGTCTACAGTTTCCCCTCTTTGTTTGGTGTTGTGAAGCAATGACAAACAAAGAAGTAGACATAACCCATTTTGCGCCTTGGTTGGCACAAAATTGGCCACGGGTTCTTTAAGTGTGTGCATGGAACATTCTAGTCCTTATTACGAATTGGGTTATCCATTGGGATAACAGATAAGGGTGTGTTCTAAAAATATATATTTAACATACTAGAGGTGCTTACTCTGATGAATGGCACGCTAAGGCTTTTATTGGATATTTTGAATCAGACTTAATACACTACGAGTGCATTATTCACACATGATTAACACACTAAGGGTGAAATTTAGGCACTAGACTTTGTATAAACAAATGTCAAATTGTATTTCAGTGAATGAAATGGCAGCTTTTGACTTTATGATATATATTGGATGAGTAAAAACTATATTCCTTTTCATGTGAGAAGTAGGTAAATTTTTTTTATTTTACCTGTTCTAACACTGCTATAGTAAAGATACAATCTTACCATACTCTGATGATGTGAATGCCCCTACTTGAAAAATGGCAAATTTAATCAGCAGTGAATAACAATGGAGATGCGGTATACCATATGAGGGAGCATTGAGATTGCAAAAATAGTGACTTCCTATTTGAGATAAGGATGGCAATGATGGTGATGCTTAAGCTGAAAAGGTTTTAATTACACAAGTAGTGACTGAGCTTTAAGGTGGATATGCCACTTTTGTCGTTTTCACTTTCTTTTCCTTCTTCTTCTGTATGTCATGTCGAGGAGAGTAAAATTGAGGCAATCATAAGTGTTGCTTGCTTTGGCTTTACACTTGTCGACTAGATGTCACCCTAATTAAGTGAAGCCCTTCTTAAGGTGTAGGCTTTCGTACATCTTCTCCTTGTTATTCATGTGGTTACCTATACTCAGTTGGAACTTGATATTATTCTATATCATAGGTGGCATGTGTCATTTCATTGAGTTGCCTAGTGGCTTCAATTAGTGGATGGGGCTTTCATGGTCTCTTTCGAACATCACACAGCGTCTTGACCTGGTGAACTGCAGAAATATGATTAATGGAGCTTATAGGACTTTATGTACCTACATGAGTGCATTATCAATTTGCATAGAGACAAATTATATTATATGTAAAAGATTGGAAATATTTCTTCTCATAATCCTTTAGTAAGGAAATATCTTAAAGACCAAAAATGAGTGGAAAAAGAAACATATTTAAATAGATGCGCTATGGGCACAAGTTGACACTTTGACTATGAGCAAGATGATACATCTCCTGAGCTGGGACGATGAGCATGCTACTGGTGCAATATGTAAATATAGAGTCTTAGGTTCTACAACCTGCTCTAAAAATGTCTGAGCATGTGCTTTAGCATACAACATATTTATTAATATAATGAACGTAAAGTAATTAATACGATAATTAACTTTATTTGTTTAACATCATAAAAAGGATACTGTTCTCCTTGTTTGTCGGTTGTCCATTACTTTCTTGAACATGACTTTTGACATATTGCTTGATTCCTCCTCCACAGGTCGTGACCTTTGATTCGTCACTTGACAACACCATAATAATCACAGAGTGATGAAGTTTGGAAAGTGGATTAACCTCACTTAAGATGGATCCCAAATTGGGTATGTATCTTGATAGTGTCAAGTATCAGGTTATTCATAGTTCCTTTTTGAAAAATGTTGAAATTTAAAGGGTTGGTTCGAGGGTGGGGCAAATGGTAGGATAAATGATGACCTAAATAATGGTATGACCAAACCCAAGTGTAATATGGGTTGCCAACTATAAGTAGCATGGTGGGAATTGGGTCAGAACGTAGTTTGATCTAAGGATTAGGACCCTCAGTTGGATGAGAATTATTATTTTTATTTTTTCAGGACCATACTGTTGCACTTAGCGCCCTTTCAGGTTTTCACTAAGTCTGGTCTACCACTTTTGCCCTTAACATCTCAAAAGAGATTTTTGTTGAGACTGGTTGCATTTTTACCCTTGGCCCTATTCTTGGGTTTTCACCAAGTCCACCTTTTGCACTTTTTTACCCTCAGCGCCCTTAAGTGGGTTTTCACTGAGTTCAGTTTTTTTTTTTTTTTTTTTTTTTATTTAAAAATTGTAGGTGGTCGACAACTTGCCAATACTTGATTGAATATCCATATGTATAATTGTTCTTGAGTAATCTGCAAAACTATTATTCGATGATGAACCATGTTTTATTGAACTCCCTTCAAAAACTGCCCCAGTTTAGGGGAGAATGACAAATATTGTTCATTCTGTCAGACTTTAATAAGCAAGAGTTTTCAATTTCTGGTGATCTTTGCCAATCGAAGAGGACTTTAATTAGGACTGTAACATAGGCTAGGTATATGGTAACCGAGAAAAGATATCAAGGCTCAAATATATTATTTCCATATGAGGTTCATAAATCGTGATCACTATAAAAAATGATTTGCCCCAGCTTGGGCCATGTTTTCTCATGTTAATCTAAACGAAAATTTTTATAGCTAAGCAATCATCCTTAATCAAAGAGGACTTTATGTAGGTTGTAGCGTGGCCATAGGTTTAGGGTGATGAAAAGAATGTATGAAGGCCCAAGATTAATGTGAATTGGGGTAAACTGACTAAGGATCAACTTGTGCTTTTGTGTCCTTCATCTTGGTCTTTGACCATTTTTTTTGGAGTTTATCTTGACTTTTCTTCTGGGCCTATGTGCTTGATTTTTCTTTTTGGGCACCTTTGCTTGATCCTTCTTTTGGGCACCTTTGCTTGATTCTTTTTTTTTGGGCACCTTGTCTTGATTTGTATTTTTCTTGTTTTCACTTTCTTGTGAAAGAATGACATGCTTGTAATGATCCTTGGTAGGTTATGAAGAAAGAATGTAACATGGTAGGTTATGAAGAAAGAATGTAACAAAACTCTATGGGCTTGTCAAAGGAAATTATGATGAAAGATGATAGAAATGATGGCCTCTCTTCATTTTAATTCGGATTGCTTAATTATAAAAATTTCTAACTAGACTAACATAAGATTAGCTGGATTTGTGATATTACCTTAGAAATTGCCCCAGTGTGGGGTGTGATCATCGATGGGCTACATGAAATGAAAATTTATTATAGCACGAAGGGCTAGCAATGGATAATAGTGTATAGGATAGCAGAAATGATAGCCTCTAGTACTTTTGGGTATAATCACCTAGGCATTGGAGCTCTTACTTATTAGTATCTCACTGTCTTAGTATGAGTAAAATTTACTTGATTGTTGCTTCCAAACATAAGGAGTGACCCTTAGCTTAACATAGTAGTACATATCTTGACCTTCAATGGAGATTTTTTTGGCGGTGATCGAGCTTAGGGAGCGACCAAAGCTGCCTACGTATCTTAATTATGTTAAGAATCTGGTCATGCGTAGTTCTGTGATAAATTTGATCAAGAGAGACTGCGGCTTGATTATTGAATATATCCTTCATTTGAAGAGTTTTGATTAGTGGGATCACCTTGATCTTAAGAGTCTGCGGCTTGAGCCTGATAAGTTTTTGCTTAAATTCTTCATGCCTGTCTTAGCTTCAAATAAGATAGCAAGAAATTTGAATAATTCCCTTCTGCCACTACTTGGTAGGTATGTGATTAATGTTGACCTTCTGCTACTACTTGGTAGGTATGTGATCAATGTTGACTTATGTTAGGATTATGTGATTTATCCACTAATGGTATTTGTCCCTCATGGTTTTGGGAGGTGGGCTAGGTAACTGTTCATGTCCATGATTTATTGAGGTGTGTCAATTAAGTCTTCATTGGTACAGGCCCATTAGCTCGAAATCAAGCTTTATATCAAGATTCATGTTCATCGAGATTGATGACAATGACGTCCCAAGGATCACAGCCTTCCTTACATGACATCCTGACAATGGAAAAATAGTATTTTAATATCCATGTTATTTTAATAGGCAAAATTGGAGCTTGACAAATCTCATTATCAAAATTGAAGTTTTATGAAACTTATTATTATAGTATAACATAGGCATTATGAGAAAACTAAATACTTAGGGGTCCTAAAAATAGAGAGTATAAAAATGAGAATATTAATAATATAATATCAAGTTATTTTACTAAACAAAGATGGAGCTTAACAAAGCTATTTGTCAAAATTGGACTAAAAATATTAATAAATTCTTAGGAGCCCTAAAAATAGAGTTTAGATTTTATTTTGTTTATTTATTTAAAGAGAGATATTAATGATACAATATCTGAATTATTTTATTATATAAAAATTGAGTTTTATGAAACCTCTTTTACAAAATTGAAGTATTATGCAACTTATTCATTATAAAACAGATAAAGAAAGAATATATATATATATATATATATATATATATATATGTATATATATAATATTGTGCTAAAAGTAAATGTTTAGGAGAAAGTCGCATGGCTTTCTCCTTTTTACCAAAACTTCTTGAACTTGAGTAAGGATACTGATTCTGAATTGCTTTACTTGTGCTTTGTCTATGGAGGAGTAGAAACATGAGTTGTGAGATCATCTGCCTTAAAAAGAGCTCTGAGGTTCATATTAGAAAGTCTCTCATTCCAGTCTGTAGGTATTTTTACAAATATTTATTGTTCTTTGTTGATGATATGGATGTAATCAGACCATGTCTTTGTTGGTGAGACCATTCCAACTGCGGCTCTTAAGAGAGTCAACTTTATGAACCACGTTAGTGTAAGACCAGTGGAACTCCTTTGGAAGAGTTGCACACAAAGCTTTTCATCCTTACCAGAAAGACAACTCATGCTATTATACTTTTTGAAGTTCGAAATTCTAAACTCAGCATGCAACCTGTCATTGGAGTTTCCAAACAGTACTAATTGGTTGGAAGCTTCTTGATTGACTCAATGGCCAGTGCTGCAAAGTAAAATATAGCTGCTTCTTTGGAGCAATGTTGTTAACTTATTAACCTTGTTTTAAGAGAAAGAAAAAGGAAAATGAATTAATATTACTAAAATCTATTTACTTTATGCAATGCATGACTTAATAGTAGTTTTCCTTTATGAAGGAACTCTAAAGCGATGTGCCTTCTCCTTGGATGGAAACTTTTGTATTTTGTTGATATTACAAGAAATAAAATTCATACAAACTGCCCCAGTTAGGGGCTTAGATTACAACCTTGAAATCGGAATATAGGGAAATAAACTGTCCTATAAAACTATGGTTTTTTAGACATTTTCTTTTCTTGAAATCTTCTTACTTATTGAACACCTATCCTTTTTATTTATGGGGTACCTGCAATATATGAATGCATAGAATAATGTCTTAGGGTTGTGAATAACCCTTAGACTTGATTGGGTAGGTTTTCTTAACTGAGACTAAATATGGTAGTCTCTACTATGGTTTATTTAGGCATGAAAATTTAAATATGCATGAAAAATAAAGATAGAATAAGAGGTTAGTTAAATAATTAACAAGATATCCCTCTCTTTTAGTGTCCTAAATGCATCATTTATACTATATGCAGCATGAGGTTCATGGTTGGCTAATGCAACCTAATAAGGCTCAGTCCCCGAATCTTCAAACCTCCGGCCACTTTCCTTCTCCCCGAGGAAGTGAAAGTGGGTCCATCTTGGGTTAGTGATTCGAGCGAGGGAGGTTCCGCTGCTCTACCATTGCCTCTGGCATATGCCAGTATCCAATGGGTGGCCAGCATACATACTCCCTCTATTTAACTTACAAGGTTAAATAGGGTTATGCGATGCAAAAATGAGTGTAGTGTATGTAATTAAAAAAGAGGCAAACATGCTTTTATAATAAAATATAGTAATTATTTAAAGTATAAAAATAAATCAATAATATGAATTGAAAAAGATATAACTTTTAATTTTGTAACTTTGAAACACGAAAGAAACATATTAATAATAAAAGATAAGGCATTATATTAAATGCCTTGGGTGAAAATGAATATTATCATAATATCATTATAAATGCAATATGATGCCATAAAGGGGATGCAATATAAAATATTTTTTAGGCTTAAACCCACTTAACCATATGCTTGTCCCCAATGGATTCGTCAGCTGTCGCGCTCGGATTTTTCCCTACCTCTATAAGGGTTATATTAAACACTTAATGGGTCAGAAAGGGATTTAATGTGACGGAGTGACTATGGTCAAATTATTATTTATTTTTATAGTAGGGCCAATTTATTAATAATCGGAGTCGCCACCTAACACACCATAATCCCATGCTAGGTGGCGACTCCGATTATTAATAAATTGGCCCTACTATAAAAATAAATAATAATTTGACCATAGTCATTCCGTCGCATTAAACCCCTTTTCTGACCCATTAAGTGTTTAATATATAACCCTGATAGAGGTAGGGAAAAATCCGAGCACGACAGAAAAGATATAAAAAGAGGTCTTGGGGCATAGAGACGCCACTAAGCTTCACTTCATCAAGCATGAGCAATTATACATTAATGGAGAAATTTAAATTGTAACTAAGATATGTGTGACATTAATTGAAACTAAGCATGGAAGGCAAATAAGTATAGTTTGTCTAGTTAATTAAATGAATAGTACAACCTATCAAATGAGACCAAAATCTATTCAATTAAACCACAATTAATTCACACACAAATAGCTAGAAGAATACACTCTTTGCATTCACAAGCATGGAACACCAAGAAACAAGCATAGATTGTTCACCTACCTAAGAATTTAAAGTAATTACACTACACTAAACTAAAGACATGAAATTAAACTAATTAAACTAGAGATGTGATACAATCCACCAAGAAACAAGTGTGAACCATTAAATAAATCTCAAGAGTGTTCAATTAAGCATTATGCTTTAACAATCACTAGATTAACATCATCAACACACATAGACATGCATCAATTCCATTAAATCTAGAGAAAAACACATGAACATCTATTCTAGCATACATAGACATATGATAGAGCCAAACGATCAATTGGAAGCATTAAATCATATAAATCAAGTAAAGGTTAAATGATCTAAATCTATTCATTGTCAAAACATTCATTACAATTAAAATCCCCAAAAATACATAAAGGCTAAGTTTGAGAAGCAACCCTAGGGGCCATCTCTAGCCCCAAGAGAAGGATTTAGCCACTCATGGTAGTGGACATGGAACCCTCAAGGACTAGCTTAGAGATTGACATCATCATCTTCATCCGTGCTTTCTTTTCAAAACCCTAGTTCTAGAGAGGAGAATTTCTATTTATCTTTTGTAATAAAAAAAACTATCTATCTATTACAATGATTGTTCAATAAATTAATTACACACTTCTTTGAGTAAAGACCAAGTTAGAATAATAGCCTGTGATTAGAGAAAATTCGTAACTATGCAAAATAGGTGGAAAACAACGCGCTCAAGAATTAGACAGTTCACTGCCAGTAGCAATTTCGATCGATCAAACACTTGGACTTTGATCGATCAAAGCTGACGTGGCACAAAAATATCTTCAGACTTTATCCACATGGTTGAGCTGGCACCGCCTTGATTTCGATCAATTGAAGTTCACTTCGATCGATCGAGACTCCCCTTCGATCGATCGAAGTTGTACTGATGTTTTTTTCTTGGTTTCTTTCCAACTTTGCTCCTTAGCTCAAAAAATGATCTAAATGGCTCTTGTTAGCCTGTTTGAACATTATTCACCTGAAATAGGCAATAATACAAATAAGTATCTAAGACATGAAAATATGATAGATGATTGGATTAGAATACCCTAACTTAGGTGCTAAAATTCGTCACATTTGAGGACTCATAAGCAACGATTGGAACGTTTGTTCTCACATCGTTAGTACTTAAGTCGTCATCCATTGGGATAACTTCAGTATGAATGCTATAAGAAGCAAAAGGTCCACAGAAAGTTAAAGTCAGATTCTATAATTTGTGACAATAAAAAAAAAAATACTAAATATTTACCGAACTAACCCTACAATTATCCAAGATTTCTGATACACTAGAATGCTTAACCAATGTCAATTTCAACTAAAAAATATCATAATTTACACTAACAGATGACAAATGAAAGAATTAAAAATTCTTAAATTTATGTGTGACATTAGTTAATCAGCACTATGTGGATACCTTATTTGGATGGTGAAGGTGATTAGTGTGCCTATTTATTAAACTTCACAATGTTTTTTTTTCTCATAAATATCAAATACTAACCTGTCAAATGTGTAATTGGCGTATACATTTAAAACCTAAAATTTTGGATAACACATTGGTACCTAATGAATCCAACTCAGTTCAAAAAATCAATTATGGAAGATTTTACATTCACTAGAATGCTTATTGAAGATTATAAAAGAAAACCTTACAATTATCCAAGATTTCAGATACACTAGAATGCTTAACCAATGTCAATTTCAACTAAAAAATATCATAATTTACGCTAACAAATGATAAATGAAAGAATTAAAAATTCTTAAATTTATGTGTGACATTAGTTATTCAGCACTGTGTTAATACCTTATTTTGATGATGAATGTGATCAGTGTGCCTATTTATTAAATACAATGTTTTTTTTTCTCATAAATATCAAATAATAACCTGTGAAATGTGTAATTGGCGCATACATTTAAAACCTAAAATTTTAAATAACACATTGGTACCTAATGAAGCCAACTCAGTTCAAAAAATCAATTATGGAAGATTTTACATTCACTAGAATGCTTATTGAAGATTATAGAAGAAAATCTTACAATTATCCAAGATTTCAGATACACTAGAATACTTAACCAATGTCAATTTCAACTAAAAAATATCATAATTTACACTAACTGATGACAAATGAAAGAATTAAAAATTCTTAAATTTATGTGTGACATTAGTTAGTCAGCACTGTGTGAATACCTTATTTGGATGGTGAAGATGATCGGTGTGCCTATTTATTAGGCTTTACAATGTTTTTTTTCCTTATAAATATCAAATAATAACATGTGAAATGTGTAATTGGTGCATATATTTAAATTATAAAATTTTGGATAACACATTGGTACCTAATGAAACCAACTCAGTTCAAAAAATCAATTATAGAAGATTTTACATTCGTAGAATGCTTATTGAAGATTATAGAAGAAAATCCTACAATTATTCAAGATTTCAGATACAATAAAATGCTTAACCAATATCAATTTCAAATAAAAAATATCATAATTTACACTAATAGATGACAAATGAAAGAATTAAAAATTCTTAAATTTAAGTGTGACATTAGTTATTCAGTACTGTGTTAATACCTTATTTTGATGATGAAGGTGATCAGTGTGTCTATTTATTAAACTTCACAATATTTTTTCCTTATAAATATCAAATAATAACCTGTGAAATGTGTAATTAGCGCATACATTTAAAACCTAAAATTTTGGATAACACATTGGTACCTAATGAAGCCAACTCAGTTCAAAAAATCAATTATAGAAGATTTTATATTCACTACAATGCTTATTGAAGATTATAGAAGAAAACCCTACAATTATCTAAGATTTTAGATACACTAAAATGCTTAACCAATGTCAATTTTAACTAAAAAAAATATCATAATTTACACTAACAGATGACAAATGAAAGAATTAAAAATTCTTAAATTTATGCGTGACATTAGTTATTCAACACTGTGTTAATACCTTATTTTGATGGTGAAAGTGATCAGTGTGCCTATTTATTAAACTTGACAATGTTTTTTTCCTCATAAATATCAAATAGTAACCTGTGAAATGTGTAATTGGCTCATACATTTAAAACCTAAATTTTTGGATAACACATTAGTACCTAATGAAGCTAACTTAGTTCAAAAAATCAATTATGGAAGATTTTACATCACTAGCATGCTTATTAAAGATTATAGAAGAAAATCCTACAATTGTCCAAGATTTAAGAGTAATTAGAATGCTTAACCAATGTCAATTTCAACTAAAAAAATATCATAATTTACACTAACAGATGACAAATGAAAAGAATTATAAATTCTTACATTTATGTGTGACATAAGTTAGTTAGCACTGCATCAATACCTTGTTTTAATGGTGAATGTCATTAGTGTTCTAATTTATGAAACTTCACAATGTTTATTTTCTCATAAATATCAAATAATAACATGTGTAATTGCCGCATACATTTAATACCAAAATTTTTGGATAACACATTGGTACCTAATGAAGCCAAGTCAATTCAAAAAATCAATTATGAAAGATTTTAGATTCACTACAACGACAGATGACAAATGAAAGAATCATAAATTAAGTTCTAAATCTATAATGTTTAGTTCAAAACAAAAATTTCACTGTATTTTGGACAAATAATGAACAATACTATTAACTGCACAATATTAATAACATGTATTAAGACTTACCAACCATCAAGCATTAATTAGTTCAATTGTAGATATCAGTTCAGGTCCATTGTAGATTTCTTTCCTGTAGATGAAAGAGGAGAATCTTATTGAAGAAATCACCAATTTCTGGAAGGAAATCACTGCCATCTAGGTTTTGATTCAAAAAAGGAAATAAAAAAGTAAAAATAGAGGAGGGAGGAATTATGGTTTTAATAAAAAAGGAATTCAAAAGTAATATGTTTTTTTATGGAACAAGGAGAGACGAATTAGGGTTTGGATTAAAGAAATTAAAAAGAAATAATGAACAAAACAAAAAGCGAATGAGGGAAATAACAAAACCAAAAGGGAAGAAAGGGAAAGTGACAGAGCAGAAGCGAGGGCGGGTGCGCCAAAATTTTTAACTTTCTTTTTTCGTATTTTCTTCTTTTTTTTTTCTTTTTTTTTGGTTTACAGTTGGCACGTTAAGTTTATTGTGCCATTTGTTGACTTTTTTATCTTGTGCCAAGCCAAACACGGCATTAGGCATTGAACTGCTGGGGACTACAGGGTTAGAAACAGCAGGGATTTGCCCCCGAGCTTAGCGCTGTTGAATGGTAGGAACCATATCCTCGTAACCCAACATGAAGCTCATTCTAAAGCGGTAGCCCGATCCAAGCCCATCAATTCCAAGACCGTAGCCCAACATAAAGCTCAATTTAAGGCCGTAGCCCGATCCATTCCAAGATCGTAGTAGCCCTCAACCGAAGCATCCGACAACAAACTTTCAACGCACAAGTCTTTCTTAAAACGTACTTTCTTGTCTCTCCACAGATTCTTCCCCAAACCAAATCAGTTAGTTTTCATTTTGAATGTGGCAGATCTACTCGCTTTCTTTTCCTGTTTCTCTCTACCAAACTCAGGTATGTTTTCTTCTCGATCTTTATGCATATTTTTTTTTTTTTTTTTTTTTTGTAAAGTAAAAAATTAGCAGGCAAGGATCTTTATGCATAATTATAGAATTCCAATTTCTCAATATTTTTCTCCCTCTTTCTTTCCATAATTTTTTCTTCTCATCCTTTTCAGAATTTTAAAATTACTCAATTTTGAAATTCTGATTTCTCATATTTGATTCGTATGATATTGGGTGTTTAGTTTGATGTGTATGGGTTAGATGGATTTCACCTTCAATTATATTAGTAATTGAAGCAGAGGTTTTGTTTTTTTTTTTTTTTTTTTTTTTCCTCTCTCTCTTTTTAAAATTTATTTCTCCTTAGCAAAAAAATTCCCTGAGTTTTTATTTTTTTATTAACTTTAGAATTGAACAACCCACTATTTTTTCTTAAATAGAGAAATTCCTTTGATTTTTTGGGTAAGGTAAATAAAAATGGCCTGGAAGTTTTTGTTTTTTTTTTTCCTGGTGAGGTAATTTTAAAAGGCGTGTAAGTTATTCACTTTGTCATGCCATAGATGTGAGACTTTAGAGTGCTTTACAGCTGGCCAGATGTAGATGTATTAGTATTTGATAGATAGATTTATGTTTCCTGCAGAATGTCTTAAAAGTAGATTTGCGAAACTGTCGCACCCTACCCCTACGGGCTACCTTTGGGTTTGGTTGTTTTCTTTTATTTATTTAGGAGTATTTATTTATATACTTTAAATTATTATTATAATTATTTTCTTCTTTATAGTTTCAAAAATATATATATATATTACAATTTTTTATAAAAAGATGTTGGAACATAATTTATATAAAAGAAACAGAGAAAATGCTCGGTTCCGGTATCCATTGTTTTGGATAGGGATCTTTGGTTCACGTCTCATTTTTTATAGGGTTTTCAGGAGGCTCTCAACATAGGGTTTCATTTTAGCACGGCATTCCATCCTCATACTGATAGTCAGTTAGAGCACACCATTCACATATTGGAGGATATGCTCTTGATTTTGGATTTTGGGGGTAATTGGGACGACTACTTGCCTTTGGTTGAGTTTGCTTACAACAATAGTTATCAGGCTAGTATCGGCATGACACCTTTCGAGGCATTGTATGGCAGACCTTGCAGATCTCTAGTTTGTTGGATCGGAACAAAACTGATCATATCTCTCAGTAGAAAATGAATCCAAAAATGGGATTGTACTATTGGAAATTTGACTCAAAATCTTTGAATTTAGACTCAAGAATCACCTAATTTGGACTTAAAAAATGAGCACCTCTTCCTCTGATTTACTCTTCCTACTACTATTCTGGTGTCTACAGTGCCTACAATTATGCCAATCCTATGTTGGGCCGCTCTAATTTCGTTCCTTATTAACTCTATTTCTCCCTCTTATATAAATTCGAAAATGGGTATAACTAATAGGAAATGTTATTTGAAGATGGGCCTACCTAGTTGGAAATGAATCTGAAAATGGCCTTAAGACTATGGTGCTTCGATTCGAGGGCAAAAACTCCAATGGCAACTAGATCAAGGCATTATTCCTTCAAGAGAAGCTAATCAAAGGGGTAATTTCCTCAAGGACTCTTTGGATAGCCTCGTTTCAGACTGCTATCTCTTTAGGCCCATTTTCAACGGGACATTAAAAAAGGGTTAGTGACTTAAAAGGTACTTTAATTGAGATATTTTCATTCAAAGATTCAATCTTTACTTATTAAAACACTCTTCGCGACTACATAGGGAACTCGAATAAACTTAACTCAAAACTCTCATTTTGTTTTCAAGATTCAATCTTTATACATTAAAAAGGGTTAGTAAATTAAAAGTTACCTTGATTGAGGTATTTTCATACTCTTGACGAAGCAAGGAAGCTCTGGATGGAACTTGGAAGCGATCTTGCCTCCATTTGATGTGGTTCTTTTATAGTACTTTATATGGTTTTTGGAAAAAAAAACTTTTGGTTTTTAGATGATAGTAAGAAATAAGTAGGTTACTTTTGAGATCATTTGCATGGCCAACTTTTAGGGTTAGCAGACGTTTTCGGATTCATTTCCTTGGAATGAATGGGAGAGATTCTTCCTCAATCCCGTAAGAGGGGATTTAGCTCATCTTGGTGGTAAGTTAGCATGTACAGTTGTTATCTATTAGCTGCTATTATCTATTAGCTGTTATTTATTAGCTGTTATCTATTAGCTGTTAATGTATTAGCTGTCAAATTAGTTGTATAGTTGACTTACCTTGAATAGGTCTGTGTATTCTGTATAAATATCCTTGAGATATATGAAAGAAAGACAATCTTTTCAGCCATTTATCAATTTGGTATCAGAGCAAAAAGAAATGAATTTCCGTTGCTTTCTTTTCTTTTCTTTTCTATTTTAACCTTACTTCTAAAGACCTGCAATAGCTGTCAGCTATCTTCTTTGTGCTGCTACTGCTTGTCTTCAATACCTCTTAGCCACGATCCATGGCAGCTAAAACAACCACTGATTCTTCCTTTCTAACAGAGAATTCATCTGACAACAAGAAGTCCTCCACATTAACTATTCACAAAACTTCTTCTCCCATTCCTATTAAATTGGATGGTGCTAATTATCGTGTTTGGTCTCAGATTTTGGAGATGCATATTGTTAGTAAACAGAAAAAGGGGTATATCACAGAGAGAAAGGTTGCACCTGTAGAGGATGATCCAAGCTATGATGAATGGGAGGCTGAAGATGCCCTAGTCAAGTCTTGGCTTATCAATTCCATGACGGTTAATCTGATGTCCCACTTTGTGTAGTGTGGAATAGCTAGGGAGGTTTGGGATGCGGTAAAGAGAAGCTATCTTGATGTCTCTGATTCTTCTTAGGTTTATGAACTGATGAAGAAGTCCTTTCAATTGCATTAGGATGGTCGGCCTCTTGTAGAGTACTACAATGAGATGAACTCAATCTTCAAGGAACTTGATTATCGAAGACCAAATGATATGACGTGTGCAATTGATATTGAGAAACAGAGGAAGCGTATTTCTGAGGATCGAGTCTATATGTTTGGATCACAGTTTGGATCAAGTTAGTAGTCGTGTTCTAGCTACCTCTTTTTACCAAGCTTGGAAGAAGCATATTCTCTAGTTCGTTGTGAAACACAAAGACGGTCACCATGGCAATAAAGGATCACTCGGAGGCTTCGGCTCTTGCTGTCCAAAAGAATTCCCGACCAGCTCCTCCTTCTACCGACTCTACTTCTCATCTCTGCACTCATTATAATAGTACGAGACATACGGTTGATGTTTGCTTGAAGAAACATGGTTATCCGGAGTGGTTCAAGCTTAAGCAAGCTGAGAAAAAGAACAAGAAATTTGCTCAGGTTGATATCACCGACACTTCTCCATCTTTTGCTTCTCATGTATCTCGAGTGTCTTCTCAAGGAGGTAATTCTGGTTTGGCCTTTATTTCTACTGCTTCTAACACTTGGGTTATTGATTTAGGGGCCACTGATCATATGACTAGTAACTCTTCCATGCTTGATTCTCTAATACCTTCACCCGTTAAGTCTGTTCAGGTTGATAACGGGACTCCTATGCCAATTACAGAGGTGGGAATGTCTCACTTTCTCCTACATTCTCTATGTCTTCAGTTTTACTTGCACCTAATCTCTCTAACAGCCTTCTTTCTATTAGCAAAATTACCAAAAATCTTAATTGTTCTGTAACTTTTCATTCTACCCATTGTGTGTTTCAAGACAACCTTACGAAGATGACGATTGGCGTTGGTAAGGAGAGAGGAGGTCTTTACTACTTGGAGAAGGGGAAAAGGGAGTTAAAATCTGAACCTAGCCGTGGTTTTCAAATAGAGAGAGAGTCTGACAGAGAGAAGATATTTTTATGGTATTGTTGTTTGGGATATCCATCTTTCTCTTATTTAGAATGTTTATTTCCTAAGTTATTTTGCAATATTTCTACTTCTAGTTTAGGGTGTGAACAATGCATTTATGCTAAAAACTATCGTGTTCCTTTTAAAGTGAGTTTCAATAAAAGTCCTATTCCTTTTTCATGTGTTTACATAGATGTGCGGGGTCCTTTTTCTACTCCTTTTGCTTTGGGCCATAAATACTTTGTATCTTTTATTGATGACTGTACTAGAGTGAGTTGGGTTTATTTGCTAAAATCTAAGAGTGATGTTATACATGTTATTCCTCAGTTTTACAAAATGATTGTCACACAATTTCATACTCAGGTTTAGGTTTTCCATTCTGACAATGGTGGTGAGTATGTGAATCAGTCTCTTACTGATTTCTTTAAACAACATGGCATCCTCCCCCAGACAACGTGCGCCTACACGCCAAAACAAAACGGCATAGCAGAGTGTAAGAATCGTCATTTCTTAGAGGTGGTTCGTACCTTATGCTTTACTATGAATGTTCCTAAGCGTTTTTGGGCTGAGGCTGTTATGACTGCTGTTTTTCTTATCAACCGAATGTCTTCTTATATAATTAGATATCAAACTCCATTGAGAATGCTATCCCGATTTCACTCTATTCCTTCTACACTTAATCTTTGTCCTAAGGTTTTTGGTTATGTGTGTTATGTTCATATACATTCTCTTCATAGGGATAAGCTTGACCCTTGTGCTCTTAAGTATGTCTTCCTTGGTTACTCTAGTTCACAAAAGGGCTATAAATGTTTTCATCCTTCTACAAGTAAATACTATATGTCCATGGATGTTCAGTTTTGTGAAAGAGAGTCTTATTTTTCTGGGATGTATCTCTGATTCCTCTTCAGGGGGAGATTAGTAGTAAGGAAGAGGAACAATTATGACTAGAAAAAAAGAGGTTGTGGATTTCATGTAAGGGGGAGGATTCAACTGTTATGAAAAAAGGAGAACCTTTAGATACTCTTGATTATGTGGAGACTGAGTTCGATGAAAAAATAGGTGAAAGACCAGCCTACTTGTTCAAAGAAGTATATGTGAGAAGGAACAAGGATGCCACTGTCATGCCACCTCCTTCTAACTCTAGTACCCCTCTTGATGATACTACCATGTCATCGGATGAATCTTCTAGGATTAACTTTGAGGTACATGTTTCTTCTCCTTTAACTTCAACTTCAGATATTAATTCTAACCTGTAACTTCTGTGGAGACTGCTGCCTTTAATCTATAAGTTGGTGATCAGGGTAGGAGGTATCCTTTTCGTGATCGTAAAGAACTTGATAGGTTGGGTTTCTCCATATTTTCTTCTAATGTTGTCTATCATATCTCTGATTTTGTTTCCTATCACCGTCTGTCTAAGACTCACCTAGCTTTTGCCCTTCAGTTGTCTTCTGTGTCTATTCCTAGTCATTTTCAGGATGCCCTTGGAGATCCTAAGTGTAAGGCTGCTATGGTAGAGGAAATGAAGGCTCTCCAGAAGAACTCTACTTGGGAGTTGGTCGAGTTACCTCAGGAAAAGAAGACAGTGGGATGTAAGTGGGTGTTTACAGTGAAGTATAAGTCAGATGGGACAGTTAAGAGGTATAAGGCTAGGCTAGTTGCCAAGGGATACACTTAGACTTAGGGGATTGATTATCAAGAGACCTTCGCTCCTGTGGTCAAGATGAACATTGTTCGAGTTATACTCTCTCTTGTAATTAATTTGGACTGGCCATTACAACAGTTTGATGTGAATAATGCCTTCCTTCATGGTGATTTAATAGAGCAGGTGTATAAAGATCCTCCCCCGAGGTTTACACCTGAAGGACGTAAGGTATGCAAGCTAAAGAAGGCTTTATACGGGTTGAAACAATCACCAAGAGCATGGTTTAGCAGGTTGAGCTACTCAATGAAGAAGTATGGTTTTAAGCAAGCTTTGGCAGATCGCACTCTCTTCTATAAGAGGAATGGTGATGATATTACTTTGCTTATCGTTTGTATGGATGACATGATTGTTACAGGTAGCAACACCAATGAGATAGAGAAGCTTCGGAGCTATTTGGCCAAAGAATTTGAAATAAAGGACTTGGGGGTTCTGAAATACTTTTTGGGCATTAAAGTGTTTCGGTCCAAGCAGGGACTTTTTCTCTCTCAACGAAAGTATACATTAGATCTCTTGGCTGAAACTGGTAACTCTGCGTGTGTTCCTATAGACACTCTTATTGAAGTAAACCATGGCTTAGCTATCTATCCTGATCAAATTCTGACAAACAAGGAGAGATATCAGAGACTAGTGGGGAAGTTGATCTATCTGACTTACATTAGGCCTGACTTGTCGTATGCAATTAGTGTTGTGAGTCAATTCATACACTCCGAGTGACCGACACATTAATACAGTGAATCGTATTTTGGCTTATCTAAAGTCCTCTCCAGATAAAGGTATTATATTCTCCCGGCATGGACACTTAGACATTGTGGGTTATATAAATTCTGATTTTGCGGGAGCTAAGTTGGATAGGAAGTCTACTTTATGGTATGTGTCATTCGTTAAAGGCAATTTGGTGACCTGGAGGAGTAAGAAACAGAATGTGGTATCGTTGTCTAGTGTAGAAGCTGAATACCGTGCTCTTCATCATGCAATCACGAAGCTTACATGGTTGAAGATTCTCTTAAGTGAGCTTGGGTTTAGTCCAAAGAAACCTATATTGATTTTTTGTGATAATACGGCAACTATTGATATTGCTAATAATCCTGTGCAACACGATCGAACTAAGCATATTGAACTTGACCAAAACTACATCAAGGATAACCTAGATTCTGGTGTGATAGAGGTTCCTTACATTAAAAGTGCAAACCAGTTGGCTGATATGATGACTCATGGTGTTACTAGTGGTTCGTTTCATACATCAATATCCAAGTTGGGCATGTGCGATATCTATGCACCAACTTGAGGGAGAGAATTAGTGTGTACAGCTGTTATCTATTAGCTGTTATTATCTATTAGCTGATGTTATTTATTAGTTGTTAATGTATTAGCTGTTTAATTGTATAATTGACTTACCTTAAATAGATCTACGTATTCTGTATAAATATCCTTGAGATATATAAAAGAAAGACAATCTTTTTAGCCATTTATCAATTGTATGCGCTTAATGCCATATATGTACTGTACTTTCCATGTCAGCCAAGGCTCTGGTTTAATGATGAAACCAATAGCTGCAATAAACTTGATTATGTGACATTCTATGATTCAGATAAATATATATTGGAAAATGCTAATTTTAACGACTATTATTCACCCGGAAAAAATCGACAGTATGTGTCAATATTAGATTGGTCCAATTGGCGCACCGTTCCCTTTCCCTTTCTTCGTCTTAGCTTTACTCTCTTCTCTATCTCTTTCAATCCTCTCATTTCTCTAGGGGTGCAACTTGGGCGGGCTAGCCCAGCCCAACCCGAGTCCAGCCCATAAATTTTAAAATCTAGACATATAAATTCATAATTCGGGTTTAAGTCGGTTTGGGTTTTTTTAAAACCCAACCTTATTTGGTTTGGGCTGGGTTCAACCCGAACCCAACCTGAAAGCCCAAATTAAACATTTCATTAAAAAAAAAAATCCACGAGGAAGACAAGGGTCAGCGGTTGAGGAGCTCTTTAACCAGAACGGTCACTTCTCTGATGTCTTTGTCGCCAAGGGTATGCTCGCAACGGAGGTTGAAGACGAGGGTCAGGCGGTTCTGTCGGGCAGCCGACTAGTCTATGGTGAATTTCATAGGGAAGTTCCAGGTGGGGTTGTCGTCGCCGTCTCTGTCGACTATGGTCTTTAGCTTCGTGCTATGGTCGTCGGCGATCGAAACAATGATGTACACGTCCATCTTGGTGATTAAGTTGACTTTCTTGAGGTCTTTTGCGGAGACAACCTTGATTTCTAAGGTACGGTACTCCATATTGATCAGAAATGATAGATCGATGGAGAGAGATATACTAGAAGATATATACAGAGAGAGAAATAGAGTTTTAGATAGAGAGAGAAGCAGATGTAGTAGAGAGGGATATGCCCAAATGCCAAACCCAACACTTGTAGTGGTTATTATTTACGAAGCAATTAAAGGTGAGGTCAACCCTTATAAGTCTGATAGTGTGGGTTAATGCAATGAGACGTAAACCATGGTTGGGTTAACTTGATCGGTGGTTAATTACTAAGTTTTAACCATGGTTAAGGATTTCTAAGAATGTTTAATCCGAAGTTTGAACAATTCTAATGAATTTAGGTACTAGAAACCTAATAATCTAAACTAGACGTCGTGTATATATATATATACTTGATTTATATATATAAATCAAATATATATATATATCATTACACTATTAAATTTATATATATATATATATATATATATATATAATAAAAATAAAATTATATATATATATATCAACCCATGAACCCGACCCGACCCACCCGAACATATTTAGTCCGGATTATAACCCAACCTATGTTTGGCGCAAGTCGTTGGACCAACCCAACCCGATTCTGGTTGAGGTTGGGCTGGGGCTGGGCTGGGTTGGGCCAGCCCAAGTTGCACCCCTACATCTCTCTGCCGAGATTCGATGGATGGTCTCCACCAGTGCCGTTCACCGAATTCACCGTCTGGCCACACTCTACTCGATCATCGGATTCACCATCCGGCCAAACTCTGCTCGATAACCGGATTCACCAATGTCAACAGCGATTTTGACAGGCTGTACTTCGTTGAGACAGAGCCGGTGTTGATTTGCTGAATCAATCACCGTATTTACAGATTCAATTGTTAGTGATTTCCTCCTTCTTTTTATAGTGCTGACCATTGTAGTTACAGATTCAATTTCATGAACTTCTTAGACAGAGTGTTAATGGGTTTGTTGGAGGGGCTCAAATCCCCTGCTGTGAGTTACCCTACAGTCCCCTGCTGTGAGCTGATGAAAGGCCTTAGTTTGGCCACGTATGCTTCAGTTTGTAATATGTATGTGGGCTCCACTAAAATGGTGTAAAATACATTATTCCGTTAAATCTGCCTTCCGTTAACTTATATGGTAATTTATTACATAAAAAGAAAAAAAAATACTCAAAAAGCTAACCCTATTGACAAAAGAGTTAGCCCTAAACCAAGATAATCTGAGAAAAGATGAACCCCTACAAAGAAAAGAAAACGGCGGCAAAGAACCCTAAATTCTTTGGGTTTCGATCAAAGAAAGGAGAGTCAAAATTCAGCGTTTGTTGGTCGCGATCTTCGCTGGCCTTGGTTTGCTTGCCGTCAAATTCCAGCACCGTGATTCTAGGTTCTTCTCTGGCCACGGTTTGCTTCGCTATCTTCGCCGGCCTTAGTTCATCAAATTTCGGCGCCTTGATTCTGGGTTTTTCTCTGGCCACGGTTTGCTTCGCTATCTTCGCCGGCCTTGGTTTGCTTGCCGTCAAATTCCGGCCACAGTTTGCTTCGCTATCTTCGTTGGCCTTGTTTCTGTTTAGTTAAGTCGAATTTACTCTTTTTTTTATGCTCTTAGATGCTGCTATTTTTCACGAATAAGAAGGTCACAGTTGTGATTACCATTGATATGATTTATTGTCTAAATTTTATCTACATTTGTAAATTTAATTAAATCTTTACAACTTGCTTGTTGAATTCAGTTTTAATATTTTTACTAGTGAGGCAAAATTGATTAAATTTATAATGGTGATGAAAAGTTCACCATTTAAAGTGTCAGAAAAATCTAAGTAAATGTGGTGGTTGAGAAAACCTCTAGGATGAGTGATGGATTGCCCCTGACAAGGTCATGAGTTGGTGACAAAAAAAAGAGTAGTTCATAATTGAGTAGATTTAACAAGTCGAGTTAATCAGGAGAACTAAGAATTTACTTGGAAAATATGATTCTGATCAGTTTATGTATCATGTATTGGTTTTTTTTGTGTTACTTTTCCACATCAAGTTCCAAATTTTAATTTCATTCTGTCTGTTAGGTCATTCCACCAGTAGCTTGGGGGGCTCATTGTTTCTAGTATGTCAATAAAGCTCCTTATTAGATTCAATCACAGAATATCAGTGTACTTGGTTTCTCAAGTACCCTAAATCACTTTGAAACTTGCTGTAAATTAAGACCAATCTCTCTCCTATGTTAGAATTATGTGACATAGCCTACAACCAAGTATTCTCCTTGCTTACATGTTAAGACCACAGTTGTTCCAAACGTCATACTTTATGCAGTTAAGTGTACATGTGCATTGCATAAACTTACTTAAGTAATGTGGAGATCTCCATGTTAAAGTCATAGAACTAGAAATCGCTAAAAACTAACATATAACTCAAGTAATTACTATTTATGTGTAAAATAACTAAACTATTTATAAGTTCTATACTACATCACTTTGTGAACTAAAATAATCCAATATGGACTGCAAAAGGTAAAATTATATATATGTTTGTAAAGTCTGTATGCTTTTTGTAATAATTGCAATAATTTCTTATTTACGAATACATTGAAATTCCATTTTTTTTATTTACATTGCACAAAATAAAAATTGATGAATGCGAAATTTTGTGAAGTCTACCAAGAGAGTAGCATGCAGACTTTCATTATTTAGTCATTAGGCATCTAATCCCTTCAATATGCTTCTTCTTCTTCTTCTTTTATTACACTAAATAAAAATTGATGAATGCGAAATTTTGTGAAGTCTGCCAATTCATTATTTAGTCTATAACCACACAATATTCATTCTCCAATTTTGGAGTAGGTTCGTGATTGTGTTAAAAATTCAATTACATAAAAGTGAAAATTGTTGACAACTAAATACCTTATAATCCCTTTCAAAATCCTCTTTAAATTAACATGTGACTGTGTTTTTTTGGATGCTTTTTTTATATGATAAAATTTAACTTTTAACTTTAAATAAAATATAAATAATATGATCTTTTAAGCTTGTAACTTTTAACTTTTATGCTTCTAAATTTACTTAAAGTCTTATTTTGATCTCTGTTTTTATAAGTGCAACATCTCATTATGAACTCATAATCTAGGAACATCAAATGGGAAGGATTAAGCATGTGGCCAAGCGCGCTGAAAAAAAGGGAAAAATTGCAACAAAAGCCAAAGAAGATGAACAAAAAAAAAAAAGACATGGCATCTAAACGCGATGGAAAAAGAATTGCTGTAGATAGTGAAAGAAATTGTGATGATGCTTCATACTCTCTTTCTGCCAGTTCTCTATCTCAATCATCAAGTAGTAGCGATGAGATTGAAGGTGGAGGTCATTTAAAGCGTTGAAAGGTTAATTGTCAATCGAGACAGAGTGAGAGTGTGAAAAACACTGTAGGAAGTTCAAAACTGAAGCAGAAGGGACGAACTGTAAGCCATCATGGACCTTGCTTCTTCAAATTTAGGTATATTTTCAAAATCCTAAATGACAATGAGATCAAATTATTATAAATTTCATGTATTCTGTTATTATTTTAAAAAAATTCTTTTTGTAATGATAAATTATGTTGTTTCCATATATTTTTTATTGAAGTTATTGATTTGATTAATACAAAAATTTGATTAGAAAGAAATAAAATAAGAAAATATTGACACCAAGGTACTGAATATATATTGATTAGAAAGAAATATAATAACTCAATATATATATATATATATATATATATATATATATATATATATGTATATATACAAGAATGCTTTAAGACTAAGGTACTGAATATATATTAGTATATAAGTATGTATATATAACATCACTATGTTGAATTGACTTAGATTTATGAGTGACTATTAGTTTTTCAGCACTATGTGAATACCTTAATTAGATGGTGAAGGTGTTGAGTGTGGCAATTAATAAAAAATTTTGCCAAATTTTTTCTTTTGACGGTGACGATGAAGGTGGTGAGTGTGACAATTAACAGTAAACTTTGCCCAAAAATTTTCAAAGATATGTTAAATAATCTATAGCTAAGTGTATGTTTTTTTTTAATTTTTGGAAGAAAAAAGACAAAAAAATAGATGTCGCTCTTTTCATTATTTCACTTTAGAGGATTCGCACCCATTTAAAAAGGCACATGAAAAATTGTTTGTGCTGGACTTATTTTGTGGACTGTGATGTTATCAAGTAATGTTATGAAGATCCTTGGTACTGATTTTAACTTTTCTGTTTTTTTACTAAACTTGATTTAATTATATTTTTTGTTTAAAGTGATGTATTGCACCAATGTTCTTACCTTAGTGATATATATGTTGATGTATGGAAAACAAAGTCGTAATGTAATTAAACAATAAAGTTTAAAAAATTTTAAATGGTATTAAAATTTTTAATTATTCATTATGTTTATAATTTCAGGAAATATTATCAGGAGAAGTGCAAAGCAGAAAACCCTTCCAAGAATTGGAGAAAAGTTGATTATGCACAAATTAGTAAAGATGCCAGAGAAGTTTGGAATAAAATGAGTGAAACTGAAAAACAACCTTTCAAGGATGAGTAGGAAAAGGAAGAAGCGGAAAGGAAAAAAAATGCACCAAAACAAGCCCCCAAACAAAAGGTATTATGTCATTTTGCCTTCCCTTCCGTCTTATTATTGTTTCATTATTTGAGGCACGGTCCCTTGTTTATAGTATTTTTGTTTTGTAATTGATCATTTAATTGAACTTTTATCTGTAGAAAAATCAAAATCATTGGCACAGATGCTCGATCGATCAATTTGTCAAATGTGTATCCCAACTTAGTGCTGAGAAGATCAAAGCGATTGAGGAAATTGGCTTTGGGAAGTTGCTGAACTTGAAATGCACACGTCTGGATCGTAACCTCTTTCGTTATATATTCAGTAACTTCGACTGCCACACCGGTCTTCTTAGAGTCGGCCATAATGAATATATCTTTATATCAGCACATGATGTCAATTTCATATTTGGCTTGCCTTGTGGGGAGACGGACGTGCCAGAAGGTTCTGATGTTGAAGCAGAATGGATAAATAATTGTGGATTTCGTAGTCCGGGAGGGATGCACATAAATGCTTTGCAAGACAAGGTTACACAACTTGATGTTAGTGACGATTTTAAGCGAGCATTTGTTTTATTTGCATGTGCAATAGTCCTAAGGCCAAATGGTCGGAGTAATGCCCACCTAAGGGGGTTTGAATCTGTGAACAAAGTTAATTCAATTAGGACTTACAACTGGTGTGGTTATACTTATGAACATTTGGTTAAACCCCTCAAAAAGCCGGGAAAAGAAAGACAGAGTTGGACAGGGTGTTTAATTTTTCTGCAGGTATAATATTTTTTTTTTACTGAATGTTATCTTTTAAAATACTTAGTATATTGGATAAAGAAAAGCCTTTCCTCAAACCTTTATATCTCAAGGCAAGTGTATATATGTTAATTATTTGATGTCATTGAATTCAGTTACTATATCTCATCCGAGTTGATGTGAAATGGCCCGGCAAAAGGGATGTCCAATCTGTGAGTTTTTGAAAAGATGAGTATGTAAAGAAACGCCTTCAATAGGAGGAAAATATAGGAGGCTTTGGACATGGTCAAGTAATTTAAATTTTTTTCGTACTTGTAGTTTTTAATTTTTAATTAATTAAAGCATCATAGTTGTATTCATTTTTATAACCGAGTGTAAAACACTTGTGATAGGCTCGTCCCACAACCAATTCTACAAGTGGTCATGAAGTCCCTATCAGTGATTATTATTCGTCACCCTCACATTCTACATCTCGTATGACCAATCCAACTGCCGATACAAGTTCGGACTCAGAATACGAGGTAAATATACATTCCATTAATAAATGGATATTTTTATGAAGTTTACATTACATTATGTTTTTTTTTGTATATTTGTTCTTATTGTCATAAGATCGCAACTTCTTAACCTATTATCTGATGTGTGCAGCGCTGCTTTCAAGAATTGAAGATGCAACTTCAAAATACTAACCAAATTTTTAGGAGACTTCAATCCATTAGGGAAAGGCGACGGGAGAAACGAAAGAAAGGTACTGTGGAGGGTAACACCAGTTCAGGTCGCACGAGTATTGGAGAAGAAAGTGGTGAGTATTTGAATATGCAGCCGCAAAGCAACTCGTCCGATCCCCATTTGGTGGTTCATAGAATAAGCGGTGAAGGAGTAAATATTGATGAAAATGACATTGTTGAATTTGACAATGAATGTGGAGTTGATGACAATTCTGACCAAGTTGAAAAGTGCTTTAATCATGTAAAAGAATCAAATGTCGAAACCAGTATCTCAAATACTGACCAATCCATGGCTCATGCTGGGACGGGTAATCTGGAGGCTGTAGGGGAGGGTGTTGAAGATGGCTTAAATGTTGTGCAAGAGGCACAAAAGGATATCAATTTCTCAAACATCCCTATAGGTATAATTCTTTAAATGCTCAACCATCTTTTCATTTATCCTATTATGATTACCTTAAATTAGTAATTGATATTGATTATACATGACAGGAGTTGATGATTATGTCCCCAAAGCAATTGTTAGTGGTCGTCGACGAGGTAGGTCACGATATACACACTCTCCCTGGGACCAAACAGAGTCTAAGAAAAAAATTAGACTTAGTACTGATGACAAAATGTTGTTGAAATATGTCAGAGCCCCTGACCGTGACAAAACGTAAGTAATGGATATGACAGATTCTAGGCATGCCCTTTTTTATGCTTAATCTTATGTTCAATGTTTTTTAAATACTTATTTTATTCTGTTATGTTAGTGAAACTTTGGTAAGTATTGATGCTGCACAACTAAATCGGGCTGATGTTCTTACGATGTTCGGTTGAGTGGATTACATGAATATTAACCCCATTCATATTTTTAGTCCATATTAAATTTGGTTTTTTTTTTTTTTTTTTTTTGTCCTTAACATATGATTTTCCTTTCTTATAGGTAATTGATTGTTATTCGACGTTTCTAAACAAAAAACAGGATGAGAAGAAAATGAAGTACTATTTTTCCAGTTTTGCGGTAAGTTGCATGAGGGATGAGAATGTGGAGTTTGTAAGTAATAAGGAGGAGTGCAGGAAACGCTTGGTGAGCGCCTGGGACAAATACTGCAGAAAATTAAAAACAAAGACCAGCGACTTTCATAAATCTGAGTTGGTATGTTATTTTCTTTAACAATCCATGTCTTCTGCCTATCGTTTCTGGTTGTGACAATATTCCACTACTAATATATGTCATGTGTTTAACAGTTCTATTTCCCTGCATGCGTTAGTAATCATTGGTTCTTGTTTGTCATTCACCATCTGGATAAGCTTATTCATTACATATATAGCAGCGGACTTGGTTTTAGGCACACAAATTATGGTTTATTGGTGGTATACAACTCTTTTATTCTAATTCATTTCATTTTTTAATTTGATATGATCATATTGTTAGTAATTTTGTTTTTGTATTGCAGAAAGATTTTCTTGACATTGCACTAGGAGAAAAATTGGATTTTTATGATATCATAAAGCATCAAGATTTACCCGTGCAGCCTGACCCGTATGTTTGACTTTATACTTTTGAAATCTTTTTGTTATTTAACTTATTACTTGTATGTTTGACATGAACTTCCTCAGTAGCTCTCTTATACAATTTTTAATTATTGTTCAAACATTCATGTGGACTTTTTCTTATGAGGTTCATGGAGTTATGGGATGGCAGAAGATTGTTGGGAAGCTTCAATGTTAGTGTAATGTCATTGTGAAATATTTTTCTATTTTACAGTGGTTTAAACATAATATATATTTTTTCCTAACAGTATGTTACTTCTATGTAACGGTACAGACGGACTCTACTGTGATCCGTATAGAAATGGCACTGCAACTTTTAACCGATCCTTTGAACGAATGTAGGCAAGAGATTTTGAACAACAGTGCTAAGCATGGGAGAAAAGTTAAATTTGCACCAGGTTGCAAGCTTTAATTTTAGGTGGTGATGAAACTGGTGCTATGTTAAGGTTTAATTTTTGTCAATGGAATGCCTTTTTGTCATGAAAGTTACTCCGTTTTATTTTTGTCGTACCTTGTAACGATTCAGGCTTGTATAGGGCTGTTATGTGAATGTTTTGTACATGTTAGTTTTGTATAAATTTGGGTACAAGGTAGTTTTGTAAAAAGTTGGGCTCTGTATTCATATACTGAATCCGGTCAATCTTTAAACTACTTTTCATATCTCAACATGTTTATTTGGTTGATTCATTTAGGAAATCTAAGCTTATCAGAGCATATATTTTATTGCTTTTATATGCTTTGCAAGTAAATGGTTGCACCCACTATGGTGTTTTTTAGTAGTTTACAGTTAATATTGACGTATCAAATTAAATAAATAAATACCTACTAGTGAGGTCTGAAACACACTCTATCCTCTGCATATTTTTGAGGGCCTTTTAAGGCGTCAGGTTTATTTATCTGGATTCTACGCACCATGGGTCATGTTGACCTTATTAACATATATCCTTTAGCAAGTCTCTACTGTCTTAAATTGTTCTCCATTTTCAAAATTGAAAGCTTTCACGTAAGGCTGTCTTAAATTCTTCTCCATTTTCAGAACTGAAAGCTTTCATTGGAGACTTGTGTGGTCCTTTGATGTAATTGAATACAAGTGTTGGCCTAAGGATGTTATCTAAAGGTCAATCTTATGTTTTGATGATTACAACCCATTAATGATGTTTATGTACTAATATTTTCATTGAGTGAAGTATAGTTGTTCAATCATTCAATCCTTAATGATGAGCTAGAAGTTCCATTTCAAGCATTCCAAACACTCAAGCAATGATTTCAAAGAAGTATCAAAGTGCAAGAAAATAAAGAAGAACTTGGTCTTCAAAAAATCCGATTCAGCATTCTAGGACAAAGCATATAGAAATTAGGTACCACTTTCTTAGGGATCATGTCTCTAAGGGCGACATTGAACTTATGTTGTCAATACGGAGAAACAATTAGCTGATATTTTTACAAAACCACTCCAAGAAGATAAGTTTTGCTTGCTTAGAAGGGAAATTGGAATGTGCTCAGAAGAAGAAATACAGCAGTAAAGCAAAGCAGCAGCAGAGCCAGCTTCATTCAGAAAAAAAAGTCGTCTCTCTGAAGAAAAAGAGCCGTCTCTACACAAGGCAGAGCAGTCTCCACAGATGATATCAAACTGCTTGCTCTCGGGATCTCAAAAATTTTAAGATAGAGCCTGCTCTATAAAAACAAGAGCCGGCTCTCAAACCTGCATACAAATTGGAATAGGAAGAGCTGTCTCTAGAAAAAGGCAGAGCCGGCTCCTTCAGTGCTAAATTTTTTTTTTTTTTTTTTTCCAACTCTCGGGATCTCCTCTGCAGACAATTGAGCCTGCTCAACAAAAGGGAAGAGCCGGCTCCTAAAAATGCCTTAAACAACCATCTCTCAGCATCTCTAAAAAAGCCCAAAAGAGCCGGCTCTACAAATTAATTGAGCCGTCTCCAAAAAATTGGGTTGAGCCGTCTCCACATTTCTTCTTGAGCCGGCTGTCCATTATTTTTTTTTTCTTTTTTTTTAATTTTTTTTTTGCTTGGCAAGTAGCCGGCTCTAAAAATTCTGAGAGCCAGCTCCATATTTATTATGAGCCGGCTGCCAACTCAAAGAGCCGGCTCAACAACTTAGAGCCGGCTCCATTGAACTTCAAGAGCCGGCTTTATTAAATCCCAAGAGCCGGCTCCATCTCCTTAATATAGCCCTTCGAATTGCTCTCTGTTGTATATCATTTACTCACTGTTGGGCATAATTTCATTCACTTCCAGAGAGCATCTCGGCTAAGGCTTTCTTCATTCTCCTCTAGTCTCTTCAAGCAAGTAAGTTTTCATCTATTTTTTTCTACATTTCATAAATTCATTACTTGTTTATTGAATGTTCAGTAATTAATTTTTAATTTACTCCTTTGATTTCATCATTCCATGAGACCCTTGATTGCAATGTAGCCTTTTTCTTTCACATGTAAAAGACTTATTCTAGCAAGAATTGCTTAGTCTATGGTCTGCAAATTCAAAATTTATGCACAAACTTCCATTTTTCCTTTAATTAATTTGTTGATCCATCATATTTTGATCAAATCTTGTGTTCTGGAATAAATTTTGTCATAAAAAAAAATTAAAAAAAAAAAAATTTGTTTTTGTGTTTTATTGTCTAAATTTATTTTTGAATACTTGTGATGACTTTGGTTCATTTGAGTAGTACATTTCACAATTATGTTGAATTCCTACTCTTAGGATGAATTTATATATATCTCAATCCCTAGAGCATGTTATATAAATTTTTTTTGGTTTATCAAGCAAACATTTTAGGACTGTTCCATGCATTGTCCTGTTAAAATTCCATATGCTTCTATTTCAGTTTAAATTTGAATCCTCTAGTATGCCTTCATTTTGGTTCTTCATGTCTAGATAAATTATTTTTCCCTCAAAATTCTAACTAAATGTGCAACTTTGACTGGGCCTTTCCATTGATTCAATTTGTTTTACTGTTAATCTTCTGTCTACACTTATTTGAGATTTGATTTTTTCATTGCCTTTTAAATTGGATTTTTATTCAGAGAATTCCTCTGTAATTTCAGTTTAATTTCTCGAAATGTCCACGGCTTCATCCTCACGTGGAAAGAATCCCTCTCGTGGACAAAAACGGTCTACTCAACATAATGATGAATCAGGCCCTAGTGAACCAAATCCTCCTTCACTTCAAATCTCTGCCACCATGCTATATAAAAACCCCACATACAAAAGCATATATGACAAATTCTTTCAGCATAGAAAAGTGGCCACAACAATGGTGTTGTCTGACACAATTTGCAATGATCTTCATCTCAACACCTATAGATTGTTTGATGCAATTGGCCTTGGATCATTTGTTGGAATGAATGAAGGTTACTATCTAAAATTAGTAAAGTTATTCTACACTCATCTTGAAGAAATGCCTGGAGAAGAAAAACTTAACTGCTATGTGGCTGGAATATATTTTCACCTTGATACAAACAGCATTGCTCGAATCCTTCATCTTCCCTCTGTGGATGGAATTCAATTCTATTCTCATTTCAACTGGTTTAAAGGACAAGGCTTTGATAAACTCGCGGCTATTCGGCAAATGAGTTATGATTCAAATGTAACAAATACCAGAGAAGTCAACACCAAACAATTAACTATGGAAGCTCGACTGATTCACAAGATCATTATGTATTCTATTCTTCCCAAATCTGGCAGTCGATCCAAAGTTTCCCACATGGACGTCTTTCTTATCTGGTGTGTCTTAAATGGCAAGCACTTTGATCTTGCATATATTATATTTCATCACCTTCTTACATGCAAAAGAAAGAAAAAGGTCTCTCTTTATTATCCCATGGTTCTCTCTCACATATTTATGGCTAAGAAGGTTCTGCTTGATAGTCGTGAAGCAGTCAAACCAGGGCCAAGACACATTCTCACTGCCTCCAATCTTGCATCAATGGGGCTAAAAAGGGATTACAATGGAGTGTGGTTTTATCCTAGGCAACGAAGGTTGGAAAAGGCTCGAGCTAGAGGAGAAGAGATTGAAGATGTTGATGATGGGGATGAAGACGACCATGAAAGTGATGACGATGATGAAAATGAGGAAGTTCTAGTTGAAAATCGTACCAATCGTGCTCTCTTGTTGGAAATTCTCAAAGGGACTCGTCAAAACCAAGCCACTCTTGAGAAACAACAAACTCAACTTGACGAAATGCACATGGCAATCGCTCATCTTAATGACGATTTTACAGAATTTCGAAACCAATATGGACCTTCTTCTCCTTAGAACAGTTTTTCTCCATTTCAAACCCTCTTTTGTGTGCACTTATTAGCTTTATTTGCTTTAGAGAAGCATTTATCTGTGTTTTATAAACTATGCCTTTATCTGTCATATGGTACTCGTGTTCACAATCTCTTTCTGTTATCTATAAATTGCCATATTTGCTTATCTTTTGTGCTTTAATTCATTCTTCTCTGATATTTCCTGAAATGGCAAGTTATTTTTCTTTACTATTCATTTAGTCTCCCATTTTTTTTGAGATGACAAAGGGGGAGAAAGATGTGCTATCATGCTAATGTGCTATTCTTTTGATAATATAAGTATCTTGATAGATGCATATTGATAGGAGGAGAAGCTCAAAATTACAATTCATGCATATCATTTTCATCTCATCTCTCAAAGAACATAAAATAGCTCATTAGGTTTTTAAACACATTCATATGAACCTTACATCATACTGGAATTCATTTTAAGAAAGTAGAGAAGGCTCTACAAAAATTAGAGAAGGCTCAAGGGAAAGTAGAGAAGGCTCTAGATTTCTAGAGAAGGCTCAGAAAATTAGAGCAGGCTCCATTTCAATTAGAGACGGCTCTAAAAGCTTTTTTCAACGAAATGAAGTTTCCATCCAAAGAGCAGGCTCCCAAAAAGGAGAGCCGGCTCTCAAGGCTAGGGAGCCGCCTCTTCTTGTTTACAAGAGCCGGCTCCTTCTAGGGTTTAGCGAATTCATATAGTTTTGTATGTGATATTACTTATACAGCAGGGTGTGAATACTTAATTATGAAGGTGAAGATTGTATTTTTTTTAATTTTTTTTATACTTTCTTATTAATATACACACACACGCCCACACACACACATATTATTTTCTCTATATTCACTTCAAATCAGAAAAACAGTATGGTGAATTCAGATAATTTCATATGTGTTATTACTTAAATAACAGGATGTGAATACTTAGTTGAGATGGTGAATGTACTTAGAGGAGATTTGCCGGTTCAACCAAATATCTATATGTAATAGAGGAGTTGTAGATATACTTAGTCATATCAAACAAGCAGTGCATTTAATTATACATTTACAGCTAATGTTGTGAGTTATTACACAATTTCGTGTTCAACTAATCCTAACCTACCACATTAATTGGCTATGCATATTGACTATATATCCACCATAAGTTCTTCCCTTTCTGGTAAACCAATGGTTAACCTTCCCCCAAAAGGTAACCAGCATACACAAAACAAGTAGTCTAAAAATGAAAATAGAATAACTCCCACCGCCGTTGCTCAGTGAGGTGGTTAGTAGAGTGGCAGCAAATAATTTTCAAGACCTACTACAACTTCAACAATGGTAAGGATTTAATTGTACACTATTGTTTTATGTTTATAATATTTTTTTCATTCACGAAATTTTTTGTTAAAAGTGTTTAAATATGTGCAGTTCTCATAAGCTAGCTATGGTGTGTTTGGAGCCACATATGTGACGACTTCTCAGTTTTAAATCCTTGTACGAAATACAAACGGGGGGTACCAGTGATACTTACTATTTGCGATGCGTGTTCATGCAAAAGTGTGTTGATGATGGCAATTTGGAGGCTATGTTTGTCTCCGGAGTGGTACGTTGCTTGCACTCACTTTACTAAATTGTGAAAGTAATTTAATCGGGTTTATTTTTAAGAACTTTATGTTGGATGTAGGAGCTATTTTTCTTGCATCAAAATCGGGCAGATGGGCTAAGTATTCTAACCAAAGGTGCATATCTTCAGCATACTGGTTGTAAGTTTGCTTTAGCCATTGTATTAATATATGGCAATGATGCTGATAAAGTAAATGGTATTCAACAACTTTCGAACATGAACACAGACATAACAAATAAACTGATCATAAAACATCGGAGGGAACAAATGATTTCAATAGTGAAAAGAGGGTGGTCAAATGGGTTATTTCATAACATTCCTGCTTGTTGTGAGGAAGATTATGGACCACCGAACTATGAAGGTGACATGGTTCACGTCAAATGGTGGATGGTCGAGCGAATCAATGAGGAGAAAATAAAATGTAATCTTTGCCATTGCGATCTCCACATATTGATGGTGTCTGGCATCATTGGAGAAAAAGTCATAGTCAACTGATGATAACCGTTGATGTCATTTTCTGTATGTAATGTGATATATGTGTATGTATGTAATGTGATGTATGTAGTGTGATGTTGTATTTAACTTTTGAAGTAACAAAATGGAACTTTTGGGATGGATAATCTAATTAGCACTGTCTAACATAAAATCGCCATATGCAAGAGGCAATTAAGTATCGCCATCATTGGAGAAAATAGCCAGATGCCATTCACGGAACCATGTCACCTTGAAATTAATGGTTTCAACCTGTCCCAAATCACAAACAAAATGGACTAAACAATATATGTACACATACATATTTCAATTGACATAAATAGGCCTGAATAAAAATCCATTTCATTTTCCATATATACAAAACCCAAAAAACAAAAGTGAACAAGTTATCCATACATTTACAAATCTTTACTCAAAAAGGGATATATTTTTTATGCCACCATATTCTGTTATCATCCATCAACCATAGTATACCTATACACCATCAATTTGTCAAGAATTTCTTAACTCAAAACAAATTTTGCCGAGCTGGAGGATTGATCTCGGATGTTGTCTCCTCCGACATTGGCATCAAATTACGGTCACCACTGGTGTGATCAACATCCTTAAAATGGATCATACAAAAACAATGTTTGTACATACGTTAATTAATGCAAAGTTAAAACATACATGTTTAGAATATATTGCAGAAGCATAAATTTTATAAGAGATAAACTTACAAGATAATCTGAGAATCGGCATTCATGATACGAAACAAATGGAGTCCCCTGCCAATATATTCTCAATGTTCATTAACTAATGGATTTCAAAAGTATGAAATAATGTTCATTAATTTTTATATACCTAGTTCAGAATAAAAGTTTGTTTATACCTGTTTAGTTGGTGGAGTCCTGGGATGACCGAAGTTAGTGGTAGGGCAATATGTCATTTGGTCGATATTTGTTTCCGAATGTAAACGTGCACATGGGTGATGATCTTTGTAAATCCAAGTGGCGTCGCTAGGAATGTCACAACCCTTATTTTAATATAAACATTCTTAATTAAGAGATTATCATACTGAAAATTATAATAATATATAAAAAATAAAAAATCAATGTTTTCATTTAAGAAAAGGAGAAAACTTACATTCAGACGTACATATGTAATAGGTGGCACGGTACTACTGCCACCTACACCTGCACTAACACTGTTGTTGCCATTTGATTTCTACAAAATAATAGATTTATTCATTGTAAAAACAAAATTATGACATTGCTAATATCAAAATGTTAATGACATATACTGGAAAATTAAATTATCAAATAATAAAAAATAAATTAAATTAACCTTTCGTTTCGCATAGTTTTTTTTTCTCTGCATGTATTGTTCAAACTTATTCTTCTTCCTGCGCCTTGGTCCCTTACCACCTGTTTCTTTATTCTTTATACCCTTGGCATTACTTCCGGTCACGGCTTGCCCAATGATACTTTCATTATGTTCATGATTATTACTTCTTTCAGTTGAAAAAGCTGAATTGGTTGCCTCTTGTTCAACATCGAAACATTGCATTTCAACATTAATGTATTTCCTTTTCCATTTCATCCTCTTTAGCATCAAATTATTGAATACCTCTTCTTTCTCGGATGCAAATGAGCTGATTTCTGTAAAAAAAACGACATAACATCTTATACCTTCTGCGTACTTCAAGTTTAGGATCAGCAATAACTTCACATCCACGGATGTCTTGTACGCTGTTATCCCTAGCTTTACGCTGTTATCCCTAGCTTTTCTTGTCCATCTTTTTAGTATATACATAGAAGGTAATTCTTTGAAATACTGAGTGTCGTTTTTCAGTACTTTAAGTACATGGCTGCACAAAATACCTTCCATTGCATATTTCCCTCACGAACAAGTTAGAAAGCCATCATCCCACCTTGTCACAGTCCGATCCATACTGCCATCATGAACAGATACTCTAGAAACACGTAATCCATTTTCAACAAAACTTGTTCCTTCCACGGTAGCAACCACACAAGCTTCTATGAATTGGTCCTGGAAAAGTTCAAAAATCTTCAATGTGTACATATTGCCCACTTGTTTTAGAATGGGACAATTTTGTTTAAGTCTAGGTAGTTTACTGAGTAAACCATACTCAGCTTGATATTCCTTGTACCGTTTGTCTGACAATAGCCTGTCAAGGTGCATGAAGAAATCTGGAATACTCATTTTCCTGGTTAAGTACTCTTTCAAGCAGCTATTTAAACTTTCACTCAGCTGCGTTGTCTGCATTCCAGCGGTAAACCAATATTTAACAAATGGATAACCCCATTTTTCTCTTAAACCAAACAAATTGTTCAACCATGTGTTACCAACAACATTGTAGTCCCTTAACATTACATCCCATTGTATACAAAAATCATCCTCATCATCATAACAGTACATGAATTGACTCAGCACACTTTTAATCCCTTCATCATTCCTAAAAATGGTGCCTACATGCTTCTGTGCATTTGCCATGATGTGCCACGTGCAAAGTAAATGTCTTGTCCTCGGCATAACTTGTGCCAACGCCTTTGCCATTGCACCATCTTAGTCAGTAAGAATCGTTTGTGGTGCTTTACCTAACATCACATTCAAGAATATATCAAAAAGGCATGTAAATGAATAGGCAATCTTATCATACATCATCACTAAAATTTTTAACAGTATTGAAAATTTGAAGGCAAGAACATTATGGCCCAATAAAATATCTTCATTTGAAAAAGTAATTCACATAAAAAAGGTAAAAAAGAATGGCCATGTTCAATTATTAAAGGCTGAAGTTGATCATGCCCTTTTTTAACCCTTCCTTTTTTTTTTCTTTTTTTTTTTTTTTTTATATATATATACTTTTTCAGTATGATTCTGATTTTTATGTAAATTACTTGTGGTTACTTGAGTGAGTTTATTGTTTGTACCTTGTAGCTCACCAGTAACTTAATCATATTTGAAGTCTACTACACTACCTGGAGATGTTAGAATCTTTGCTTCCCAAGGGTAGTAGCAACAGTCATTTATTCCTTCCAAATACCTGTATATGTTTTCCTGAATACAAATACTGAATAATGCATTGACAATACTCGTGTATAAAGTACTAACTTTTTCTTGTACACATACATGTCCATTATGTGCACTCTCGGGTTGAGTTTGAGTCATATTTTAAAAAACAAGCAGAGAAGAATAATGAGATGAAAAGAGAAATAAAAATAAAAGGACTTTATTTAGGTAAGTCCCACAATCCACATTCTTTACATCTCCCACAACACCTTGTGTTGTTATTATTATTATTAAAGAGATATAATTTTTTTTTAAGACATAAAGAGTTATAATTTGAGCTAAATCCTTTTAGTGTAAAATATGTGAACAAAAAGAATAAAGGAATTAGAATTCTTATTTTACCCTTGACATTTGACAAAATGAGTACAATAAAATGTTGCAACTATTTTTGTTTTTCTTTTCCATGATATAGAAACAGAAAAATAGAGATTATTCATTGTTCTCTCCTTAATAATTAACTTCTAATTAAGTAGGTGCAGCACAGATAATTAAATTATAATTTTAACCTACATGGAATCTTAAACCAATTCTTTTTTTTTTTTTTTAACCAAATGCACTCTTCCAATCTTTCACCTCACACAATCCACATTTTTTACATTTCCACCTTCATCTCATTATTCTTCTCTGGTTGTTTTTTAAAATATGACTCAAACTCAACCCGAGAGTGCACATAATGGACATGTATGTACACAAGAAAAAGTTAGTATTTTATACACGAGTATTGTCAATGCATTATTTAGTATTTGTATTCAGGAAAACATATACAGGTATTTGGAAGGAATAAATGACTGTTGCTACTACCCTTGGGAAGCAAAGATTCTAACATCTCCAGGTAGTGTAGTAGACTTCAAATATGATTAATTACTGGTGAGCTACAAGGTACAAACAATAAACTCACTCAAGTAACCACAAGTAATTTACATAAAAATCAGAATCATAATGAAAAAGTATATATATAAAAAATAAAAAAAAGCAAAAAAAAAAAAGGAAGGGTTAAAAAAGGGCATGATCAACTTCAGCCTTTAATAATTGCAAAAACAAAAAAAAAAATTACATTTAGATTACTTACCTGACATTGCATTCAAGAATGAATCAAATAGCCACGCAAAGGAATTGGCAGTCTTGTCATACATCAATGCTAGTCCAAAGACAGCAGTCTCCCGATGATGATTCAAACCAAGAAAAGCCGCAAAAGGACGATTGTTTTGGACGAGCTTGTATGTCGTGTCGAATGTGACGACGTCTCCAAAATGCCCATAGTCAATTACCATTCTCGAATCTGCCCAGAAGATATTAGTTATCATTTCATCGCTATCCAACTGCACGGTGTGAAAAAATGAAGGATTCTCACAAGATTGAATTTTGAAATAATTCATCAGCCATGTCTTCTCTCCGTATTCTAACTCACTCTGTCTTCTTGTCCTTAGAAAATTTTGTTGATCAACTTTGGTGTAGCCAATTGATTGCCTCCCACCAGCCTGCCTGCTCTTTAACTCAAATGCATTACCGAGTGGAACTCCAGATTGGCAGGCCAATTCCACATCAATTGCTTGGGTAACACTTATTCTTCGTTGTGATGGCATCATATGTGTGCATTCTTCAATTATCATAGGATGATTGTGAGATTCGATAAAATTATATACAACATATTTTCCCTTCTTGCGGTCATATCTAATTTGCATCAGTGCACCACAACCGGTTCGAGTTTCCGCCCTGGGCTTTCTTGTATGGATATCCCTCTTGTCCTTCACCCTAAAACCTTGTTTGGAACACACAAACTTGCTTGTTGTAATATTTCTTGTCTTACGGCTTTTATTTGCATAATCCTTACGAATACTGAATCCAACTTTACGCCCATAAGCATTATAAAAGTCGTTTGCTTCATCCTCAGTGTCAAACTGCATGTTCAATTTTGGTGTGAATTCTATGTCAATGGGATTGACAACTTCGGCTACTAAGTTTTCAGAAATATTGATTTCGGCAACGATTGGAACGCTTGTTCTCACATCATTAATACTTAAGTTATTATCCATTGGGATAACTTCAGTATGAATGCTACAACAAGCAAAAGGTCCATCAAAACATTAAAGTCAGTTTCTAAAACTTGTGACAAAAAAATATATATACTAAATATTTACCGAACTAATGCAAAGTGCTAAAAAATCGTACAATTATCTAAGATTTCAGATACACTAGAATGCTTAACCAAAGTCAATTTCAAGTAAAAAAAATATCATAATTTAAACAAACTGATGACAAATGAAAGAATTAAAAAAATTTAACTTTAGGTGTGAAATTAGTTTTGCAGAGGTGTGAAATTAGTTTGTAGAACTATGTTAATTACTTATTTTGATGGTGAAGGTGATCAGTGTCCCTACTTATTAAACTTCACAATGTATTTTTTCTCAGAAATGTGACATAATACCCTGTGAAATGTGTAATTGCCGTATACATGAGAAGACAAAATATTTGGATAACACATTGGTATCTAATGAAGCCAACTCAGTTAAAAAAAACAATTATGGAAGATTTTACATTCAGTAGAATGGTTATTGAAGATTATAGAAGAAAATCCTATAATTATCCAAGATTTCAAATACGCTAGAATGCTTAACCAATGCCAATTTCAAGTAAAAAGAATCATAATTTACACTAACGGATGACAAATGAAAGAATTAAAAAATGTTAAATTTAGGTGTGAAATTAGTTTTGCAGAGGTGTGAAATTAGTTTTACAGAACTGTGTGAATACCTTATTTTGATGGTGAAGGTGATCAGTGTCCCTACTTATTAAACTTCACAATGTATTTTTTTCTCAGAAAGGTGACATAATAACCTGTGAAATGTGTAATTGCCGCATACATGAGAAGACAAAATATTTGGATAACGCATTGGTATCTAATGAAGCCAACTCAATTAAAAAAAAAACAATTAGGGAAGATTTTACATTCACTAGAATGGTTATTGAAGATTATAGAAGAAAATCCTATCATTATTAAAGATTTCAAATACGCTAGAATGCTTAACCAATGCCAATTTCAAGTAAAAAGAATCATAATTTACACTAACGGATGACAAATGAAAGAATTAAAAAATGTTAAATTTAGGTGTGAAATTAGTTTTACAGAGGTGTGAAATTAGTTTTACAGAACTGTATGAATAGCTTATTTTGATGGTGAAGGTGATCAGTGTCCCTACTTATTAAACTTCACAATGTATTTTTTCTCATAAATGTGACATAATAACCTGTGAAATGTGTAATTGCCGCATACATGAGAAGACAAAATATTTGGATAACACATTGGTATCTAATGAAGCCAACTCAGTTAAAAAAAAACAATTAGGGAAGATTTTACATTCACTATAATGGTTATTGAAGATTATAGAAGAAAATCCTACAATTAACAAAGATTTCAAATACTCTAGAATGCTTAACTAATGTCAATTTCAAGTAAAAAAAATCATAATTTACACTAACGGATGACAAATGAAAGAATAAAAAAATGTTAAATTTAGGCGTGAAATTAGTTTGTCAAAGGTGTGAAATTAGTTTTGCAGAACTGTGTGAATAGCTTATTTTGATGGTGAAGGTGATCAGTGTCCCTACTTATTAAACTTCACAATGTATTTTTTCTCAGAAATGTGACATAATAACCTGTGAAATGTGTAATTGCCGCATACATGAGAAGACAAAATATTTGGATAACACATTGGTATCTAATGAAGCCAACTCAGTTAAAAAAAACAATTATGGAAGATTTTACATTCAGTAGAATGGTTATTGAAGATTATAGAAGAAAATCCTATAATTATCCAAGATTTCAAATACGCTAGAATGCTTAACCAATGCCAATTTCAAGTAAAAAGAATCATAATTTACACTAACGGATGACAAATGAAAGAATTAAAAAATGTTAAATTTAGGTGTGAAATTAGTTTTGCAGAGGTGTGAAATTAGTTTTGTAGAACTGTGTGAATAGCTTATTTTAAAGGTGAAGGTGATCAGTGTCCCTACTTATTAAACTTCACAATGTATTTTTTCTCAGAAATGTGACATAATAACCTATGAAATGTGTAATTGCCGCATACATGAGAAGACATAATATTTGGATAACACATTGGTATCTAATGAAGCCAGCTCAGTTAAAAAAAACAATTATGGAAGATTTTACATTCAGTATAATGGCTATTGAAGATTATAGAAGAAAATCCTATCATTATCCAAGATTTCAAATACGCTAGAATCCTTAACCAATGCAAATTTCAAGTAAAAAGAATCATAATTTACACTAACGGATGACAAATGAAAGAATTAAAAAATGTTAAATTTAGGTGTGAAATTAGTTTTGCAGTGGTGTGAAATTAGTTTTACATAACTGTGTGAATAGCTTATTTTAATGGTGAAGGTGATCAGTGTCCCTACTTATTAAACTTCACAATGTATTTTTTCCCATAAATGTGACATAATAACCTATGAAATGTGTAATTGCCGTATACATGAGAAGACAAAATATTTGGATAACACATTGGTATCTAATGAAGCCAACTCAGTTAAAAAAAAAACAATTAGGGAAGATTTTACATTCACTAAAATGGTTATTGAAGATTATAGAAGAAAATCCTACAATTAACCAAGATTTCAAATACTCTATAATGCTTAACTAATGTCAATTTCAAGTGAAAAAAATCATAATTTACACTAACGGATGACAAATGAAAGAATTAAAAAATGTTAAATTTAGGCGTGAAATTAGTTTGGCAAAGGTGTGAAATTAGTTTTGCAGAACTCTGTGAATAACTAATTTTGATGGTGAAGGTGATCAGTGTCCCTACTTATTAAACTTCACAATGTATTTTTTCTCAGAAATGTGACATAATAACCTGTGAAATGTGTAATTGCCGCATACATGAGAAGACAAAATATTTGGATAACACATTGGTATCTAATGAAGCCAACTCAGTTAAAAAAAACAATTATGGAAGATTTTACTAGAATGGTTATTGAAGATTATAGAAGAAAATCCTATAATTATCCAAGATTTCAAATACGATAGAATGCTTAACCAATGCCAATTTCAGGTAAAAAGAATCATAATTTACACTAACGGATGACAAATGAAAGAATTAAAAAATGTTAAATTTAGGTATGAAATTAGTTTTGCAGAGGTGTGAAATTAGTTTTACAGAACTGTGTGAATAGCTTATTTTGATGGTGAAGGTGATCAGTGTCCCTACTTATTAAACTTCACAATGTATTTTTTCTCATAAATGTCACATAATAACCTGTGAAATGTGTAATTGCCGCATACATGAGAAGACAAAATATTTGGATAACACATTGGTTTCTAATGAAGCCAACTCAGTTAAAAAAAAAACAATTATGGAAGATTTTACATTCACTAGAATGGTTATTGAAGATTATAGAAGAAAATCCTACAATTAACCAAGATTTCAAATACGCTAGAATGCTTAACTAATGTCAATTTCAAGTAAAAAAAATCATAATTTACACTAATGGATGACAAATGAAAGAATTAAAAAATGTTAAATTTAGGTGTGAAATTAGTTTGGCAATGGTGTGAAATTAGTTGATTAGAACTGTGTGAATAGCTTATTTTGATGGTGAAGGTGATCAGTGTCCCAACTTATTAAACTTCACAATGTATTTTTTCTCATAAATGTGACATAATAACATGTGAAATGTGTAATTGCCGCATACATGAGAAGACAAAATATTTGGATAACACATTGGTATCTAATGAAGCCAACTCAGTTAAAAAAAAACAATTATGAAAGATTTTACATTCACTAGAATGGTTATTGAAGATTATAGAAGAAAATCCTACAATTAACCAAGATTTCAAATACGCTAGAATGCTTAACTAATGTCAATTTCAAGTAAAAAAATTCATAATTTACACTAACGGATGACAAATGAAAGAATTAAAAAATGTTAAATTTAGGTGTGAAATTAGTTTTGCAGAGCTGTGTAAATAGTTTATTTTGATGGTGAAGGTGATCAGTGTCCCTACTTATTAAACTTCACAATGTATTTTTTCTCAGAAATGTGACATAATAACCTGTGAAATGTGTAATTGCCGCATACATGAGAAGACAAAATATTTGAATAACACATTGGTACCTAATGAAGCCAACTCAGTTAAAAAAAAAAAAACAATTATGCAAGATTTTACATTCACTAGAATGATTATTGAAGATTATAGAAGAAAATCCTATAATTATCGAAGATTTTAAATACGCTAGAATGCTTAACCAATGTCAATTTCAAGTAAAAAAATATCATAATTTACACTAACAGATGACAAATGAAAGAATTAAAAAATGTTAAATTTAGGTGTGAAATTAGTTTTGCAGAGGTGTGAAATTAGTTTTACAGAACTGTGTGAATAGCTTATTTTGATGGTGAAGGTGATCAGTATTCTTACTTATTAAACTTCATAATGTTTTTCTCCTCATAAATATCACATAATAACCTGTGAAATGCGTAATTGCCGCATACATGAGAAGACAAAATATTTGGGTAACACATTAGTACCTAATGAAGCCAACTCAGTTAAAAAAAAATAATTATGGAAGATTTTACATTCACTAGAATGGTTATTGAAGATTATAGAAGAAAATCCTACAATTATCCAATATTTCAAATACACTATAATGCTTAACCAATGTCAATTCAAGTAAATAAATATTATAATTTACACTAACGGATGACAAATGAAAGAATTAAAAAATGTTAAATTTAGGTGTGAAATTAGTTTTGCAGAGGTGTAAAATTAGTTTTGTAGAACTGTGTGAATAGCTTATTTTGATGGTTAAGGTGATCAGTGTCCCTACTTATTAAACTTCACATTGTATTTTTTCTCAGAAATGTGACATAATAACCTGTGAAATATGTAATTGCCGCATGCATGAGAAGACAAAATATTTGGATAACACATTGGTACGTAATGAAGTCAACTCAGTTAAAAAAAAAAAAAAAACAATTACGGAAGATTTTACATTCACTAGAATGGTTATTGAAGATTATTGAAGAAAATCTTACAATTATCCAAGATTTCAAATACGCTAGAATGCTTAACCAATGTCAATTTCAAGTAAAAAAAAATCATAATTTACACTAATGGATGACAAATGAAAGAATTAAAAAATGTTAAATTTAGGTGTGATATTAGTTTTGTAGAGGTGTGAAATTAATTTAGTAGAACTGTGTAAATAGCTTATTTTGATAATGAAAGTAATCAGTGTCCCTACTTATTAAACTTCATAATGTATTTTTTCTTATAAATGTCACATAATAACCTGTGAAATGTGTAATTGCCGCATACATGAGAAGAAAAAATATTTGGATAACAAATTGGTACCTAATGAAGCCAACTCAGTTAAAAAAAACAATTATGTAAGATTTTACATTCAATAGAATGGTTATTGAAGATTATAGAAAAAAAATCCTACAATTATCCAACATTTTAAATATGCTAGAATGCTTAACCAATGTCAATTTCAAGTAGAAAAATATCATAATTTACACTAACAGATGACAAATGAAAGAATTAAAAAATGTTAAATTTAGGTGTCAAATTAGTTTTACAGAGGTATGAAATTTGTTTTACAGAACTGTGTCAATAGTTTATTTTGATGGTGAGGTGATCAGAGTTCCTATTTGTTAAACTTCGCAATTTTTTTTCCTCATAAATATCAAATATTAACCTCTGAAATGTCTAATTGCCGCATGCATTTAATACCAATTTTTTTGATAACACATTCATACCTACTGAAGCCAATTCAGTTCTAAAAATCAATTATGGAAGATTTTACATTTATTACAATGACAGATCGATGACAAATGAAAGAATCATAAATTTTCTAAATCTACATTTTTCCGTTCAAAACAAAAATTTCACTGTAAATGAACAATATATTAAATGCACAATATTACTTACCAACAATCAAGCATTAATTAGGTCAATTGTAGATACCACATCAGGTCCATTGTAGATTTCCTTCCTGTAGAAGAATAGTTGACATTGCATTGAGAAATCAGCACACTGCAATCTGGGTTTTGATTCAAAAAAGATTATAAAAAAGTAAGAATAGAGGAGAGAGGAATTAGGGTTTCTAATAAAAAAGAAATTCAAAAGCAATATGTTTTTTTGATGGAACAAAGAGAGAGAAATAAGGGTTTGGAATAAAATGAAAAAGGAAGGAAGGAAATAACAAAAGCAAAAGGGAAGAAGGGGAAAGTGAAACTGCAGAAGGGCGGGGGCGGCAGCTTATTTCAACTTTCCCTCTTTTTTTTTTTCTTTTTTTTTTTTTTTTTTTTATTGGCTTTACAGTTGGCACGTTAAGTTACTGGCAACTCACAACAGGGGACTGTAGGGTAACTCACAGCAGGGGATTTGAGCCCTTGTTGGAGTGGGCAGCGAGGCAGAGCCATGGCCGAATCCGAAAATCCCAGTGGGTTGAAATAGATTGAGGAGGAGAGAGAAGTTTAGGTGACATGTGGAGTTGAGTTACTTCTTTACAGCTAAGTAACTTTTATTACTAAAATATTGAGATCTTTTATTTACGTGGCTTGCTCTTAACCGTTGGATTGACAAGCGAAGGAAAGTATCGAACGCAAAGGAGCCACGAAAGCTGTATAACAAATTTGTTCTCATATTATTATTTGAGTAATGGATTTGATGTCTTTTTGGTGATGAAAAAAATAAATTAATAAATAAATAATGAATTGCTTAAATTTTCAAAAACAACAATAATAATGACAGCAATGCACAGTAGTCCATATACAAAATAAAAATTAAAAATAAAGGGTTCATGCACCGGACAATAGTGTTGTTGATACGTACGTTTGTTTTAATTTTTTAAAATAATAAGAATGACCTTAATAAAGAAAATTTTCTTTGGCAATTATATTGAAAAAGGAATAAAAGAAATTTAAGTTTATATTTTTTAATTTATTTCATTTTTTAAGCAATGAAATTATAGTTTTTGTATATATATATATTTGGTAAATATTATAATTTTTATATTTGAGGAATGGAAAATTCAACTTGATGTTATTTGATACATGCTGAAGGTGCATCCTTGTACGTTGGTGACAGAGACTGGTATTTTCGTTAGGTAATTAAGAAATGAAAGCATCTTCATTTTATAGCTAGTCATCTATCACCTCAATTGCAGTGAAGCGTCCTGCTGAAATTAGTCAATATAACATTTGACATAAATAAATGTATGGTCTGATACATGCTTAAGCTGCCTACTTGGCTTGTCCCTTCTTGTTCTTGTATCTTTTCCCTGTTTAATAAAATTTATTTACGCACAAAAAAAAAAAACGAAATTGTTTAATAATTTTTTTTTTTTTTTTTTTTTGACAAAATAAAATATCAGAATTTTACTTTGGTTTAGAATGGTATCATTTGTTAAATGTACAATTGACCTAGATAAATCATTATATTAAGCAAGATTTTCATACAAATTTAAAAGAAAAACCAAGTATTTTTAAGTATCATAGGTTTGCAATAAAGAAAAAATAGTTGAAAGAGAGGATTGTAGATAAAGATACAGAGTGCCCATTGATAAAAAATAAAAATAAAAAGAGATTAAATTGAAAAGTAAATATTAGAAGTGTGCGACAATTTTAGAATTTTAAAATTTAATCGGTATAAAATAAAAATATAAATGGAAAAATTGAGTGATGAAATAAAAAGAGACACCTATTTGATGAAGATAAGCGACATGACCAATCAACCAAAGAGGTCAAGCACAAAAGGCCTAGAATCATATGTCCTTTTTAGAATTTTAAAATCTTATAAGTAGGGGTGCATACGGTTCCGATTCTTACGGTTCCGGCTGGAATCGGAACCGGAACCGGAACCGGAACCGGAACCGTTCACGACGGTTCCTTGAAAAGGGAACCGGAACCGGAACCGTATAGCATGGAACCGAACCGGAACCGAACCGTAGAAATGGTACGGTTCCGGTTCGGTTCCCATGGAACCGTTAACTCTCAGGCAAGCATGGAGCTTCAGACGGGTTAGGACCGTTAGGTTTCGGCATTGGAAAGAGATGAGCTTGAGAGCTTCGTCGCCGATGCTCGCATATTGCGATCACATTTCAGAGAGAGTTTAGTCACCGCATCGAACCTCGAAAACAGAAACGAAACCACCGAGAGCAAATCGGTTTGGGTGTTGAGAGAGAGACGGTGACGGCTTTGTCCCTCGACCTGAAACCACTGGCGACAGACAAGAGAGCATCGCTTCTGATTACTGGAGCCAAGCGACTGGAATATGCAAGCTAAGCACTCGTTGGAAAGGTTGGAGATGTAGTCGGGGAAATCAGGAGCGTCGGATAATGATGTCCTCAATTGACCAACATGCCGGTGTGGTTAACTCTCAGCAAGCACAAAGCTTCAGACGGGTTAGGTTTTGACATCGGAAGGAGCCTCACACCCAAGAGCTAATCTATCAGTATCATCTCTCAAACCACTAGATTTTGTAGTTTACATACAGTTAGTTGCAGAGAGAGAGAGGGCAAGTTCAGAGTCGAGAGAATACAGATGGAGATTAGAGGCATTTGGGGAGGCTGAGGCTCAAATTAGGGCAAAAAACAAAAAAAAAATAGGTATATATATACATACACGGTTAATTTTATATCATATATATATATAATTATATATTATAATATATATACATACATACGGTTCCGGTTCTTACCGGTTCCCACGGGCTAGAACCGGAACCGGAACCGGAACTATGAGAACCGTGAAAAACGGTTCCGGTTCCGACGGTTCCGGTTCCACGGTTCCGGTTTTTTTGTGCACCCCTACTTATAAGTACAAAATGAATAAAATAGAAAAGGATTTTGCTATTAAAAAAGAACACATCATTGATAGGTAGTCATTATATAAGACAAAACTAAACTAAATCCTTTAGGACTAGGATATTTATTATTAGAACTTTAAAATTGTAGCAAGCACAGCCTAGGTTCTGCAAGAAAAGTACCCTTCAAGAAAGTTTAAGAGAGCACTTTTTTTCACTGCATTTTTCAAAATACTCCACACTTGGAAGTGATCATCATTGTCAGGATCACAACTCTTAAAACACGTTTGTAGTATTTGCCCAGTTCTTCTTGTCATCATGGTCTAGAACATCACAATCCACATAATTAAGAAACCGTTTTGAAGGGTCTGAATCCTTTTCGCAGTATGATTTCCAGCACGATGTATACTGGTCAACTGACGGCAAATACCATGCTGCCCCTATAACCTAGAAGAACAAAGTTGAATCATCAATTCACAAAACAATTACGAAATTCTCAAAAAAAAAAAAAAAAAATTGAAAAAATGAAAAATAAAGTTACAGAAATGTGAGCAAGTGGCACAACACTCGTAGAAGGTTTAAGCTAAATTGGTTAAAAGTATATGGTGACAAATATATAACAAAAAATTGATAGTAATTCAAAATTACAAACATGGTTAGCCAACATGTACAATATCAGATTATATGCAGCCCCTGCCCAAGCCAGTTGCTTTAATAAGTTGTGAACTTATTAGGAAAATCACTGGGAACACACTGGAGTAGAAAAATCAGCTAGTTGCCGGTATAATGAACCAGATGACATTCAACCGACTATTCTCTCTCCTAGTGAACTCTATATTATACTAGAATAAAGATAAAGAAAACAATAGAAGTAAAAATAGGCTTACATAGAATAAGGAGCAGAATGTGATGTCTAGAAATATATATAAATCACAAACTACTTACAAGGATTACTTTGATACAGATGAAATAGAGCATATCTAAATTTCCCCCTAATATTAATTTTTTTTTTTTTAGTCTTATTTTTTTATGCCGGGTGAACAACACAAAATCAGGCTAATTCCTTTCTCCTTTCAGGAATTTAAAATATATTTTTAACTATTAATGATTAAAAAAAAATAATAATAACTAGTAGCCTGTTGTTATGTAGAAAATGATAAAGCCGAGTACCAAATTCCAACATCATCATCAGATGATTCTTCAACTTCGTCCGATTCTTCAACTTTGTCTGATTCTTTAGCTTCAATTCTTTCTTCCGGGACGATCTCATATCGTGGAATCATCGATTGATCACACATGACTTGTGTTTCATAACCTCTCTCGCCGATGGGAAAATTCTGTCCAACGGTCAGATGCGAATCTATACACGCAACTCGTTTAGGTAGAATGTTTCCTTGAGGATATTGCAACGATATTTGATATTTGTCAAATTTTGACAACATATCAAAAATTTCACTGGGTAACAATATTTTTTATATCAATGTAACTTGAAATTGGAATCTAAATTTAAAGAATAAACTCAAATTTTATACTAAAAGCTTACAGATAAAGCTCCATATATTCCCTTGGTGTGCGAGTAGGATGACTTAGCACCTCGATAATTTTTTCATGGTCAATCTCCAATATTATTTGCTTTGCTTCCCTTCTCTGGAGAATTTCATGTATCCCATGATGCACTCCAAGTAAGAATACTTCATCTCTGGATGTCGCATGAGGAAGTGGTTTATGGAACAAATTCAAAATCGTTCCCTGACAATCTCTTAATACTTCTCCACAACCAGCTTCTTTGGTCCCACCAAGATTTTCCTTAAAAAATCCAGAAACGTTTAACAGGTACCACCCTGGGGCTGGCGGATGCCAAAAACAGGTGATTGGTAGGTGTTCTAATAAACTCTCCGGACAACTCTCCAAAACACAAATTCGCTGCTTAAACAAGTAATTATAAATTGTTTTTTTGCACCATTTAGGAATCCTGCGGTACCACTAGACGAAGTCTTCTCTCGAGATATATCTCAACTTGGAAACCCCATCCACATGCCAGTCAGTGTTTCCCCTTTTGTACAACCCATAATTTTCTAAAATTATGTTGTGCTTCTGTTCAACAAAAAGATCTCGGACTCTACAATATTCCTGTTGTTTAATGATCAAACAATATATTAGTTAGAAGAATAATCTTGAAGTATATAAGAGAATAAATAAAAATTATCAAGATATACAACATACAGTAAAATTGTTATATGGAAACGTTGCTCCCTTGATCCAAACAGCACGTGCCATACGAAGATGGAACCCTTTAGGATGATTGAATCCTAAGGAGACATAATTTTAAAACATCATTAAAGGCAAAAATATAGCAACGAATAGAAAAACACTCTAATCACATGAAGCCAAATCTTTCTTGATTGTTTTATGTATCAGGCTCTGTTACATGGACTCTTCAAAAGTAGTGAAGTACCTGTGTCGGACACATATCCCTCGGACATGGGTATGGGATATGTGTCTGACACTTTTGGTTGAACATGTACTTAAAAAGCATATTCAATCATTCAATTAAAGGCAAAAATATAGCAATGAATAGAAAAACACTCTAATCACATGAAGCCAAATCTTTCTTGATTGTTTTATGTATCAGGCTCTGTTACATGGACTCTTCAAAAGTAGTGAAGTACCTGTGTCAGACACATATCCCTCGGACATGGGTATGGGATATGTGTCCGACACTTTTGGTTGAACATATACTTAAAAAGCATATTCAATCATTCAATTACATTATATTATTACTTTAAAATGAGTTAAATGCCTATATTAAATATTATATTAGATAAAAACATTACTTTACTCTCGAAAATAAAATAAAATAATTAATAAAATGAATATTTAGCCGTGTCCGTGTGTCCTTCTATTCGGAGATTTGACATGTCCAACGTATAGATACATACCCGTGTTCGACACCCGAACCTAAGTCCATGTAACATAGGTATTAGGTACAAAAATAGAAATGATAATAAAATTCCATAGAAAAGGGAAGCCATATGTCAAACCTCCCCTAATTATATAGGGAGGCTACGCCATGTAGGCGGCACACGAGTGTTGAGAAAGGCGTCTTCATGGCAAGTGTAAAGATTTTGCGTCTAGAGTCTTCCAGAGTAATATAGAGTGTTGAGGATTCTAGAGCAGTAGAGAATTGGGATGTCCCACATCGCGCGGGGCAGGGCGGGGGGCGGGGGGGTGAAGTTGTTAAGATTTATATGTGTGGACACCGGACACCCACTAACTGTAGATGCGTTCTGAGCAAAATCATGAGCACTAAGAGAGAGAGTGCAAAACGGACAATATCTACGCAGGTTTTGGGTGGGAATGATACAGAATTGTAGAAGAAAATTCTAAAGGATCAATCTCAACCGTTGATGTAATGCATCCTAACCGTCCATTAAGGAGGAGATGCCTATAAATAGAGGAATTGTCTCATTTGTACTCCAATAAGCTGCAAGAGTGAGAGTGAGCCACCCACAAGTTGTAAGTCTTTAGAAGTGAATTATTCCTCTTACCGACCAAAGTGCCTAAGCCTGTGAATGTGAAATCCAAGTAGAGGGTGTGAGACACTACAAAAGGAGTGATGGGCACAATTGGGAGTGTGTTGGTATAAGCAAGTATGGAAGTTAGGTTGACCAAGGTCTAGTCGCGAGGAGGTACAATGCCTTGGTGCCACACGACAGTTTTTGCTCTGGTGGGTGGAGACGACTTTGGATAACAATAAGGAAAAAAAAAAAAAAAAATGAATCAAATAAGTAAAAGCGTGTGAATGTGCAAGCCGAGTGGAGGGCATGAGACACCAAAAAATGAGTGACAGGCACGAGTGAAGTGTGTTGGCACCTTGTTTGGATCATCAATTTGTCAACTTGAATTGACACAGTGTCGTGTTCGTGTTTGACCCATAGTTGTTAAAACCCCAATTCTGGATCTTAAAATCTTACGATTCTAGGATCTCAAATTGCTAAACCGATCCTATCCCATTCAAAATGGCTGGGAAGTAGAATCTCTGTAGAATCACAAGTAGGATCGTTGAATCGCATAGGATACCAATTACTAAATCGTGTTATTTTGTTCTTCTTCCGGATTTATTAGGTTTGACAAAGTTTGACACGACCCGCCAACACGACTCAAAACACAACACGAGTTACGCGGGTTTGGGTTGACCTTAAATAGGTTTGGGTCGTAAATATGTCGACATGATTAACCCGTTTAGTTAATAGTGTCGTGTTTGGGTTGAGAGGTTTAACTCATGTAACTTGTTTATACTTGTTTAATACATGTCATAAACAAAATTCTATTTAAGTTCCAAAATAACTATCTAAACTGGTGTCTTCTAATTTATTCTTTTGTATACTAGAGATTATTTAGTAATTTGGTTGGATTAAAACTTGTATTTTCTAGTATTTATTATTTGATCGAGTATTATTAATAATTAAAATATTATAATGTTTTGTTTCTGTAAATAGGTCATTAAACGGGTTACACGTGTAACCTGTTTAATAAACAGGTTAGGTTAGTGTTGAGGGTGTCTTGGGTGCCTGCAGGGTGCCTAACGCAATTATTAAATAGGTCGTATTCGAGTTGAACTATTTAGTAAAATACCCTTAGGTCGACACGACACGATAATGACCTGTGAACACGAATTGCCACCCCTATGATTTATATGGGCCTACAATTAATTTTAGACTAATAAATTTAATCATTTTAAATATAAAATCCAACTCTTTAGCCTAACTACATTAAAAATTTAAAACAACAACCAAAGAACCGAACGTCAAATGAGAGACGATCGAACTCTAAATATCAAAGGTACGGTTCAAAACTTTAAAATCATCCTTTATTTTGTTTTATTCTTCTTAATTTTTCTTTTCTTTCTTTTTCAATACAAAGAACAGGTTGGCTTTCCTTTGGGCAAACCCATTTTTGTTTCTCCTTTCGTGACCAACGCTTCCCATCTCCAACTATGGGTTCGCCATCCTCAAAAGAAGTTAATGGCGGAGACCAAAAATCCGAAGCCTTCTACACACAACAACTCCCATGACGAAACCTTCTCCCCTTGCGACTGCCATAAGAGCTAGCTCTGACCTAGTTCTCTTTCTCCGATCACGTCAAGTGTCTATTAACCTCACCCAACACCGCTGTAGAAATCCCCACCTGGGCTTGGCCAACCCATCCCCTCTGGATCTCCTCTCCTCTTCCTTCGAGCCCAAAACCAATACTCTAATGGATAAACTTTTATTAGGGCCCAATACACAGCCCTATCTCTCTTCCGCTGGACCAAATTATTAGGCCCAAATCCATCATTGGACTTGTGCATCTGAATATAAGAACCAGTTGACCTGTTGTACGGCCCATTAAGTGGCCCACGTTCCCCCGGCCCAGCCCCTTCCAACACCTTATCCGTAATCTTCAAACCCCTATCCTCTGCACGTACATGCCTCCAATCCACTCCTTCCCTACTCGCCTCCCGCGCGTACATAACACTCCGTCCTTGACCTGGCAGCCATCCATCTTTCTCCGATCTACCCAAGCTCGTCGATCGGACTGAACCAGCATCGGATCTCCGAGACACGAGTCCATTCTTCTCAGAATTCAGAGGTGCCATTGATTTCACCACCACAGAAGGAGCAATCTCCTCCGTCACTAAGATCTTGAAAGCCGAATCTCTATCTTCAACGATCACAAACTCCGGGATGACCCCACCGTCATCCACCGTGATGACTATCTTTTCTGTCTCGCTCTTAGAGACCTTAACCTCCCTAAACCCACCACATAATTGCCCTATAGATTCAAAAAGCTTCTGACACCATAGATGGAGTGGAAGCCCAAACAGCACTATCCTCCTCTGCCTCGTCAATTTCCTCATCCCCAGACACCCAACTCTGTAACACCACAGACCGATCAGCAGTTATGCATCCCCCCAAGATTTCTTTCCCCATCTTAACACCCTATACACTTCCTTCTCCGAAAGGAATCGGAATAGCAGCAACCCATCTCGTAAGTTCGAAACCCTAGCCCCACATAAAATCTGCCAAATCCTTGAAGCCCACTCCTCAATTCCTTCCAAGCTACCCACATCTCTGTCGAATCTCCCAATGAGGCAAGATTGAAGCATCGTTTCCCGTTGGCTCGTACTCTTCTCATCCACCCGAAGAAAAAAACCTCTGTCTGAAGATGTTCGCACAACCTCTCCCTTCAACCCCAAACGTGGCAACCTTGCAACATCCAAAAAGGTCCTCTTCATAACATAATTTATGTATATATAAAAAAATCTTCTTGAAAAATGTGCCCCAACTCCAAATCGCCATAAAGCCCTTTTTTTTGGGTGGGGGGGGGGGGGGGGGTGTTGCCCTTTTATAAGAGATTATTGAACCTGGAGGGGTCGCCTTTTCCTTGGAAGGCTATTTGGAGCACCAAAGCCCTTTAAAGGTGGCTTACTTTGGGTGGACAACAACTTTATGGAGGATAATGACGATTGACAACCTCCAGATAAGATGTCAACTGGTACCGCATGTGTAAGAAGTATGAGAACTCGGTGAACCATCAACCATCTACTCTTGCATTGCCCCGTCACTAGGTATGGATGGGGCATTATTCTTGCCTGGTTTGGTGTTTCTTTGGTCATGCCTTATTCTAAAGATAGCATGCTCAAAGCTTGGAGAGGACACACAGTGGGGAAGCAAGCTTGAGACGCTTGTATGGTTGCACCTCTTTGCTTGTGATAGAATATTTGGGAGAGAGAGGAATAAGAGATCTTTTGATGGGGAGGAGACTCTTATTTGGACACTCAAATTTCTCTTTTCTTATTTTGTTAGTTTTTACTTTAAATGGTCGAAATTGTAAATTTGTAGGGGACATGATGATTTTTTTGTGGATAGTTTGAAGATATAGCATATTGTTTTGGCTGTGAGGTTTGTATTTGGGATGTGCTACCTGTTTGAGCGCTTTTCTATGATGTCACTAACAATAAAAAGCATTAGCATTTCATAATGGATGAGAAATGTAACTTCAACTAAATTTTGCACAACCTTCTAATTCACTTTTTGAATGAAATAATACCTTGTAACTTGCAACCTTTCATGCTCTTTTCATGAACATGACATGAGATTTATTCCAAGTCTAGGTTAGATCATAAACAATTAAGAATTCAAGTACAAATGATTTTTATGAAAATATATATATAAGTAATATTATGCAACAACTATAGATTGAACATACCAATTCCACGAACAAATAGTATCTATGTTTTATGTATTCATTGCAACTACTATTTATTGAACATACCAAATCCATAAACAAATAGTATCTATGTTTTATGTATTCATTGCAACAACTATATATTGAACATACCAAATCTCCGACCAAATAGAATATATGTTTTATGTAGTCATTTGAGTCCAACTAGGATACCTAGAGATAAGATTTATAGATTTCCCCCTCCTCCATATTTTTCTTCTTTTTTCATCTCTTTAATTACAGCGTATCAATCTATAGGAAGCTCCCACCCAAATTCAAATTGAAATTTATTTGAATGACAAATGATTATAAAAAAATAATAATAATAATAATAAAAAGTGCAACATATTACGAGTATAATGCAAATAAACAAAGAAGTTTTGCAATATATAACGAGTATAATGCAACACATGTTAGGTTTCGAGTTCCCAAGGGAAGAGTAAATATTAGAACAATGAAAGTATACAACTGCATCAGGCTCTAAGCTATAAATAGAACTTTTGGATCATATAACTTGTACTAAAATTATCATTAGAATGAAAAGCAACAAAAAATGAGGACACATACGTCATAAACACACTTACTTGGACCCTTAAGGATTGCATCACCAGCTACTTCAGCAGAAAAGGCATTACTCTCAACATTGGTTGCATCATTAACTGCATCAGTATGACTTGTAAACCGTCGCTGCCGGTCGCAAGTGTTCCTCATCATCATTTGGCGCTAACAATACAATAATTCAGTCAGCCAAACTATAAACCTTTTTTTCCTTTTCCTCTTTTTTTTTTATTTTAATAAAGACTTTTACTAAGATCTTCGTATAGCATTATTTAACAAATATACATATATATATATCACATTGTTGTCGAAGACTTTTGGTTTACCTTTAAATTTGGTTTGAGCCTAAATTTGAATCTTCTGTAGGAGATCAAATTTAAAGGGAAGGGCAATCTTATTCAAGCCAAATAATCACATTGATCAAGTAGGGATCATCATCATTTTTTTTTTTTTGATAAGCTTGAGATCGTCACCATTATCCTTCCCTTTATCCTATATAAATGGAATCAGCCATATCTATTCTCTTATTTCATTCTTCACTGTTGAAATCCATTTCTCCCATTATATTTAATTTTTCAATCAAGTCTAATTATTCCCTCCTATATTGGTTAAACTATTTTTCTTTTATTTCTATTGAAACTAATGGTTCATCCATGGATCTAAATTATGCCAGGACCATGGTCCTCCGTCTCCAATTTGCGCTATTTAGGAGAAACAGTCCACCACAACAAAAATACTGTCATGGCCCCTTTGCTGTCTTGGAAAGTCCCAACATAAAATTTATGCTAATATGAACCTAAGGAGCTTCTGTCACTGGTAAAGGTGTGTATAAACCTGTGTTTTGTGAACTTCCCTTCCCAAACTAGCAAATCTGACACCTTCAAACCAGCCTATTCACATCCTTGTACATTCCAAGCCAATAATAACGATAAGCCACCATTGCCATTGTTTTATCCTTACCAAAATGTCCTCCTAACCCATTTCCATGAAGTTCTCTAACAATTTGTTCACGTAATTATCCCTCTGGAATGCACAGCAAGTTTCCTTTAAACAAATACCCATCATGCATTCTAAATGGCAGCATCTTCCAACCTGCAGGACCTTGAAGTTCTGCAACTACAGAGCTGAAATATGGATCTGCAACATGCTGAGTTCTCAAATCCAAACTCCCCAAACCCAAGAACTTGAGTACTCTGTCAACAATAGATTCCTCCGACTCAGAGCATCTGTAACTTTATTAGACTTGCCAGTTTTGTACTTAAGAGAAAATTTGAACACTTTTTGTTTTTGTTTTTTTTTTTTTTTTTTTTTTTTTTTTTGATAAGTAAAAATTCATAAAAAGTGTTCAAAAGGGGAACACGTCCCATGTACACAAACAAAACAGGAATCTATGGACCCAAAAAGTCCAAGAAATCAACAACATGGTCAAAAGAAGAACAGTTTCTCCTCTTCACCCAACTGAAAATGGAATGAATGATATGAAGGTTCAAGAAGGCCGTAGACGCCTCTACTCCCTCAAAACATCTGTTATTCCTCCCTTTCCATATGCACCACCATACGCAATGTGGAATAGTCCGCCAACACTCACGAGCCTGACACCCCACGTGACATCCCCTCCATGTATCAATCATACCCCTTGTGGATCGGAGCATCACCCAAGAAATGCCAAACAATCTGAAAATAAGATTCCAACAATCGTACGCCACAAGGCAATGTAAGAGTAGATGATCAGTAAACTCACCACCCATTTTGCGTAGGCAGCACCAGTTAACAATAATAATGCCTCTCTTCCTCAGGTTATCCAACATCAAGATCTTACCCCAAACGGCAATCCACACAAAGAATGCCACCCTAAGAGGAGCCTTAGAACGCTAAATAGTTTTCCAAGGAAAAGCACAACCAATAAAGTTGGAAAGATACAGAAACATAGATCGAACCTCGAATCCTCCTTGGGAAGAGGGGACCCGCGAGAGAACATCATCACCAATGCCACCTACCTCATGTCGATACAACATATCCAGAAGAGTGCAAGCCTCATCCATCTCCCAATCCTGAAAAGGACGCCTAAAGCGCACATCCCACGTAATCCCACTGCTATCAAGCCGATAGCAATCAACTCCAAAGGCATGTCTATCAGTAGCTAATCTAACAAGTCTGGGAAAAAAACAAGACAACAGTTGGTCTCCACACCATAAATCCTCCCAAAACCGCACACATCTACCATCTGAATCTAATATGAGAGGAGAAAACATCCCATCCCTTCTGAATAAACTTCCACACTCCAACTCCTCCTGTGCTAGGGACTGGGCATGAAGACCACCCACCTCTCTCTTCCCCATACCGACATGAGACAATCCTCCTCCATGGGCAGTGTCATTCTCTCCCAAATCTCCACAGCCACTTGCCTAAGAGAGCTCTATTAAAGGGGATCAGCCTTCGAATGCCTAGGCCACCCATCTTAACAGGCTTACAAATATGCTCCCACTTGACGAGATGGAACTTGAACTCTTCGCCCCTTCCACCCCACAGGAAATCCCATTGAATTTTTTCGATCCTTTCAGCAACAGAACATGGAATCTGGAACATGGATAGGAAATAAGTAGGTAGGTTTGAAAGAGTACTCTTAATAAGAGTGACCCTGGCCCCTTTCGACAAATATTGCTTCTTCCACCCCGCCAATCTATTCTCAAACCTGGCAATCACAGGTCCCAAGTCCCCATCCTTCTAGAAGACTCCCCCAAGGGAAAACCCAAATAATGAATAGGGAAAGAGCTCACCCCACACCCAAGAACTTCAGCTAATGAGGAAATGCCCTGAGCTTCCCAAATAATGAACCGGGACAAGCACGCTCTTGCCAACATTAACTTTCAACCCAGAAACTGCCTGAAAACAAACAAGAATACACCTCAAGTGTCTCAATTGGGCCGCTTCAGCATCACAAAAAACCAAAGTGTCATCTGCAAACAACAAGTGGGATATCTCCACCTGATGAGTTGAATCTCTACCCACTCTGAAGCCTTTGATAAAACCCAAATCCTCTGCCCTCTTCATCAGTCTACTCAACCCCTCCATAACAATGAGAAAGAGAAAGGACGACAAGGTATGAACTCCATTTGACATGTCAAGCATTTAAATTCTTTTGAGAATTCACATACCCTAAGGCTTGATGATCTGAATAAACCACAAATTCTTTATAGGCTAGGTAGTGTTCCTAGTGTTGGATTGCACGAACCAAAGCATAATATTCCAAATCATAGGTGGAATAATGACATTTAGCACCTGACAACTTCTCGTTAAAAATTTCCACCGGCCTTCCTTCTTGACTCAAAACAACCAATATTCATGCATGTGATGCATCACACTCAATAGTGAGTAGCTTCTCAAAATCTGGTAATGTGAATACCAGAGCTTCTGTCATCAATCTTTTTATTTGTTCAAAGGCTCTTTGTGCTATTTTGACCACTCAAAAACATTTGCTTTCAAGTATTGAGAGATCGGACTCATAATAGAGCTGAAGTTGCGAATGAACCTCTTATAGAATGAAACCAATCCATGGAAACTGCGAACGTCACCCACAGATTGTGGTACTGGCCACTCCTTAATAGCTCTTACTTTCTCAGGATCAGCTTGCAAACCGTCGGCTGAAACAATAGAGCCAAGAAACACAACTTTGTCGCACAGAAAAGAGCACTTTTTCAAGTTTACATACAGCTTCTCCTTACAAAAAACCTCCATGACTTGGCGCAAATGAACTAAATGCTCTTTACTTGTATGACTATATATTAATATGTCATCAAAATAAACAACCACAAATGAGCCTAAGAAAGGTTTGACTACCTCGGTCATAACTCGCATAATGTGCTCGGAGTATTGGATAGTCCAAATGGCATCACTAACCACTCGTAAAGTCCATTCGGAGTTTTAAAGGATGTCTTCCATTCATCACCACTCCTCATACGAATCTGATGATACCCACTTCTTAAGTCTATTTTGGAGAACACCTTGGACCCCACTTACATATCAAACATATCCTCTAATCAAGGGATGGGAAGCTGGTATTTTTCTGTAATTTTGTTGATGGCACAACTGTCTACGCACATCCTCCATGATCCATCTTTATTTGGTGGGTTAGCAATGCTGGAACAGCGCAAGGACTCGTGCTCTCACGCACAAAACCCTTAACAATCAAGTCTTCCACTTGCCTTTGAATTTCAGCTCCTTGTGTGGGTGGCATTCTATAAGCAGGAAGGTTTGGTAAAGCTACACCAAGCACCAAATCAATAGCATGTTGAATACTCCTCATTGGTGGCAAACCTCGTGGTAAATCATCACCAACCAGCTCTTGGAACTCCATCAGTATATGCTGAATTTCAATTGGAAACTCATCAAATTTTAAAGGTTGGTCCTCTTGTACTTTCTTAGCAACAAGTGCATACATAGTAACATAACTCCAATCTCCTTGCTCTCAAGTTCAAACTTTTGGGCTGTCAAAAACCCATTAACTTTGGCAGCCTTAGGAATGTCGGTGATTTCTTCTTTAAGTGGCTGCAAAGTCAACTTTTTCCCATCTTTATGAAACGAGTAGGAATTGGCTCTAGTATAATGGATCATGTCTTTGTCAAATAACCATGGCCCTCCCGCTAAAGATACGAAGGCATCCATAAGAAAAACATCACACCAAGCTTCATCGTTAACCGTATTACCCATAGTGAATTTAACCAAACACCGTGAAGTAACCAGCACGTCATTCCCCTTTAGGAACCATGCAACCTTGTAGGGATTAGGATGCTTCTCAGTTTGTAACTTGAGTTTGTCTACCGCATCCTGCAAAATAATGTTTTCACTACTTCTTCCATCAAGAATCACGTTACATACCTTTCCACCACAAAGGACTCATGCCCTGAATATATTGTGTCATCTCCAGTCTTCTTCCTCGACTTTGGATGTTGTCATCACTCGTCTCATCACCAAAGGCTCTCCTTTTACCAGGAAAACATCAATAACTTCCTCTCCGTCATCATACTCATTAAAATACTCGTTCATGTAATTATGTTTCTTCATCTTCAAACTCTGCTAAATTCACCCTTCATTGTGAACAAGCGTAAGACGTGTGCCCCTTCTCTCAACAAGTGAAACAACGAACTTTAGAAGTACTGCCACCCTTTGAATTGCTTACACCAGCACTTCGAACAACTCAAACAGCAGTTGTACTCTTCTGCCAAACTGTATTTGGGCGTCCAGAAACAACTCTCCTTCCGCCACAACGCAGCACTCTTCTTTCCGCCATTAAGACATTGTCAAGCATCTTCTAGGTTGAACAAACGGACCACCCCAATCTCATCTCTAATGGACTCATGCAAACCAGAGAGATAACGAGACGTCAATTGTTCATTAATCTCGTTTAAACCAACTCGAATTGAGAGATTATTAAACTCAGATGTATTTTCTTCAACGGACATGTCTTGTTGCTTCAAACCATGAAACCTTTGATATAACTCCATTAAATAATCAGCAGGCAAAAACTGCTTTCGCAATTTTTATTTCATATGTTCCCATGTGTTGATTTTTTGTTTCCCTTGCCGAACACACTGTTCTTAGAAGTCAGCAACTTCAATTTTAATTCCTCCACAATTCAAATCCAACACACGAACCAACTTCTCTTCCAATCCTCGTGATCCAGATTTTCTCAATTTCTAGCATCATGAAAGGGGTTTTCCTCTTCTTTCTCAAAATATTCATCCTTAAGACTACCTTCTGGTACGCACAAGGGGCCACGGTTGCCTTCCGGAATCTCCATACGGGCTTCCGCATATTCCTGTCGTTGAAGAGCTTGCACCGCTCTTGACAGATCTTCAATCATACACCACATCTCAGTCATCTCTGTTTCTTGGGCTTGGTTTCCTCTTCCACGGCCTATACCACGTCCAACCATGGTGTAGATCTAAGGGTTTTTTCGGCTCTGATACCAATTTGATGCAGGACAGTAGTGATAAGATGCTGTCCGGCAACTGTAGAAGTGCAAAACCACGAAGGAAAGGGATTTCCAACAGTAAACAAGCAGAAAAATAGAGAGATACGAAGTTAGAACATAGAAAGGTGAGTTCTAGGGCAAAGAGACCTAGATAAACTTTAAATTTGATTTTCTGGAATAAAAAACTGCATACAAAGTCTCTTAATAGACTATTTATACTAGGGTTACAGGCTTACAGCAAACCTAGCATCTATGGAAAACGGTTTGGCGTTCAAAGGCTCCTCTCAGAGTGGCTTTTTTTGTTAGGACTGTAGCTTGGGGCAAAATTTTAACTCGGGACAATTTGAGAAAGAGAAGATAAATCACAGACTGGTGTTGTATGTGTAAGAATGATGGAGAGTCTGTGGATCACCTTCTTTTGCACTGCCGCGTGACCCATCACTGCTAGAGTCTTATTTTTGGTCTGTTTGGCGTCCAATGGGTTATGCCCTGGACTTCAAGGGATTTGATTGACGTTTGGAGGGGACACATGGTGGGGGTTCATGCTTGTGACTCTTGGAGGGCGACCCCCCTCTACGTTTGCTAATGTCTTTGGAAAGAGCGGAATATAAGATCTTTTGATGGGGAGGAATCCTCTATTGGGGCGTTGAAGTTTTCTATATTAGTTCTCTTTTTAGTTGGGTGCTAGGGAGGAATTGTATATCTTTAGATGAAATTGTGGACTTTTTGGGTTCTTTAGGTCCATAGGACTCCTCTTTTGGCTTCGGTATTTGTATAACTCTTGGGATGCGTTCCCCTTTTGAACGCTTTCTAATACATTTTTACTTATCAAAAAAAAAAAAAAAAACCTTACATGGCAATCACATATGACTATTTAAAAAGATTAGGACTATAACTACCATCTACCAATCAAATAACACATAGAAAATAAGCAAATAACTAAAACCCAAGCCCTATGTTACATGGATTCGAGGTATGTGTGTCGGGTACAAGTATGTATTCATGCGTCGGACATGTCAAATCTCTAAACAAAAGGACAAACAGACATTACTAAATATTCATTTTATTTAGTTATTTCATTTTATTTTCTAGAGTAAAGTAATGTTTTTATCTTATATAGTGTTTAATGTAGGCATTTAACTTAGGGTAAAGTGCAATAAACCCCCCTGAACTTTACTCTCTCCCCCTATAAACCTCCCAAACTATTATTTTTACAGTCAACCCCCTGAACTATCAAATTTTTTGCAAAAATTACCCACCGGTAGCATTCCGGCCATTTCTTACCGTTAAATAGGCCTGTGTTGATCACATGCCATTGATAAATTTGAAAATGGCGAAGTTGCCCTTATCACTATTATAATATATTATGCTATAAAACATAAATCCCCAATTCAAGACTTGTTGCCGTTGGAACCCTAACCCTTTCTATTGCAAATCGTCCTCTCTCGCTTTATGCATAGACAGGTCTAATTATATGCAAGGCACTAAAGATTCACAAACCGAAGAAGTGTAAATAATCAACAAACCCTAATTTTCGTTTTATAGGTGCAATTTCTTCGTTTTACAGTGATAGAAACCAAAGTGGTGTTGAGCATTGTTCAAGCTTTCTTGATCTCTCCTCTTGCTCAAATTTCTTCAGTTCATCTCCTATAAAGAAACAGTCTAATTTAACAACCACAAAAAAAAAAAAAAAAAAAAAAAAAGAACCTTGAATCAAACTACTAGAATTGGAACGATTTTGAATGTGGAGAAGAGTTGAATGGTTGCGGAAGAAGTAGAATTTTCGCTTCCGGCACGAGCTAGCAACAAATAAAGAAAAATAGGTTCGGATATGACCGGAGTTGGATGCGGATCAGGGAGAGAGAAAAAAAGAGATGGAGGTGGATTGGAGAGGGGGGTGGCGGCCGTGAACAGTGGAGGTGGTTGGGGGAAGAAGAATCTTTGTGGGAGAGAAAGGGTTGGTGGCTGACATGGACGAACAATGAAGAAGCAGTCGAGGAAGATGTATCAGAGTTGTTAAGGTTGTCATTGACACTGCGGTGAAGGATGATGTTGAGGAGGAGGAGGTGTTGTCGTCCTCATCGCTGCTTCGTCGCTGGTGTTATGTGATTGTTCCAGGTCGCGTGTTTGGTGTCGTCGTCCTCATCGTTGCTTCGCCGTTGGTGCTATGTGACCTCTCCAGGTCTGTTGCAGTGGTGGTGTTTAGTGGTGCTAGAATGAGGTGGGATTGTGGGAACTGGTGCTAGAATGAGGTGGGGTAGGTGGTGTGCTGTCCAATTTTGATTGGTTATTGAAATTTTATATGACACATCAGCAACGCGAGTTTATAAAGCATCAAAACGGTGCAGTTTCATTATGGGTAATTTTGTAATCTTCTCTTTCTGGTACCGGACACTTCACATGTTGTCCTCAACTGCAACTTTCTAATAGTTTAGGAGGGCTCTTTTTAATTCAGGGGGGTTTTGTGCAAATGCCTTATAGTTCAGGGGGGTTTAATGCACTTTACCCTTTAACTTATTTTAAGGTAATAAAATAATAAAATTGTATGATTGGATATACTTTTGAAGTACATGTCCAACCCAAAGTGTCGAACGCATCCCATACCAATGTCCGAGCAATATGTGTTCGACATAGGTACTTCACTTCTTTTGAAGAGTCCATGTAACTTAACCCAAGCCTAGTTGGCTAGCAAGCCCGATTAGTCTTGGAGAGCCTTGTAGATGCTCCTGCATCAAGAGTGCCTCGTGAAGGCCAAACTACTAGTGTTTGAGAAGGAGGCGGCTCTAGAGTTTGTGCCTTTCATGTAAGAATACGCGAGAGAGCCGCAAGAGTAGGCCAAGTGGGGGAAAACATGTTGAGCGGGACCATGCCAAGCAAAGAGGAGAGATTGCCACCCTCACGCAAGCTTAAGAAGGAACTTCCTATAGAAGAGCCTAACGTGCAAGAGTGCACAAAAGAGCTGCTAGTGAATGGTAGCATGGTAGTAGGCATGGGAGGCGAGACCGTGCCGCACGAGGAAGAGTCCTCATCGCCTACTGAGGAGCTTGTGGGTAACACTGAAGATGAGAAGACCATAATCAGGGAGGTGCTCATCGAGTGTGATAAAGAATAGATGGGGGAGTCCACGGGAGTCATGCGGGTCGTGTGGATGCCCTCAACCTTGACAAAGTAGGAAGTGGAGTGGTACGCCTTGCCAGTCTAGGACGTGAAGAGGGACAACAAGGCTAACGTCAAAAGGAGTCATGATAAACAGAGGCAGCCGAGCTACGCATCTAAGGCATGGGTTGTTGGGCCGTTGCGAGATGAAAGCGCTCGCGCGGAGAAAAAAGTGTAGAGCTGATTCGCATACGGAAGAGACATGCGGCAAGAATATCACGGCAAGTGGAAGGGTTCCAGACGAGCGTCGAGACTGTGATGAGAGGCATCACAAGAATTGGGTGGGGGAGAATGCCCCACCTAGCCTAATTGCAAGGAGGTTACACCACGCAGGCGACGTGTGAACTAAGGAGGCGTCTACATGGCATGAGAAATGATTCGAGTGAAGAAGAGGGAAGAAGAAGAAATATAGAACAAGAAGTCACAACTAAGAAAGGAGTTGGATAAACAAGAGCAAAGCTCTATAATTTTGTAACAAAATATAATATCCAAAATTTGAATTATGCCTTCACATATAGCACCTATATAAAATAAGTCTTCACCTTCAACATTACATTAATGAGGTTTCAACTCTGAACTTTCAACACAAGACTCAAGAGGTTGACAACTTTAAATTAAACACAACTTACAAGACCCAAAATACCAAGAAAAGTAAATCGAAGTAGTTGGGGAAACATCGGCATTGCATCATCCTCCCCAGGTGAGAAAGAACTCGTCCACGAGTTTGCCACCAATTCTCCATGATATTCCGACAAATCTTGAACACTGAAAGTAAGATGAGTACGAATATTGGGAGGGAGTTCAACCTTGTAAGCATTGTCATTGATTTTCTTGAGAACACAGCATGGACCAACCTTCTTCTCTTTGAGTTTGTTGTAAGACCTGGCTAAAAATCTTTCTTTCTTCAAGTAAACCCAAACAAGATCTCCTTCCCTGAAAATTTTAATTCGCTGATGAACAATAGCGACTTCCTTGTACTTCTCATTTTTTTTTTTTTAATAAGTAAACAATTCAATAAAAAAACGTTCAAAAGGGGAACACATCCCTAACAAAACCACAAACACCTAGAACCCCTAAGGTCCAAGGGAAGCCAAAAACTCAACAGTCTCCTCAGCAGAAGAGCATAATCTACCCGAACCCCAAAAACAAATAGAGCTAATAACAGAAGATTTCAGAACACTAACAGAATATTCCTCTCCTTCAAAGGATCTTCTTTCCGCTCCCTCCACAAGCACCACCAAAGACACAGAGGCACCATCTCCATCAAGCCTCTAGTAGATCTAGGTATGACCTAACAAACTCCAAATAAACCTAGCAAAAGGTTCCAACAATCCACCGCCACTGGACAATGCAAAAGAAGATGATCAACCGACTTGCCATGGCACTTACACATGCAACACCAATTCACCGTGATAAGCTTTCTCCTTCTCAAATTATCGAGCATCAAAATTTTACCCCACACAACCGTCCAACTGAAAAAAGCCACTTTCAATGGCGCCTTAATTCGCTACACTGCCTTCCAAGGGAATACCACCCCATCCGAGTTCAAAAGGCATCCGAAGAAAGATCTCACACTAAACAGTCCCCAGTAGAAGTCCAAACAAGAGAATCCCTACCTCCTCCTTGGATCACCTGGCTATACAGCACCTCTAAAAAACCAAGAACATCATCCATCTCCCAATCCTGAAAAGATCGGTGAAAAAGCACATCCCAAACCGGTCTCTCGCTATCAAGGCGATAGCAGTTAGCCACCAAAGCATGCCTATCCACCACAATCCTAAACAATTTACGGAAAGAATATGCTAAGGTGCGTTCTCCACACCACACATCCTCCCAAAACCGAATCTCCCTACCATCATGAACTCTAAATCTAACTCATTCCATCCCTTCTCATTACTTTCTTCAAGTTTCTTTCTCACTTCTTCATGAACTCTCACTATAGACGTAGCAAAATCCTCAACCTTCTTATTAGGCAAAGATGGATTAGGAATCGATGCAAGGTCAAGGTAGTGTCTTGGAGCTTGTCCATAAACCACCTCAAATGGACTCTTTCCGGTAAAACGATTCACTACGTTTTTTTTATAAGTAGAACGATTCACCACATAATTGTAAGCAAATTCGGCTTGAGGAAGAAACACATCCCATTGCTTTGGTTTCTTTGCTACCAAACTTCTAAGCAAATTCCCCAAAGTTCTATTCACCACTTTGGTTTATCCATCCATTTGAGGGTGATAGGCACTACTATAAAGCAAATTAGTACCAATCCTCTTCCACAAACATCTCCAAAAATAACCAAGGAATTTGGTATCCCTATCCGAAACAATGAACTTAGGATCACCATGATGCTTAACCCAAGGTTGTTAAAATTAGGATTCTACCTAGAATCGTTTTGAGCTCCGTAGAATCGGATCGAGAATCATAAGATTCTATCAACTAGTAAAAAAAAGAGTTCAAACTAACTTCTTAAGCAATAATATATTAATATCTTTAAAATGTAGCAAGAATAAGGCCAAAACACACACACACACACACACACACACACACACACAAAAGAGTGTATAAAAGTACCATTCCAAAGTCCAAATATCATATAAAAGAGAATGTAGCTCAAAAGGTTGAGCTCTCATCATGACAATTTTGCAATTTATAAGTTGTGAAGTTGTGTGTGAGAAGATTAAAGTTTCAATCCTTGCAAAAAAACCTAGTGACAGGGTACCAATGGATGGCTTGTTTAATACTTTAATCTTCTTCTTTCTTTTTTATTTTTCTTTCTTGGTTAGGAAAGCCAGAATTTGTTTTACAGAGACTATTAAACTCATTCAGAGACTTGGACTGAAGTTTGTGTTATTACAACCAACCAACAGAAAATATTCAAAAAGATTGCTCTATTTCATTACAGAAGTAGAAGCAAGGATGAAGCAAAAGCAGAAGAAGAACAAAAAAAAATTGCTCTGTTTTGTTCGAGCTATTTTTGCATAACAGAACTACAGAAGAAGAACAAAAAAAAAAAATTCATTAGAGAAATCACAAACAGAACAGAAGAGAAGCAGAACAGATTCAACAGAAGACAAACAGATAAAAAATAAAAAAAAATAAAAAACACCTTTGTGATCCGAGTTTAAGAATTGAGGAGTTAAGACCTTTGAAGTTGTTGAAGTGTCAAACCGTGAACGAAGTCCAGAAGTTATGTCGACTGTCAAACGAAGTACAGAAGATCTTTGTCGAAGTGAAGTAAGATCACGGCAGAGCGAAGTGGGATTTGGTTTTATCGACTAAATTGGGGCTGGCAGAGGAAAAGAATGAGAGATTTTGCCCTAAATTGGGTCTTCTCTCTATTTTATCAACTATTTAATGATTTTTTGGGCTGGGCCTTTCTTATTTCAAAAGCCCAAATGTGAATAAAGTGAACCCGGACATAAAAACAAGCCCAGCAAGGCCAAATAGCAGAACCGTAGAATCGTACAATTCTACGATTCTGCTATGATTTTTATCGATTCTGTGTTGCATGACAATTTATTAGCGAGTCCACCCGTTTTGGGTGACCATAATCGTAAAATCATACTACAATTCTGGATCGCGATTTTGATAACCTTAGCTTAACCACTTCATTAAAATAAAGAATGGCAACATAAGTGGCATCCATAGTCTTCTTGCAAAGAATGAAATGAGCCATTTTAGAGAAACGGTCAACAACCACAAAATTGGAATCATTTCCTCTTTGTGTTTTTGGTAAACCCACCACAAAATCGATGCTAAAATCTTCCCATGGAGCCTTAGGAAGCGGTAATGGAGTGTAAGCACCAGTATTTTGAGTTTTCCCTTTGCAAGTTTGGCATACTCAGCATCACTTCACATAATGGGTCACATCTCAATAAATGGTAAGCCAAAAGTATTTTTCCTTCGCAAGCAAGATGGTTTTGTCTCTCCCAAAGTGTCCTCCCAAGCCTCCCGAACGAAGTTCCTTAATGATATACTCTTTAAGGGAGCATTTTGGAATGCACAAGCAAGCTCCTTTAAAGAGGAAATCATCTTGGAGAAAATAGTATTCATGTCACCCTTTTTTACAGAGTTTCCAAATTTCACCAAAATCTTCATCTTTGGCATACGTGTCTCTAATGGTATCAAACCCTTCAAGTTGAACACTTGCGGAATTTAAAAGTGCCACTCTTCTACTAAGAGCGTCTACCACTTGGTTGCATTTGCCACTTTTATGTTTCAACACAAAAGTGCACTCTTGTTAAAAAAAAAAACCCCACTTTGCATGTCTTGGGTTTAAACTTCCTTGGTTGTTATGTGTTTGAGAGCTTCATGATCGGAATTCAAAACAAACTCCCTTTGAATTAGATAAGACCTCCAATGCCGAAGTGCTTGAACAATGGAATAAAATTCCACATCCTAAGTAGAATATTTCTTCCTTGTTTCATTGAGTTTTTCACAAAAACAAAAAAAAAAAAAAAAAGGGAATCGGATGCCCTTCTTGGCTAAGTACCCCACCAATGCCTACATGAGAGACGTCACAATCAACTTCAAAAATCTTCTCAAAGTCTGGCAAAGCAAGGACGAGTGCACTGGACAGTTTTTCTTTAACAAGTTGGAAGCTTTTTTCGGCTTCGGTTGTCCACTTGAACTCTCCTTTCTTCATGCAATCAGTCAAAAGGGCTAAATTAGTGCTGAAATTCCTTATGAATCGGCGATAAAATGAAGCCAATCCATGGAAACTCCTCACTACTTGCAAGGTTTTTTGTGTAGGCCAACTTTGGACAGCTTTAATCTTTTCTTCATCCCCCTTAATCCCTGTAGAAGTCAAAACAAAGCCTAGGAAAGCTAGGCTATTTGTCATGAAAGAACACTATTTGAGATTTACATAAAGTTTTTCTCCTTTCAAAGTGGTTAGAACAGCCCTCGAATGCTCCATTAGCTCACTTTGATCATGACTATAAATAAGAATATCATCAAAGTAAAGAACAAAAAAATTACAAATGAAAGGTCGAAGCACTTGATTTATTACCCTCATGAAAGTGCTCGGAGCATTGGAAAGACCAAATGGCATGACAAGCCATTCATATAAGCCTTCGCGAGTCTTTAAGGCGGTCTTCCATTTATCACCCGGCTTGAAACGAATTTGATGGGAGCCACTTCTAAGATCAATCTTGGAGAACACCTTAGCACCGGCAAGCATGTTGAACATGTCATCAATTCTTGGAATGGGAAACCGGTATTTGATGGTCATCCGGTTAATATCATGACTATCCACACACATACGCCATGTTCCATCTTTCTTTGGAGTTAACAAAGCCAGCACCGCACAAGGACTCATGCTTTCTCTAACATACCCCTTCTTTAACAACTCTATGACTTGCCTATTCAATTCTTCATGTTCTTTTGGACTTATCTGATAATGAGCCTTGTTAAGAAGACTAGAACTGGGAACAAGATCAATTTGGTGTTGAATGGCTCTAAGTGGAGGGAGACCATTAGGCAAATCATCGGGTGTGACGTCTTGAAACTCTTCCAAAAGAGGTTATAGCTCACTAAGCATATCAATGGGCTGCATTTCTTCTTTAGCAAGCAACATATATACAATACCACTTTCATCACTTTCTTTCATAAACTGAAGCACGGAAACACATACGGGACACGGATACAACACGACATGGATACGGCAACACGGCAAATCCTAAAAAAAAAGGACATGAACATAGCAGGGACACGGCAAATAAGAAATATATTTTCTATATATGTGATGTTGTACTTTACGAAATTAAGAGTAATATTTTTACAATCTCATAATGAAAAAAAATAAATAAATAATGTGTTTTGCTAGAAAAAAAAAGAAGGAATGATAGAAAGAGGGTTAAGAAAGAGAAAAAAAATTTAAAACAAAAAAAAAAAAAAAAAAAAAAACCCTAAGGGGCAAAGAGGATTAGGGTTTTGTTAGAAAACGAATTAGGCCTTGGTTAAAAATAAAGGTAAGAATCCATAGAAGAGAAAAAAGTTCATGGGGAATAGAGGAAAAAGGGAAAAAAGACAAAAAAAAAAAAAAAAAAAAAAAAAAAAAAAAAAAAAAAAAAAAAAAAAACTTATTGTGAAAGGAAAAAAAAGAAGTATTTAGGGGTTGTGAAGAACAAGAAGAAGAAAGAAAAGAGGACAAGAAATAAGAGAGAAAATAGGATAAAGAGGAGAAGAGAGAGAGAGATAGAGAGACCATTCACCGGTAGCGAAGCTTGGTTGGTGGGACAACAAGAGAGTCAAAGATGATAGCACAATGGTTCAAACCTTTGAACTAAAATATAAGAATAAATATCTAATCGTTTGAATATAAAATTGTTTTATGAAACAACAAGTTTTTAAGTAATTGTGTAATTAAACAACTCCGACATTACACTTCAACTCAACATTGTTTCTAAAACTTTCTTAAAATCCCCAAAGAGTGACACACGTGTCAAACACGTATTTATGGCGTGTCGGAAACGTGTCCAGTTATTCAAAAAAATTTAAAATATTCGGACACGTATTTTGGCGTGTCCGACACGGATTCTTTGCCCTTTTAGGCATGTCCGTGCTTCCTAGTTCATAAATTTTGACAAAGTCAGAAAATTACTACCCTCCTCTTGTGAAGATTTGGGAGCTTTTTCCTCTTTAATTGGCAAGAGAAAATTTTCTAATTTACCCATTTCAAAGTAGTAGGTGTTCTTACGACCACCATGGGTAACACTTCTATCATATTGCCAAGGTCTTCCTCGGAGTATGTGACACATCCATAGTAACAACATCACACCACACTTGGTCACTATAATTTTTGTCCATGGAAAATGAAATAAGACACCTTTTAGAGACTTATACCTCCTTTCCTTTCTTAAACCATGCAATCCGATAAGGCTTTGGATGAGGCTCGGTTTGGAGTTTGAGCTTGTTCACCATTTCTTGTGAGACGATGTTTTTACAACTCCCACCATCAATAACAATTGTGAACACTTTGCCATGAGACTTGCAACAAGTCTTGAAGATATTACACCGAAGCCAATCTTCATTAGATTCAACTCTAGGAGTGGCAAGTGCTCTTTGGATCACCAAGCTTTCACCTTCTTCGGGTTAAATTTCTTCACGTCCAATTCACCTTCCTCGTCATATATGGGCTGATTTGAATCATCAAATATTTCTTCATCATTGTCTTCATTTCCAAAAGCCACACGTGCGTCAACTTGCCTCTTTGGACACTCGTGGTAATGATGCCCAACATGGCCACATTTAAAGCAAGAAATTGGATTGTTGTTACAACTAGATTGAGCTCCAACACGGTTGGTAGGGACTGATTTTCCAGAATTTTTAGTAATATTTCCGAACTTGGAATTAGTTCCTCCACCACAAGAAGATTCACCTTTTGAAGGAGGACACAGGCTACAAACATCCATAAACTTTTTAGCACCACTACAAGCAAGTTTAGCGTCAACTTTCAATGCTAATTGGTAAGCATCATTGACCCTCCATATTCGATGGATTTCTACTTCATCACGATTTGGAATTTTCAGCCCACCAACATATCTTGAAACAAGTTGTCCTTCAGTTTCTTAAATGTCATTCTGGGCCACGAGTTTGTAGAACTCTTTGTTATAATCTAGCACGCTATTTGAATCTTAGCGAAGGTTGTTAAATTGAGAAAAACAACTTTGTGCAAAATCCAAAGGTAGAAATTTCTCCTTAAGCCTAGACTTTATTCTCCCAAGAAGTAATTTTAGGCTTTTCCCTTGCGAAGCCTCGTCTCTTGAACTTGGTCCCACCATGCTGAAAAATAACCTCAAAGCATTGTTGCCACAAGCTTCAGTTTTTGATTCCCGAGTGTTTCTTTGTAGTCGAAGAATTTCTCAATGGCACTAGGCCAATCAAGAAACTCTTCGGGTTGAAGACAACCATGGAACTCCGGTAAATCAATTTTCACATTGTCAAAATCACGGTATAACCTTCCCAACTATGGCTCCACACGATTGGCAAAAGGGTGCTCATCGGACTCGTCACTAGAAGACCCACGACTTGACCTATCACGCTCTCGATGAGCTTCTTGGTGTTTAAGCCGCAAGGTAAGTTGCTCAACTTGTCTTCGAAGTGCTTGAAGTACATCATCTCTTTCATCTCTCAAATCTCCCATCATACGGTTACCATTTCTTCCTCTACCTCTCCTAGCCACCATGAAATAAGATAATGGAAGTCGGCCCGAGAGCGTAGCGCAAGCTGTGATACCAAATGATGCAGGTGAGGAAAAGGGAAGAAGAAAAACTATAGAACAAGAAATCACAACCAAGAAAGGAGTTGGATGAACAAGACCAAAGTTCTATAAAGTCATTAAAAAATATAATATCCAAAATCTGAATTCTGCCTTCACATACAGCACCTATATAAAATAAGTCTTCACCTTCAACACTACACTAATGAGGTTTCAACTCCCAACTTTCAACACAAGACTCAAGAGGCAACTTTAAATTAAACACATCTTACAAGACACAAAATACCAAGAAAAAGTAAATAGAAGTAGTTGGGAAAACAAGTAATGTTTCAAGACATCAAAGAGCCACTTAAGCATCCACATGGCATTGACAAGGCTGCCAATTAGGCACTGCATCAAGAAGAGTAGGGTATGGTAGAGTTCTAAAATCTTCCGAAATTGTGTAGAGAATTGTGGAGTATTTTTTTTGATAATTAATAATCGATTAAAAAGCATTCAAAAGAGGAACGTGTCCCGTAACAAGAATGGAACCGGGTTCTAAGGACCTAAAGAATCCAAAAAATTAACTAAGTCATCGGAAGAGGAGGCTCCTCTTCATGTCACTAAAAATAGAACAAATAATATGAAGTTTCAGCATCGCTATGGACGACTCCTTCCCTTCGAATATTCTACTATTCCTCTCTTTCCAAATGCACCACCAAACACAATGCAGAACTGTCCTCCAGTAATCGCGAACACTGCTTCTCACATGGCATCCTCTCCATGCGCTAATCAATCCCTTGGAAGATCCTGGCATTACCCAAAACATACCGAATAAACCAAATATGAGGTTCCAACAGTTGTACGCCATTGGACAATGCAGGAGGATATGATCCACTGGACAATGTAGAGAATTGTGGAGTATTGTAGAGAGAGTTGGAATATTCTAGAACATTGGAGAGTTTGTAAATATTTTACAGTGTAGAACAATTTCTAAAAGTGTAGAGTGCTTTGTACTGTTGAAGATAAATGTGTAGAGAATTCTAGAAGCTAGGAAGGATGCCTATAAATAAGCAAAAAGGGCCATTTGTAAGAAAGGAAGAGCATTATAAAACACTTTCTTAAGTAATAATATAAGTGTATTATTCCTCTTGCCAACAAGTGCCTAAGTGTGTGTGAGTGCAAGCCGAGTGAGGGCGTTAGACACTACAACACTAGTTAATTGGTGAGAGGCACGAGTGAGAGTGTGTTAGCATGAGTGAGAGTGTGTTAGGTTGAGGTACAACGCCTTGGTGCCGCGCGGGTGTGGCTAGAGTAGTAGAGAAACTCTAGGGCCATGTCAGTTAGTTGTATATATCATCTATTTTATGCGCCATTTATCTATTCACTATTGCTACCTGAGAACCCAGAGTCTTTTCTATGGAGCAAATTCCATAAAGAAAGTTGATACTTCTTGGACATGTATAAACAAATATTGAATGTCTTCACAATTTAAAAATAAAATTATTGATTTTGGAATGGTGCTCAAGACTTCAAAAATGGGTTGGACGACCTCACGCCTCACATTCAGGTTTGAGCTATGTTCATTCTCAAAGTTCTCTTTCTACTTCTACTCCTCCTTTGGGTGGAGTGGTGAGAACTGAGGGTGTTGCGGAGGATATTTCGACTCAACAGAGGGGTCTTCTTGGGTCTTCAGGTTCATTGTGTGATGGGTCAGTGTTGGATGTCTCAAAAGCCACAACTGGGAGTGTTGGTTGTTTCAATGGGGTGACAGTTTGCGTTGGGAAAGACCTGCACTTCAAATTGACTAATGACTCAGCTCAGGCTCTAATTAAAGAGCTTCAGCTCTTTGCTGCGTTTAAAGGGCTGAATTGTCAATCATCTGCGAATGAGATGAATTTGTCAATTGAACAGGATGATTCAGAAACAGAGAGGGATATGCAATTAGGAGTGGTTGATTTTCAATTGAACAGGATGATTTGGAAACAGAGGGGAATATGCAATTAGGAGTGGTTGATTTTCCTTCTCAGCAGCACTGTTCTAATGACTCCTCTTCCTGGACAGATTTGGATCAACCAGAAGTGGACTTAATGGAACCTTTGGCAGTTGTGCGGCCAGATTGTTTGGAGACGACCAATGATCTGGGTATGGAATGGGTTATCGAGAACATTGGAGCAGTAAGTGAAGCCTTGGGTGTCTCTTCAGAAGGTTATGATGATCGAACCTTGTCTATTCTTCACGAAATAGTTGCAGGTAATGACAATACAAAACCTAATCGTGGCACAAAAGAAGTCAAAGCCAGAAAACATTTTTCGCATCGGAAAGGGGAACAGGAAGTGAAGAATCTAATTTCTTGTGTTAATTATGACCAAAAGAATGGGACGACTAAAGAAAGGGGAAGGACCAGAAGTGGTAAATGGGGAAGAAGAGGGGAGTTGATCGTTTTTGGTTCTTCATGAAGCTACGACTTATAACGTGGAATGTTCGTGGTCTAAATGATCCGGACAAAAGAAGAGTTGTCAAGGTAGCTTTGAGGAAGTGGAGTGCCCATGTCGTCTGTTTACAGGAAACTAAGATGGCTTCTATCACTGTTGAGATTGTCAAGAGTCTATGGGGAGGAAGGTTTGTGGAATGGGAAGTGTTAAATGCCTCTGGCACTTCGGGTGGCATTCTTCTCATGTGGGATCGAAGGTGGTTATCAAGTATGAATAGTTGGAAGGGTATTTTCTCTATGTCATGTCTGTTTCAGATGGAGGAAGACAGTTTCAGATGGGTGTTTTCAGGTGTTTATGGGCCTGTTATTGATAGTGACAGACGAGTCCTGTGGGAAGAGCTTTGCTACGTTAAGGGATTGTGGTAATTGCCTTGGTGTTTAGGCGGAGATTTTAATTCTGTTAGGTCACAGTTTGAGAGGTCCACAGGGCAGGTGGTCCACTGAAATGACCATGTTTTCAGAATTCATTGATAGTCATTTTCTCATTGACCTACCATTGGAAGGAGCAGCCTTTACTTGGTCTAATGGTAGGGAATCGGTTACTTTTTCACGGTTGGATAAATTTCTGATTTCTGGGGCTTGGGAAGAGCATTTCCCAGATATCTCTCAGGCTGTTCTGGTTAGAGTGACATTTGATCATGTGCCTTTAGTTCTTGATTGTGGTGGCATGAGTTCTAGACGCACACCTTTCCGTTTTGAAAATATGTGGCTGAGATCTGAGGATTTCCAAGGGAAAGTTCAGTCTTGGTGGGAGGAAACGAGTTTTACAAGCTCTGCTAGCTATGTGTTAGCTAGAAAGTTTCAGTTTCTTAAAATTGAGCTAAAGAGGTGGAATAAAGAAGTGTTTGGGAATCTTGAATGGAAGAAGAATAGAGTTCTTGATGAGGTGGGGCAGGATAGGGAGACATTACGCTCTAAAAGAGCCTTGTGCTAGGCGAATTTTGCTGAGATTGTTGTTATGGAGGAGATTTTGTGGCGTCAAAAGTCTCGGGCATTGTGGTTAAAAGAAGGGGATCGTAACATAAAATTCTTTCATAGACTTGCCAACGCTCACAAAAGATATAATCACATCGGGTGCATCATTGTCAATGGTTCTGAGCTGTGGAGAGAGGATAAGGTGCGCGGGGGAATTGTTTCTTTTTATCAGTAGCTTTACACTGAGACTTTGGGTTGGAGACCTACTCTTGATGGTCTTCCTTTTAACTCTATTTCTGTGTTGGATAATGATAGGATTGAGATTCCATTCACGGAGGAGGAAGTGCTTAAGGAACTTTCTAGCTGTAATAGGGACAAAGCTCTAGGACTAGATAGGTTTACTATGCAGTTTCTTAAGGAGAGTTGGGAGGTGGTGTGAACTAAGGTGATGGGCACCTTTCAGAATTTTTATTCTCATGGCACATTTGAGAAATCACTGAACGCATCTTTTATTGATCTCATTCCCAAGAAGGGCGGTGCCTTTGATATTAAGGACTTTCGGCCAATTAGCTTAATAGGATGTTTGTATAAGCTTATTGCCAAGGTTCTTGTCTCCAGGATGAGTAATGTTTTGGATGGTCTGATTTCAGAATCATAGAATGCTTTGTTGGTGGACGGCAGATTTTGGATTATGTTCTTATCGCAGGGGAATGTGTTGACTCTAGATTGAAAAGTGGGGTTCCTGGCATTTTATGGAAGCTTGATATTGAGAAAGTCTATGATCACGTTAATTGAAAGTTTGTTTTGTATCTACTTCGGAGGATGGGGTTTGGAGACAGGTGGATAAAATGGATTGAAACTTGTATCTCGTTTGTTATGTTTTCTGTGCTCGTGAATGGTTCCCCTATGGGTTTTTTTGCTAGCTCGCGTGGTCTGAGAGAAGGAGACCCATTATCGTCTTTTCTTTTCCTTATTGTCATGGAGGGACTGAGCAGATTAATGAGAAAAATAGAAGATTTGGGTTTCATCAGTGGATTCAGAGTTGGCAAAGATATCGAACATCAAATGCAGATCTCCCATTTGTTTTCGTTGCATTCTTGCTTGCTTCCAAGCAGTTTCTGGACTAAAGATTAATGTTGGAAAGAGTGTGCTTGTTCCAGTGGGGATGTTCCAGATATTTCCTCCTTATCTGCTGTCCTTGGGTGTGGAGTGGACGCTTTTCCTCTTCCTTACTTAGGATTGTCTTTGGAAGTTTCCTCTACGCGAGTTGGGAATTGGGACCCAGTGATTAATAGATATGAGAAGAGATTAGCAGGATGGAAAAAAAATAGTATCTTTCTGGGGGGGGGGGGGGGGGGGAGTCACTCTCATTAAGACTCTCGTCCCTTCCTACCTACTTTTTATCTTTGTTTCAAATGTTGCTGAAAGGATTGATCTTTGTTTCAAATGTTGCTGAAAGGATTGAAAAAATTTAGAGGGATTTTTTATGGGGTAGAAGGAGAGAGGAGTTTAAGTATCATCTCATTAATTGGGAACAAGTCTGCCAACCGTTGAAATTAGGCTGATTAGGCATTCGAAAGCTGGTTCCTTTTAATCGAGCTCTATAAGGAAAATGGTTATGGAGATTTAGAAAGGAACGCCATCGTCAGTGGAGAAGAGTTGTCTCGTGTCGCTTTGGTGAGGTGAGTGGGGGCTGGTCCTCTCTCCCAGTCACTATTACGGGAGGCGTTGGTGTGTGGAAATTCATTCGAAAGGGCTGGGATGTTTTCTCCTCGCACATTAGATTCAAAGTTCGTGATAGTAGACATCTCCATTTTTAGGAGGACCTTTGGTGCGGAGATCAGCTGTTGTCTCACTCCTTTCCTCTACTTTACAGTATTGCAGACAATAAGCATGTCTACGTAATTGATTGTTATCAACTTGATAATAGTGGAGTTACGTGGGACGTGCGTTTTAGGCGCCACTTTCAGGACTGGGAAATAGAGGAAGCTTGTGTTTTTTTTGGATACGTTGTATAAATAGAAGGATGTTGGCAGAGGGTGTCATGATATTTTGTGGGTTCCTTTAGCTCATGGTAGGTATGGTTTCCGATCCATGTTCATGTGTTTGTCCAACTTCGTTGGTCACGACTTCCCATGGAAGTCTGTTTGGCGTACTAAAGCTCCTCTTAGAATCGCATTCTTCGTTTGCACTGCCACATTGGGAAATATTTTGACATTGGACAACTTGAGAAAGAGAGGCAACATCATTTTCAATTGGTGTTGTTTATGTAAAGCAGATGATGAATCTGTGGATCATATTCTTTTGCACTGTCATATGGCGTACAATTGTTGGAGTTTTATTTTTAGCATGTCTGGCATTTATTGGGTAATGCCTAAGCACTCCTCACAATTGATCAACGCATGGAGAAGATGTCCCGTTAAAGAACATGCTCATGATTATTGGAGGATTGTTCCACATTGTGTTTGGTGGTATCTATTGCGTGAGAGAAATAACAGAAACTTTGAAGGAAAAGAAGCGTCTTTAGCAAATCTGAAAATTCATATTCTTCGTTCTCTATTATGTTATGTAAGAGGAAGGGCATGCTCCTCGATTGATGATTTCTTTGATCTTTTGAATGCTATTGGTCCTTAGGTCTTTTTTCTTCTTGTATTAGGGACGCGTTCCCCTTTTGAACGCTTTTCTAATATACTTTTTACTTATAAAAAAAAAAGATATAACCACATTTGACAATGAGATATAACCACATTTGACATTGAGATATAACCTTTTAGCATGAATTATATGTGGAGCTCGCTATTCAGATTTGTACTCGTGAAATTAGATTATTTACCTATTTAATTACATGTCTATTGGCTCCCAAGCATGGTTTTCCTTTATAGCAGAAAACAACTTAATATACGTTTCCAGAAAAGTAATACTTACTTTTATGTAAACACTGTTCTTGAGCTCCATTGGGATCTCTCCCATCTTGTAGCGGCTCAGAGGGAATGCCGACCCTTCTAGCAGAAATGGATTTAATACTCTGTTTTTCTTATAAAAACAAGGAAGCTCATTGGAACGCCACTTCAAATCCGAACCGTTAGTTGGAATATCTGACTGGGAATTGGAGTACGAAGGAGAGAAGGTGCGGAGGGAACGAACAGCCATTTGAGAGAGGAGTTTCGAGTAGGTTGTCGTGAGAGCTCTTGATGCCATTGTTGCAATCTCTGTAGAAGATAAGAGAGACAGCATATAGGGTAACACATCAAGTACGATTGCCCAAAATTTTAAGTAATAACGGGATTGCTAATGGCTTACCAACCAATTCGGTAATAAATAAAAAATTGTAATCACCAATGAGATCGAGGAAATAAATAAATAATTGTAATTACCAATGAGGTCGAGGGAAGCTCGTTTATTTATTTAGATATTTAGGCTGCAAACGACCCCAACCTTTGGGGGTGTTCAGTCTGGTCTGGTTAAAGACCAAGGGATGCTCGAGCTTTGGCTACCCATGATTTAGCTCGGCTGGACAGTGCTCCAACGTGCTCAAGGTTAACTCGGCTGCTCGTTTATTCATGCCAAAAAAGATATGCACCACTGATCTTGATTTCAATATCGATATTTGATCCCCAAAGTTTCACACAGTTAAAAACACTCCTGATGAGTGGAACATATGATAGAGCACTAATCTGAGAAATTTGCAGCGGTCCCGCTACTGTAATCGTCGTTCGTTTGAGGGGTGGGGGTGGTTCCGGTGGCTAAGGTTGTGAGAATAGAGATAGAAGAAATAATGTTTAGGTTTTAGAAGGTACATGACCTTGGCAATTAATGAATGAGTTGATTAGGTTTTTATTTAAAAAATAAATAAATAATTTGATTAGTTTAAAATATGGAGATCTCTTCCATATTTTTTCATTCCAATCTTAAATGAAAAAGTATAAATATAATTATATACACGTTGAATCAAATTTATTTTAAGGTAACAAAAAAATAATAGTCAAAATAAAAATAAAAAATTATCTTAAATAAATTGCCTCTTGCCCGAACAAAAAAACATATAATCATTAAAAAAATTATTATATCTCTTTTGAAAGAAAAAAAATACCAACAAATATATTTATTGAATAAATTATCTCATAAATATATATATATATATATATATATATATATATATAAAGAGGATTCAAAAATATTGCACTTCATATTTCTCTAATCGCAACTCCATTTACCTTTTTCTTATAAATAAAATGACAAGAATGACCATTAACTCATTAATGTTTCAACTCTAATTTTATAATGTTATAAGTACCCTATAAACAATTTAACATTTTTTTTTACATTTTTTACTTCCTTTACTATTTTTTTTTTTTTTTTGTGCTATATATATATTTTATTTTTGTTCTCCCAAAGAAGATAATTTATTCGATATAGATAACTTTATTTTTGGCAGTAAAAATAATAATTTATTCAATAGTGAATATGCAAGAAATTGTTCTCTTAAGATGGATTAGATTAGATTTCACACACACACATGAACTTGCTAGATTAATTTCTAAATTTTTCTAGTGAGATAAGGTCGTGGTAATCCTTAAACGGAGAAAGCCATTTGTTTTTCATTCATATTTTTTCCGTTCGAACTCATAATCAAACAAGTCACAAATAGCACCGAAAAACCCTTAGCAACATTTTAGATACTCTTACGAGGTTTTTATTTACGGGGAGCTTGAAACCCCGTAAATAAAAATGATTCTGTGCAGAATAGTGCTATAAAAAGAGATGTCGAACCCACGAGGAGCTGATGTCAATTATATTTCATAATTATGGAATGGTTGACACTTGAAGGAGGATGGGGTCCAAGACGACAGTGAATCAGACCCGATGGAACATGTTTCATGTTACTTTACGCTATCGTGACTTAGGAATGAATTTGACTTCATCAAGCCCTAACCAACTATTCGAGACAAAATTGTCATGGAGGCTTGTTTTTCCATTTCTAGATAAATCGTGAGGAATTTTGATTTAACTTGGTGTTGTCAAGCACCCGAAAATTGAAACAACATAAACTATACACGGTGCGGTTCGATACAATTTCGTCAGCATTATCCATGACAAAATCTAAAATTGACAATGAGATTCTTCCTAGGTGGGCAAAATGAATTATGATATGAAAACAGGTTGTTTGAATGAGCTTATCGTGCTGTTTTTAAAATCCAAATTACGTCCACAATCTTCGCACAACGCAACTCACAAATTACACGAAACTAATGATTTATTATGATTAAAGACAAAATTATCGCAAAAGAGTCTTGTAATTTTCTTGATGGTTCATACTCATTTTTTGTCTGCGCACAAAACTAGAGAATATCAAAACAATTAAAAAAAGTCAAAATTTGAAAATGTTGGTGGCGGGAGTACATTAAGCTAATAAACACTTACTTACTTAGGAAGTGTCCACATCATGACATTTAAATACGCACTTTTCAACGCTCATCAGTTTCAATGCTGTTGAGATCTTTAGCAAAAGTGCCACCCAATATCCAAATCTGTGACAAGCTAAATTCATTAGACTGCTGAATCCTTCAAAAGGTAACTAAATGGATTTCTAGTCCTCTTCACGAAGCAATCAAATGAACACTATTGTCTAGTTTAATTTCAACAAAGGTTTATTTTGGAGTCTTGGGACATTGTCGTTCACCTGCTCCCGTGCCACCACCGGCACAACTCGGGGTGGAAAGATCAATGATAATAAAGTTGAGGAAAAAAGGGTAATGATTATTTCTATATTTTACTTACAATTTTCCTCGTGGGTTAAACCAAGAGCAACAAAGAATCTTGACGGTAGGCTGAAGTCGCCGAAAAACCCAACAAATTATTCCTTAAGGAACTTGTGAAATTATTGAAGTGTTTAAGCAAGTGAAGATCAATCTTCCTCTCATGGTGAATGTGCGGTTCAAGAAAAGCCTTTTAGGCCTGGTCATTTTCTTTCTTTTCTTTTTCGATAAATTTCTTTTTCCGTCTTTTCCTCATTTCGTCCTTTAGTCATGTTTTGGAGAACTGTTGATAAATTAATTAAATGTTATTTTTATCAATTATGTGGATTGGAGGAAGCAAATATCAATGATTTTCTACAAAACTAAAAATACACAAAGCATGGAATTTAAATATCGTGGAAATTATTGACTTTGACTCAATGTATGTGTAAATATGGCACAAGTTATCTGAGCTCGAGTCTCAGGATCGAAGGTTAGGGACCATATATGCATTGGGCCGTTTCTTCCGTTGTTCATTTTTTATGGCAATGTCACTAAACCACTAGACGACACAGTTCCTCTTAACCGTTTTCTCAAGAATTCTCTTCATACCAATCACAAGGAAACCAATTTTCACAAGAGTTCTTGAAAAAGTACTGTTGCCCAAGTATTTAGAAAGTTGTGAAATGATTAGATTAGGTTGTATTTACCTTGTTTGACTTATTTAGATTCAAGTTTATCTTTTTATTTGAGAATTGACCATTTTGCCCTTAGTTAATAGTTTTTGCCCGTTTTGATTTTTGTTTCCGCTTTTGCTTTCTTTGAGTTCTGTGACTTCACGGAAGGTCACATTGGTGAGAAAATATGAACAACGGAAGAAACGGCGTTGAAAACTGGATAGAGTTCCTGAGCTTCAAACACTTGTGCATAGAAGGTGGTTTATATGCCTTGAGGAAGATAAAAATCTGTTAGTTGGTTTAATACTCGGCTCTATCCATTTCCATTCACTCTTCCTCGCATTTTGTTCACAAGAATGTTTTCCCCAAATTAGTTGAAAGTGTGAGGCTCATGGGAAAAGACCAGTTGTTGACTTTCTCTCTCTATATTAAGTTTGAGAACCCTGTCACAGAATGTCAATAAACACGACTAAAAATTTTCGTGGCAAAACTTAATATTTGTGGGTATCATTTATAGATATTTCTCATTTTGAATCTTTTTCGCCTCATACGACTGTAAACAAGATTTGCAAGCTCTTCTAGATTGCATTTTCAATTTAGGCAATTTAAAACTAAATTTTCTTCAATTCCAATTCCATGTATTTAGAAAGTATTCTCTTACACTTCACACTTCCATCTCTCTAACTTTTATTTATAGAAGTGTACATTTGCCCTAAAACCTCTCCCAAAACTCTCAAACCTGGGCTAATCTTTAGTGGGTCTCTCCTTGGGCCGTAGTGAATGGAAGTCCCTCCTGCAGCGCTGAGGAGATTGGGCCCGGAGGTGGTTGAATAGAGCTTTGGGCCTAGTGGGTCGTTCTGAAAGTGGATCAATGACGGGCGTGTATTTCCAAATATTGTCGTTGTGAATACACTCCGTACAAAAAAAAATTATTTACTACAATCACTTTATTAAAACTGTGTAGTGATAAGCAGGGTCGAACCTAAGAGAATGCGTTAATGAAAAACTAATATGAATCCAAGTTAGTTTTAATCTTAACACAGTAAAAAATGGATGGATTTGAAAATGAATTTAAAATAAATAAAAATAATAATAATAAAAATAATAAAAGATAAAATATATGAAATTAAATTCATCACAAATCTCATAACAATGTCTAATTGTATCTAACATAGGAAAATCCATTGTATGCATAACTATGATATGTAGAGATACATGATAACTACAATATCGTCAAGAAGATAAATGCACATATAATCAAGAACTAAGCATAAACCATCTTCGGTTGGCACGGGCCATCTACCTAACTACATTACTCTAAGGTTGTAGTACGGTTCGTCTTCCCTAGACATGGCCTATCAAAATTCTTTGCATTACATGCCATGAAAACCATTGTACAATCATCATTGTCATTGACACTATAAGAATGATTTTGAGCTTACTCAAGATATATTTTTTGTCTAGATTATGCAACTATCACATATATGAAAAAATTATCTCAATTATAAACACAATCAAACAAATATTATTTGAATGTAATTACATTAATCACGAAAAAGAAAAAGAAAATATATAAAAACTAAAATAAAAAAATAGAAAAACCAACACTGGAGGGGCAGGAGCCCCTTCTAGAACTCCAATCTGTAACCTTGTTCTCTTCTCCCTCTAAGTCTTCTGTGGGAATTTATAGCTAAATTCCCAAAACAATATTCTTCAAATTTTTCTTGATTCTTTCCATTTCCTCCCATTTTGCTCATTCATTCCCATCATTCTCCATTTTCCTTTTATATTTCTTTCCTCCTCTCTAGATTTTGCTCATTATTTATTACCCATATTTCTCCACAGACCCCCGACATGGCAACTAACTAGGATATTTGACCAAAAATATAATCAAATTCAACACTTTGGAGAGTTGAACCTGAGACCTTTAAAGAAATAGACTAAAGACCTAGTTATCTTTACAAATAATACAAATAAATATAAAAATTAACTAATTAATTAAAATAAATAAAAATAAACTACTAACTGATATAAATTTGGGGATAAAAAATGTATAAAATGTGAACTCATAACATCCCCAAACCTATATTTTGCTAGTCCTAAAGCAAAACACACAAAAATAAAAACAAAACCCACTTTCACTGCTATTCTCGATTGCATTTAGCGTATGCAATAATCCTTTAAACCCTTAAGTCCCCGTCAACGGTGCCATTTGTGCAAAAACAAAGAAAAACCTGCAAAGATTAAACTAAAAATGATATAGGGGATAAACGGGTCGAACCACTCTCAAATTAGATTCCGAACATAGATTCAAAACATCAATTAAAAGGGATAAAGAAAGAATTTTTAAAATAATTTGATGATTTTTGAATAATGAACTAAAAACAAAATAAATTAATAAATAAGACTAAATAATTTCTGATCAAATAATAGGAAAAATATCAAAGGAAATTATCCACCACCATGGCTTAATAGAAATAAATTTGTATATTTCTTTTTATGTAAATTTTCCTTCTGTAAGCAAATCACTTCACCAGTCCAATTACAACTTGAAAAGATGAAGGAAAATTATAGCGTTAAATAACACTTGCTTGTATATGAGAGAACATATTTTTACTTAATCTAGTATATATCTTTGGTAAATAGAAGTAGGCATTCTCCGAATTAACATTAATTGGCAAACACGAAGAATCCTCCTTCAATTTTTTTTTTTTTTTAATCAAAATAAGAACACAGAATAGAAGAGGAAAATAATATTCTAAAGAGAAAAACTTCCACAACATGAAGGATACAACTATTTATATTTCAACCATGGTGGCTTCATCACTCCCTTGAGAAAGGGTGTTTAAGCTAGCATACTAACAAAAAAATAAAACATAAAAATAAAACTGCTCTTCATAAAAATAAAATTATAAGAAAGGAATTAAAGACAAAAAATTTCTAACTTTTATTATTTTATCTCACTAACAATGTACATCAACTTCCTCTACATATGTCCCTATTTATAGAGTTTAGAATGGAACGATTAGGAGGAAAAAATTCTAATTACAGAAGTGAAAATAAAATAAAATAAAATCTTCCTAAAATCTTGCTGCTTTCCAATTTGGAATTATTTGCTTTCCAATTTGGCTTGATATTTTTAGCTTGTTTTCCAATTTAGCTTTATATCTTTTCCAATTTGGTTTGATCTTTGCTGATTTGATGAAAAAGCCAATTTTGAATTAATCATTTATTATTAAGTATAAAATAACAAGTTTTGTGCGCTTATCACGAATGTTTGTTACTTGAAATTTTTTTTTTTGTTTTTAATTGTACTAGCTTTATTAATTTGGTTATCAATACAAATTTGGTTTCTTAAGTACAAAAATATTGAATTCCTTCAATTTTCTTGTACCACTTGCTCAATTATCCTAATTCTTCCAACAATTATACACACAAAAAGAAAGAGAGTTGGAATGCCATACTTTTGACCTTGCATTTTTACAAGAAATATATATATATATATATAGACAGAAACACACACACACACACAAAGTAAGAAAGAAGGAAGAAGAAGGAAGGGATGGAAGTTAGATTATGACTTGTGTCCAAGAATTTTGAAATAAAAAGATTCATTTTGGTAGTTGACTTGTATTTTCACAGCAAATCCTGATTTTGATAAAGAAATTTATGATAATGTTGTTCTCACCATAAATTTCGAGTCTGCTATCACACTTGCTTATGATAAAATAGATTAATGTTTCATAAACATCAATACAATACAGAGTTCTATACACTCTTCTTATTTATAATTAATGCTTCATAAACATCAATACAATACAAAGTTTTATACACTCTTCTTATTTATAACATGGTATCAAAGCATTTCGATCTCTAGTAAACAATATGGTAGTTTATCGTAGTCACCGCCAGGGATGGCACCATTAGCCCTATCCTTGGCGGTGGCGGTCAACCAACACGCTTCCGTACTCTGCCTCATTTAGAGAAGCCTCGTCTACGGATGCCCCGTATAAGGAAGCCTTGTTGTTTAATGAGATGTCTCGTTCAGAGATACTCAATGTGTCGGATCAGCTCTGTTACCGTGCCACCATGCGTCTCAAGTATTAATCCCACTCTTCCATGTGTTTTCATGGGCACCAGCAGTAATCCCGAACCTCGACGTGTCGGATCAACTCCGTCACCGCGCCACCACGCACCATCAGTGGTCATCATGCACTCACACGCACCTTCAACGTGGTGAATCTTCACAAATTCATTATCCATCAGTTTATAGTAGTTACCACTGGAGATGGCATCGTCAACCTATTCACGCTCTGCATCTACCTCCAAGATTGTCATAGATCCACCCAACGTCACTGTAACGACCCTAAATGATACTAATTATAAAAATAATAATAATAATAATAAAATAAAAATAAAAAATAAAAAATAAAAATTCGGCATGACCTCTGCTAAAAAGGGGCTTACAACAACCTGTTTAGATGCATAAAAAAAAAAAAAAAAATATATGCAACAACCTCACTCGAGCCTTCTAGACTTATCCAACCTGTCCCAACACACAATACAAAATATTATATATATTCCAGCATCCCTTTCCTCCATTCATTATGCCTTAACTTAGTTCATCCCACGGTGGAACAACCACATATCATTTCATTCAAATATCATAATTATTGTCCCAAAATACAAGGTTAAGATCAAATGTCCATACTTTACAACATTTAGACAACTTATATAAAAGTTACAACCCATAGATATAATTACAGTAATAAGAGTCGATAAGTTTTCGTACAAAATACATTATATTAAGTTTTACAAAAAAAAAAATATATAGTGAGACTTAGATACAAAAATAACAAAACGATCATCTAATCCATGCTAGGACTATGGTGGAACGTCATCCGCCACTTCTTTTCCGTGTCCTGAAAAATATTAAATAATAGGGTGAGCAATTTGCTCAGTAGGTGGTGCCTAAGACACACCTCTTTTGACCCCGTGAATCCAAATAATGAATAGGAATAGAGGATAGGGGTCATGCTATGCCGCAAAAGAATACAACATAAATTCCAATTTAAAATAAACAATGCTATGCCATAATATGCAATGTTATGTATGTCGCTCCCCATTTTAAAAATTCAAATCCATTGCTTTTCAAACTGTTAATATAACCCGTCCTTTGGTGAGTCCACAGAGACACGAGAGAAGGATTGGCTACTGTCCCTGACCCTTGGTACCCTCGCGGCGTCATTTGGGGCCCAGCTAGCTCAACCACGCTAAGCTATTTTCCCATAGTTCTCTCTAGGTTACGTTAACACACCGGCCCTTTGGTGACTCCGCAGCGACCGGGTTTTCATAAAACCATTTAATCAAATTTCTCTCAAAAATTCCCTTTCACTTTCATTTCAAAACACTTTGCCCTTTTCATTCATGCCCAATGCTATGAACGTATGTCACATATTTTTATTTATTTATTATTTTTTTTTTTCAATAATATGAGAATAAGAAAAATTCACACTACACAATTTAACATGCTCCTTCATAGCAACTCCTAGAGAATTAATAGATACCGTAGGCATGGAAATTAACATCTAAGCATACTTTTGACATAATTTCTTCAACACATATAAACATAGTCTTCAAATACAACAACTATATCATTTTTCAAGACAATCAATTCAAATAAAGCATGTTTTCCATGTAAATCAACAAATACACATAATTGAATGCTTCATAGACACAATTAAATCATTTAAGAAATAATTAATTCAAATTAATCATGCTTAACAGCAATTAAAGTTGAAAAACTCACAAATTAGCAAGAAAGTAAGTATTAGAGACCCCTACCTCAAATTAAGCCAAAAACCCCTAAATCAAATGCCCTAAATCTCGAAATTCCCAAGTGCACTAAACTAGGAATTGCTCCAATCAACTTATAGGCCTTGCCGTAAGCTTTAATTTGTCGCAAACGGCACTTAAAAATATCAAGAATTAAGAGAGGAATCAAGAATTGAAGCCTTGAAGTGAAAAAAGAAAAAAAGAAAGTTGAGAGTTACAGAGAGACCAGCAGGAGAGATGAGAGAATGGTGAGACCAAACATGGTCTCTTAGCCTTAAGTTTGGTATTGGTGGGTCCCATTTTCTTTTCTTTTTATTTTTCCTTTTTCTTTTGCTTTTAATTTACACCACCCACATACATATACATAACTATATAAAATTCACATAAGGCACATTAAATAAAATGCATGGAATGCAAATGGACCCAACTAAAATCCCTGTGTGCAACAATTCCGGTAGCGGGTTCCACATGGAACCATCCAGCCCGAAAAGCGAAAAAAAATTGCAAAAATGACAACTTTGCATTTCAAAGAGTCATGAACTCAATGAAATGCCCCAATCAATTCTCAGACACAACCGACACATTCCACAATGTCCGGTACGCAAAACGGCAAAAGACGAAAATACCCTCATAATGACAAAAATTTTGAAAAATGAAAAAATGGTGAAAAATGGAAACATCACAGTCACCTGACATGTCAACATTGGTGTAATGTCAGACACATTCTGCAACAGTGCCAGTAGTTGTGCCAAGTCACCTGCCACGTCAATTGCCACGCAACAGGGGTGCCAGCAGTAATGCCACGTCACCTGCCACTTCAGTTGTCATATTATCAACTACGTTAGCATCGGTGTCAGATCAGCTACAATATCAGGGTGAAAGGATTGTCGTCGATCAAACTCAAGACGACTTCATATAACCCACCTTAACTTTGAAGGGGGCTGTTAGAATATATTATTACCATGTATTGTTAGAATATATTCTATAATATTTTGTTACCATGTATAGATTTACCATATAGGGTTTAGATCTATATAATCTTAAATCTCATAAACATCAATACAATACAGAGTTCTATACACTCTTCTTATTTCTAACATGGTATCAGAGTATTTCGATTACTAGTAACAATTTTATCAATTTATCATAGTCACCGCCGGAGATGGCACCTTCAGCCCCATCCCTGGCGATCAACCTTCGGCGATTAACCTTCAAACTTATGCTTCCGCATCCCAACCTTTAGTCTCAAGTTCATAATCAACAAAATCCTTATTTAGTCGCTCAATCAGCCTCCAAGACACATCAACAGCGGTGCCAGTAGTAGTGTGTCACCTGTCACGACTGTTACTATGTCAGACACAGTCAACAGCAGTGCCAGCAGTAGTGCCGCGTCAGTTGCCGTGTCAGACACAGTCAGCAGCGGTGCTAGCAGTAGTGTCACGTCACCTGCCACGTTAGTTTCCATGTTAGACACAGTCAGCAACGGTGCCAGCAGTAGTGCCACATCACCTGCTACATCAACTGTTAATCGTGTCTCCATTTTCATTATGGATGAAAACCCATCTTCACCAAATCGCTTTCGCCATGCCGCTTTCAACATCTTAATTATTTCCAAACTCAAGATGATTTTATTCAATCCACCTTGATTTTGAAGGGGGCTGTTAAAATAACTTTCATGATTTTGCCTTCAATCTCAAGTTGGATTCATAACTCACCTTAAGTTTGAGGGGGACTCTTAGATTACAAGTTTATCCATTTACCTACCATCTAGGTTTATTGCATATTACAAATTACTAAATATGAGTGCACCTACCATATTAGTATATATAAGTTACTTGTTCATTATTCACCTACCCCAAAATCTTTTCATATATATAAGACCTTTATGTAATATCTCATACATCAATACAATACAAAGTTTTATTATATACTCTGTCTTCTTATTTCTAACATATATGGATATCATCCATGTTGATTAATAATTTTAAATATTAATGATATACACATAATTATTCTGATAACAAAATTTTCTTCACTTATCTAGGCTTCTCAACTTTTAATTTAAAAATTTTCCATGTAGCACACTTTATAGTTTTTATCGATATCTTTTTATTTTCTTAAAATGTGAAATTAAAGATTCAAACTCCACCTACTACAAAATGATTGTTATTTGACACAAGAAGTATAAATAAAAAAATTACCTCTACTTTTACTTACCCAAAAAAAAAAGAGAGTATAAATTAAAAAAAAAAACTATATTGACACCTCTTGAGATATCATATGACAAGTACTACGTATATGAAAATATATAGAAAATTGAAATTACCAACTTACCTTTTACTATGTGAAAAGACCTGTAAAACCCTAGTTTTTCATTTCAATTAAAAAAAAATGCCCAACTATAACTTTTATTGGTCATTTAATAACCCTAATGTTTCATTTAAATCCAAAAAATGCCCCACTATAACTTTTATTAGTGCACAATTACACCTTTTCACACCAATGCAACATCCATCAATGATGTTATATATATAATTATAAATAGTTCTCTCTCCCTCTCCCTCTCCCTCTCCCTCTCTCTCTCTCTCTCTCTCTCTCCACAAAAGATAAATTAGTGCTCCAATCATTGTATAGCCCAAATTCAAGCTTTCAGGTGGGACTACAAATCCATACACAAACAATCAATAAAAGACCTCAAATCCAAATTCACACCTGAAATTTGTTTAAATTCAAACAAAATTGTACTAGTGATATTTTTTCACTTTTTAAAATTGATGGTAGGGATTCAAGTCTTCATCTAAGCAAAGTAAGTGGGTGAAATTTTTTTTTTTTCCCAAAGATTGTTACATGCGCGCGCACAAAAAAAAAAAAAAAAAAATGAAAAGTAACTTTCAGGTATCAAGATCGATTCATGCTAAATGTAAACAATTTATTGCAGAGATGTATGAGTACAAACTAGGAAAAAAAAAAAAAACTTTAAAGAAAAAAGCAAAATATATTATAAATTGTGTTGAATTTGGGAAGAAAAGAGTGTGTATTTGTAGACAAAGCCCAAAAGGTTGAAACAGGCCCAAAATGTTGAGACCATGTCCAAGGCCCTTCCTGGGCTTTCAAACGCACCTCTGCAGCAAGTTCCCTCATCATCGTCTTCCTAAACTGTAAAACAAACCCAGAAGACAACGCAGAGGCAGAGCAGGGAAATGGAGCAGCTGGAGAGAAAGAGGAAAGGAAGAGCCAAACCCAAACCTAAAAGGAAGAAGCTCGACACAACGACGTCCTCTTCCATTTCCAGATTTCAACAACCACACCACACCGACAACAATACCATCTTCGCTCTGTTGCTCGCCTCCCTTTCCCATAGCTCACACAAACCCCTCATTAAGACATGCTTAAACCAACTCCGTCTCTCTGTTCTCTCCCAAACCCCAAATCCCAAGCAAACCCTACCCATCCCCATCCTTTCCTTGCTTCCTCTCCTCCTCAATTCCAGGTATATGTATATATGTGTTTGTGTGTGTGTTCATTCACGTGCGCTTACGCCTTTTATTCAATTGAAGATTATGTAACTGTGATAATAGTTAGTTGAATTATGGTTACAGTTGTGATGAAATTGTGTCTGATTGCGCGGAGATTATTGGGGCTGCTTCGATTTCTTCGTTTGAGATGAATGATCAAATTGCTTCGGATGGGGAAACTGTGAAGGGTTTGGTCTATGCGTTAGAGAGTTCGAAGCGGAACGTTTTGCTGGCGGTATGTAATGCTATTTTGGATTTGTCAACCACCTCCATTGGGCGGCAAAACCTGCTTGAATTCTCCGCCATGGAGAGTCTTATGTGAGCATATTAACTCTTGCTCTTCAGTGTTTGTTTGTGTGTGTGTTTGAATAGTTGGTTTAGTATTTGAGTTAAATGGAAATGACTAGTTAGAGTCTTTTTCTTGGGCACCTACTGTTTAGAAATTCTAGCTGAATTTCTTTATTTATATGATTGACCATTAGATTCAATCATTGCAAATACCATTAGATAATTAATTTTAGAGATGTATGAAAGAAAAATGCCAATATTCACTTCAGAATGGACTTCATTATGCACCATGAGCAATATTTTCATATCAAATAGTAATTTGATGCTTTCTGTACATGATTTTCTGAATGTCGGTCTTCTTGATATATATCTAACAATTGTTTGATGTTATGTCAATTGAAAAGTACTGGAACAAACAAGATAAAGATTGTTATCATTTGATTCAGTTTGAATTGGCAACATTCTTACTTGTATTCCTCGTAATTGTCATCAGACCTTTTGACATTACATTCTCCCTTGCCTTTGGTCCCGTAGTTTGACATCCATTAATACCCATTGAACTTAATTTCTGTAACTGTAACTTTCTCTTTTCCAGCAAACAAAGCACACCAAATCTTTAACTGATTTAAAATTTTTTTTTTTTCTTTTCTATTAATTTTTTTTTTTTTTTAAAACATGCATCAAGATAGATTTATTCAAGTTTCGTTGTTATAGTATGAGTACGTTGACACAGTCGAACAGGGCAGATAGTGATTCAAGCATTCTTGGAAAAGGGCACTTAATAATAATAATAATAATAATAATTATAATAATTATTATTATTATTTTAAAATTTTTTTTTTTTACCATAACATGTAGTATATTTTAATCTCTTAGAAATAAAGAAGGCAGGGTTTAATTTTTTTCCCCAGTAACAGTATTTAATATGTTGATAAAGGCAATTGTGAATTTTAGCGGAATAAATTCACATGATAAATTAATAAAGACTTTGAAGTAAATAATAATCAAAAGTGAATTCAAAGTTAATGAAAATATTAAATTTGGATAGAGGTTAAAGAAAACAATAGTTTAGACTTTGGATGTGTTTCCTTTCAAAGACGAAGTGAGGAACTTACTCATAGTTTGAGTGATACATATTATAAACAAATAGAACATAGCTGTGTGAAAGATAAATCCAACCCCCTCACAATTTTCCTTTTTGTCCTGTGAGAGCTTATCTTCTAATTTTGTTAGATGGATTTTCCAAAAATCATTTCGTTATGTTAAATGTCAACTTTTTCTTCAAGTCTGGGATTCTATACATATGTGCTACTTTATTGATAATATAAATTTTGCTCTTGAATAGCTCTGACTTGACATCCACTAGTTTTTGCTTCCTTCAGGCCCCTAAATCTTCAACATTATTGGTTTCTGTATTTACCGATGAAAAAGGAAGTGAAACCTGTCTCAGAATAGGGTTTAAGGAAGACGAGCTTCCAGTATTACTTCTTCATGCTGCAGTTACACTCATTAACACCTGCAAAATTGAGCAACTAGAGACGATACAGAGGAAGGATTCTGAAACTCTATTGGCTTATTTGAAAAATCTGTGGAAAAGAGTACATAAAAAAATAGTACTAGGAACCATTTTGACAGTCACCCAGGGGGGATATTTTTATATAAGCAATATCAGAACAAATGATCTGGCAGAAAGCATTTTCAGGCTCTCTATTACTGCTGGTCAGTGTACCATACATATTGATTTTGAGGTGGTTAAAAGAAGCATATTTGGTTGGGGTGAGTCTAGTTTTGAACATTTTATGTTGAACCACTGGGAAAAATCACCTTTGCTTATAAAGAGGCTCTCACAGTCCTCCACCAAGCAAAATGATATATTCAGTTCTTTTGTACAATCTCTGAACTTTAAAGAGGATGTTCCTTCTTTTCTTCCTTCAATCCTTCAAAATTTTATTTCTTGTGCACCTATTGCTTCAGATGAATTAGACATCCTTAGTTTCTTAAAGGAGGCGAGAAATAATTTAGGTTGTCCTATAATCTACCAGCAGGACATACGGGTACTAAAAACACAGCAGTCAAAAGGAGAGGTGCATTTTTTTCAGGAACGTTCAGACTCTTGCTGCTTCCAGGCTACTCGGTGTCTCTATTTTGATGACATTTTGAGATGTGAAGAAGCATATAAGGAGGGTTACACAGTTGGCCTGCGTGGAGTGGAGTTCCGCTTTGAGACTATTGCTGCTATTGCAGATGAGTTGGCTTCTCTATTTGGTCAACCATCAGCAGGTGCAAATATATACTTGACACCACCAGATTCTCAGGGTTTGGCTCGTCATTATGATGACCACTGTGTGCTTGTATGCCAACTTGTCGGAGTTAAACAATGGACAGTTTTTCCTCAGTTGGGTCTCCGGTTACCTCGCTTGTATGAACCTGTTAAAAATTTTCCTGATTTAGAGGTTGAAAGTTCAACAGTGGATGCATGCAAACGGTTTTCGCTAAAAGAAGGTGATATTTTATATGTTCCCAGAGGTTTCCCTCATGAGGCATGTACCATTGTGGATGATGATGGGTCCAGCAAAACTGCTGGCTTCTCCTTACATCTGACACTTGCTATCGAGGTGGAGCCTCCATTTGAGTAAGTACTTTTGCATTAGTTCTAATTTTGTTTGGTTGAATTCAATGATCATTATATATTGCTGTCCTTGTATCATGAAAGAATACTTTGTCATTTCAAATTTGATTGATGAAAATTGTGTAAATATACTGCCAATTAAAATTTCTTTCTATTATTATTATTATTATTTTTAAATCTACAAAAAACCCAACCTCTTATTATTGATATACAAATAAGACCGCTATTGCACATAATGAGTGATTTTGTGTGAGAACATGACCTTTAAAACTGGTGTTTTCCTGAGGATATTACATGGTTTTGTTGTGGCAACATGACGTTTAAAACTGGTGTTTTTCTGAGGATAGTTAATAACTTTGATAATATTGGTATTATATGGATTTCTTGTATATGCTAAAACAGTACATAAAGTTTTCACTAGACTGAAACAGTACTCTTAAGCTTTCACTAGTATATGTATGTTGAATCATGAACGAGATATAAGTTGTAGTGCTTTGCTCTAGTTGATTAGCTTGATGAGATCCACACTGTCCTATTTAAGCTGTAGTTTTTATCGGTCAAGTCCTGGAGATTATTCAATATATGTTTGCACTTGAATGTTAGCTTTGACTAAAGACTGCCAGGCAATTTTTCCATTGGAAACAACTTTTCTTTGATAGCCTTATAATGCTCTACGGAATTTGGATCGTTGTAGCACATGGGATGGCCCATTGATTACAATCTAAATTGACATTATGGACCACTGATGCTGTCAAGAAGCATAGATCTATGTAATATAAGAACATGGATATTGCAGACACAACTCTCTCTCTCTCTCTCTCTCTCTCTCTCTGTTTGTGCTTGTGCGCATAAACACATGCATGCTACCTTTTATTTTCTCTTGCTTTATTGTTTCTCCTTTGATTTTTTTCATCAATTCCTTGTTGTCCTTTCCATTTTCATCATAGTTCCATTATTTAGTCAAAGGAAATCCCCAGTGAAAGGCTAGTCCTGGTATTTTAAATTTTTGACGTTCCCTTTCTTTCTCTCTCTCTCTCAATTTCTTTTCATGCTTCATCTTGGATTTTTCAAATGGATTCCTTTTAGAGGCTGGCATATTTCTTACTGATTGGAAAGCTTTTGTTCTGAAAACAGAAAGCGGAACAAAGCATGTGGACTGGCTCATACTTGTCGTGAAATTATATAATATGGACATGTCGGCTTATAAGACATGAACACAAGGTTTTGGGCCAGTGTGTTCCTGAGAAAGCTGATTTGTGGACTTGTCTCTGAAATATATGTGATGATAATAAATCAGTTCCTATTATCATTAAGATCATATATTTTGATGAAATGCTGAAGTAGTTTGGAGCCAATTAAAAGTTATACTAATTGTGTCATAAGGTGATGATACCCTTATCGACATCTATTAGTACTCTCTCTAAAAATGTTTTCTTGTACATGGGAGTAAAGCAGTGAAGTACAGTCAAGTGTGTTTGACAATGTGCATTTCTATAAAGTTTGGGTAGACAAGTAAGAGAATATAGGTTTTAGTCTCATAGCAGCCACTTGTGTAAGATTATACCAACAATTATGTTTCTCCCCAGTCTTCCCCTCCCAGTATCCCGCATAAGTGGGACATACATAGGGTTTATCAAAAGAAAGAATTTGTGAAAGGAAATGGGCAAAAATTACATGTTATTTCCCCTTAAAATATTTAAGGTTTTGACATTGATTTCAAACATGGTCGAGAGTGAAATGGTATCTTGAAACTCTGTGGAATATTTGTTTATTTAACTTTGAAATGCATAAAATTTTAAATAGATAAAAGCAAATTAAAGTTGAGGAATGGGGGTTTATTTAAAATAATAATAAATCTTGATGGTGCTAGTAGACTTGATTTACCATATGCTCATTGAGATGAGTCAGTTGATATGCAGGTGGGAGGGATTTGCTCATGTTGCACTTCATCATTGGGATCATAAGCAGAAGCAATCTAGTGATGCATCTAGTGATGCTCTCTCTTGGAATCTGAATGTTATGTCTGTGAACCTACTGCATGTTGCGATCAAGCTAATTGGTGACTATGATCCTACATTCCGAAAGGCGTGCTTGGTTGCTTCAACTTCATTGTCTTCAGATACCGAAGGCTGGCTTGATCTGAACCAGAGAACAATTTTCAGCCAGTTGATTAGTAGAATTAATACTGAGTCAAGGTTCTCAGATACGATCAGGAGTATAGAAATGGCTGTTCAGAAACATGAAGATCCCTTGCAACAAATAAAATGGCTCCAGCATCTCGATAACAATGGAGAAACTATCGACAGACAGGATTGGAGGAGTCCTTCAGTAGGAACTGAGAGTTTTCTCCTACTGTGTGACCAGCACAAAGATGAGGCAGAAGCTGCATTCATGCGGGTTAAATCTAAATTCTGCAGTGAGGTTGTATTTGAGGATGTAGAACAGAGCTACAGAATGCTGCTTGAGAAGTACAAGAAGACCAGAAAGCAATATATGAGTGGTATGCTCGCACTGCATTGTAATTGAAAAATTATTTGGGGAGACATATCGTCATTACCAAGTATAGAGGGCACAAAATCCAAGGGGCAGCAGGTACCATGCAAATGGCTGAAAATTTTCTAAAATCTTCCCCAAGGAGACATATGCATTAGGTGTGTTAGTGATACTGGATACATATGCGTATTCATCATTGCCTCAAGAGATTTGCTGCTTCAGACAGTTAGTTTGACCTCTTAGGTATGTTATGCATCACCTAAGACCTGAATTCACAAATACTTAACTATGTTTGTTATTTCATCATTGTTGTTATTGTTTATCATATTATTGCCAATGTGAACAGTAGACTGACACTAAAAAAAGAAAGTTACTAGTGTAGAAATCAACCCAAAACTATCTTCACTCAAAATATGATCAAACAAGACATGATTACATATGTTGATTTTATTATCTAGTGATTCTGGATACATATGCGCATTCCTTGCATTGGGTAACGTTATGGTACTGTGTTGTTAAGGATGCTTGGGAATTGGAGTTGGATGAGTTGTCACTCCGTGATAATCAATGTTGTAAAGTAGCTCCTCTGCATCTTCCTCTCTCTGATGTTCGATTGCCAGTGAACCTTCTAGGTTTATGGATTTCTTTCTCTCTCCATTAACCTGCATTTATGGTACCAGTAGAACTTTGAGACCTGAAACAATAATTCTAGATAGAAAACTAAGCTAAAGCTGCCATTCAGAAGTGTTGAATCCAGGTAGATAGCTTTCACAAGGAGTAATACAAGGTATAATATTGATGGCTACTTGCTTTTAGGAAATCTCCCACAGGGAAAGAAAAAAATAAAAGAAAATAAAATTGTAAGTTACCATTTTATGACCCACCTTGATTTTCTGCGATTCATCGTGATGGTTGGAGGATGACATGGTCAATTTTCTCGACGATTGCCTTCCTGGGTTAAATGTCAGGGGAGAATAGGAGCTAGTACTTTGGGAAAGGAAATAGAAAGTGGCTGCTAGTAAGCAGAAGAAAATGATGTTTGAGGATCTCATTATTAATGGTTGAAGTGGAAGCTTCCTATCCTTGAGGGAACTTGAGTGGAGTAACAAATAAATAGAGGCTTATTTCAATGCAAGTCTGCGAATGTGAGAATTTGTTTTTGTGTGTGCGTGTGTGTGTGTGTGTGTGTGTGAGAGAGAGAGAGAGAGAGTAAATAATTGATGAAGGGGTCGGGGAAACATGTCTCGGCCCATGCTTATTATTCTGCTGCAGTTTATGCCAATGAGATGATACAAGACCTGTCCACAGTCCTGAAGACTCCGTCCCTACTGATTTTTCTAAGATTTCTCAATAGAGGTAGAATTCTTCTTCTTCTAGAAATAAATTCGCGTGTATGTTTCATATTAAACAGAACCACCCATGGGTGATGTAACAGCCCGTGTTCTGTCCTCATCAATGAACCCTAAATAGGTCACATCACCAATTGTTTGATGCTCTCTTTGTGTGTGTGTATATGTGTGTTATGTGCTGTGGCCTTTTCTTAGTATAGTTTGCTTCTATCCGGCATATGATACATGGTGCCACAGTTATCATTACCATTAGGAAATTTTCTTCCTAGGTTGTTATTTAGATTCTTTACTGCTAAGGTTACCAAGCATTATTATTTTTCAGCCATGATGAGTCATTGAGCTAACGTTAAGTTTAAGTAGCAACGTTACTCTTCGTGGTTGTCTTTAAGTTTCAGAGTCCACTAGAACTGATCATGATAGACTTGCAACTTCTTCAGCCATGACAGGCATAGCTAGAAGATGCTACTTCCAACTAGCACTGAGCCTAGGAATACTCCACGGTGTATACGGTGCATGAAATTAGTCTTGGAATTAGAATTGGTAGAATTAGAGAAAAACAATTCCATGCAGCCGAACATAACCAACATTCTTTTTGGACAACTTAAACTTAATTTCTTTATCCCGACGAAGCTAAACTTGAGTCCACACCTTAAGCTTCTATAGCAGTGGCATTTTAACATAACTTCGAGCATGTAAGACCAAGCAATTAAAGAACCCGAATCCTCTCCCGTGCCATTTCATCCCGTGTTGCTTGATATTTTATTTTTTATTTTTTATTTTTTATTTTTTATGCGGTAACTATTTTATAGTGTTACATCATGCTATACAGGACCATGACACTATGGAGGGGATCCGGATTTTTAGTTAGGGTTAATTACACTCACACTCTCGAAGGTTTACACTATTGACAGTCAGATGAAAGTTAGCCTCTTTTTGAATACTCACACCCCCTATCAGAAATTGTAGCCAAACAACCCCTAAAAAGATGTAAAATGACACTATTGCCCTTCAATAAAATAATAATTCTTAATCTAAAATATCAGAGTATTTAAATGACCAAAATACCCCTCAGCAGTATTAAATTGCAGCCAAACAAATCCTCACCCTCACCTACCACTACCGCCTCCCAAAACTCGGCCACCACTACCGCCACTTCTCAAAACTCCTATACACCTTCACCACAATGGCCACTACCACCTCTCCTGCCATGGCCACCTTGTGAAACTGCCGCCTTAATCGTAACAAATCGTCGTTCTTGTCAGTGTTGAAGACGAGTAACAAACGCGTATGAGCCAGATCAGTCAGTTCAGATTGAGTTGAATTTCGGCGCCGGAGGTTTCAGAACGTCGTCGTCATCTAAGGGAAGGGGATGGAACTGTTGGGTTGGATCACCCTTTTTCCGCTCCCAACCTTTGTCGGAAGGGGCATCACGCACCCCCACTCATCGTCAATGCGCATTGAGTTGCACCTACCTATGTACCTTCATCTTCTTCCCAATAAACCCAAAACGCAACCAATAGCCCACGTCATCATCTTCTTTACGGGCGTAGTCATAATATTGTTGCAGCGCAAGCAGTGTGATTCACAGTCGACATTATTCCCGGGCATAGTCAATTGCCACCGCCCCTCTCCATTTCCACCACCACCACTGCCATCCAAACACTTCCACCGGAAGACCACAAAAACTCAAATAATTTATTAGGAATGGCAATTAGTGTTGGCGTGTCGTGTTCGTGTCGACACGATTACGACACGGACATGATTAGGGTTGACACGAACACGACACAATTATTAATCGTGTCTAAGACTCTTGACACGAATACGACACGATTATTATACGTGTAACACGACACGACACACATAACCTGTTTAATAAATGGGTTAAGACTTAACACGACACGAAAATACACATTTAAGTCATTTTTGACACGAATACGACATATTTTGCTAAATGGGTCATTTTTGACACGAACACGACACGATTATCTGACACGTTTAGTTAATCGGGTTAATCGTGTCATAATCATGTTTACAGGGTCAAATACGAACACGACATGTTTAATTAGCGGGTCAATCCATGTCGACATGATTATGACACGAACACGATTAGCCCAAACCCTAACTCGCTTATCTCGTGTCATGTTCGTATCGTGTTAGCGTGTCGTGTCAAATATTGCCACCCTTATAATTTATACTCAACCGCACCGTCAAACCCAAACAAACCCGACAACACACTGCTACCACCATCACCAATTGCTGATCTACATATATAGAGAAACACACGTACCCAATTCCACCAAAATTTCAGAGACCTTTGACTTGGTATAATTTGTTGTATATATATATGTGTGTGTGTGTGTGTGTGTGCGCGCGCGCGTGTGTGTCTATGCAATTTATTTTTGTATGTTGTATGTGGATTTGGACTTGATTAAGTTGGATTTGGTGATGGATGTATATGGGTGGTGGTGGCAGCTGTGGAGTGGCGGCGGCGGCGGTGGTGTCTGTGATATGAAGGTTTGAAGGTCTATATCACCCCACATTTTTCACACATTTTTTGGCATTTAAGGGTGGTTTGGTCCAATAAAATGAGTTGGAAAGGTTAAACATTGTAATTCCATGGTCAAAATAGGTTAATTATCAAGTCAAAGAGGCAGTAATGTTAATTCACTATGTGTTAGATGTGGGAGGGGTGTCTTTGTTGACTTTATCAAACCTAAGGGGTGATCATTATTCAAAAAGAAGTCAACTTTCATTTGACTGTAAATAGGGTAAACTTCAAGGGGTGTGAGTGTAATTAACCCTTTAATTAAAAGTCAAAAAAGTCTAGTGGTCAAAACAGTTAAAGTGGTATTTTAGATCTTCAAATAAAATAGGCAGCTGTCCAATATATCTAATCTCGACGGTAAGGGGCACGCCTACCATGGCCCTCCGGAAACAATAATGTATGAACAAAATCATGGATTTGATTCTTCTTGTTCTCAGCATTCGTGACAAACAAGCTTAGATTGAACATAATGGAACATGTTGGACACTTTTACTACCACCAAGGAGACTGTTTTAAAATAACAGGTGCTTCATTAAAAAAAAATAATAATAACATGGACATTACCGTTCACACATTCAAAACAAATTTTGAGATGTGGCTGTAGAAAAAATTAATTTTTGAAGTAAAAAAATTGAATAATTTTATAAATATAGAGCAAAAACTGAAGAACACGAGATGAGTCTGAGAGTGGAAGCTTTTGTATTACTACTTTATTTTGGGATACCCCTTTCATCACAATACACACACATATATATAGGTAGTTTTTTTTTTTTTTTTTTTTTTTTGCACATTTAACTATTCTTTTCTTCCATCTCTTGTTCACAATCCCCGCCCACACAGACCCAAATTATACATTTCACTTCTTACATAACCCATATAATTGGTACAAAGTATTAAATGTGTGGACCCACATCAACTTTTATAATAAATAACACATAATTTTATATATGATTATTTTTCTGTCATTTTTGAATGGATTTTTGAAATTTTATATATCCTCAAAGATTATGGTAATACTAGGTAAGTGCCAAAACTACCGACAATATGCAGAAAATCTTTTTATCAATCTTAAATGGCACAATGTGATACTGAAAGTGTTACGGTTTAAGAGATTATGCCAATGATAACTGTTACTTTATTTATTTATTAATAAATATATCCTTCCAGTGTTTGTGACCTCTTCTCTTTTGCATTCAAAATAATTGATATCCAGTGAAGATTGTGGGAATATAGGTTACATGGAGGGATATAAAGAGGGCACATTCATAGCCACCAAAATAAAATAGAAACCAGTTTGCTCTTATGCTTAGAACAAAATCTTGCAAGAAATTACCGGGGAAAAAAAAATCTTTCAAGATCAAAAGCAAAATATTTTCTCATTTGATTTTTTTTCTATTTATTCTTCTTATTTGTTAAATTTTCTTCCCTTTGCTTGAACCTTTCAGGTTGAACTGCTAGTGTTGCCAGGGGTAGGTTCTAGACCGCAGGATCAAAGAAGTCGTCAACCCCATGAATGATCACACGGCCATCATTGTAGATGTCCCACTCTTTGACCTTGACACCATTGATAGAAGTAGGTCCTCCACCGGGAAGGTGGTGAGCACAAGCGAATGGCCTGGCATAGCAAATTCCTATTTGAATTAAAGTGACATATGTTTCTGACATATCTGAAATATTTATGATTTATAGAATTGGTGGATTCAATGTATTATGTTTCAATTTATTTTGAAATTTATAGTGTCCATTTGATTACGAGAGATATTTATATATGTATGTGATGGCGTTTGTAAATACATCTTGATTTCAATAATATTCAAATTTTTTTATTATGTCATTATGGGAGGCACTTTCTCATCTATTCGGTTTAAGAGAATTTTTTTTTTTTTTTGATATAAATGGTTCATAATCGGTAATTATGGATGGACTTATAATTAATCAAGACTTGAACTGGATTCGCGTTAGGTTGAGATATATTACAAGAGCCGTCGTATGCAATTGCTCCCTATCACCATCATGTCATTTGACTCTTAAGCATGAGAAAATTATAGACTCTTTTATTAATTAATAATTATTTTGATTTGTTCGACGGATTCTTCAGGATCCTTAAACCGACACTTTGAGTAGTTATGTAATTAATAGTTAGAGGGTTATATTTTCAATATTTACATCATTGCTACTTGTATTTATTTTGTATTGATTATGGTTGATCATAAAGTAAATTCGAAGGCCTTCGTGTGTTTTTAGACAAAATAATTTATTATATATTTATTTATTTAAATTATTATTTTTGTCAAACAAATGTTTTATTGTGATCGAGCCAGAAATAATCAAAGGTACCAAAATAAATATATAAATTAAGTAGTCGGATTGATGGTTTTATTTATCCGATAACTAATTATGTATAGAGGGGTCAAAGTGCAATATTGACTTAGAGGTTATTTATTATTTAGTTGGAGTTCAATTAATTTCTTTTAGTGGAGTAGAAATTAATTGATGAATTAATTGAATTGGGTCCATGGACCAGGCCAATTATTAATTCATTGTAACCAATAAAATAATATGCCCAATGAATTCTCACTCATAGCCCAACTTGATATTGGAATCATATTAGATTTGAGACATGTGAATTAGAGATTGAAAATGATTTGTTGTTTCCTTTTCTTTATCTTTATGTTGCCTATATATATACATGGTTTATGTATATTTTAGGTGTGATTTTTATGAGAAGGAAAAAAGAATATATTTTCTCTCTCTAGAAAATTAGGGTTTATATTCTCATCTAATAGAGACTCCCACAAGCCTAGTTTTCCAAGGTCATTCATAGAGACTTATGAGTGATTCCTAAAGGCAAAACAATTACCAAAAAGATGGAGATCCAAGGAGAAGGCATCTTGTTAAGAGATTTACAATAAGTGAGAACATTCACTTTAGAGGAAAGTTTTAAAGGTTTACTCAGACCTTTGATGTAAGTATTCAATCTGTTAATTGAATGATACATCACATTTTATTTTTTTGCATAAAACTTGTCTCTATGTGATGAATCAAGATTTATGAATCAAAATCCCTCGAAAAGTTTTTTAAAACTAGCACGTTTCCCAACAGTGGTATCAGAGCATGATTTGATTTACTACTAGAGATCATGTTTTTATCAAAATTCATCATTCATGGATCCAATTTTGATATACATATATTTATTTATTGATGTATGTTGATGTATGAATTAATATATTAATATATATTGATACATGATGATGTATGTATAATTGTGAATGGACGATGATGTGTGTTTGGGCCATGGATGAAGTTTATAGGTCAATTGAATATAATTTTATCTTTGGATGAATGTAATTAAGGCTTTGATTTAGCAGTTTGAAAGTTCAATGATGTAATTTAATTTTTTTCATTGTATTTCAAATTGTAAATTTATTTAAAGTCATGTAATATTCATCAAAGGGTGTTATGAAGCTTCAAGAAGGTCCAAGAGGGTTAAATTAGGCTTCAGGAATTTTCTGGGATTTTTTAGAAATTTTTCGGAATTTTTCTGGAATTTTTTAAGGCTTAATTTAATTTCTGAAATTTTTTTATTTAATTTCTGGAATTATTTCGGCCGTTTTCCGGCGGCCGGAGCGCGCTACCACCGGTAATGTCGGCGCCGGAAAGGAGGACTGATGATCACATGCTTCGCGGAACATAATTAGATGGTGCAACCAAATCAGCGGCTGTTGGATCATAATTTTATTGAAGATTAATCCTGTGCAGCGCAGTTACATGGAGCACTCAAGGTGCTCCCAATCCAGGAGCGAGTGGATCACACGCGCCGTGCATTGCGGCGTCATCAGGCTTTTGGCGCGTGAGAAGCACGCTCCAGACAAGGTCAAACTTCTGACGCGTGAGGAGCACGTGCCGGACAAAGTTAAAGCCTCCAGGGGCGTGACACACGCCTGCACCCAACCCCCGCGCGTGCCAGCGCGTGGGGCTTAGCTATTGATCTCCCCAGCGCGTGGCAACGCGTGGGGACTCCCTTTTCCACTCCCTAAGCGCGTGCTAGCGCATGTGGACATTCTGGACATGCTTCGGGCGCGTTCCAAGCACTGTTTTGTTTTTTCAGGCACGTATCAACCTCCTACAGGTGTTTTTAAGCCAATGGAAGACACCCGTATAATACTTAGAGCAATTAAATGTTAAAGCTGAATCCATTGGCCATTTAAATTGCTTCTGTCTGTTATTTATTTATTTATGTGATACATGGAATAGATAATTGTTTATTAATTATTATTCATGCATTGGATCCATGATATTTAATTAAATGACTTGATTTATATTAATTAAATTATGAAAATTAATTGGATTTTATTACTAATTAATTTGAGGGCACTTATTAGGAAACGAAAAATTATTTTTGTAAATTATTTTTTAAAGTGTGCTTCAAATTAAATATTAGTGAATCATTTAAAGTCCAATATTTTCTAAATTTAATTGGATTAAAATCAAGATGTTTTGCATGCATTATATCATGTAAATGAATAAATTGAAAACCCTAATTATTAATGATTAAAAATTGAGTGGGAGCGGGGATTTTTATACATTACCCCATGGTCTTCGTTATTAAAATCATTGTAATTAGATCTTTAAAAATAAGGCCCCACGCATGATTTGAAAAGTCTTAATATTACAAGAATGGTTGTCTCATGAAAATAAAAATATTAAATATTCATTATAATTAGATCTTTAAAAATAAGGCTCTACGCATGATTTAAAGAGTCTAGATTATAATGACAAGATATTTAATATTTTATTTTTCATTAGAACTTTAAAAACGTTATACACTCAATCTAAAATCAATAGTGTTAGCTCCCCAACGGAGTGGTCTACACTAGGTGATTTTAGAAAGGCTAAACCAAATCGGGAATCATTTCATATAGATAGACAAGGCATTGTCTTAAGAGATACAAGAATGATGGGATTTGTCCACCAATAGCAATAATGAACTTCGCCAACCGAATAAGTTATTGGCGTATTGGTTATCCGATTTTTCATGCAGTGGTTCAGGGACCCACATACTATTTTAATGGAAGTGCTCGCCTAATAGCAAATGAATCTCAATAATAGTAATAATGAACTCCTTCAACATGATAAGTTATTGACATAATGATTGATTGATTTATTATGCTACAGAGTTGAGGGACCCGCATTAATTAAAAGGGACTGTTTACCAATAATGATAATGATCTCTTATTCTATTTGAGATTTATTATATTATGTGGTTAATAAACTCATTTTAATTTTAAATATGCATGATAGTATTAATAATTCACCTTGCATATTGTATGAATGCATTTATATTCAGATTAATTATATCTAATCCAATTTATCTGCTTGCTTACATATTCAATGTAACTGGATCTCATTAATATTGACTGGGAAAGGAACTTAGATATTTTATTCACAACGTAAGGGTACAAATGTATTTACTACTCCTAAACCTAATCCTTTTACTTTAAGATACCCAAGAGAACATTAATGCTTTGAATAAGTGAAATAACACAAATGACATGACTTGGTGCAATATTTTAGAGTTTACCATGAATACGCTTCAAAGCTAACATTTACATTATTTTATTTTCTTCAAGCATCATGTTAAATGTCAATAAGATGTTTTGGTGAGATTAGATAGAGAGTATACCAAAGTACTATGTCAGACTTGAATACCATCAAGATAGCCTAAGGAACTCCAGTATGAAATCGAATTTTGGAAAATGATTGTTTATTATTTAAAAATTAGCTGGAGATCAATAGGGCTGACTTGGGTGGTAAGTTTCAAATTGACATGATTATTACCTTGTTACCAAACTTATTCGACTCTGTTAGAGTGAACTAAATAAGGAATCAGTTTGAGTTCACACTCGCTGATATTTTTATAGAATTGGTAACAGATAAAGGGATAATCAAAAGTATAACCATTCCTATCAATCTAACCTAATCTATACCATTTTCTTCTAGGCCCAAGTGGAAGGGCAAAGCAAAGAAGAAGGATGATAATAGGACTAGGCTAGCACAAAACATGGGTATCCAAAAGGTTAAAGGGAATAAGGCAGTGTATGTTGAGGGCAAAGGAAATTGTTTCTTTTGCCGCTAACTAAGACACTCAAGGACGGACTGTCTAAGCAATGACGTGGCATAGGAAAATATATATTTAATCATTGAGCCATGTTATGTGGTTGTATCTATTAATTCCTGATAGATAGATTCTGGAGCTACTAAACATGTTTGCAATTCGTTGCAAGGATTTCAGGAATTCAGAAGCCTCGATGATATGGAATATATTTGTATTTGACCCGATGTCAAGGTTGTAGCTAAGTTAGTGGGAGTATTACATCTGAAATTAGAGAGTATGAGGATATTAGTATTAGAGAATTATCTTTATGCACAGAAGTTAGACGCAATCTAATTCTTGTTTCACTTGTGGTTTATAAAAACTGTATTGTTTTGTAAAACTGGTTTTATAAAATTGAATAGATATGCGATTGTTTCTGGTGCATTGAAAGATAGTTAATGTACTATACTCACAAACTCTTAAGATTTGCAGGATGTAGAAACTAATGTTGCATCTTCTAGATTGAATGTTAAGAGAAAAATTGTTATTCCTGACCCACTGTATTTTTAGTGTCTATTTTTGGGTTGTAATTAGTCAAAATGAGATTCAAAGACTGGTCAAAGAAGGTTAATAACCTAGTGAGGCAGAGGAGCCTAATCCAAACTTGTGAATCCTGTTTTGAAGGATAGATAATTCTAAGGGCTTAATCAGCCAGATGAAATAGACATAAAGAACAATTGGAGTCGGTACACACAGACACGTGTGGTCTTATGAACATCCAAAGATTACTCACGTTAACATGGTTAGATCTATAAACATTTATGCTACATTATCTCTTTCATTTAAGAGTTTAGCGTTAATGATGTCGATGCGCATTATGAACTGCATTCCATCTTAGTCTGTCTCAAGGATACCGTTTGAGCTGCGTTTTTGACTAAATATTAATTTGAATCACATGCACATATGGGGTAGTCTTTAATCTTGTTTTAAGTTTTCTACTGACATGGGGGCATATAATTCTTTGTACCTCAGTCTACAGAGATTGGAAAGGCTGTTAATGGTCTTCGAAAGCATCAGTTGAGGCAGATTCTTTCTGCCTCTTTAATACTGTGCATATGTTCTAATTGTGGTCACAAGAGGAAATAAATGTGTAATTATTGCCACTTTCTAAAAAAAACTAATTATGTTTGTCATGCTATCAACTGAAAATTATATCACTTTACAACACCCAAATTTTAGTTTCTTTTGATTCTAAATTTTGTAGTGCTGATAATTCTATTTGCTCTTATTTTTTATTTTTATTTTTTATTTATTTATTTTTTTTTCTACATCAGCTCATAAGCTATGTAATATATTAACAAGTGCAAAATTTCTAGTTATGTTTTTTTACTATGACATGTTTATTGACAAAGATTCAAAAGATTTCTAGAATTACTCCTACTTCTGTTGTCTTATAAATTTAGTGTAGATAATAGGTTTGTTTGCATATTCGCCACCTAATTTTTAGCATAATATGAACCTCACCGTGTTGCATTCTTTAGTTCTGCCATATGAATGAGTTGACTCCTTACCAATATTTCACCAGAAACATATGCATAAAACATCATCTAGAAATTTACTGCCCTTTACTCTCCACACAACATAAAAAGTGCAAGTACAAACCAACTGTAGGCTTCAAATGTTTTCATATATATACAAATACATGCCAACACTAACTTTAATTCAAAGCTTAACCACAATACACGAGCATGTAGAAACACAAATCGAAGTCCAAACCACATGTAGTACAAAATAAATTAAACTATGTTTGCTAACAACCAAGATATGATAATTTAAGCACCGCTCCCTACCAACAATAAAATGATACCAGTACATAAAATTAGAAAAAATAAAATAAGACCTTGTATCTTATATGTACACATAATTTTATGTGTCTGGGTGGGTGAGGGATGGGAGAATGAGTAGAAAATTTGTAAATTCTTTTCTATCTATTATATATGATCAAGTATTTGTTTGTGTGAAATCTTTGGTATCTGGGATATGTAAGCAAGTGTTTGTTTGTTTATGAAATCTTTTGTATCTGGGAATATTAGCCAGCATTTTGATTTATTGCTTTCTGAGGATTCTACTGGCTTTTGCCCACACTTATTATGTTCATGATATGCTGATGTCCCAATTGCAAACTGTTGTCACTTGCTGCACTTAAATAGAAACAACACTTCTATTGCTCTGTAGTATAGTGCAATGTTGATTTTAATTTACCATGTTATATATATTGTATATTTACATGTTTGGATGTTAACTATAAGTGGTTGTGCACACACATGCAAGCATGCCTGTGAAAATTTAGTATCTTGGAATATTTTGTCCTTATAATGTTAAAATCTTCAGAGTACCTTTAGCTTAATAAAGATTTATAAGTAGGTGGCTGTTACTGGTATTTATTTGATTGATTCTTTTCAATTTGTGTGAATATATCCTTGTAAAAATTATTGATTTGAAGAATTTTATGACAAATTGGCAATAGGATGTTGATTGGATAGAGGTTGGATATTATGAAAATGATGGGCACTCTCAACAATTATACTTTAGAATTTCATGTGGCAGTTCTTGTTGACTCTGATTGTATTTTAATGGTGAAGGAACAAATCCAATTTTTTTATTGTCTTATGCCTGGTGAAATTGTTTTAATACAGGAGCATTGGAATGGGTAATGGACTTCATGGTCTACAAGTTCAGATTGCAATGCAGGGTACCTTCTGTACTCAACTTTTTTCTATTTTAAAGGTTGCTAAAATAGTAGGTTATCAAACAGGCTCGAGTCAAGACTGAACTTGATTTGCTTAAGTTAAGAGCATGTTAATACTTGCCTTGCTTGAGTTACTACGAAGAATAGATCTTTCAATGTACCTTTATTATAATGCTTGCTTTGCTTGATTTAATTTTGGCAACTTTACAACTTACTTTACATTAATTCTCTTACTTCAACTATTACATCTTTGTAAGTCAAAGCTAGGATTGCTGATTGCCGTTGCCGTTGCCGTTGCTTTTTTTGTTGCTGCTATATTTTTTGTATGGCTTATGAAGAAGTTACAAGAAGATATGAAGAATTTTTGTTTTATTTTGGTTAAGTAAATATATAAGGTGTGGATCATGTACTTATTTGAAATTTGTATATGGCTAATTTTTGTATAAAACAATGATTTGGAATTGGTTATATATATATATATGATGTTATTGGTCAGTTGTAAATTATTTTGGTTATGATGCTATTTTTTTATTTATTTAGGGTTTGCTTATGGGTTCCTTGCAAGGCTAGTAGTAGGGGAAAAAAAAAAAAAAAAGGCTTCAAATGGGCTACACTATTTTTTTTTTTTTAAAAAAAAAATTATATAACACTTTCTACCACGGTTATGCACCGTGGTAGAAAGTCTATTACTTTCTAAGAAAATAGATTTTCTACCACAGTGCGGAACCGTGGTTGAAAATAGACTTTCTACCACGGCTGTTTCTACCACGGTTCAAAACCGTGGTAGAAAGCCTTTTTCACCGTGATAAAAAGTCATTTTTCTTGTAGTGGTCAAGCCATGATGGACGAGACAGAGTCTTGTATTCTCGAGGTGATTGATTGGCGTCGCCCATTCATTGAATTCCTCTCGCATAGCACCCTTCCAAACGATAAACAAATTGCTGCAAGGATAAAGAGGAAGTTTGCACGATTCGAGCTTAAAGAGGGTGAGCTTTTTCGCCGTACCCTCAATGGTACGTATTTGCGATGCTTGTCTCGTAGCGACGCCATGGAAGTTCTCAAGAAGGCTCACCAATTGGAGCATCAGCGCTCGCGCAAGCTCTTTACGCACTTATTGAACAAGGAAGTTTATTGGGCCACTATGGAGCGCGATGCCAAGTCCCACGTACAAAAGTGCAGGCCTTGCCAACATCACCATCATTAGATTCATACTCCAACTATGCCCCTCCAACCCATTGAAGTCCCTTGGCCATTTCACACATGGGGACTAGATCTTATTGGACCAATCCATTGAAGATACAAGAAATTCCTTCCCTCTTTCTCTCTCTAGAATTCTTGTATTTCAACCAAAAAATATCTCCCCATTTTCTTTCCATTACTTCTCCTATTTATAGATATTTACAAATGTTGATGGACTGCTGGATCTAGGCCCGTTCCTCCATGAGTCCTGGTCATCTTTGATGGGCTTATTCGCGTTCGGCCTATATGGCAGTGTCTTTCTATGGGCCTGACCCATCTGTACGGACCGGATGTCGCGTTTGCAAGTCATATCCTGCCCATGTCATCTCGGGCCTCCTCAACTGCCCGCATAATTACCCCTTGTTTAATAAGGGGGTAATTATTGAAGGCGTCTCATCATGACGCTGACGGCTCGAGAAACCCACATGGGGGAACGAACGGTCAGATCCAGAATCAATGTTCCGGGGCTCGATGAATTTCTCGCCTTCCTGACGCTTCGGCCCTCGGGTCCCCCTCGCCTTTATAAGGCTCTAGAATACCACTTCATGCCTTTTTACTGTCTTCATCATCAGTCAAATCTCTCTCTTTTTAGAACAGTGCTAAGCTTTTTCCGGTGAAATCCTTCAAGAGTCATTCTTCCAGCGGTCTTGCAGTGCTTTTTGTTGCTTTCTATCTCAGAGGTTAGTTTTGTTCCTTTTTACTTTCGGCAGGCTTCTTTTTACCCTTTTAGATCCTTCAAACACTTCCACCATGGTTGTAGATCTAGATGTTCTTCGTATGAGACTTAGACTTCCTGACAACATCCAAGTTAGGGTTTGCCCTAAGGATGTTAATATTATGACCGGTGCCGGCCTCCTTCCTGGCGAAGTTTTATTTTCAAACCTTCAACTGAATGTCGTTAGGTTCCCTCTGCACCCCTTCTTTAATTATGTCTTCAATAGACTGGGGATATCCCCCCTGCAGGTAAACCCCAATTTCTTTAGAATCATATCCGTTATGCTACTGTTGATTCGTGACAGAAGTCTGGACCTTGACCTCATAGATCTTCTTCTGTGTTATAAGGTCAGTAAGATCCGAACTAACGAGCCCTTCTACCACCTCTACCCGATCGACAAGATGTCCATATGTACGGACACAATCAAATCTGAAAAGGGTTGGAGGGATAACATCGTGGGCATTAGTGGGGCTTGGTCTTCGCCGGCTGCAGAGGATTACCCAATCCCGAGCGCCTTTGGCGTCTATTCTGTTTCCTCATATAAGAAATTCAAATCTCACAAAAACGATTGTCCCTGCGAAACATGTGTTCCTCGCTTTTGTACTTTCTTATGCCGCTCCTTAGGAATACCTTGTGATGACTTGAGCTACAGTGTTTGCAGGGATAGGAGTAATTACTTGAAGAAATACGTTCTGAAAGATATTCCTTCCTGCTCAGACCTCCTCACTTCAGACAACCTTCTAGCGCTCTCATCCCTCGGCTATACCATGAGCAGGCTTCAGATTCCATCCTTTGGCAGGAAGAAAAATACTCCCCCAGCCACTTCTGCTGCTGGGGCAACCTCCTCTCCTGCATCAGCCTCTTCCTCAGCCACCATCTCTGACACCATCCCGAGCACGGTGGCTATTGATTCTGTTGTCAGCACCCCTGTTACCAACCCGAGCGCGTCTCCACAAATCACTACAGCCCCTGCTGTCGCTGGGGGCGCTCGGGACAAAGAACGAGGCAAAAGGCCTCATCCTGATAGTGGAGTCGACCCTGAGGAGGAACCTCTTATAAGAAGGACCCGGGTCTCTGGGCCGGGTGCTCTCTTGCACCGCCCAGTCAGAGCTCCTGCCCTCTCCGGGCCTGTTGCAGCTGGTGCCTCTGTTTCTGCTTCAGCCTCCCCTTTTCTTCCCACTTTACCTCCATGGGCTCCTCGGTACACCCGAACGGATGGGACATTCGTGAAGCCGAACGAGACCATGCTAAAGGATGGCCAGACTGCTATGGCGTATTATAGGAGCATGTGCACTCCGAAAGACCTTGAGGCGGCGAAAGGTCTATCCCAGAAGGATGTGTTCAGCCGCTTTCCCCAATCTGCCATGGAGGTGACTTTTATTTTCCAATTCATGAATCCTCTCATATTATTTGGTCTTGCCTTCGTCCAACCAGACTATCGGTTTAACCATTATTAATATATATCTATGCAGACTTTGTTCGGAATGATGGCTATGCAGAAGCAGGTTGAGATAGGGAACGCCAGGGCTCGTAAGTTTTCTGATAGCCTGGAGGTGGCCAATAAGGAAAACGACCTTCTCGCCAGCAAGAATACTGAAGTATTGGCTCGGCTTGAAAAAACCAAACAAGAAAGAGATGTCTTGAAGAAGGAAAACGACTTTCTTCAGGATGAAAAGGATGCCCTCCAGCTCGAAAAGAGTGTCTGGCAGACTGAGCGTGATTCAATCAGAGACGAAAAGGCAGAGCTCCAGCGCCTTCTGGCTGATGAACAGTCTGCTCGGATGGCTTTTGAGAAGAGAGCTCTGGACGAGCGTACTGCTCTGATTGATACCATCAGCAGAGTGAACGGTGGGATGCTGGCTCTTCATGCTCGGTTCTCAAGGGTCGGCGCTCTTAGATATGCTCAAGGATTCCGAGAAGGTTTCTCCGACCGAGTTCCGGATGAGGGACAGATCAGCTCAACTCCAGATGAGGTCGATAAGGATTTAGGGATTGACCCTATGGGGGTCTATGTTGACCCAGAACCCACCGAAGCGGAGCACATATTTGATGAGTGCCAGGACATTGCTTCCTCTAGGATCACTACAGCTCCTCCTACCGCTCTGCCTCTAACCGCTCCTCAATCGTCAACTGTGGTACCTCCCATAGCCACTGCTGACGTTGGCCCCCAGCAGAATGACTCTGTTATTCATCTTGATTCCCCACCTCGTGAGGGTGAGATGGCTGATGGGACCGAGGAGGTGGGTCGGCACAACCAGGAGGCTGTCGGTACTGAGGCAGCTAGCTAGGACTCCTCCGGACTCTTCGATTCCACACTTTTTTGTAACAATGTGACTTGAATATTTCATTTTTTGTAAATCCATGCTTATTATGAATGAGATGACAGAACTCTTTTTCTCTTTTTCCTTTGTGTTGCGCTCTGTTCAAACCCATTTTCAATATATGTATACCTTTTCTCTTTTTTTTTTTTATATTAACTTTGTCGTGTGCTTGTTTATGGCAAGTGCTTGGCGTTCGGCTTGCGGTGCCAGCTGCCACTTATCTTGCTCAAGTGCCTGGCGCTCGGCTAGAATGCCACTTGCCACTTGGCTTTTCATTTTTTTAGCAAGTGTCTGGCGTTCGGCTTATGGCGCCAGCTGCCACTTATCTTGCTTAAGTGCCTGGCGCTCGGCTAGAATGCCACTTGCCACTTGGCTTTTCATTTTTTAGCAAGTGTCTGGCGTTCGGCTTATGGTGCCAGCTGCCCCTTATCTTGCTTAAGTGCCTGGCGCTCGGCTAGAATGCCACTTGCCACTTGGCTTTTCATTTTTTAGCAAGTGCCTGGCGTTCGGCTTATGGTGCCAGCTGCCACTTATCTTGCTTAAGTGCCTGGCGCTCGGCTAGAATGCCACTTGCCACTTGGCTTTTCATTTTTTAGCAAGTGTCTGGCGTTCGGCTTATGGTGCCAGCTGCCACTTATCTTGCTTAAGTGTCTGGCGCTCGGCTAGAATGCCACTTGCCACTTGGCTTTTCATTTTTTAGCAAGTGTCTGGCGTTCGGCTTATGGTGTCAGCTGCCACTTATCTTGCTTAAGTGTCTGGCGCTCGGCTAGAATGCCACTTGCCACTTGGCTTTTCATTTTTTTTTTATTTTTAGCAACCCATTGAAGAGGAAAGTTATTTTTATAAATTTCAGGAATTTGCACATTCATACGTACTTGATTGACAACAAATAACACCCAATAAAGCCGAAACTTAGCTTTTATTGGTAGTACCTCTTCAGAGACGTGGCATTCCAGGGCTTGCTGACCAACCTTCCCGCCATGGTTTCTAACGTATATGCTCCCTTGCCTATGACTTCTGCAATTCTGTATGGGCCTTCCCAGGGTGGCATCATTTTTTTGACTATCCCCACCTTTCTTTTCAGAACCAGATCACTAGGGGCAAAATCTCTGTGTTTCACTCTTTTGTTGTGACTATTCGCCAATACTTGCTGGTATGATGCTAACCTTATTGCTGCAGCGTCCCTCCTTTCGTCTATCATATCGAGGTTCAATCTTAACATCTTGTCGTTCTGATCTCGACTCCATGCTAAGCTTCTGATAGTTGGGACCAAGTGCTCAACCGGTATAACTGCCTCGGTACCATATGCCATTGCAAACGGGCTCTCCCCAGTCGGCCGCCTTGGGGTGGTTCTGTAAGCCCATAGGACGTTCGGGAGCTCATCCAACCACTTCCCTTTATGGTCCTCCAGCTTCTTCTTAATGCAGGCGAAAATGGTTCTGTTTGTAATTTCTGCTTGTCCATTGGCCTGAGGATGACTTACTGCAGCCAACTTCTGGTTAATTCCATACTCCTTCAGCAGCTTTCTTACTTGCTTGCTGTCGAGGTTCGTGCCATTATCCATGACTATTGATCTTGGAACGCCGAAACGGCAGATAATATTGTTCCAAATAAATCGTCTCACATGAGTCTGAGTCACGCTAGGATATGGTTCTGCTTCCACCCACTTAGTGAAGTAATCCGTGGCCAGTAACACATACTTGTTCTGAGCTCTTGCCGTTGGCAGAGGACCGACCACATCCATCCCCCATTGCGCGAAAGGCCATGGCGAGGCCATTACGTGCAATTCCTCAGGTGGTTGGTGGATTAATGGTCCATATCGTTGGCATTTATCGCACCTTCGAAAGAACTCCTCCGCATCTCTTGACATGTTCGGCCAGAAATACCCTTGTGTCATTGCTTTATGCGCTAACGATCTTCCCCCAGAATGATAGCCACACACACCTTCATGAATAGCTCGCAATACCTGCTGCGACTCTGCAGGGGTGACACACTTCAAGTATGGGCCAGAGTAGGATCTTCTGTACAGCTGGTTATGCACGATGGCGTATTTTGCAGCATTCTTTTTGAGTTTCCTAGCTTCATCCCTTTGCATAGGCAAAACGCCATCTCGAATATAAGTAATGATGGGGTCAATCCAACTCGGTTCATACGGTATGACGTTGACTTGCCAAGGGTCAGAGTCTAAAGGTTCTTCGAAAATAGATGGCTGGGTCAATATTCCTACTGGAATCACCCTCGCCAATGTTTCACCAGAACTCGAAGCACTACATGCTAACCGTTCCGCATATGCGTTCTGTTCCCTCGGTAACTGTATGAATTCAATCTTTGCAAAGTCCTTGGCTTTATGCAGAACGGCAGAACGATATGCCCCCATCGTGTCATCCTTGGTCGCGTACTCACCATTTACCTGCCGAACAATCAACTGTGAGTCACTATAAACAGTCAAACTTCTGACTTATAGCTCTTTGGCCAACTTTAACCCATTCAGCAACGCCTCGTATTCCGCTTCGTTATTGGTGGCTCAGAACTCAAGTCTGAGTGCTTGACTCAAAGAAGTACCCTCTGGGGTTTGCAGTTTAACCCCAATGCCAGCCCCCATCTGGTTAGAGGAGCCATCCACATAAAGTTTCCAAGAGCCGCACCTGAGGTCTTCTTCTGTATCTTCAGAGTCACATTCTAGCAGGAAATCGGCTACCGCTTGTCCTTTGACAGCTGTTCTCGGTTCATATGTTATGTCAAATGAACTTAACTCGATGGCCCACTTTGTCATTCTGCCCGAGAGTTCTGGCTTGTGCATAAGCACTCTGATTGGAAAAGTTGTTAGAACAGCTATAGGGTGGGATTCGAAATAATGCCTCAACTTTCTTTTTGCGTTTACCAGTGTAAGTATCACCCGTTCGGCCTTCGAGTATTTTCTTCTGCCTCGGTCATTGTTTTACTGACATAAAATACCGGGTGTTGCACGCCTTCCTTGCAACGAATCAGAACGGCACTTGTCGCAACACTAGATACTCCAAGATACAAAAATAACTTTTCTTCTGGATCCGGGGCTGACAGGACTGGTGGATTCTGCATATATTCCTTCAAATGGGTCAATGCTTGTCGTTGCTCATCTCCTCAGACCTGTCTTCCATGACTCCGAATCATGTCAAAGAACGGCTTGCAGCGGTCTGACAATTTTGAAATGAATCGACTTAATGCAGCTATTCGTCCTGTGAAGGCTTGCACCTCTCTGATCATCTTTGGCTCGGCATTCTTAATCAAAGCCTCTGCTTGAGCTGGGCTAACTTCGATGCCTCTGCGGTTGACCACGTGTCCCAAAAACTGACCGGAACTCACACCGAACTAGCACTTGGTTGGTTTGAGCCTCATCCCATATCGCCTCAGCACATCAAATATATCTTGTAGATGTTTCAGATGATCATTTTTCTTCCTACTCTTTACCACCATATCATCAATATAGGCTTCCACAATCTTTCCTATTTGATCCTTGAAAATTTTGCTAACAAGTCTTTGATAAGTTGCTCCCGCGTTCTTTAGTCCGAAAGGCATAACTTTGTAGCAGTATGTCCCTCGCTCGGTTACAAAAGAAGTTTTTTCTTCATCTGCCAGGTCCATAGGGATCTGATTATAACCTGAATAAGCGTCCAGAAAGGTTAAGCGTTCATACCCGGTGGTAGCATCCACCATTTGATCAATCTTTGGCAGCAGGAAGCTATCCTTTGGACAGGCTTTGTTCAAATTGGTGAAATCAATGCATACTCGCCATTTCCCATTCTTCTTCTGCACGACAACGACGTTGGACAACCAATCAGGGTAGTGTACTTCTCTGATAAATCCCGCATCAAGCAGCCTATCAACTTCCTCGGCTATGATTTGGTTGTGTTCTGGAGCAAATCTTCGTTGCTTCTGTTTTACTGGTTTGAAATTGGGATTGACATTCAAAGAATGACAGGATACGGAGGGATTAATTCTAGGCATGTCTAGGTGACTCCATGCAAATACATCGGCATTGTGAGACAAGAAGTCAGCTAGCTCTTGCCGCTCTTTCCTGGTCAGTCTTATTCCTACTCTGGTAGTTCGTTCTGGCCTGGACTGATCGATCTGCACATCCAGAAGGGGCTCTTCAGTCAAGTCAACTGCCTCCTCCACCCTGTTCTGCTTGGGCGGAGGTTCCTGTAATTGCTATCTGGGGCTTGCCGGTCGGACGGGCGCCTTCCCTTTCCCAGCATACTTTAGCATGACGGAATAACTCTCTTTGGCTGCAACCTGATCCCCACGAATGTCTATCACCTTATTTCCATCGGGTCCGAGGCACCTCATGACCTGATGCAAAGCTGAGGGTACTCCTTGGACTCTGTGAATCCATCCTCTTCCCATCAGGAGATTGTACGAGGGGTGAATCTCTACAACCACAAAAGTTTCCATAAGAACTCGTTCTGCAGCTTGAACTTCTACTTCCACCATTCCGACGGGCTCCACCCTCTTGCCATCGAATCCTAACAGGGGATTCCCAGTGGGCTTGAGCCTCTCTGGTTTAATCTCGAGCCGATCAAATGTGTCCCTCGGCATGACATTCGCACTGCTCCCGGGATCGATCAGAACTCTGCGCACCAGGCAGTCCGCCACTGTCAAACTGACTACCAACGGGTCTTCATGGGGGATTTGAACACGCTGCAGGTCCGTCCTGTCGAACTTTATCTGTATCGATGTGATCTGCCGGTGTAGAGTATTCACACTGCTGACCCTTTTCTTCATCTGCGCCTGCGGTAGGCGCTCTCGGAGCAGCTCATCTGAATCTTCGCTGGGCTCGGGTCGACCGTGGATAGCATTGATTATACGAACTGGTTGTGAATTGTGGGAGCTTTGTTTATGGCTCCTTTTTACTTGTTCCATCGGTCGATTCTGCTCTGTCGCCGAGCCTTGAACATAACTCGCGAACTCCCCTCTAGCTATCAACATCTCCACTTGCCTTCTCAAATTCCTGCATTCATTAGTTTGATAACCGAAATCAGAATGGAAAGCACAATGTTTAGTCTGATCCCTCTGTTCGAGGGGTTGCCTAATTGGCAGTGGTGGATGAAACTTATCTTTGTTCTCCTGATATAGCCTCGCCAGAGTGACCTTCAGCGGAGTGATCAGCTCTTCCTCCCTGGACCTCTTTTCTGCCTTCCAGGAGGTCTGACGCTGCGGCTGAGCCTGCTTCTGCCTAATCTTTGCCTTGGACTTTTCCTCGGTCGACACGAGCGACGCTGTCCGAGCATTGGCTGCCTCCTCTTCTTCTAGGCGCACAAAGCCGTCGGCTCTTTCATTGAGTTCATCCATAGTCGTCGGCGTATTCACTACCAGACTGGTATGGAACGGAGTGCCACGCGTCATGGCTAACTTGAAGGCTTGAACCGCTGTAGAAGGGTGGCATTCGATCACCATACTTTTAGTGAGATTAAACCTGGTGAGAAAAGCCTGGAGACGTTCATCTTTGTGCTGTCTCATTGTGAATAGGCTTGAGATGTCCTTTGGCGGACGCTTGTTCCCATAGTACTGACTTATGAACCGATCGCACAGATCTCGGAAGCTACCAATGGAGCTCTTAGGCAAGTTCTTGAACCAGCTGAGCGCCGGTCTAGCTAGGCTTGTAGGGAAACATTTGCACATTAAAGCGTCGTTTTCTGTATTCAGGGCCATCTTCAACTGGAGATGGTACACATGATCGATCGGATAGGTTGTTCCGTCAAACAGAATAAATACTGGCATAGCAAACTTCCTTGGATGCGGGGCATTCAGGATTTCGTCAGTGAATGGTGAATCAACCATTCGAGCTGCGGATCGGAGCGCTTCATTCTCTCTTTGGCGCCCAGTGGTAGCTCTGTGGGCTACGGTTCTGCTCTCCGAACCGCGATAAGTGATTGTAGCCATGGAGGGCCGGTAGGACGGATCGAACGACCGTTCCTCTATGAGCTCTCTTTGCCAAGGCGACGCAACTTGGCGGCGATCAACCTCTATCACCTCCTCTCGGTTGAACCTTTCCCGATACGGATCTAAGGTCATGGCTTCGTTCTGTCTGATCTGCTCATGTCGCGGATCAACGTGAGTCGATCCTTCGTGATCCTCAACTCGACGAGCATTTGGCGGCAAATCATCCATCCTTCTTTCATCACCGTGGAGAGCTGACTGACTGTTCTCGTCCTGCTCGCCTTGATGCGCGATATTAGATTGAACACCTCCATCTCCGGCCGGAGGTGGACGCGAAACCGTGGGCATTTGCTGAAGTTGCATTCCAGCTTTCAATTCTGCATTCTCTTTTTTGAGAGCCTCGATCAAGTTCATCAACTCCTCAAGCTTTGTTTGCTGGACAGCCTCCATCGGATTGGAGCTTTCACCTATCATTATTCCTGAACGGAGTAAAGGCATTAATCTCAAGTAGATCCGAGCTTCGTGAGTGGGAATTTTTCAGATCTGGTTTCGAATTCTCCGAATTATGCTCACGGTTGACGAGATCTGAATTGTCCGAATTCTAAATCCGTCAGATCCTGCCACAATCGAACAACTCGTTGTTGCGTAGATCTGAAGCCACTTCTGCCAAAGCTACAGGAACTAAAATTCCTCCAGAGTAGGTCACAATCGCTCAGATCTGGATCCAACTCCCAAAGATTGAGTCTCGATCACCCGAATTGGTCTGAATCCACGCGATATTAATCATTGATCAACCAATCTTCCATGCTTCCCACAGACGGCGCCAATTGAAGATACAAGAAATTCCTTCCCTCTTTCTCTCTCTAGAATTCTTGTATTTCAACCAAAAAATATCTCCCCATTTTCTTTCCATTACTTCTCCTATTTATAGATATTTACAAATGTTGATGGACTGCTGGATCTAGGCCCGTTCCTCCATGAGTCCTGGTCATCTTTGATGGGCTTATTTGCGTTCGGCCCATATGGCAGTGTCTTTCTATGGCCTGACCCATCTGTACGGACCGGATGTCGCGTTTGCAAGTCATATCCGGCCCATGTCATCTCGGGCCTCCTCATCCATCCACCGGTGCGAGGTCATATGTGGATCCTCGTTGCAACAGAATTCTTCACTAAGTGGATTGAAGCGGTCCCCCTCAAGCATGCCACCGGTGGGGCCGTCGCGGCTTTCATACAAGAGAATATCATCTGTCGCTTTAGGATCCCTCAGTGCCTTCTCACCGACAATGGTACTCCTTTCATCAATCAGAGAGTTAAACGACTGCTCACACAATACAATATCCAGCATAAACGTTCATCGTCATACTACCCACAAAGTAATGGCCAGGCCGAAGCCTCAAATAAGAATCTCATCCGAATCTTTAGTCGAACCCTTGAAGAAAACCCTACCATATGGGTGGAGCAATTGCCCCTAGCACTCTGGGCTTATTGCACTTCCAACAAGCATTCTACTGGTCAAACTCCGATCTCCCTTGTCTATGGAACCGAGGCTGTTTTGCCCGTAGATATTGCAATCCTTGCGGCACAGCTCGCCTCGCGAAGCGGGATTCCCATGTCTCGAGATAACGAATTGGAAGCCCTCGATGAGCAACGCGAGGCAGCCCCGCAGCGTCTCCAGCAGTATCAGCGTAGCATAGTGCGAGCATACAACAAGCATGTCCAACCTCAACAGTTTAAACCAGGCGAACTCATTCTTAAAGATGCCCCACACATTATGTGAGGTCTCTCAACCCCAAGTTCTTACCTAATTGGGAGGGCCCCTATATTGTCAGAACATCTAGTGATAGTGGTTATTGCACACTCAAGGACTCTGATCACAGCCCCATTAACAATGTCTGCCTGAAGTCCTACTTTTGTTAAGCTTGGTTATCCCAAACGAAAATTTATCTTTCTTATTTAGTTTGGTGCATGCCCTACGTTTTTGCAAAATTAAATCATGGCAAGGGAAAGAGAAAGAACAAACAAAAGAGAAAGAAAATCACAAACTTTTCTCATTCAATGTTTTTTTATTACAATTGTAGAGTCCTCAACTTTTACATACATCAATAACAAAAGAGCGACCTATGAGTCTAGTCCGCATACGAGGACAACAGTGAGTAATCATCGTCAAGCTCCTGTGAGTATGCCACCATCACCGCCAAGCTTTCTCGCTCCTGTGCGAGCTCCCCTTTCAATTTTTCAATGCGAGCTTGTGTTTCCTGAAGGCGTGATGCGAGCAATCACTGCTAGAGACATTTCTCAGCCACATATAGTCATTTTTGCATCCACGAAATAGGAACCTCGAGTTTCTAAACATCATCCAATAGGAGTGTGCCCTCTTTGACGAGGTCTTCATTGGTCGAGCCCTGTTTGATTTTCACAAAAATCTCCAAAATCTTGCCAAGGCATAAGTACATAGATTGTCGTATATATGCATAGCGCGATGATAGAAATTGTGACACCTCAGGGTGGTGTGCAAGAGATGTCTCAAAGAGCTGTACATAGGGCCGAGGGAGTGGCATGCCCATCTATTCCACCTCCGCACCAGCAGCATGTGTCCTCGCGCCACTATCAGCAATTTGCTCACTTACCAAAGTTGGCCCACTAAGTGGGCCCAAGGCTTGTTTTGTTTGAGCAACAATTTGTTCACCCCCTGAGCCTATTGTAATCTGCTCAACAATGAGAGGTGTAGACTGTCTCGATTGGGTACCCACGGCATCCACCATATGGGTCTCAGTTCGAGACTCAGGGAGGTCTCTCGATGTATGTAAGTCTGTCGAGGGAGAAAATGGGGACCCCCCCTCTGTTGAGGCTTCACCATGTGTAGGGGAGTTTTGCTCCGTCCCTTGTGTTTCCAAGGGCAAAGTTTGATCCTCGCCATCAGGAAAGCCATTTCTTTCGGAGGCAGCCTGTTCAGCCATGTTTTCATCTCCAAATGGCAAAGGCCCTTGCACCTCCATGGGAGAGCTCGGAGCTATTTATCTACTTCCTCGCAAGGGCACCTCTATGTTTTCACCCCTGGGCAACTTAATAATAGGCTCATCTCGAGGAATTGTCACTTCAGGAGTTGAAGACTCAAACGAGTGCTGACCTCTTATAGGGAAGTCCCGGTGAGCAGCGCTCCCCCTTTCCCTTGGTCATTCTGCCCCCTCAGTGACATCAACATTGTTTTCTGGAAGCTCTGATGTACTAACATAATCTTGCATCATCTCTGCCGCCTCCGCAACGTGAGTACGCAAAGGCATGTCGTGAATGGTAATGAGAGACGAGACATCCAACGCCAGATCTTCCATTTCTTCTTCTCTTACTCTCGCTAAGGTGTCCTCCTGACCACAACAATGTAGGGCACTCTCACCTAAGGCTTGTATAAAGTCAAAAGTAGGTAAATTTGGAAACTCATTGTCAAAAGCTAATACCTCGACTGAGCTTATATCATGGACAGTGGTGTCAATTCCACCATCTCGCACCCAGCGAAGCCTGCGCACCACACCTCGCCCTGGCCCAAAGGCAGTAGCCATCGAGCCATGCTCTCCAACGAGAGGCTATTCCCCATTGTCTTCAGAAGTGTTAGTATCCTCACACTCAGATGGTTCATCCACGAGTGGAATTCTGCTTGAGGAGGCCATGGGTCGAGATGTGTTTGGCGCTGAAGGCCTCACACTCTCTTCCCTTATGGTAGCAATGGCTGGCTCTGCAGCACTCACAACTGCTCGCTTTCTGGGGGGAGGGAGGGCAATGTTTGGGACTGTCTCAAACATGTTGGATCTTTAGCTAAACGAGTCTGTTCACTAACTTATGAGCCTAATTCAGAATAATCTCTCAGAAGCTCATGATGACCATTTATGTCTCAAACAAGCAGCAAGAGAAAGCTGCACTTAACAAGGAAGTTTTTAGATGGCTGAAACCCTAAGAAGAACTCTCTTGTAAAAATATTTTATATATTCATACACCCTTTTCCCATGCCTAGACCTCTGTGATGATGGGAGATTATACCATTATGCCAAAGGCACTTGGTTATAAATGTACATGTTGAATGAATTGAAACAATTTAAATATAGATTTTCCACTATATAACTAAATTTGGACGCCAATATGATTTGTCAATTCCATTGATCAGATTCGAATTCAAACTTATAACCCGAAGGCCAAAAGCTATAATTAGATGATTATACAATGAGAGTACTCTCATGATAAGTAATTGTGCATTCAATCACTGGATTAAAAAGCTGATAGATGGTTTGAGTTGTCCACGAATTTGAAAATATATATCACACTCTAAATTTTATATATGTATAGGTCCAAATTAACAATTCCTTGAAGGGGGTGTGTGAGTACTAATTAGGAAAAAAAAATTATATATGCCTTTGATAGCCATGAATGCGATCACGTGAAAGAGTGTAATTGTAAAAAAAAGTCACCCTCTGGTCAGAACTGATTTGGCATCATGTGAAGCTACCAAATTTGAACTGCTGCAACTATATAGAGTAAGAGAAATCGAAACTGTTTTGAAGGACTTTAGCATAAAAATTAACTCGATCTTTCTTGCAAGGTCTTTAAAGTTGAATTATAAGGACCCTTCTCTGAAGTTGTGTGTGTTACTGGATTCTTTGGTTGGTAGGTATACAGTCGTTCGGTATACTTCATGTATACAAAGATTAATATTGTTTAATTGCCAAGTTCTATCAATATAACTGGAATTTGAAGAAGACCTTTACACAGATAAAAGACATGCACCAGAGCAAGACTAGCTTCTGTCAGATTAAGAAGGTCTTCAGATTTGAGGCTTATTTCTAGTGAACCAGACCTTTACAACTTCTTTATGCAGGCCTGTTCTAATTCCTGTGCACATAACTGTTGGAATTTGAAGAAGGCTCAATTTTTTCTCTGTAACATTGACATTCAAAACAAAAATTAAAATTGAGATGTGGCTGTAAAAAATTTTGATTTTTGAAGTAGGAAACCGAATAGAACAATTTTTTTTTTTTTTTTTTTTTTTTTTTTTATGGTTATTTTTTGTCATTTTGGATGAATTTTTGAAAATTTTGATATCCTCAAAGATTATGGTAGTACTGTGGTAAGTACCAATATTACTGCACATATGAAGATAATCTTTTTGCGTATGGTAGTAATTTAACAAATAAGCAGAATAAAAACAAAAACAAATATTTAATGATAAAATATATATATTTTGCTTTTGTTCTTCAAAGATTTTGCTGTAACAATAGCAGATTAATAGGTAATGATTAAAACTAAAAAATAAAAATAATAAATAAAGGGTACTGGGTAAAATAAGATATCAACCCTAAAATTAAATATGAATTAGGAATGAACACAAGTCTAGATAGTAATGGCAGAATCAAATTTATTGCATACTATTGAAATCAAGATGTGTTACAAGCAATCATAACTACTTATGGCTCCCAAACCTCCTCTCAAACCCTCCCTCCAACCTCCTCGACCCTCCCTGAAGAACCCATGCCCCAATCATCTCAAACCACCTTTCATCCCCTCTAATCCCTCCAATCTTGCTTACACATCACAAACCCCATCCCCTCACCCTCCCATAGCTGGGAAACTAGCCTTATCAACTCATCCACAACCACCTTCTAAGGTATTACCCTCACACAGGAAACCACCCTTATACCCTCATTTAACCAGGATCTCACATAGCAAGGGTAGTCTTCCATCTCCATCCTCGCAATTCCATGCAGGGAAGGTCACCACCTCAGGGCCGAGACCTCCATCTGTCACTGGAATTACATTAGAAAAGGTTAAGAATGTTCTTCGAAATGACAGACTCCTCAACCCCACAGGCAAGGATATCAATGAGATTGTTTATCTTTCAGAGGGTATTGATGCTACTGTTATGGATTTCTCAAAGTTTAAGCTTATTGAGGAAGTTTCAAGGCTTACATCTCTATTAGCTGACAAGGACTTAGAGTTAAAACAAGCTCAGTTTCGGCTCTCTGCTCTCACAAGTGAGGTCAATGCTCTTAAACTCCAGTTGAAAGCTCAATTAACCTCTCCACCACCATTCTCTCCAGCTTTGCTTATCAATGCCACTTCTGAGGATTTCAACACAACCAAAAACGGATCACCGGAATATGGGTTGATTGATCCGTCACCACCCCCTCAAAGTCACGCGCCACCAGAGAATGGTTTTACCGATGGAAATTCAAATTCAAAATTGAATTGTGTAGGGATATGCTCTTTACCGGGCTTTCTGGTCCAACCCACGCCCCTCACTGCAGGAAATCTCCACTGTTACCAAGGAAATCTAATGTCTTGTCAACCAACTAACCCCACAATTCAGTTGCATCCTAACCATCCCACTACCACACTTGATGATAACACCACTCCCCATAAATCTAGTTACTCCTCTTCCCCACCACCATAACAGAACCTCAACCACCAACCAAGGAGCTGGGCCTCAATTATACAGACACAGTCAACCATGTGGGAGCTGCAGTTTTTCCAACCATCAATAAAAGATAACATGTTACTGGTTGATCCACCTGATGAAGTTAGAAGTCACGGGCTCCAGTATTGGGAATCATGTTTGGTTGGTACATTCAGAAGGAGAATGCCATACAAAGTTATCTCGAATTTTGCTCACAAACTTTGGGACTCCAGAGGATTAGTGAATGTTGTGGCCAACTTTGAAGGTATCTTCTTCTTTAAATTTTAATCCATTAATAATTGCTTATCTATCCTTGCTGGTGAACAATTGTTCCTTGCGGGTAAACCAGTCTCTTTAAAGTTGTGGCATCATGATCCCTCTCTCCATTCGAGCCCTGGTAATGTTAAAACCATCTCAATTTAAATTAAGTTATTTAATGTCCCATTCGAACTATGGTCTCCCAAAGGCCTTAGCTATCTTGCAAGTGTAGTAGGGAAGCCCTCTATTGTGGATGTTAACACTCAGGAAAGGAACAGGATTGATTATGCAAAAGTTTGTGTTGAGATTCACCCTCTCTCACCCCTCCCAGAGTCGTTCAATGTCACACTGAAATGTGGGAAAATTGATACTGTTTATGTGCATTACCCTTGGATCCCTGATATTTGTACCGAATGCTCCTCATTTGGTCAACTGAAGGATAGTTGTTTGGAAGTCCAGAGGGACCCTTCTCCTCCTACCTCCCCTAATGCTCAGTCATGGCAATTGGTTACTAGAAAGAAGGGGAAAACCTCTTGCCACCCTATCCCTAACCCCTTCACAAGTACCATTTCTCCCTTGCAGCTGGAAGCCTCTACCTCAGTTCATCCCACTGAAAATGACACTTTAATGATGAAGAAGAAAGCTCATAATCCACATTCAATGCAGCAAAGTGGACAATGTCTCTCAACCACCCCAGTTCCACCCTCTCAAACTGAGAATTTTACCCAAACTGAACTTGCTGTGAATCCTCATTCTAAACCAGCAGGGGCTCCTCTATCTTTAGTTGGGGGCTCTAAAGATAATTCTATGCCTAATCAGTCTGGAAAACAGGAAGCCATATAACTTGTTATTGATCTATCTCAGCACAAACTCCAACCTCACAACATCCCATTTGTCCCAGCACCACCAGTTATTGTTGCAAACTCTTTTACAGCATTATCAAATGATGAAGGCATTGGGGATCAGGATAGAGCAGAGAAGCCTACATAATCATCTGATGAGGGCTCAGTTAATAACCATATGGAATCTTAGTATCTTCCCATCATGGATAAGTTATTGAAGCCTAGAAAACCATCACATGCCAAGCATTCCAAGATTGCCAAGAGGCCAAAAATGGCAAAACCAGTTACCAGCAGTATTACCCTTAAGGGGTTTAGAGGTCCTTGCAGCCTTACTTCCTCTTCTAAATGAATTAGGCTGCTTGGAACATCAGAGGGTTTAACTCTACCCTCAAACAAATAGAGGTTAGATGTCTCATTAGGGATTCCAATTTAAGTTTGCTGGCCATTTTGGAAACCAAAGTCAATAGCAACAACATGCACTCTATTCACCAATTCATTGCCCCTCAATGGCATGTCAGGTGCAACTACCTTACCTCAGTTTTGGGAAGAGAATGGCTTTTATGGGATCCACTCAAAGTCTCTATTCTATCTGCTGAAGAGCATTGTCAAGTTATCAACTGCTCTATTAAATTAATTGCTTTTATAAAAAGAGTTTTGGCTTCCTTCATCTATGCTGCTAATACAGCAGCTGAGAGGAAATCTCTTTGGAGAGCACTGAACTCTCACAATTCACCTAATCAGCCTTGGATTTTGCTCGGTGACTTCAATGTGCTTCTTCATGTGAATGACTCATTTGGAGGGGCACTTAGATGGACAGCTGGAATGCAAGACTTCAAAGATTGCTTGGACAGAAATAGCCTGGATGACATGCGATACTCAGGAGTGTTCCATACCTGGTCCAATAGGAGCTTTGGCTGTGCAAATATTTTAAGAATACTAAATAGAATCCTTGTCAATTTCCCTTGGATGTCTATGTTCCCGCAAGCTGAATGTGAATTTTTGCTCCATGGAATCTCAGAACACTCTCCAATGGTGGTTAGATTTGGGGAACTTACTCCAAAGAAGAACACACCCTTTAGATTTTTTAACTTTTGGGCACTTGATCCATCATTTCTCCGCACTGTTTCAAGTGAGTGGCAGAAGGAAGTGCATGGCTCTAAAATGTTCATTCTTGTTCAGAAGTTGAGGGCTCTTAAAAAACCACTCAAACAGTTGAACAAAACATCCTTCAGTGACATCTCAGCAAGAGTAGCAGCATGTAGGGATGAGCTCTCCCAATGTCAAAGGAGCCTTGACCTCAATCCATCTAATGACTCCCTTCGATTAACTGAGAAAGACCTTGCAACTAAGTTCACAGAGCTTTCTCTTGCTGAAGAAATGTTCTATAAGTAGAAAGCACAAATACACTGGCTAAGAGAAGGGGATCACAACACAGCATTCTTCATGCGAAGCTTCAGTTCAAAAGCCAATAGAAGGAAGATGCAATCCATTACTGGTTCTTGTGGCTCCCTGTTACAAGGTGATAAGATGAAGCAAGAGTTTCTAAACCACTACACTGTTATCCTTGGTCAAAGCTTCTTAAGCTACCCGGGTATGTCTTCTCTCATTAATCCCTACAGACTCATAAATTCAAGGATGTTTATTCTCATTTCACCTTTTCAAAAGTCCTGGTCCTGATGGGTTTAACTCTTTATTTTTTACTCATTCTTGGCAAATTATTGGGCATGATGTAATTGCAGGAGTTAAGGACTTTTTTATTTCTAGCAAAATGCTTAAAAAGATTAATTGTTCTTATATTGCTCTTGTACCAAAGAATCAGAACCCCTCCACAGTCAATGATTTTAGGCCCATTTCCTACTGTAACTTGATTTACAAAACCATCTCCAAGCTCCTAGCACTCAAGTTTGCTCCTGTGTTCCCTTTGCTCATTAGCTTCAACCAGAATGCCTTTGTGAAAGGTAGGCATATATCTGAAAATGTTATCATAGCACATGAATTACTCAATGGTTATAACAGATCAAACCATCCTTCTAATTGTGCACTGAAAATCGACCTCATGAAAGCCTTTGATTCCTTACACTGGCAATTTATCCTTGATGCACTGGATTTATTTAGTTTCCCTACAACCTTTGTTCATTGGGTGGCTCAGTGTATCACTACACCATCTTACTCAATATCTCTCAATGGTGAGTTGTTTGGATTCTTTAAAGGTAAGAGAGGTGTTAGACAAGGTGATCCATTATCACCCTTGCTCTTTGTCTTAGCAATGGAAGTTCTAACCCTTACTATTGATAAACAAATCAGGGCTAATCCGGGCTTTAAGTTTCATTGGAGATGCAAAAGATTAGCTATTACTCACCTCACATTCACTGATGATATTCTGATGTTTTCACATGCCAGTGTTGGTTCAGTCCAAATCTTAGTGAATGCCTTCAACTTGTTTTGCTCATTCACTGGACTGCAGTTTAAGCCAGCAAAATCCAAGGTTTTCTTCTCAAGGGTTGATAACTAAACAAAGGCCTCTATACTTTCCCTCCTGCAATTCCAAGCTGGATTATTACCTATTTCCTATTTGGGTTTGCCTCTATCAGCCTCTGCTATCAAAGTCAGGGACTGTCAAACCTTGGTGGAGAAAATTACTAAAAGAGTTAGTAGCTGGACCTCCAAATTCCTAACTTATGCAGGGAGGGCTGTTCTTATAAAATCAGTTTTATGCTCCATTCAATCATATTAGTCCCAATCCTTTGTTCTACCTAAGAAAGTGTTTGAAGAAGTTAATAAAATTCTGAGAAGATTTTACTGGACTGGAGTTGAGCTTAAGAAGGGAGGTACAAAGGTAGCTTGGGCTGCAGTTTGTAGACCAAAGATCTATGGTGGCTTGGGATTCCCTGACCTCGAGCTTTCTAATAGAATTGCTAATCTAAAGCATATCTGGAAGTTGTGTAGTAAAAAAGATTGCCTGTGGGTAGCTTGGACTAAATGTCACCTACTTAGGAGTAGATCATTTTGGTGTATCAAACCTTCTGTAACTTGTTCTGGCTTTTGGAGGAGCCTGTTGAAGCTGAAAGGAATGGAAAGAGGTCTTTTTAAATACAGGGTAGGGTGTGGGAAAGACACTAATCTTTGGCTGGACTATTGGCCTTCCTAATGGACCAATTGTTCATCAGATAGGGCTGAATGATGTGGAAATTCTTCAACTAAACACTAGGATCTTAGTTGACAGCCTAATTTCCAGTACTCATTGGATGGTCCCCCTATCTTTGAACTTCTCACAGTTTTTCGAATCCCTAAGCTTTATCTCTCAATTATACTTTCTACCTCAACCCTCTGAACAGCAAGATAGCACTGTTTGGTTGCCTTGTCCCTCTCAGAATTACTCATTCTCTCACACCTCTGCATTCTTTACACCACCTTCACCAACCTTTGTCTGGTATAAACTTATTTGGTTCAAGCATCATATTTCCAAGCATAGTTGTATTGCTTGGCTTGCAGTAAGGGGAAGGTTTTACACACTAGACTCCAAACCTATGATGCACAGGCATTATGTTAATAGGTGCTATCTTTGTGAAGCTGAGATGGAATCAATGGATCACTTGTTCTTCAAATGCCAGTTTAGTTCAAGGATTTGGAGTTTCATTCAAAATGTTGCAGGGTTCTACATTTTACCTAGCTGCTAGATGGAATTGATCAACTGGTGTTCAGCTCACTGGACTTCAGCAAAGTTCTTCATTCATAAACTTCTTTTCTTAGCAGCAATCTACTTTCTTTGGCTGGAAAGAAATAGTAGAGCTTTCAAGAACATTTCCAATGCTCCCCACCATGTTATTTCCTTGATAAAGTCCTGCATTAGGGCTCATTTAGCTGCAATTAAGTTGAAAAGGAGCTCTGATCTTAAAAATGTCACAACAGAGCATGACCTTCATAACCTTTTTGTGTAGTCTTGTTTTTCATCATGTATCTACTCGTGGCTGATATCATAGTAAGTCCTCAATGCTTTTGAACTGGTTGTAAGCAATGTGTTGGTTTGTGGTCCCTGTGTTCTTGGTTTGTTGGTGTGGTGAGTTGTACTCTTGTAGCGGTGCTTCATCATGTTGAGTTTCGTTTGGGTTGTATTTTCCCCTTGTTGGGGCTCCATGTATATTCTTCCTCTCTTATATATACAAGCTTACCCTTTAACTAAAAAAAAAAAAAAAAAAAGGATGTGTTACAAGCTTAATATTCTGAGATATAATTGCAAACTCTATACAGCAACAAAATTCCTTGAAAAGTAGTAGTCTGATAATCAAGATTATGGTCTCTTTGCTTCAACTTTTCTTATCTGAACGGATAGCAGTATTGTATGGCCATCATCCTACCAGGGGTAGGGTCTAGAACGCAGGATCGAAGAAGTCATTAACCCCATGAATGATCACACGGCCATCATTATAGATGTCCCACTCTTTGATCTTAACACCATTGATAGAAGTAGGTCCTCCACCGGGAAGCGTAGTGAGCACAAGCGAATAGCCGGAAAGGAGGGTGTCAATCTTAGACACGTAGGGCATAGACATATCAAGAACCTCTCTATCAATCTTAAATGGCACAACGTGATACTGAAGGAGCCCCAATGGTGGATCTCCGGTCTTATAATAGTACAAAGCATTGTCATGGGGGCAAAATATGGTGACAGTGCTGTGGTTTGCTAATTAATCGTTTGGAACCAAAGTTTGTTGGGTATACCTTAATATCAAGGACAAGACCATGTAACCCTTACTTGATAAAGAACTTGAGATCATATCAACGTTAATCTCGTGATCTGCTCGGGTTGCAATGGATTGTGGCACCATTAAAAGAAAAAGAATAACAAGAATGGTGAATAAAAGTTTAGAATCCATAAGAGAGAGAACTGCAAGTTTGTTTACTGAACAAAAGGTGGCTGTAGTATGTGATAGATGGAAATATGACATACATATAGAAACCCTAGACGATACCTATATATATATATTCTAAAACCTTGCACTACAAGCAAATTAAGCAATCCTACTTGAATATTGTCCCCAAATAGCTGTTTCCGCGTTAGAAGATAAAATAAGTGTGTGACGATAGGGTGGCTTGAGCGCAACCAATATCTTATCTAGATAAGGAAGAATTTAGGATATACATGAATGAGACTATGTTTATGTACTTTTGTTAGGTATCATTTTCATGATTACAAAGTTCTGTAAAAAGTTTCTAGTTTCTCTTACTGTAGTACTAATTGAGATTAGTCTCTTAGTATTTGCAATAGTTTCAGTTTTCTGAGATCAAAATGGAGTTACTTCTTGATTCCCAAACATATATAGCATAATTTATTTATTTATTACCACAACTCTGGATATGGAAGTTAATATGTCTCTCATATCTGCCACTAAATTTCCAATTTGGAGCAATGTTGTAAGCCTCATTTGAGAAATATTTGAGGACTTTACAGAATTCAGAGGCATTTAGCATGTTAACACCAATTCCAGCAGTTCATATTATACTGGACGTGGATCACAAGTTCTTGACTTGAGCTTTTCAATATATTATAAAACCTCAACCATTGATTTTGATTGCTTATCATTTGATTTTTACATAAATATTTGACAACAAAGTTTAAAAGCTCAATTAATGTGTAAAAATTGTAATGTATATTTTATATGTGTTGTGTCCAAATTTGTGGCAAAAGTTCCATTCAGTACAGATAAAGTTAGTTTTAAACAAGGGAAAATAAGGTTTGTTGCAGTTTAGTCTCTCACTGCTTTTGCAGTGCATTTGAGGAGAGAGGGAGATCGAAACAGTTTTAAATTAAGGACTTTAGTATATATATTGTGAGTCGTACGCAGCGGAATGTATTTAGGAAAGTTTTAGGTTTTGTAAAACATATTTGTATCATTACCAACTTTACTTATTTTAGCAATTAAACAATTAATCACATGCAGATAAAATAAAGCAAAGTTGATAAAATACGTCAACTGTAATGGGAAAAACCTCGTGGACTTGTGCAGTCCAAAGTAAACCAATCCACTATGCTTGGAACAAAGTATATCGAACTTTGACTCTGGCTCACACCCTATCGTTCTACACCACACCAACCGCTGACGATCCTCTGGCTTTACGACTCCCCGTCCAACAGCAACTTGATCTCAAGTTTACACTTGATATTTGTAGAAGAGTAGCAAGTAGATCAGACAACACTCCACGAATGCTCCAACCCTTCTAAAGTGTGACTGTGTTTACTTCTGTTCTTCAATTGTCTGAATGATATAGAAGAAGATCTGCTTTGTCTGATAGATGTTAATACAACTGTATAATCACGATCAGGATTCGAACTCCACAACTCTAACCTAACTAGGTGAATATGTGTATGTTCTAGGAAGACAACAGAAAAATCAACTTTAATTTTCTGAGAGAAATAAACCTCCTAAGGCTTCGAATAATATCTGAATTATAATGTAAAAGCCGTGAATAAACCATTGTACGTATATGACATGGTTTATATAGAGTATAGAATGACCTAAATCATCTGAAAATAAGGAAAATTCGTGCAAATGATTTGGTACAATTCTAGACCAACTGGGAAACAATTCAGAAAAAGGAAACTGAAGTTATATAACAAACATGACATCTTGAACCGGTTCAAGGAAGCTGAACCGGTTCAAGTTTGGCAGTGACCCAAACTTGAGCATCTTGAATCGGTTCAAGGAAGCTGAACCGGTTCAAGGTTAGCAGAGACCTGAATCCTCGAATTCTTTCAGCCTTGTTTCATTCTACGGGAATTTCAGACTAACATGGTAAGTGTAGAATGTCTAACCTTGTTCATATTCCTTCCTAAAGTGGTGTTCTTACCCTTTTCTTCATAAACTCTTCAAGTATGGTAAGTTTGAACTCCTTCTCAGTTCTGTAGTCCCTGTCGAACTTGATGACTTGTAGAACAAGTAATTTAAATTATAACTCAACTTAGACTTTTTATATCTACAATAATTACAAAAAATAATTAATATCTCACAATCTCCCCCTTTGGCAATTTCGTGACAAAACCTTAAAAACAATTGTTTGCAATCTATCCAAAGCAGAAAAGTAAATTACAATATTTGTTTAAAGGCAAACATATGAAAATAGGAACACTATTCTTCTTGGATTCAAGGCTTGACCTGTTTCCTGCACACTATCGAGCAACAACTACTAGTGAAGTTTAATAAATAAAAATTTATAAAAACTCCCCCTTAAGTAAATATCCAAAAGTATCTCCCCCTTAACATCACATTTGTTCTCCCCCTTTTTGGAACAAATTGACAAAGCATAGAGACAAAAGAATAATAGAACAGTAAAGTCCAATTCAAATAAGATAATTAAAGCACAATTCGGATAAGCATCATGAATGCAATAAAAGTATATTCTGAGAATATCCACAAACATAGACAAGTTGTGCAATAATTAAACAAAACATGATGTCATGATGCATGAAAATTTAACATTAAAAGCAGCACCATGTCTCCTCAACCACTCGGAGATAAGAAACATCATTTCTAGTCTCCATCACTTTCTTTTTTATCCTCATCCTCCTCATCCTCATCTGTATACTCAACCCCATGCATCTACATCATCTCCCTTATCTTCAGCTTGTAGAAACGGATTTTGAGGCACAGGCCTGTAGACATCCTCCTTCGGAACCCCAAATGACTGTCCTCTCAACTGAGCTACCTGTAATTTGAGATCTCAAATCTCAACCATTATCTTCTCAAATAATAAATTATGATGCTGAAGTAGATGGGAATACATAAGGTTGGCATTAGTTTTCATGAAAATTCCCTTCGGAGCAAATAGCTAAGAAGTTTCTGAAATTAGTGACGGCCCCTCATCAACAGATCTTCTTGCCTTTCTAGCATTCTCCCGAATAGTTTTTGACTTGTTCAAAGTATGAGGGTCTAACTCAGTCATGATAGGCGTATGATTAGCCTTTGGAGGAATCGACACGTTCTTCTTTTTCAGAATTTCCATGATGATCATCGGAAAGGGAGAAGAGTACTTGGGAGAATTTTTCTTGTAATGAGCAATGATAAGCTGCACAATAGAGTGGTCAAGCAAAATATTCTTATTATTGGCAAGAAAATACAGTACTTGTGCTTGCTCCAGAGATAATTCATCCTTTTTCCCGAAGTATCCCAGATTTGCCATAGCAAACAAGTTGAAGAACGCAGCTTCATCTGTCAGAAATCGGGCTTGGATAGTATCTTGGTTTACAGAAGAGTTAGGCACACAGATCTTTGGTACAATCCAGGAAAAATCAGGGCCTGTAACTGTCAAAGGAAAAGTATGTCCCGACAATTGATAATTTTTCGGAAGGCCAAGAATAGACGTAATATCCTACTCATCAACTGTATAATCAACTCCAAACAAAGATACAATGAAATGGGAGTCATGAACCTTATGGATATTAGCATAGAAATAGCTAATCATATCCGGACAATAAACGCCTTTGTCAAGTCTAGTGAAGTAAAGCCAATAATGAGCTTTGATGTAGTTCACTAGAGCTTATCCCGTAATGTCTTGAAGTTTCTGAAGATTAACATTTCTCTCTGTTTTGATTGGTCCATCCTTGTAAACAGAGTTATACACCTTCCAAGCTTCTTCATTGTAAAAATTTGACGCTGTAAATTCAATCCTTCCAGTGCTAGAAACTAAAGGATATCGTATTGGAGCCATGCTTGGAGTTTGAGAACCATTTTGAGGTTCTTGAATGGTGATGCCGGTTCTGGACCTCTTTGGTGGTCTAGAAGTCTCAATACCTTTTCCTTTAGCTTCTCTAGACAGTTTAGTAGCCATGTTTACAAAAATGTTTGCTTTAAAGCTTTGAAACTCTTTCAGTAATTTTATCGAACACCTGGTCTGTAACCCCAAAGGTGTTAAAGAGAAAAGCTTGATTCAATCTTCAATCCTCCACAAAAATCAACAACAACAAATTTGTAATCCCCAAGCACAATGAAGCATCAATTTCTTCAACCAACTCAACAATTTAACCAATCTTCTAAGATTTTAAGCCCAAACTCCATAACTTCCATTCAAATCCATTTTACAGATTTTCAATGTTCACACTCAATTCTTGTCTTCAATCTTATGAATATCATGCAATGATCATATATATCATGAATGAATGACACATATATGATATAATGCATATGGATATATATGTTTGAGTTGTGTATAGATATGGAGTGAGAGAGAGCAAGAGAGATGAAGAGACTATGCAAAAATGAGGCCTGAAGCATTTTTTAAAACTCAAAGCCCGTGTTCTTTAATCGGTTCAGCCCTCTTGAACCAGTTCAAGAAGGACAGTGTGCTTGAGTGCACAACACTTGAACCTGTTCACCCCTCATTGAACCAATTCAAGACCTCCAGTCTTGAAACAACAGTGTATTTTTTGAAAAAAAAACTTTTTCAATGAATTTCCAGAAAATTTTAACACATCGGTGATAAAAACAAGTAACAAAAACAAACTAAAAACCTAAAAATCAAAATCTTTTTTAATTTTCCAAAATTTTCAATTTTTTTTCCTTGTTTTTTTTTTTTTTTTTTTTCAATAAAACTAAAAACGAAAACACCAATCATTAAAATCATCCAGTCAACACACGATTCAAAACCCTTTCAGAGAATTTTAAAATTATCTCAGAGAACAAATATTTGACCCCACAGACTTTTCAAATAATTTCAAATCTCAAAAAGTAATCACAACATGAAATCAAACTTGCAAATTTTACTGAAAAATTTAGAAATTAATCTAGCAAATTCGTGTGTGTGTGTGAAATCCAATCTAATCCATCTTTAGTTGAATTTCAACAGATCATTGTCTAAACCTTATTGATCGAAAAATATCAAGATAAAATTATTTTGAGCAATTTTTGTTAAGTAAAGCGGCTTCACTCTAAAGAGTAGTTAGCAATTCCCCAACTCAACTTATCTCTACTTTTCACTTCAATTCACAGTTTAATGGGAGCTTTCGATCAAATCTCAATAGGTAGCATTTTCCTTAGTAACTTATTCAGCATTTTTTTCTTTCTTTTCAAGTTGAATATTTTTTTTTAAATCTTTTTATTTTGTTTTTAGCTCATATTTTTTTTAAACAATAACCTTTATAGCTTTTGTGATCAATAAACCCTAGTCAACAGATCAAAAGATTTTCAACCAAATTTGTCAAAGATGGACTAGTGCACAAAAATCTATGAACTTAATAGATTTAAATCTAAGAATCCTCAAAACAATGTAAATCATCTTTCAATGTATAGATTACTGACCGAGAATCTATTTTTCTTCAAATTATCATGTGTCTCAATTTGCATTCAAAGATAAATCATAATTTCTTTAAAAGAATTTTCACATGTGTATGACAACAATTATGATCAGAAACTCAAACCCTACCCAAACCTTAACAAATGATCCAATGGCAACAAAATTTTCTTTTTAAAAGCACAAACCATGATCACTGAATTTTGTAGGACTTAGTTTGAGGGTGAAGTCGTCTTGGAAACTTGTTCCATGGACTCAACAGTCACATAATTGATCAAATCAGACTTTTTGATCCGCACAGTTCTCACTCTTACTTCCTGAAATTCTTTTTTCTCTCTTTACCTCTTTCTTAGGCAAAATTTCAGTTCTAAGAACCTTAGGTGTAATTCTTTTTCCCTTTAGAATGCACCTTGTTCTAAGTATGAGAATTTTGAGAATCAATTTTAGAAAAATCTTTCTTTTTCCTGTGAAGGCAAGAGTTATACTTATGTCCATATTTTCCACAAAAAGTGCAATGCAACAATTTAGGCACATAAGACATAGCAAAATGTGATGCATCAGGCAAACATGGTTAAGGCATAAAAGTAGGTTTAACAAAAGTTGTTTTACCTTAGTTATTAGAATAACCTTTAACAAATCCTAACCCTATTTTATCATTCACATCCTTACCCATGTTGATTATCTTATTCAAACTATTTTGACTCATATTGACCCCTTTCAGTTTATCTTTTTCAGATTTCAATTCAAATTCAAGATAATCATTTTTCAAAGCAAGACATTCCTTTAATGAGTTAGCGACACTTACCTTATCCTCAAAAATGATGATCTGTTTCTCAAGCTCAGTGATGATAGACTTGCTTTCAACAGCCTTCCTTTTGCCTTCAGCAATCTGTTTCTTTAGATCTTTATTCTATCCTTTTGCTTGGATAAGCTCTTTTGCTAGCTTATTGATTGCATGTTTGGTCTCAATGGTTTCTTTGACCATCTTCTTTAGTCTTTCATCGTCCTTTTTAGCCTCTTCAACTTGTTCATCACGAACTTCACTGTCTTCGTTATCTAAACTATCAGAGTCAGATAAACTAATGACATGAGGACCCCTATCAAGAAAAACGACATAAGAAAAATCATTAGAATCATCCTGAGGAGAATCACTATCACTTAAAGTAGACTTTTCAATCATAGAAACTTTCATTGTTTTTTCTTTATTCCTATCATTTTGTTCTTTCCTAGGACTAGGACAAACATTAGATACATGACCTTTACCACCACAATTCCAGTAAGTAAATTCAGTTTCTTTTGATTCTTCTACTTTTTTCTTATTAAACCTAAACTTTGACGTCTTGTTAAAATTTTGAGGATTAGCCATGTTGCTATTTTTTCTTCTCTGTTGCCTTTGTAAAATCTGATTGAATTGCCTTAACAAGAATGCAATATCATCATCAGAGTCATCATTCATAGAATTCTCAACCTGTATAGATTTTAAAGCAAGATTTTTTTTCCTTCTGACTTAAATCAAAATTTTGCATCTCAAAAGTTTTTAGTGAACCTACCATCTCATCAACTTGACAGATAGTCAAATCCCAATGTTCAGAGATGGTTTCAACCCTAATCTGAAATCTTTTAGGTAAAGACCTTAAGATTTTCTCACACATTTTTTTATCACCAACTTTTTTTCCCTAAGTGACGCAGTTCAGAAATTATTTCAAGAAGACTAGAATAAAAATCAGAAAATGATTCATCTTCTTTCATCACAATGTTGTCAAATTTATGAGAGGGCAACTGAATTTTGGACAACTTTACTTTTGAAGTTCCTTCATGAGTAACCTGCAAAATATCACAAGCTTCTTTAGCAGTTTTACAATCAGAAATTCTAGCATATTCAGATGGAACAACAGAATTAATAATTGATTATAAAGCTTTGCCATTAACATCATTACACTCAGTTTCACTAGCAATAAAAGCAAAAGTATCTTTTAACTCTTTAACTATTTTACCATCTACAGTTGTATCTACTGTAGGTGGTCTATAGCCAGTTTCAACTATTGCCCAAGTTTTACCACCAAAATTTTACAAATAGGCTCTCATCTTTGATTTCCAAAAATTGTAATTATCTCTTTCAAATAAAGGACCACGTTGATTAGAACTGCCTTCTTTCAACGCATAAGACATGATTAAAACAATTTTTGAAAACAAAACTAAACCTTCTAACAAGGATCAACTCAATGTATATAGAATGGCTCTGATACCAAATTGTGAGTCGTACGCAGTGAAATGTATCTAGGAAAGTTTTAGGTTTTGTAAAACAGATCTGTATCGTTACCAACTTTACTTATTTTAGTAATTAAACAGTTAATCACATGCAGATAAAATAAAGCAAAGTATAAAGTTAAAAATGACACCAGGATTTTAGCGAGGAAATCCCAGTTGATAAAATACGTCAACTGTAATGGGAAAAACCTCGTGGACTTGTGCAGTCCAAAGTAAACCAATTCACTATACTTGGAACAAAGTATATCGAATTTTGACTCTGTCTTACACCCTATCGTTCTACACCACACCAACCGCTGATGATCCTTTGGCTTTGCAACTCCCCGTCCAACAGCAACTTAATCTCAAGCTTACACTTGATATTTGAAGAAGAGTAGCAAGTAGATCAGACAGCACTCTACGAATACTCCAACCCTTCCAAAGTGTGACTGTGTTTACTTCTGTTCTTCAATTGTCTGAATGATGTAAAAGAAGATCTAATTTGTCTTATTGATGTTAATACAACTGTATGATCACGATCAAGATTCGAACTCCATAACTCTAACTTAACTAGGTGAATATGTGTATGTTCTAAAAAGATAACAAAAAAACTAACTTTGATTTTTTGAGAGAATTAAACTTCGTAAGGCTTCGAATAATATCTGAATTATAATTTAAAAGTCATGAATAAACCATTATATATGACATGGTTTATATAGAGTATAGAATGACCTAAACCCTCTGAAAATAAGGAAAATTCGTGCAAAGGATTTGGTATAATTCTAGACCAACTGGGAAACAATTCAGAAAAATGAAACTGAAATTGTATAGCAAACATGACATCTTGAACCGGTTCAAGGAAGCTGAACCGGTTCAAGTTTGGCAGTGACTCAAACTTGAGCATCTTGAACCAATTTAAGGAAGCTGAACCAGTTCAAGGTTGGCAGACCTGAATACTCGAATTCTTTCAACCTTGTTTCATTTTACGAGAATTTCAGACTAACATGGTAAGTGTAGAATGTCCAACCTTGTTCATATCCCTTTTCTTCATAAACTCTTCAAGTATGGTAAGTTTGAACTCCTTCCCAGTTCTGTAGTCCCTGTCGAACTTGATGACTTACAGAACAAATAATTTAAATTACAACTCAACTTGGACTTGTTATGTTTACGATAATTGCCAAAAATAATTAATATCTCACATATATAAACTCAAGCTTTCTTGCTAGGTCTTCAAAGTTGAATTACAAGTATTCTTCAGTGCTTTGAAGAAATATTCTCTGCAAAATATAATTGGCCATCAATCAATAATTTAGGTAGTTTTACGTATTAATATTCTCTGCAATGTATAATTGGACAATTGTGTTTCTCCTCATTAATCCAAGTGAAAGAACAATAATTAGTGCAGCAGATGTGAGTACCACAGTGTGAAATAGGTTATGGAATTTAATTTTAAAAATACTTAAAAGGGGGTGAACAAGTGAACTAACTTGCTCATTTATCCAAATTTAAAATTTAAAATTAATCAACCGACAAAGCAAAAATAAATGCAAGTAAAGTAAAGAGTAAAGTTAGAATGACACGGGCTTCCTCACTAAAAACCTTGATTGGTGAAATTCAACCAATCGTCTGGGAAAAACCTCGGAGACTGTCATGCAGTCACGAGCGAAACTATCCACTATGTATGAAGCAAAATACAATGTACTTCGACTCAGGCTCACACCCCTTCACTTTACCAAGAACAAAGCTGTGCAACTCGCCCGTCCAACAACTCTCAACTTTAGGCTTACCCCTTGACTCCTGTACATAGAAGGATTGTTGGTATGCATAGTGGATATCAACAACACTTCGTGAATGTTTTGACCCTTTCAAAGTGTGATCGCTCCATCATTTCCTTCAAAAATAATATTTTTGAAGTAAAAACAAATCTGCTTGTTAACCGGTAGCAATGGAATCTTCAATCACGCAAACATCGATCGAATAATGAATAACAACCTAATTCATATGTGTGGGCTTTCAAAAACAGAAAAATAATAAACTCTGAAAATATTTATGTGCATGGAAATAATTGAAGCAATTTAACAAATAAGCAGAATAAAAACAAAAACGTCTAATTAATGAGAAATATATATATATATATTATTTTTTGTTCTTGAAAGATTTTGGAAATATATATATATATATATATTGCTTTTTGTTCTGGAGTTCATACTGGACACTGATGTTGCTGGCAGTTGGTTGAAGGAGTGTTTTGGTCTATTCATAGAAATGTTTTCATGTTAGAGTACCTGCTAGTCTGTTTACTGGCTGTTAATTTTGTGTTAGCTGTGGTTGTGTTCTTGTTGATAGCTTTGATATTCTTGCGACAACTCTGGTTGTCTTTGAGGGGGAAATTCTTCAACTTGACTTGAGAGTCAGAGTTAATAGCCTAATTTCCCTTGATCATTGGGTTGTTCCAGCTATACTTGCTCACATATCTTTTTTCAAATCACAAAACTTCCACTCCCAGTTACAGGAATTAGCAGCCCCATCCAGTGAGATTGACTCAATCTGTTGGGTACCCTCACCAAATCAAAACTTCTCCCTTACCGACACTATTAAATACTTCCTTCCCCCTACATTTATCTTCCCTTGGCACCACATTGTTTGGTTTAAGAGCCACATCCCTAAGTATAGTTTTATAGCCTGGCTTGCCATAAAGGGTAGATTAAGTACACTTGACAGGAAAGCTATGAAGCACAAGCATCATATTAATGCTTACTATCTTTGTCTGGCTAACAATGAGTCTCTAGATCACTTATTTTTTTAATGTAACTTCTCAAGGTTGATTTGGTCCTTTGTCCAGCACACAGCAGGGTTATATATTCAACCTTCTTGCTGGAAGGACTTAATTGCATGGTGTGCAGCTAATTGGAAGCCAAAAAGATTTCTTTTGCATAGACTGCTTCTCTCTGTTGCAGTTTATTTCATATGGATGGAGAGAAACAATAGAGCTTTTAGAAATTCTACATCAACCACTACCTCCATCATTATCCAGATCAAGAGGTATACTAGAGGAAGACTTGCTTCAATAACCCTTAAAAGAACTTCTGACTTGAGGGATATTGGTAAAATTGAAGATTTGCAGAGGCTTTTCAATGAAGGTAGCAGATTTGCTAATGCTCAGTATCTTGCATTTGACGAATGGGTGTTGCTGTCAATGTGGTGTCACCGGTGATTGGTGCAACAGTATTGTTCTTTGCTTTATGATTTGGTGCAGCTGAATTGGGATATATGCTTGTTGGAGGCCTGCAAAGGTTTTGCATTGAAGGTTGCTGCTTGCCAGTTATCAGACTTTTGTTGTTAATTGTCCCAAGTGTGCTAATATTGTGGAACGTTTGTTCACTGAGAGTGTATTGTTTGCCCCAAACTGTGATATGTTGTTTGGCTATTGTATGTTGCTTTTGTTTGACTGCTGCCTTGGCAGCTTTGTGTTGTCCTATTTGGACCTCCCTGTACATTCTTTTCTTTTCTTAATACAAGCTTACCCTTTAACTAAAAAAAACACTCTGGTTGTCTTTGGTTGTATTGTCCTTATTTGGACCTTTTGTATATTCTCCTTTTTATTTATTTAAAGCTTACCCATTTATCTATAAAATAAAAAAAAAAAAGATTTTGCTCTAAGCATACCAGCAAGCAAAACTATTTTATTTTGGCAGCTATGGATGTTCCCTCTCTTTATATCCCTTGCTCTAGCCTCCATGCAAGTCAAAGAGGAGTTTTTTTTTTTTTTTGAAAGATAAAATGAATTTTAAAAAAAGAGATAAGATACAAGGAAATAATGGCAGTTAGCCCAGGCTAACTTCAATTACAACCCACATGCATGATTGGCCCAGGATATACCGAAGATATACCAGCCCAACCCAACAAGAGAACATAACGTGATTAAAAGAGCATAGCAGTTAACAGTGGCCGTTACGGCCAAACAAGCCGATGAACATGGCTAGATGCCACAATCCGAATATTCAGTCCCTGTGGTCCGGTGGCTTTGCCGGAGAACGGATGGAAGCCTTAGGGATATCCCATTCAGCCGCAATTCTCCTTGTATTGATGGAGTCCTTGATTGTGGAGGTGAGGAGCTTACTTCTGACTGATTCCAATGTGAGATTTAGAATTGAATTTGCAGAGAAACCCTTCTTTTTGAATACTCGACGATTCCTTTCAGTCCATATATTGTAGATCGACCAAGGAGGCTAGACTCAATTTAGAAATTGAGTTACTATTAGCTCCATTAGAGCCCTTCCAGTGGTGAGCAACCTAACGAATGAAGTCAGGCCAAGAGGATGGAAAGATGTGGTACCCACAACGCGCTTGAAGAAATGTCCACAAGGGCTTGACAAAGTTACACTTGAATAACAGGTGATCATGGGACTCTTGTTCTCTATTGCAAAGAATACACATTATTGCATTGATGTGGCTTGTGCATCTTCTGTTGAGTGTAGGGAGGAGCTACTGAATGGCTACCCATAAGGTAAATGAGTGTTTTGGTATTGTTGGTTTGTTCCATACCAGGTGTGGCCACTGTTGTGATGGGAGGTCTTTGTTGAGATACGTCATTGTGTGTGCAATGGAGAAATTCCCTGATGGTGATGGGCACCAAATGAACCTGTCTGGTCTCTGTGAGTTTGGATGGGGAAGGTTGTGAGAATGGAGAAGTTGTGGGAGTATAATGGTGATGGATTATGGGAAAGACCATGTGGAATTGGTGATGAAAGTGCACTGTATTGTCTTCTTGTCATAGTGAGAATTAAACAATTGTTGGGGAGTGACCAAAAGGTGGATAGGGCCAAGGGAATTAACCCCATTTGTCAAACCAAAATTTAGAGCTTTTGCCATCCCCAATTTCAACTTTGACAGAGGCCAGAAATCATCCCTGAGACTTAGTAGTTTTCTCCAACTCCAAGAATATTGGCCAGGAGTTTTAACCTCCCAAATGCTTCTACCGTTAAGGAGATACTTATTAATCCATTGGACCCATTGTTGGGAAACGTGCAAGTTTTAAAAACTTTTCGAGAGATTTTGATTCAAAGATCTTGATTCATCACACAGAGACAAGTTTTATGCAAAAATAAAAATATGATGTATCATTCAATTAATGGATTGAATACTTACATCAAATGTCTGAGTAAACCTTTAAAATTTTCCTCTAAAGTGAATGTTCTCACTTATTGTAGATCCCTTAACAAGATGCCTTCTCCTTGGATCTCCATCTTCTTGGTAATTATTTTGCCTTTAGGAATCACTCATAAGCCTCCATGAATTACCTTGGAAAACTAGACTTGTAGGAGCCTCCATTAGATGAGAACATAAACCCTAATTTTCTAGAGAGAGAAAATTTATTCCTTTTTCCTTCTCATAAAAATTACCCCTAAAATATACATAGACCATGTATATTTATAGGCAACATAAAGGTAAAGAAAAGGAAACAACTAATCCTTCTCAATCTCTAATTCACATGTCTCAAATCTAATATGATTCCAATATCAAGTTGGGCTATGAGTGAGAATCCATTGGGCCTATTATTTTATTGGCTACAATGAATTAATGATTGGCCCGGTCCATGGACCCAATTAAAATAATTCATAAATTAATTTCTACTCCACTAAAAGAAATTAATTGAACTCCAATTAAATAATAAATAACCTCTAAGTCAATATTGCACTTTGACCCCTCTATGCATAATTAGTTATCGGATAAATATAGCCATCAATCCGACTACTTAATTAATATATTTATTTCAGTACCTTTGATTATTTCTGGCTCGATCACAATAAAACATTTGTTTGACAAAAATAATAATTTAAATAAATAAATATATAATAAATCATTTTGTCTAAAAACACACGAAGGCCTTCGAATTTACTTTGTGATCAACCATAATCAATACAAAATAAATACAAGTAGCAATGATACAAATATTGAAAATATAACCCTCTAACTATTAATTACATAACTACCCAAAGTGTCGGTCTAAGGATCCCGAAGAATTCGCCGAACAAATCAAAGTAATTATTAATTAATAAAAGAGTCTATACTTTTCTCATGCTTAAAAGTCAAATGCCATGACGGTGATAGGGAGTAATTGCATACGACGGCTCTCGCAATATATCTCAACCTAACGCGGATCCAGTTCAAGTCTTAATTAATTATGAGTCTATCCATAATTACCGACTATGAACAATTTATAATTACTATTTATATATCATGCATTGATTGCCATCACATACATATATATAAATATTTCTTGTAATTACATGGACACTATCAATCTCATAGTGAATCGAAACATAATACATTGAATTCACCAATTATATAAATCATAAATATTTCAGATATGTCAGGAACATATGTCACTATAATCCAGATAGGAATTTGCTATGCCAGGGCATATAAATCCTAACAGCTCCCACTTGCCCTCATAGCCAATTCAAATTGCACCTAACTCCAATGTTATCCAGATGATGATCAAAATTATTGATCAATGACACATTTGATAATGGATCAACAAAGTTGTGTTCCAATGCAATGTTCTAATTACAAGTGCATTTTCTTGCCGGACAATATCATGTAGAACATGATACTTCCTCTCAGTGTATCTTGTTCCTCTATGGAACCTTGGGTCATTGGTTTGGACTACTTCTGCACTATTGTCACAACATAGCTCAATAGGCAGGCTAGTATACTCCACAACCTCTAAATCAGTGAGATCAAACTAATAGGCTTCCTTTGCCGCCTTTAAGGCTGCAATATATTCCACCTACAGGTTTGAGTCAGCAGTTGAAATCTGCTTAACAATCTACCAACTGATCTCCCTTCCATTAAGTGAACTTACACTGAGTCATGAACCTCATAGTATCTACTTCTGATTGAAAATCAGAACTAGCATACCTGACTAAGACCATATCATCACATCCATAAATGAGTATGATATCATTGATTCTCCTTAGGTACTTAATGATATTTTTCACAATAGACCAGTTGTCAAGTCCAGTATTGGACTGATCTCTACTGACTATCCCTACTATGTAGCGGATATCCTGTTTGGTATAGACCATGGCATATATGAGACTCTCATATGCCGAAACATATTGTTCCAGTCTCATTTGCTCAATCTCCTTTGAAAGTCTTGAAAAACTACTTACTCGAGAGAGCCATCCATATCAATAAAGCAAGAACTCATTCTTTGAGTTATGCATACCAAACCTGGTCAAAACTTTATCAATGTAGGATTATTAAGATAAGCCTATTTTCCTTTTAACCTGATCTTGCAAAAGCTTGATCCTAGGAATCTAGCTTACATCCTGAAAATCCTTCATTTAAAAGTAATTGAACAACTACCTCTTTATTGATGACAAAACTTCCACATCATTCTAAATGAGTAGGGTGTCATCAATATATATAGAACTAGAAAAATAATGACATTCCCTTGTACACTCATGATTTATTCACTAAGAAATCTTCTGGTATCTCTTTGTAGATTAACTTGCCTTCCATAGGAATCACCCTACTAGAAAGTTCTACAAGATCCCAGAATTTATTAGAGTACATAGATTCCAACTCTGATTTCATAGTAACTCACCAAAACGATCTGTATCCACATCGGTTCACGCTTCCGTGTAGCTTACTGGGTCCAACTCATGTTTAACAGGGATGTCCATAATGGTCTCACCTAAAAACATGATTCTGTCGAATTGGATGATAATCCTCCCACTACATCAATGTACCGATGCAAGAATCTGTGTAGTAGATGATGCTAACGCATCAATAGGGAATTCATATATTATTCTCAATCTCTATAATAAGTGTGTTCACTTGTGGTACATCTGGTACTCTTACCATATTCTCTAACACTATGCTACTAGGTATGTGATTCATAATATGATTCTCCTATAGATAAACAGTGAGTGTAAACAATCAACTTTTATCATTGAGATCATAAAATAATCAGTCCTAGTGACATTTTAGAGTAGCTATCAAATCTATCATGCATATGATCTGTTTCCAACTTACTTGTCCATATCAAGCGCACATGTGCAAGACTACCCCATATGTGCATGTGATTCAAACTAAGATTTAGTCAAAAACACAACTCAACGGTATCCTTGAGACAGACTAAGATGGAATGCAGTTCATAATGCGCATCGATGTTATTAACGCTAAACTCTTAAATGAAAGAGATAATGTAGCATAGCTGATCATAGATCTAACCATGTTAAGTGGAATTCTGTTATTCCTATTTGACACCTAAATACATTTAGCGTCAATTGCGGAAAACTGGTACATAATACCCTCATTGACCATATAGTCTTTGCACTATCCCAAGAAATACTCATATCCTCGATCAGATCGAAGTGTATTGATAAGTTTACCTAATATGTGTTCCACATCAGTCTTAACCTTCTTAGAAAATACCAAGAGTTTAAGACTTGTGTTACATCAGATAAACTTATCCAAAACGTGAGTAATCTTGCTTGGATGTTCATAAGACCACACGTGTCAGTGTGTACCCTCTAATTGTCCTTTATGTCTATTTCATCTGGCTGATTAAGCCCTAAGAGTTATCTATCCTTCAAAACAGGGTTCACAAGTTTGGTTTAGGCTCCCCTGCCTCACTAGGTAATTAACCTTCTTTGACCAATCTTTGAATCTTATTTTGATTGATAACAATCCAAAAATAGACATTAAAAATACAATGAGTCAGGAATAACAATTTTTCTCTTAACATTCAATCTAGAAGATCCAACATTAGTTTCTACATCTTGCAAATCTTAAGAGTTTGTGATTATAGTATATTAACCATCTTTCAATGCACCAGAAGCAATCGCATATCTATTCAATTTTATAAAACCAGTTTTACAAAATAACAACACAGTTTTTATAAACCAAAAGTGAAATAAGAATGAGATTGCGTTTCACTTCTGTGCATAAAGATAGTTCTCTAATACTAATATCCTCATACTCTCTAATTTCAGATGTAATACTCCCACTGACTTAACTACAACCTTGGCATCAGGTCAAAAGATAAATATATATCCATATCATCAAGGCTTCTAGATTCCTGAAATCCTTATAATAAATTGCAAACATGTTTAGTGGCTCCAGAATCTATCCATCAGGAATTAATAGACGCAACCACATAACATGGCTCAATGATTAAATATATATTTTCCTATGCCACGTCATTGCTTAAACAGTTCGTCCTTTAGTGTTTTAGTTAGCGACAAAAGAAACAGTTTTCTTCGCCCTCAACATACACTGCCTTATTCCCTTTAACCTTTTTGAATACCCATATTTTGTGCTAGTCTAGTCCTATTATCATCCTTCTTTTTTGCTTTGCCCGTCCACTTGAGCCTAGAAGAAGATGGTATAGACTAGGTTAGATTGATAGGAATGCTCATACTCTTGATTATCCCTTCATCTGTTACCAATTCTATAAGAATATCAGCGAGTGAGAACTCAAACTGATTCCTTATTTAGTTCACTCTAACAGAGTCGAACGAATTTGGTAACAAGGCAATAATCATGTCAACTTGAAACTTACCACCCAAATCAGCCTTATTAATCTCCAGCTAATTTTTAAATAATAAACAATCATTTTCCAAAATTCGATTTCATACTGGAGTTCCTTAGGCTATCTTAATGGTGTTCAAATCTAACATAGTACGTAAGCATACGCCCTATCTAATCTCACCAAAACATCATATTGACACTTAACATGATGCTTGAAGAAAATAAAATAATGTAAATGTTAGCTTTGGAGCGTATTCGAGGTAAACTCTAGAATATTGCACCAAGTCATCTCATTTGCCTTATTTCACTTATTCAAAGCATTAATGTTCTCTTGGTTATCTTAAAGTAAAAGGATTAGGTTTTAGGAGTAGTAAATACATTTGTACCACCACGTTGTGAATAAAATATCTAAATTCCTTTTCTAGTCATTATAAATGAAGTCCACATACATTGAAATTAGCAAGCAGATAAAAATGGATTAGACATAATTAGTCTGAATATAAATGCATTCATACAATATGCAAGGTGAATTATTAATACTGTCATGCATATTTTAAATTAAAATGAATTTGTTTACCGTATAATATAATAAATCTCAATCGAACAAGAGATCATTATCATTATTGGTGACCAATCTCTTTTAATTAATGCGGGTCCCTCAACTCTGTAGCATAATAAATCAACCAATCAATATGTCAATAACTTATCCTGTTGGAGGAGTTCATTATTACTATTATTGAGATTCATTTGCTATTAGGCGAGCACTTCCATTAAAATAATAATATGTGGGTCCCTTAACCACTGCATGAAAAATCGAATAACCAATACGCCAATAATTTATTCGGTTGGCGAAGTTCATTATTGCTATTGGCGGGCAAATCCCATCATCTCCATATCTCTTAAGACAATGTCTTGTCTATATATATGAAATGATTCCCGATTATGTTTAGCCTTTCTAAAATCACCTAGTGTAGACCACTCCGTTGGGGAGCTAACACTATTGATTTTAGATTCAGTGTATAACGTTATTAATGCTCTAACAAAAAATAAAACATTAAATATCTTGTCATTATAATCTAGACTCTTTAAATCATGCGTAGGGCCTTATTTTTAAAGATCTAATTACAATGAACATTTAATATTATTATTTTTATGAGATAACCATTCTTGTAATATTAAGACTCTTCAAATCATGCGTGGTGCCTTATTTTTGAAGACCTAATTACAATGGTGTTAATAACGAAGGCCATGGGGCAATGTATAAAAATCCCCGCTCCCACTCAATTTTTAATCATTCCTAATTAGGGTTTTGAATTTATTCATTTACATGATATAATGTATGCAAAACGTCTTGATTTTAATCCAATTAAAGTTAAAAAATATTTGGACTTAAATGATTCACTAATATTTAATTTGAAGCACACTTTAAAAATAATCTACAAAAATAATTTTTCGTTTCCCAATAAGTGCCCTCAAATTAATTAGTAATCAAATCCAATTAATTTTCATAATTTAATTAATATAAATCAAGTCATTTAATTAAATATCATGGATCCAATGCATGAACAATAATAATCAGCAATTAATTATTTCATGCATCACATCAATAATTAAATAACAGACAAAACAAATAAAAACGGCCAATGGAATCAGCTTTTAACATTTAAATGCTCTAACTATTGAGTCTGGAGGTCCTTCATTAGCTTGCGTACACTTACGGAGGCTTGTACGCGTCAGGATTGGTCAAAACAACACCTGGAAAAGCAAAACAGCACCTGCAGCCATTAAAAACTTGTTCCCAGCAGCCCCACGTGCCCTCCACGCTCGCCCACGCGCCCCAAAGCTTCTCCACGCGCCTGCACGTGCGAGAAGACACTGGCAGCGCGTGGCACGCGCTGCCACGTGCCATGTGGCGCTGGAACTAGCAGGCGCGTGGTCCACACGCGCCTGATTTATAAACATATGGTCTGGCGCGTGCAGTGCACGCGCCAGATGGCTGAACTTAAGCCTTTGGCTGGCGCGTGGTCCTCACGCGCCAGCTTGTTGGCCAATGTTGGAGCGCCCTGTAGGCGCGTCCACACTGAATCCTCTCACGCCACTGATGCTGATCTGTTGGTTCTATATCCTTTTGCATGGAATCTTGGTGCACCTCATTGCACCGGATCAGCAGCCTTACTCCGGTGACTGCACTTGCCGCTGACGGTACTCCGGTCGCCGGAAAATAGCCGAAAATTCCAGAAAATATTTTTAAAATTCCAGAAATTTAAATTAAAAAAACCAGAAATTAAATTAGGCCTTAAAAAATTCCAGAAAAATTCTGAAAAATTTCTAAAAAATCCTAGAAAATTCCTGAAGCCTAATTTAACCCTCTCAGACCTTCTTGAAGCTTCATAACATCCTTTGATGAAGATTACATGGCTTTAAATAAATTTACAATTTGAAATACAATGGAAAAAATTAAATTACATCATTGAACTTTCAAACGGCTAAATCAAAACCTTAATTACATTCATCCAAAGATAAAATTACATTCCAATAACCTATAAGCTTCATCCATGGCCCAAACATTCATCAACATTCATCCAATCACAAATATACATACATCATGATCATATAAAAATATATACATATGCATATATAAATTTGGATCCATGAATGATGATTTTCATAAAATCATGATCTCTAGTAATGAATCAAACCATGCTCTGATACCACTGTTGGGAAACGTGCAAGTTTTAAAAACTTTTCGAGTGATTTTGATTCATAGATCTTGATTCATCACATAGAGACAAGTTTTATGCAAAAATAAAAATATGATGTATCATTCAATTAATGGATTGAATACTTACATCAAATGTCTGAGTAAACCTTTAAAACTTTCCTCTAAAGTGAATGTTCTCACTTATTGTAGATCCCTTAGCAAGATGCTTTCTCCTTGGATCTCCATCTTCTTGGTAATTATTTTGCCTTTAGGAATCACTCATAAGCCTCCATGAATTACCTTGGAAAACTAGGCTTGTGGGAGCCTCCATTAGATGAGAACATAAACCCTAATTTTCTAGAGAGAGAAAATTTATTCCTTTTTCCTTCTCATAAAAATTACCCCTAAAATATACATAGACCATGTATATTTATAGGCAACATAAAGGTAAAGAAAAGGAAACAACTAATCCTTCTCAATCTCTAATTCACATGTCTTAAATCTAATATGATTCCAATATCAAGTTGGGCTATGAGTGAGAATCCATTGGGCCTATTATTTTATTGGCTACAATGAATTAATGATTGGCCCGGTCCATGGACCTAATTAAAATAATTCATAAATTAATTTCTACTCCACTAAAAGAAATTGATTGAACTCTAATTAAATAATAAATAACCTCTAAGTCAATATTGCACTTTGACCCCTCTATGCATAATTAGTTATCGGATAAATATAGCCATCAATCTGACTACTTAATTAATATATTTATTTTGGTACCTTTGATTATTTCTGGCTCGATCACAATAAAACATTTGTTTGACAAAAATAATAATTTAAATAAATAAATATATAATAAATCATTTTGTCTAAAAACACACGAAGGCCTTCGAATTTACTTTGTGATCAACCATAATCAATACAAAATAAATACAAGTAGCAATGATGCAAATATTGAAAATATAACCCTCTAACTATTAATTACATAACTACCCAAAGTGTCGGTCTAAGGATCCCGAAGAATTCGCCGAACAAATCAAAGTAATTATTAATTAATAAAAGAGTCTATACTTTTCTCATGCTTAAGAGTCAAATGTCATGACGGTGATAGGGAGTAATTGCATACGACGGCTCTCGCAATATATCTCAACCTAACGCGGATCCAGTTCAAGTCTTAATTAATTATGAGTCCATCCATAATTACCGACTATGAACAATTTATAATTACTATTTATATATCATGCATTGATTGCCATCACATACATATATATAAATATTTCTTGTAATTACATGGACACTATCAATCTCATAGTGAATCGAAACATAATACATTGAATTCACCAATTATATAAATCATAAATATTTCAGATATGTCAGGAACATATGTCACTATAATCCAGATAGGAATTTGCTATGCCAGGGCATATAAATCCCAACACCCATAGCGTGTCTTTTGAGTTCATGATTCTCCACAATTGCTTCATGACAGCAATACAATTCTAAGAATGTAGGTTGGGGAGCCCCAAACCACCACACCTTTTGGGGATACAACATTTCTCCCAACCAACTTTCCTTCCTAATTTTTTTAGTGCTGGCCCAAACCATAGGAAGAATCTAAAGATGCCCTCAAGTTCATGGATATCACCTAATGGGAGAATGAACTTGGAGCTCCAATACATTTGGGTTGAGAAAAGTACTGCCCTTATGAGCTGCAATCTCCCAGCAAATGAAAGGCTTCTGCTTGTCCAGTGGGAGATCCTTGTAGTAACCTTGTCAATGAGCACCCTGCAATCATTAGAGCTTAGCATAGTAAAAACCAGTGGCACCCCAAGGTACCCAACAGGGAGGCATCCCTTTTCAAAATCCATGAAGTTAAGTATGGAGGACTCAAGTTGGTTGTTCACACCAGATAAAAAAATGTGGCTCTTGGTCTGGTTTGTTTGTAGTCCAGAGATGGTGGAGAAGATAGTAAGGGCATGTTTTAGGGTTTGTAGTGAGGGTAGGTCAGCATGGGAGAATAGTATTTAAATCATCTGCAAATATGAGGTAAGTCAATGAGAGCTCTTTGCACCTCCAGTGGTACTTAAAGGGAAGCTCTGTGGTGAATTTGTTAACAATGAGAAGGTTTGCATGACAATAACAAATAAGAAGGGTGAGGGGGTCACCTTACCTTAACCCTTTAATACTCCTGAAGAATCCATTGAGCTCACCATTAATAAAAATGGTGAAGGATGGTGTGGTAACACGTGTGCACCCAATATAAAAAGGTTGGTGGAAAGCTAAGGAGTGAGAGTGAATCAAAGAGGAACTCCCAAGACACCGAGTCAAATGCTTTTTTGATGTGAATCTTAAGGGCACATCTAGGTGATGATGAGTATGATACCCCTCGATTCTAGAGCCACGGATGATCAAGTCCGAGCACAGATCCGAGGGATACCTAACAATTAAGTATATAAACAAACATTTGATTACAAAAGAAATAACTAAGAATAAATAAAATAGCAGAAAAGAAAACTAAATAATAAAACCTCCAAATGAAATATCCAAAACCTTTAATATCATTACAACTCGGGAATCCATCTAGTGCACCCCTAATGATAACCCAACTAAAACAACTGGAAGGAAAATATAATCTCAAAACTAAAACATAAAGAGAATCCTACGTATACTCGGAAGAGTAATGTGGACTGTCTCTGCTCAGCACGAATAAGCTTTATGTCTGAAACTGATGAACATCTGAAAAGTAATAATAGTGGGTCAGGCCCACGAACAAGTTCTTTCTACGACAACCCAAACAGAGACTAGAGAAACTATATATTTATAGTTAACCCATGTAATAACTATATAGTCTATACTACATATACACACTAAAGGAACCTCACTAGACTATAGGGTTGCCTCGACTTGAATAGTAGGTAACATGCAAAACGCACATATAGTGGGCATGAGTACCTAGACCTACCAGAGCACATAACCACACTATATCTAGCTACACATCCCTAGCAATACACACACCCTATATCCACTGATCCTGAGACTCAAGCTCATATCATGGCATACATCTATATATATATATATATATATATATATATATATTCTATCCAATCTAAAGTAATCCACTTTGTATCATCCAACTTGTTCAATTGACCTGACACAAATATAAGTAGGACTTAACATTTTAGTTAATTCGTTCCCATAGAAAATAGGTAGGACTTAACTGACAAGTTAATCCATCCCTAGAATGCCACCATCTATGATACCCCTCGATTCTAGAGCCACGAGTGATCAAGTCCGAGCACAAATCCGAGGGATATCAAACAATTAATATTTAAATGAACACAGATTACAAAATGAATTACTACGAAAATAAATATTAAAGCTGAAAAGAATTCCAATTATAAAATCCTCAAAAATTATTATTGTAAAACCAATAATTCAAAACCTCCATTTATTTACAACTCGGGAATCCATCCAGTGGACCCCTAATAAAAACCCAAACCATAAAGAGAAGAACTGAAACAAGTCCAAAACTAAATATAGAAAGTAATCCTACATAATCGGAGGAACGAGTGTCTGTATCTGCTCTGCACGTCCAAGCTCTAACCTTAGAACTGACGAACACCTGAAAAATAAGAGAGTGGGTCAAGCCCACATGCAAGTCCTATCCTACTACGATCTATACAGAAATCCGATACGCAGATACATCCTAGATAGCTCAACAATATCTAGAGTAGTCCATATATGTATAAGTACACACTATAGGACGCTTGCTAGTCCAATAGGTCTGTCTCAGCCTGAGTAGAGATACCATGCAAATCACACATCATGTGGTCATGTGTACCTAGACCTACCAGGGAACAACACCTATATCCAGCTATCCATCTTAGGCGATATACGCACCCTAACTATGGTCCTGAGACTCAAGCTCATACCATGGCACCATAACGTGAATATATAAAGTCCATTCACGGTGTGTCATTCAAAAGGTTTGTTGACTTGACACGTAGTTATAAGTAGGACTTAACTTTTATAGTTAATCCATCTTATTTCAGAATAGGTAGGACTTAGTGTTTGAACTAATCCATCCCCAATATAGGTAGGTCTCAGTGTTTTGAACCAAGCCGTCCCTGATATGGCACCGTCCCATACCGGTGTATAAAGATCCATGTAAGTAGGACTTAACTTTTTATAGTTAATCAAACTTATTCCAAAATAGGTTGGATTTAGTGTTTTAACTAATCCATCCCTAGTATGCCATCGTCTCATACTGGTGCATACCATCCTCTAAACAACATAATTGTTAAGACAATAATTGTTATTTATCAACCATTAGCCAGGACATATGCATAAATACAGTTCAATACTTATATCACGGCATTAAGCATTAATTACAGAACCTAGAAATCATATTCCAACTATTTAAATTGTTAGAATGAGTCATAGCATTTAAATCCTCCAAATAGTTCATAAATTGATACCATTAATAGCAAATAAATACCAATTTATTCCAAACCAAGCATAGTTGAATTCAAGTAATTTATTATACTTATAACTCTGTTTAGATATAATTACACAGTATTAAATTATATATATATAAGATGCTCCAAGTTCCAGCAAGTAATTTAAAAACCGAAACAGTGTGCAACCTACGATTTTTCCTTAAATTCACCTTACTCCATTCATTAGTCCAATTATAAATTAATGTTTTCTCATAATATTACAGGTCTATTACAGTCCCAAACTCCATTTAAAACAGTTTAAACAAGGTGCAAAAACCCCGTGCAGACCAAACAGCCCCCTAAAACCAACAGTATGCGTTTTCTGGGCAAGAGCAGGCTCCAAACAATTGAGAGCCTACTCTATTACAATGAGAGCCAGCTCCCCACCCTTGGGAGCCGGCTCTAAAGTGTTAGGAGCCAGCTCCCTTTATATGGGAGTCAGCTCTTGCTTTGTGGGAGCAGGCTCCCTCCCTTTTTGGAGCCTGCTCTCTCACCCTTAAGAGCCGTCATCCGTTTTCCTCTGTCTTCTTCGCCTCCGGCAATTCCCATGGCCTCTGTTGTTATTTTAATACGTGTTCTAAGGTTCAATCTCAGGTCCAGACTAATCATGAACCAATATAATCCAACCATGACAGGAAATTAAACACCAGTTATAAGCAACGACAGTAAGATTTCAGTTAGAAATTTTAAGTAAAACCCAAACCAAATTAATTCAATGAAATTACATACCGTTTAAACATGCATACAAGATATATTTTAGCATTAGTTTAATCCCCTGGAGTCTACCTAGGCATGCACAGAACACAGGTTAAAGGGAAAGAGTAGAACAGAAACTTGCCTTGAGTTTCAGTTTTGAAACTCTAAACCACCGTCTTTGAATTTTCCGACCACTTTCGAGACTACTATTCCACTCCTCTGTTACTCTTGGTTCAACCCAGAAGCACTCCGTCCCGTCTTCCTTGAACCACTCTGTGTATCTCTCAACTTTAGTCTCTGTTTCTCTCTGCTTTCCACTACGTGAATAAGGTTTTGTTTGTAACCCTATACTAACGTATAATATTGTATTTATAGGCTTCACTCAACACAAAACCTAATTCTAATCCTACACCAACTATAAGTCGGCTACAACGTATAACATAAAAATAAAACCCTAATTTAATCCGTTTAACACATTTAAATAAATAAAACAATTGCGTCCATGTCAGCACATAACAAATACGACAATTAATTCAATTACAAAAGAATAAAAATACAATTAACTAAAACAATTCCAATAACCAGACAAAATAAATAAATAAACAGATAATCAAATTTAATAAAACAATTCAAATACACAGGCAAAATAAATAAATAAACCAATAATCAAATTTAATAAATAAATAAACAAATAAAACAATTAATTAAATACTAGGACTATCGTTTTAAAATTAGGGGTATTACACCATCCCATACTGGTGCACTACATCCACACAATCAAATAGTTGATGTAACAATTAAAGAAGTACATCAAATAATCCGGAAATAAATATAATAATATAATATCATGTTAATCACAAAATAGGAATGACTTATAATTTATTTAAGCTTCCTACATCACATATACTACACAAACCAAATCTTAAATATGCTGATATTTTACTATACAGTCAAGTAAGCATTCTCCAAATACAATTCATGCTACACATTTAATCTTAATTGTTAGAACAAACTAAATATTAACTCCATTCATTTCTCAAAGAATCAAATAGCATGCATTGTTATATTTAAGTTTGTTTAAACTTTATTTAAACTCCTATCTAGTCCTTACTTGATGTTTAGGACCCCTCAAATAAAATTAACATTAATTCAACGCTATTTTTGAAACTTTCCCAGGTAAGGCTCGAGTTTTTATCCTAATTGCTCGAGCATCCTATTTCAGGCTCGAGCTTCCTGCTTCAGGCTCAAACTTTTCACCTAATTGCTCGAGCTTTTCTTTTCAGACTCGAGCTTTTCATCCATGACTCAAGCTTTACCCCCAAGGCTCAAGCACTGTATGAGCGAATCAAACACTGTTTACGCGATTCAACCCAAAATTCTACTGTGAACCCAATCTTTATTTTTTAAGGATTCTAAGGCATGTTTCTAGGTTCCATCAATATACAGATATGAAAATACATCATTTAAAACATGTAACAATTCATAAAGTGATCAAATCAAATTTCTGAATTTATCAATTCATACCACAAGAACAATCATGAAATATAATTTATAAAACCTATGTTCTAGATCAATTAAATTATAAATTCTAATTTTAATTGTTCTTTACATAACCCTAAGATTATAATAGAGATATATATTTTACAGATCAAATGAGAAGTGCAGAACAAGAACTTGCCTTTAGGGATTTGATAAAAAAAACCCTAACCTCCTTCTTCCTCTTTCTTTTTTTTCTTTTTCTCTCTCTCTCTCTAAAATATTACGTGATATAATTCTAGTCCCATTTTTCAACCCTATAGTTATATATTTATAGGCTAAATAATGACCCTACTCCTTTTCTCAATCCACCTCAAATTAATAAAGAAAATAATAAAAATAAAATATTAAAAAGGTAATTAAAATATATGTTACGTATGATCTATGTATATTATTTTTTATCTAAATAAAATAAATATATCAAATTATCACCAAAGGACTTTCCTTATATATATATATATATATATACATATACATTATCCATGGGTAATTATCTGTACCCATTAAACCCCTTATCCAAGTAGCCCATGACTACTATCCATAACCCTTAGAATAAAATAAAATAACATAACAATGTACAACATTTAATTCCTAACCATTAATTACAAGAAAACACCTAACATTTAAGTAAACAAATACACATCATTTATCACATAATTCAACTAAATAAGTATTTCAAATAAATACATAATCAATTAATTCATATAAAAAATCAAACAAATAGCTAAAAAATCAAATAAAAAATTAAAAACACAATTAACACAATTAATAAAATACCGAGACTATCTTTTTAAAATTAGGGGTATTACAGTTAGTGTCTATGATAGCCATTAAAGAATTCTTGTGCTAGAAGAATGCTATCATCAATTTGCCTACCAAGAATGAAAGCAGATTGTGCTGGCCCTATGATGTGTGTGTGATAATCCGGTTTTTTTTTTTTTAGATTTTAATTTATAATTTTTTTTTTTTTTTTGAGTTTGTTTTAGTGGAGGTTTAGTTTTGATATTTTATATATAGTTTATATATGTTGTCTGTTGTGGGGATGCTTTATGCCAGCCGCGGAAATGGAAAGGAATGAAGAGAAAATTGAGATTGTGGTTGTTTGGCATGGGTCCCACCTAAAGATGATGATTGGGTTTGAATTGATTTTCTTTATTGCATATTTATATATATGTAATCTATTGGAAGGGGAGCACCTGGCCGAAATGATGAGAGAAAAAGTAAGATTGAATTTGTGATTTTTGTGGGTCCCATGATAATTGATTTGGTTTGTTTTTATTGTGTGTGTATTTGCACCAAATGGTGATAAGGAGGAGCCAAAGTGGAGAGATAAGAAAGAGAAAAGGAAACAATGAAAATGGTGATGTTATAGACGGGCCTACAAGGATTTATTTTGCCAAAAGTCTTGAGTTTCACGTGGGTTTGGTCTGATAGAGTGAGATATGGTACTGGAGTGTGTTAGATATGATGTGAAAAGATAATGTAAGGAAGAGTAGGTAGCGGGGTTCACTTATAATGAGTATATTGATATTTAATATTTTGATTGTGTGGTGAGCAAGCTATTGTATGAAAGTCGGTGCATTTGCCTTTATATATGGTATCTGTCTTGTGAGTTTAGTAAGTTAAAGAAAGAAAGGAATATTAGAGAGAGAGAGACAGAGAGGCTTGAGGACAGAGAGAAAAAAAATTAGAGAAGTGCACAGATAAAAAGAGAGTCGAGAGTTTGAGTAACGAGAGAGGTCCAAGAGTTGCAGAGGAGGCAGGAAGCTTGAGGCTTTGATGATCCAGTGAGGAAATATTTCTTTTTTAGTGTAGGATTCTCTATACCTTGAATGGCTTGGAGTGATTTTGCTTCAATGGTTTTTATTAAATGTTTTAATTAAATGCATATGTATTTTGTTTACATACTTTCATGAATATATATGTTTTGTGAAGCTGTTTTGTTAAACCTACATAAAATTCTTGTTATGGTTTTTCCTACTGGGAATTTTTGTCTCACCACCCTCCAGTTTCAGGTACCGAAGATGAATAGAGATTGCTAGTTTTGGACTTAGGTGGAAGAGTCGGCGTTGCAGGATTTATTTTATTTATTTGGAGAATTTTTATATAAATTTGTGGAAATTGATTTTGTATAAAAGAGGGCAATTTTTTGTGATCCTGTGTGTATTTTGATGTATTTTGATTTGAATGAATGAAGGATTTTGTTAGAATTTTCGAATCGTAATAAAATGGTATCAAAGCATTTTATTAAAAAAATGGTGATCGTGACAGTGTGGGACTGGTTTAAGCTTGTTTGCCAACAGCTTTGAGATGCACTTTTATATGATAGTACAAGAAGATATGGGCCTATAGTCATTCAGGGTTGTGGGATTTGGTTTTTTTGGTACAAGGGATAGGTATGTAGAATTAACCTCCTTGAGAAGTTTCCCAGTGATGAAGAACTCCTTGATTGCCAGTGTAATATCCTTTCCAATGATGTCCCATGATTTTTTAAAGAATAAGGAGTTGTATCCAACAGGGCCAGGTGCCTTACCACTATCTATGGAGAACATGCATTGTTGTATCTCCTCATAAGTGGGTAGTGAGCACAAAAAATCATGGAAAGTTGGTGGTACTGTAGGCTGAATGTAGGGGGCAAGGTGAGAAATACCTAGGTAGGGACGAGGGTTCATCCCAAGGGCAGAGTGGAAGTAAGTTACAACTTCCTTCTTGATGTCCTCAGTAGAGGAGTTCACAAACAGTAAGTATTAAAACTAAAAATAAATAAATAAATATAAAAATAAAAAATAAATAAAGAAGTGGTAGTCTGAATAGAATAAGATATCAACCCTAAGAATATGAATTAGGAAGGAGCATAAGTCTAAGATAGTAATGGCATAATAAAATTTATTGCATATTATTGAATTGAAAATCAAGAGGTATTACAAACTAAATATTCTGAGATTAAATTGCAAACTACACAAAAACGAAATTCCTTAGAAAAGTAATAGTCTGATAATCAAGACTGCAGTGCCTTTGCTTGAACTCTTCATATCGATCTGAACTGCTAGTGTTGCCATCATCATACGAGGGGTAGGGTCTAGACCGCAGGATCGAAGAAATCGTCAACCCCATGAATGATCACACGGCCATCAATGTAGACGTCCCACTCTTTGACCTTGACACCATTGATAGAAGTAGGTCCTCCACCCGGAAGCGTAGTGGGCACAAGGGAATGGCCGGAAAGGAGAGTGTCAATCTTAGACACGTAGGGCATAGACATATCAAGAACCTCTCTATCAATCTTAAATGGCACAACGTGATACTGAAGGAGCCCCAATGAAGGATCTCCGGTCTTGTAATAGTACAAAGCATTGTCGTGGGGGCAAAATATGGTGACAGTGCTGTGGTTTGCTAATTGATCATGTGGAACCAAAGTTTGTAGGGTGTACCTTAATATCAATGACATGACCATATAACCCTTGCTTGATAGAGAACTTGAGATCATGTCAACGTTAATCTCGTGATCGACTCGGGTTGCAATGGATTGTGGCATCATTGAAAGAAAAAGAAGAACAAGAATGGTTAATGAAAGTTTAGAATCCATGAGAGAGAGAACTGCAAGTTTTTTTTACTGAACAAAAGGTGGATGTAGTATGTGAAAGATGTAAATATTTTCCCTAAATATAAAATACACGTATAGAAACCCTAGATGGTACCCCTGTCTCTCTCTCTATATATATATATCTTAAAACATTGCACTACAAGCTATCCTCCATGAACTGTCTCCAAATAACTGTTTAATTACGCCGTAGAAGATAAAATTTGTGTGTGAAGATCAAGAGTAACTGTTAGAGGTTCTTCTCATGCATGTCCAGCGCAGTCCAGGTGTGCAAGGTGGCTTGAAGTTGACGCCAACGTCCGGGGATATCAATATGGACTTTGGGCTTATTTAACATGACTGATTGGGCTAGACTCATAAGACTCGATCTGCTAAACTTCTATACGAAAGTCTCAAACATGTTGAATCTAGATTTTCCACTATATAACTAAATCTGGACGCCAATATGATTTGTCAATTCCATTGATCTTATTTGAATTCAAAATTATAACCCAAAGGCCAAAAGCTGTAATTAATTAGACGATTCTATAATGAGAGTACTCTCATGATAAGCAATATATTGTGCATTCAATCACTGGATTAAAAAGCTGATAGATGGCTTACGTTGTCCACGAATTTGACAATATGTATCACACTGAATTTTTTATATGCCTCTGATAGCCCTCTGCTCAGAACTGATTTAGCCGGCATCATGTGAAGCTTCCAAATTTGAACTGCTGCAACTATACAGAGTAAGATAAATCGAGACTTTTTTTTTTTTTTTTTTTGTAAGTGAAATCGAAACTATTTTGAAGGACTTTAGTATAAAAATTAACCCGAGCTTTCTTGCAACGTCTTCAAAGTTGAATTACAAGGACCCGTCTCTGAAGTTGTGTGTTACTGGATTCTTTGGTTTGTAGGTTTAGAGTCGTTCGGTATACTTCATGCATGTATACAAGGATTGTTTAGTGCTTTGAAGAAATATAATTGGCCAAGTTCTATCAATTTAACTGGAATTTGAAGAAGCCTCAATTCGTTCTCTATAACATTGACGTTCAAAACAAAAATTAAAATTGAGATGTGGCTGTAGAAAATTTTGATTTTTGAAGTAGAAAACCGAATAGAACAATTTATTTATTTATTTATTTATTAATTTATGGTTATTTTTTGTCATTTTGGATGAATTTTTGAAAATTTTGATATCCTCAAAGATTATGGCAATACTGTGGTAAGTACCAATATTACTGCACATATGAAGAAAATCTTTTTGCGTATGGAAGCAATTCAACAAATACGCAGAATAAAAACAAAAACAAATATTTAATGATAAAATATATATATTTTGCTTTTGTTCTTCAAAGATTTTGTTGTAACAATAATAGATTAACAGGTAAGGATTAAAACTAAAAAAATAATAAATAATAAATAAAGGGTAATCTGGGTAGAATAAGATATCAACCCTAAAAATATGAATTAGGAATGAAAACAAGTCTACATGGTTTACAAGCTTAATATTCTGAGATATAATTGCAAACTCTATACAGCAACAAAATTCCTTGGAAAGTAGTAGTCTGATAATCAAGACTATGGTCTCTTTGCTTCAACTCTTCTTGTCTGAAGGGATAGTAGTACTGTATTGCCATCATCCTACCAAGGGTAGGGTCTAGACCGCAGGATCGAAGAAGTCGTCAACCCCATGAATGATCACACGGCCATCATTGTAGATGTCCCACTCTTTGACCTTGACACCATTGATAGAAGTAGGTCCTCCACCGGGAAGCGTAGTGAGCACAAGCGAATGGCCGGAAAGGAGAGTGTCAATCTTAGACACGTAGGGCATAGACAAATCAAGAACCTCTCTATCAATCTTAAATGGCACGACGTGATACTGAAGGATTGTGTGTCTGTTTGTTAATAATGGATTCTTTTGTTAGAGAATAGATTTGTTTGGTACTTCATGTATACAAGGATAGCTGAGTGCTTTGAAGAAATATTTTCTGTAATATATATATATATATATATATATATATATATATATATATATTTTAATTAGTATTCACACACACATGCCTTCATTCTGTAATATATAATTGGCCTAGTTTTATTAATTTAGGTAAGTTCTATTATTTTGTTTTTTTAGTTAAAAGGTAAGCATATATTGAGATAGAAAAGGAATGTACAGGGAGCCCCCAAGCAGGGGGAAAGAACTGAACATAACACCAAACATCAACCAACAATGACAGCAGCAAAGGCAAACCAAAAACAACATCCAAATGAGAATGAACATCCAATTAATCTTTTATACAACTTCTAAATTGACTAGTCTTCCAAGGGAAACCATGTGTGACAGTCAGCAAAAGCACAGCCCTCCATGAACATGTTCTGCAGATCCTCAATTGAACCCATTTGATTCATCTCAGCACCCTTCTTCAAAATTAGTGATGCTAATCTTGCTCTAAGCCAACTTTTGATGAGATTAATGATATGTTGAGCACTGGAGGCTTTGTTCCTGAAGGCCCTCACATTCCTTTCAGTCCAGATGAAGTAAACAGCAGCCGAGAGCAAGAGTTTGTGCAATGTGAAGTGCTTCCCTTGCCAGTTGGATGGACACCAGGTTATGAGGTCATTCCAACAATCCGGCCTAATGTAGAACCCAGCAACATTCTGAACAAATTCCCAAACCGAGCAACTGAATGGGCAGTTGAAGAAAATGTGATCTATTGATTCCCAACCAGAAAGGCATAAGTTCTATTAATTTTGTTTACATCCATTAATATTCATTGTGATGATTAATTAGGATTGGACAAGTATGTTTCGCCTCATTAATCCAAGTGAAAGAATATGATTAATACATACATGGTTAAATTGAATGCTATTACACTTATCAACTGTCCCTCATACAAGCTTACCCTTTAACAAGAGAGACCCCAAAGGGCACAGCCAGCACAAAGCAGCCAACACAAGAAAGAACAACAAATACCTCAACAGAAAATTGTAAACAACACACATTCTCTAATTTCAACTACCTACTCAGCAAGGCACCATGCTTGTCCTCCTGCAAAGGAACAGCCTTGCACAAACAGTTGCATTAGATCCTCCTGTGTTCCAATCATTCTGAGATGACCTCCATTCCTTACTTTCATAGATGCAAGCTTGGCTCGAACACAACTTTTGATCAGACAAATAATGTGGTGAGGGGAAGAAATTTTGTTTCTAAAGGCCCTTGCATTCCTCTCCAACCAAATAAAATAAATTGCAGCATTGAAGAGTAGCTTGTGGATAAAGAATTTCTTTGAAGTCCATGTGATAGAGCACCAATTAATTAAATCACCCCAACTATCTGGTAAAATATAGAACCCTGCTACATGCTGGACAAACAACCATTAAAGCTTACCTTTACCCCAAAAAAAAAAAAAAAAAAACTGTCCCTCATAAATACATATGAACTGAAATTATATTATAATAAAATAAAAGAACTTACAAAAACCAAAATTTTATAACAATCAACCAAGTTGGCAACTGAAATTATATAAGTGACTTGTTTGCAGCCAACTATTAACACAATCTCCATGGTACACATGGAAGCTTTCCATATGAGTGACCAGTTCCGCCCCAACATGAAACTTCTCCAAATATATCATACATGTATCATACACTACTCCATTGAAGAAGAACTACCAACAATCACCTTATCCATAGCCTCCATTAACGATTCCTCCAAAGCCTTTTCTAGTGTAGATGGTGAAAAGTAGAGATAGACGTCCACAACCATCAATGGTATGGGGTCAAAGAGGAGGTCCTTGCGAGTTGCACTTGTACAAATAATAGCCCGAGAAAGAATGATCATCTCATTAATCATCTCTGCATCATCCGGAATTTGCTTAAAAGAAAGGATGCTAGAGAAGAGTGAGGCTACGTTATGATCATCGTGATTTGGTTGTAGTAGCTGGCTATAAGCCAAAGAGAAGCAATATGAATTCTCATAGCGCAGACTTAGCAGTTCTCCAGAATCATTGTTAAGTGTAACTTGATGAACCCTTAATTGAATGGCAAGGAATTCGAGTCCCCATTGCAAAAGATCATATGATGAAATTATTTTAGGATCAAGAGAGCCTTGACTCAACCCCCATGAATACAGCCTTCGACTTGACATATTCAAGTACTGCACAGAATTATTATGAAGGATATTAGGTCAAACATATATTCAGAGTGAAGTAAAGAAAGAGATTATCCATGCATATAATGAAGATTTGGCTGAAAAATCAATAAGAGAGAGAGAAAAAATATATATATTAAGTACGATTTGATTATATGTTAAATATATATATATATATATATTTCGGAAGGAAAAAAAAAAAAAAAAAAAGGCAACAAGATCACTTACTCGAGAAGTGAAGATAGGAGGAATACAACTACAAGAAGTGATTAGTTTTAAAAAGAGGAAATCAGAGAGGGTGAGAAAGATGAAGGTAGTGGATATATAAACAACCAGGAATGAGAAATACATACACATATGAATATGGATATGTTCCAGCGGTAGTTTAACGAAAACTAAATTAATAACACAATTACTGGCTAATTAAGATGTATAATTGTAAAAGAATAATCAAGTTTTTTTTTTTTTTTTTCGGTAAGTAAGTTTAAATAATCAAGTATTTAATAATTGAAAAATAATAGAAACAAAAATTTAACTGTAATCTGAATAGAATAACCTTTATGGGAGAACTGCAAGTTCGTTTGCTGGAATGAAGGAGAACAAAAGGTGGTTCAGCATGTCAAAGATGAAAACATGACATATAGAACCCTAGACTAGATACTATATATATACACGGATAATAATTATCCAGCCTAAAAGGCTTAACCAGAAGCGATGAAGTGGTTAACCTTGCAGTACAAGGAATCCTACTTGAACTAGGGTAGCAATTTCCGCGGGTTGGACTTTTGAGATATAACTCAAGCCCAACCCAACATTTGAAAATTAATGTTTAACTCTGACCATTAGAATTACCACAAAAAAAAAAAACTCTACCCACTACTCACTAGACTTGAGCCCAATCTATCTTTCTATTTTGTACTTCGGGTTAAGATTAGTCGGGTTATTTATATGATCAATTCCCACACTAAAACTTATTATATAAAATTTTAAATTACTCCAAAACATAAAAGATTTTAAAAACTTATTATAAATTTTTTAAAAATTACGTACAAATTCTTAGAAATTAATTCTCCAAATGTCAACATATAATAAATTAAGATTCAAGTCTATTTACGAGGCTACGAGCAAAGCTTTGAATGACCTCCAAGGCTTATCATTTATGGCTTATACAAGTTGCAAGAGAGAGCTTTTGCTGACAGAAAGTATTACATGATCCCGACCAATCATAAAATTGTCATACAATCATAAAATTGAATAAAGTGTCATGATCTCAACCAACCAATCACAACCTGTCATGCAATCAAAAAATTGAATAAAGTGTCATGATCTTAACCAACCAATCACAAACTATCATGCAATCATAAAATTGAATAAAGTTGACATATTTATTTAATAATAGTTTGTGATTGGCCGAGACCAGATCACGTCATCATTTCTTGCGACGGACAAGGAAGTGTTTAGATGACCTGAACCCTAAAAAGAACTCTTTGTTTAAACAGCTCTTTGGTTTGCCTGATCAATGTAAGTCGAGTGGCTTACAAGGCCCGAACACAAATTTCTCAGGCTCTCTGAAACCTCGAAGGAAGGCTAAGAAAAACCTTTTCTACATTCTGTCAATGAACTTTGATAATTTCTTGAAGATGTCCAGAGGTTTCAGAATCTAATTTTACTTACCACCAATCCTGATCTTGTTGAAGCATACTTTGGAATGCGTTATCGGAAATAAATCCCTATAATTAGAGTAATTGTGCAAAATGATAAAGATAACCTTACTCCTCTGCATTATAGGCCTTAATCTCTTTGTCAAAAGTGATAATATAAGTTAAACAGAAGACGCGACAAACAGACACTTAACAGGACAGCTTTGTTGGCCAAACATAGTGCAGAACTTGATGGAAACTGTAATGCTGAGAGCAAGCCAGATCTTAGACTATCCTGTAAGCAATTCAGCACATGGCAGAAAAGGATGACACTCGCAATCCGTGTTTTTCCATTGCTTCTTTCACAAAACAGAGATTACAACCAAGTGCACTGAAATATGGCAAGAGCTCATCACACATGATTGGTAGAAGTTGTTTGTTGGAAGACCAAGGTGGCATAAATTAGTTCATTCCATGCATCAGGGACCCCAGGAAGGCACCAGTGACTGCAATCTTGCCGCCTGGTAGAGACCTTTTTCCCATCGGTACGGTTCTTGCCATAGACTGATGGGTGGCCATCCTTGCGAAAATTGGTCAACCTTGTCACGTTTAATAGTGTCACTGGAACATGCATTTCCTGTATTGCCTCCTCTACTATCTTCATTTTCAAAGGATAATTATTGAGGAAGGCCCCATTTAATATAGGTAGAGTCTCCCCATTACACGTTCCACCGGAGTCCCAATCTCCACCTCTGTTTAAAGAATTTACAAACAAATTTAGAAAATATCATGCCTTCCAAAATACCTAAGTTGAGACAACTTCACACATAAAAAAACATCTACATTATTTCTCTGTGTTTTCTCCACAGCGCCTAGAGCAAGAATGATATAAACGATTAAAGAACCTCAGTAATTATTAAAGGCTTAAAAAGGTCGAGTTTATTGGTTGCCCAATAACAGAGCAACGGGAAACATGGGGCTATTTTCCTTTCTTTTATAATCATCCAGTTTCATGGAAGCAAAACAAGTAATGATATAACGCTAAAACGGGAAAGAAAAGACAACCTGAAATGGGCAGACGAGTAGCCGCGATAAAATATCAACTTCTTTGCCGGATTCATGTTTTTATCAATCCACTTTGTCCAGGTCTTCAGAGACTTCCTATAAGCTTCCACTGCATCAAACCGGGGATAGACATAATCACCCTCTTTATAGTAGTTTTTTCTGTGCATACCAAACACTTCTGTTAGTCATTAATTCCATATGTGCATTTTAGTTTAATCAACACCAGAATCAATAAAAGTGAGTAAATGCCATCACATACTTGATTCGAACAGCATATGAGTGGTTTTTTAGTGTTGCTAAAAAGGTTACAGAAGGATATACATAATATGCAATAAACAAGATTAAAAGGTCTATCCCATCTACATTTGGAAAGAAAAAAGTATGAATTCATGGTCAGCAAGTACCACATTATTGCGCTGCAAGCACAATGGTGATGCGGGTATTCGGACACCATTTTGAGAAGAGAAATGATAAGTCTTCCGATCTCAATTACCGACTCTTCGTAGTTGGATCACGTTGGAACTCTTAAAAAAAATCCCGTAAACATCTCTTTCTCTTCGACTTATTTTCAACCACGTTGTATTCGAAGAAGAAGTCGACAATTGAAGTCGGAAGACCTATCATTACTCTTTTGAGAATCTATTTCTCTTGAAGAGGTAATGGGCCTATGGGCTTGACCAACTCAATTCAACCAAGTCTTTAGCTAACTATTTTGTATCGGCTACATAAATCACTTTTTGTCATTCTGCTCTTTCTAAGGCCACAGTAGGATATATGGGCTTCAAAATTGAAATAAATTTACAGAAAAAAGGATCCTGAACATAGAAAAGGAAGATAAAAATCGCAAAACAAAACAAGAAATTATCTCAAAAGGATAGTTGTTGACTCTGATATACCTACCCCCTAGCGGTCTTCCCGTGAGTCCACCAGTGCCCTGTATTGAAGACGAGAATGTCAGCCCGCTTCCATCGGCCAGCTGATTTGTCAATTTTGTCTATTGATAGGGTTGGATTTGAATTCCCTTGTCCATTTAAGCGAGTTCCTTCCCTAACAAGGAAATGTGAACGCAAAAATTCCACCGTGCAGTTATAATCCTGCCCAATCAGTTTGATAGTGTGACTACAACTTAATGCTTTATGTTTTTTTAAGAGAATTTGTTAACGACCTGAACAATATCTGTGTGCATATGGTAAATGTTGTTAGGTGTTATATTAACCTAGAACAGGCTATTGACAGGAATTATAGAAGTTCAGTTTACAGGAAAAACAAAAGGTGACTAATACAACAGTATAATGAAAATCACGTGTGCCTAGTCAAATAAAGCCCAGTAGTTATCAGCAACCTTTCAACTATGCCCGTCATCAAGTTTTCATAATGAATCAATCAACAACTAAAAATAGGAATATGATTACAAGAACATGCAGCCAACCCCATTCATATGGCATAGAGGCAAGTATGATGATTATGATTACAAGGACAACCTTTCTAATGTAATGCCTAATAAAAGAAGCAGCAGCAGCAACAACCACCACCAAAGTCTTTTCCCAACAATTAGGGCTACATGAATCCTATAATCCCATTTTGCTCTATCTGAGACCATGGCGTTCGTAAAACTACATGTTACCATATCCTTCCTTGCTACCCCTACCCACATTAACTTTGGCCTTCCTCTTCCCCTAATATTACCCTTAAGGTGTTCAACTAACGCACATAAAAGTCTTCTCTGAAAGAAAAATAAACAATGTCTCTTCAAAATATAGAACTATCTTAATCCAAAATTCGAATGGAACATATGAAGCATATGGTAGATGCGAAGTTTACAATTACCTCAAATTTGAAAATGTAAAAGCCTCTTCCCTTTGTGATTTTGTAGCCATGGGTTTCATACATTTTGTTCTTGTCTGGTATGCCTTCACGGAGAAGGCATAAGAGGGATTCAAACTGGTTTCTATTCATGGAATCTCCAACCAGCATCAGCCGTTTGCCTCTCAGTCTCACCAAGAAGTCTGTTGCATTGAACCTTCAAAATAATACATTTCCACCAAATATGATCAAATACGAAAACATGATGAAGTTAAAGAGTTCTTACTGAGGTAAAGTCCTTCAAAACATTTAACGGAAAAAAATAAATAAATAAACATAAAAAATTAATGATCCATATAGTTAATCAAGAGGCAAAGAGAGAATAAAAACATGTTAGGAAAAAAATTAAAATACATAAGAATTTGAAGTCCATAATTGGATTTTTTTCCAGTTTTCAGCACCAAACAGATCACATGTGTCCCCAGGGGACATAAGTAATAATTTTTAATTAGAGCAAGAAGCCTACAACTGAATTGGATCACTTTCAGGTGGTTGCAAAACTACCGAATGCATCAACACAAACACGTCAGAATAACAACATAACCTACTAAAGTATATTGTCCGTATTGATTTTTTTTTTAATATACTTTTGAATTGATAACCAAGTTGGATTTGGATCATTTTCATTTATTTACAATTAACAAGAACTTTGGCATTGAATTTCATCTTGACATCAATCAATCAGCTATCAAAATATTGCCCATTAAAACACTTTATCAGTCAGAAACCAATTATGGTTGTATAATAAGTTTAGGATAATGCTAAGTAAGCCCCCGAAAGCATCCCAACCATGGGATGCTTTCAAATGGTCCCACACATGAGAGCGTCCCATGATTGGGATGCTCTTGGCCCAACACTTCGGGTGAAGTGTTGGGCTTATTTAGCATTGTCCATAAGTTTAATGCCTACTGCTTAGGAGACAGAAAATCCTGAATTTGAATACCCCTGAAGACCAGCCACCTTCCTAGGTTTCCTTGGGGTATTAACAGATGCAGAATGTGTGGTGAGCCTACCTATGCTGTGGATTCGTCAGGCCAAAGGTCCAGATAATTCATTAACAAAAAAGTAAGAAGTTTTGGGAATTTATTCAAAGTTGAACGCACCCCCCCTCCTCCTCCTCTTCTTATATATTTTGAGAGAGAACATGACAAGATAATGTCCAGTGTTGACACTATAATTCACCAAAGTTGAGGACTTTTTACATATAAAACCCTATATAACCAAATACCCCAACTCTTACCATTCTAAAGGATAATAGAGGAGCATCTAACATTACACCACTGGAAGACTATGATTAAGAAGTTTAAATACAACCACTTGACCAATTTAATACGCAGATGAAAGTGTCTTGATTAGTGCTTTTAAACATTTAATAAACATTTAATATGCTGAATTTCTCTCACTCTTAAACTAAAATAAGCATATCAATTAACACAATGATACTCAAACCATAATTAGGTATCAATTCACTAGAACTGCAAATACCCAAATGAGATTAAATTAATAAAATAAATAAATTGGAGGGGACAAAGGACTCACCGTGGAAGATCACAGCCGTCAGGCTTCCATCGCCATTTTAGATACTCAGAGTCGCGCCTTCCATTGATTTGGCAGTCATATGCTTCGTCAACATAAGGGCAAGACCCGGGTTCGTAAAGTGGGTACTCCTCAGCTTTCACCCAAGTCCCCACATACAAATCGCAATGTTTATCCCAATTCACCTTCTTAATATCAACATCACCACCATTGTTAGTGATTGCACTAACAGATTCATTTTCCGAAACTGGGTAGTTCTTCTCTTCAACCCCAGAATCAACCGACTCACTCTTGTTGATGGTATCCTCAAATTCAGAATCTACGGCAAACTCTGATTTGGAAAGTGGGTGGCTTCTCTCTTCAACCCCAGAATCAACCGACTCAGTCTTGTTGATGGTATCATCAAATTCAGAATCTGCGACAAAGTCTGGTTTGGAAATTGGTGGGATAGGTTTTTGAAGCGATGTTTCCAAGATTTTTGGGTCAGCGAGAGAATTAGATGTGGAGGCTGAAATGGCGGTGGAATTTTGGGATTTGTTTTGGGGAGAATTAAAAAGAAGTGAAGAAGAGAAAAGATGTGTTGAGGAAGAGAAATCTGTGGAGAGAATGTGTGTGGAGTCGAGTGCTCGTTTACTGAAGAAGAATATGATCAGGAGAAACAAGCAAAGGAACAAGAAGAAGATCGTAATTGTGTAACGGTTCTTCTTGTGAGAGGAAGCTGCCATTTGTGAGATGGCATGTTCTACCGAGAGAAACACACACTCGCAGAGAGAGAGAGAGAGAGAGGAAGGGAGACAGAACACGCTTGGCACACCCCTTTCATGGTAATACTGTTCGGGATCTAAAATGGTGCGGGCCAATCCACCACAGGCCCATCTGGTTTCTTGATTAATGGATCATGTATAGTTTAATTAATGATTATTAATGCTAATTTTGTACTAGTATATAATATTAAATTTGGCCCCCAAATATTTTTCAGAATTCTATTAACAGTAATTATTCATGGTTATTAATAGTAATTTTGTATAAGAAAATTAAAATTGACCTTCCAAAATTTTATAAAATTCTCATTTATAGTTACTTATTTATAAAAATTAAAGATGGTTTGTGAAATAAATTATTTACTCTTTCGAACCTTTTGATCTTGCCTTTAAAAATTCAAACTTCATAATAGAAGCGTTTATTATTTTGTAAGTTTTGCCAAAACGTATTAGTACTCTCTCTATATGTATAAAATTTGCCCATGCATAATTCATTCGGATAACATGAAAGTCCAACTAAATAGCATTTCCAGAATCCCCGATTGAATCTCAATTATTGGTAAAGCAGTCATATTTTTTTCACCTAAATGAGAACTTAATTTAGCGGGTCTTTCTAAAAGGGTAGTTCCTTGCTTTCCAAAATGCTTATATAATTTTATTTTTAAAAAAAAAGATGATTAAAAATTCAGCATTTACAAACTTAAAGTAAAATAATACATACATAAATATATATACGTATGCAGATATTATACAATAATACGAATCATGGTAAAAATATACGGTAGCATGCACGTAAGTTATGTAACAGACTAACAGTTATTTGTTTGTATATATTACAAGTATTATTATTTTTATACTATTTTTTGATATTTTTCTATCAAATCTCAACATTAAATCAAATTTAAAAAGTGATAAATTTATTATAAACCATTTGTGGGGTTGCATATATATTTATTTGTTTAGATATCTTATTTTTTTATTTATCCAAAAAAAAAACAGATCTTCTATTTTTATCATAACTGTCAACATATAGTTTTAAATTATAGTACGCATAATGGAATTAATTCATGGTAGTATTTGACAAAATATATAGATATATATTATTATATGATACTAGTTATTATATATTAAATTATTTTAACTTTCCGATTGATTGAAAAAATGAAATTGACAAGTTAATTGTCAAACATGTTATATTTTCACAATATTTAGAAATAGCTTTTCTTTCTGTAAAAAGGCAATGTCAACTTTTTAATGAAATTTTTCATTAATGTATAACACGTATAAAGTTTAATATATGTGCATTATACAATTTGACTCAAAAGTATGATGAGTATTATTTGTTAAACTTGTACAGAATACCGAATTTTTGCAAGGGTAAAGTGGAAAAATAAAAAATCACCCTGCAATATATAGAATGTGCAAATATTCATTGGTATTTAAAAAAAAAAAAAAAAAAAAAAAAAAAAAAAAAAAAAAGGCCTCTACATTTTCCAATTGAGTAAATAAGAAAAATTCTTCAATTTAAAAACTGAAACACCAAAAATACTCTTTAAGACGAAATATAAATAAAAAACACTGATTTCACAATTTTAAAATTTTTATTAAAAATAAAAATAAAGGTTTTTATAAATAAATAATTGGGATTTTGGAGTATTTTTTAGTTTTTTTAAAAAATTCAATTTTTTTTAGTTTTTACAAAAAATAATAATAATAATAATAAGAAGAAAAAAAATTGAACACTCAAATACCTAAAATGTTGTTAAGGGTATTTTAAGAATTTTATTAAAATAAAAAATTAGGTCAAATTTGATGATCTTGTAAGGATTTATATGCACATACTAAATAATATGATTGTTTCATTTGCATATTTTTTTAATATTTTTATATGAAGGAGTTTTTTTTCTATTTTTTTCAAATATGTACAGGTATAATTTACAATTTTGATAACTATACATTATCATTACTTAGTTCCAACCTCCAAGTTCATTGAAACCAATTCACACTGTCATTAATCATATCATTAAATACTACTCCACTCCATATTACACATGAATTTAAAAAACAAATCTAAATAAATAAGTGCCATACTTATTATATATAATAAATATATACATTCTTAAATTTGTATCATTAATTAGATTCCCTTTCCTCCACATACGTTCCAGACATCCAAATATATTGATCTCCAATTAAGTCTGCAATAAATTCCTCTCTATCTTCCTCATCTTCCTTTCTGCCCACGGTCCTTGAAGCAAACAGTTGCCTCTATCACTTTCGGAGCAATCTCTCTGCTGCTACTTTTAAGCAGTGGAACGGAAAGTGGAATCTTAATTGTCACTTTGTACCTTTTCTTTTTCTTTTTTTTTTTTCCTTCGGTAATTAAATAGTCACTTTGTACTTATCCAACTGTTTGCATGAATTACATCTGTCATCCCTAAAAAATTTCAAATTACTTCTCCTCCAATATATCAATAGTCAAATAGTATGCTCATTCATTAATTTGGATAAGATATACGCAATATCTTTTTATATATAATCTCCTCAACCTCCACCTCCTCTTCCTCTGTACACACATATATCTTGGTCCTGCGCTTGTTTAGATTGTTAGCACAATAAATTATATCGTAGTGTAACACATACATGAAAAAATTATGTTGATATACAAGTAATGTAAGCACATGTCGCATAAATTATGCAAAATTGTTACACAAACAATTCGAGTATTTTTTGTCCGTTCCAAATCACTTGCATAATTAAAAACACAAGAAATGATCCGGATTGGTCAAGAATTCAAATCCCCTATGGTGAAGTGGATCACGCGCACCCATCTTGTATGTGTTTTTTGTCCTAGTTGATATTCACCATCTCCTTAAGCTAGAATTGTTTGCGTACAAGAGGGTACATCGAACCTAACTTAGACTTGATGTTTCAAGACCACCATCCCGTATTGCTAATGTAACCTAATACAATAGCATAAAACAACGATGTAACATAGTTGTTACATAAACAATGTAAATTATTGTCTTAATTAAAAATACAATTAAGAGATGATATGGGTTGGTCAATAATCTAGATCCCTACCATGAAGTGAATCATGTGCTCTCATCCTGTATTTTTATTTTTTTTTCTTCGTTGATATTTACACACCCTCTTTAAAGAATTGTTTACGACAGACAGGAATCAAACCTTAGATTGGATGTTTTAGAAGGCCACCCATTCTATATTGTTAATTACCGAGTGTAGAATTATAGATTCTGTTTTTCTACACTTAGATTGGATGTTTTAGAAGGCCACCCATTCTGTATTGTTAATTACCGAGTGTAGAATTATAGATTCTGTTTTTCTACACTTCGTGCAAAAATAAGAAAAACTTGCAAAAACTAAATTAAAGATGGTATGAAATAAGCAGGGTCGAACCATACAAGATTTCGACCATATAAGATTTAAACTCGTGAATCAAAATTAAAACCAAAATTTAAGGAAGAATAACTTATAAAACAATTTAATGATTTATTATTAATAAAATAAAAATAAAATAAATAAAAAAGACGAAATAAATTCTGATCAAATATTTCAAGGAAAGAATCCACCACCACAGCTTAATATAAATAAATTTGGAGAAATCCAATTACAACTTGGAAAGATGAAGAAAATAATAGCATGAAATAATAATTGCTTGAGAACATATTTTACTTAATTTGATATATCTTTAGAAAATAGAAAGAGAATTCTTATTTCTATTTTCCAAAAATAGATCAGATTAAGTAAAATATGTTCTCAAAGCAATTATTATTTTACACTATTATTTTCTTCATCTTTCTAAGTTGTAATTGGACTGGTGGAGTGATTTGTTTACAATAGGAAAATTTACATACAGAAAAATATACAAATTTATTTATAGTAAGCAAATCCATGAGATTTTTCTTATTATTTGATCAGAATTTATTTCATCTTATTTATTTATTTTATTTTTTAGTTTATTAGTAATAAATCATTAAATTGTTTTAAAAGTTATTCTTCCTTAAATTTTGGTTTTAATTTTGATTCATGAGTTTAAATCTTGTATGGTTCGACCCTACTTATTCTATACCATATTTAATTTAGTTTTTGCAGGTTTTTCTTCGCCACATCAAGATTGAGAATTCGATGACGTAAACTCATGAATCAAAATTAAAACCAAAATTTAAGGAAGAATAACTTTTAAAATAAATAAATACGATGAAATAAATTTTGATCAAATAATAAGAAAAATTTCAAGGAAAGAATCACCACCACAGCTTACTATAAATAAATTTGAATAATTCTCTGTATATAAATTTTCCTATTGTAAGCAAATCACTCCACCAGTCCAATTACAACTTGGAAAGATGAAGGAAAATAATAGCGTAAAATAATAATTGCTTGAGAATATATTTTACTTAATCTGATATATCTTTGGAAAATATAAATAGGCATTCTCCGAATTACCATTAATTGGCGAATACGAAGAATCCTCTTTCTAATTTTTTTATCAAAATAAGAATACAGAATAAAAGAGTAAAATAATGCTCTAAAGAGAAAATTTCATAAAAGAATTAAACTAAATTTACTTATATTTCAACCATAGTGGTTTCATCACTCCCTTGAGAAGGGGTGTTTAAGCTAGCATAATAAGAAAACAAAATAAAGAAATAAAAACAATCTTCATAACAAAAATTATAAGAAATAAATTGAAGACAAAAATTCTCTCTAACTTTTAGTATTTTATCCCACTAACAATATACATCTACCTCCTTTACATATGTCCCTATTTATAGAGTTTGAATGGAACGATTGGGAGGTAAAAATTCTAATTTCAGAAGTGAAATAAAATAAAATAAAATCTTCCTAAAATTTTGCTGTTTTCCAATTTGGTCTGATCTTTGACTTGATGTGATGGAAAGTCAAATTTGAATTTGACTGATCGTATAATCTCATAAACTTGTTATTTTTGTCTCTTTCTTCTTATTATGAAATCAGCCCTTACAAAACATAAAAAGCAAGGATAAGAGTATTTATCTAATAAAAAATATTAATTAATTATTTATTATTAAATATAAAATAATAAGTTTTGTACCCCTACTATTAATGCAACTATTGTTACATAAATAAGGTAAATTATGTATCACGTCAACAATATAAAAGTACGTGACAAACACATGATCGATCAAAATGGCAGGAGATTATCCGAGTTCCTTAGTCAAATATAAATAAGGTAAATTATGTATCATGTCAACAATATAAAAGTACGTGACAAACACATGATCGATCAAAATGGCGGGAGATTATCCAAGTTCCTTAGTCAAATACACATCTAATTGGTGTTTGGTCTAGTCAAAATATTAAAGTAGATTAATTTTCCCACCAAGTTATTATTTTCTTCTCCAATATAAAACCCACATCCGTCATTTGCCCAAATCTGTAGTAGATGTGCTTTACAAGCAAACACAAACTACTTTCACCTCATATATATATATCCAACAAAAAATTATATACTACTAATTACTACCAAGTTTTGCAGTTCTTTTTCCCCTTTGTGGGAACACTAGGCTTTCATCTTTAGTAGATGTGCTTTACAAGCAAACACAAACTACTTTCACCTCATATATATATATCCAACAAAAAATTATATACTACTAATTACTACCAAGTTTTGCAGTTCTTTTACCCCTTTGTGGGAACACTAGGCTTTCATCTTTAGGCCCCCCCAACTGTTGCAGCACGTGGAAATAGATAGCAAGTTTCTCCTACCTTAAGTGTCAGAGAGAAGGAGAGAGAGAAAGATAGAGAGAGTAAAGAGAGAGAGAGAGAGAGAGAGAGAGAGAGAGGGAGGCAAAGTTGGAACAGAATGTGGTTTTTTTTGAGTTATTTTTTCTCTTCCCAAGTTGGAAGTCTGTTTTGCTGTGTATGTTGTAGACTTGTAGTATATCCAATGGAATTGAAAGCAATAAATGGTGTTTGGTGAAGGTTCTGGTCAAAAGAGATGTTGATGTATCGAAGTCTTCACTGTATATATCCTAGGTCCCATAGTTAATGGCTATAAATTACACAAATCAAACCCTCTTCTTTAATTTCCGTCTTTTATGGCTTAAACCCATCCAATTCTTTTTGCCTCTCTCTCTCTCTAGTCACTTTTCAAGTATATTTCCTCTACTTGTCTTCTTGTTCATTTCTCTTTGATCTGATATTGTATTTTTTTTTTCCCTATTATTTCCTGAATTTTTCTCTCTAGTGCAATGAGAATAGTTGTTCTTGTTCTTGTGCTAGTTGCTTTGATTCTTGCGAGCACCGGGTCGAATTTAGCAGCAAGAGAGTTCTTCTTCACAGCCAATGGTGGTGCTAAGAAGAAGATTAATGGTGATGCCAACTCTTATGTGTTGTTAGACGCTATGCTCAAGAAGTGCAAGTCCAAGAAACTCCGATTCTGCATGAATTCTCAGAACTCTGATCAGAAGAACAACATTACCGACGACGACAAGCGAGTCGTACCCACCGGTCCAAATCCATTGCATAACAGGTAGGAGAAGAGAAATTCAGTTGTTAGGATGTGAAGGGGTGATTTTGAAGTCATCTTCTTTCTCAACATGTATTGACAGTTCTATTAATGTACGTTGTTCCTAAATGTAGATGTGGAATTTAATGATATGCACTTAATTATTTGTTTCAGAACATCCTCTAGTTATGATGGTGTGTGATCATTTTTTTTTAAGTTTAACTTTCTGGAATATATATTGCTTTTGTGCTCCAAATGGTGTTTCTATTACATACTACTACTGTTCACGATGTTTAAAATGTTTAAAGAGTACTTTAAACAGTTTGTTCATCGATTGATTGAGATTATCTGGTTTCCCAAAGTTCAAGTTATGATGATAAGTACCAATTGCATGACTCTTGCTTTACTTAATCTAAGAGTTAAATGTTTGAGTAGTTACCTAGTTCATTCAACTAATAAAATTGAACAATTGTGTCGTATTATGAATTATGTATCAAATTCTTAGTCTAATTAGGTTGTATTTTGTTTGGAATTTTTTATTAGACAAGTTTTGAATTCTAAGGAATTGAATTTTGGACTTTATAAATATACCTGGGTGGGGTGGAGACTTGTCAGATTGATAGGAATTGGGTTTTGGACTATATAAGTAGATAGGTTATGGGCGACAATTGCGAGATTGATAGGGATGTAGGGAGTTGATGAGCATGGAGAGCTGGCGCTGAGTATGGTCTATCATTGTAATGTTTTTATAGATAAATTGCACTGATTTTTTGTGAGGTTTCGTTAATATACAAGGACATCACATCTTGTTTGTAATTACGATGTGCTTCTTTATATATATATATATATATATATATATATATATAATATTTTATTACAATAAAATTATTTTCCAAGAATATAATTGAAATTTGAAAGCCGCAAAATTGCTGACATGATCATTTTTTGTCATTGATCGTTAATAAAATAGAGATGTGTTATTTACGTACAAATTTTAAGAAAAATAAGTATAATTTGACAAACAATGAGGGAGGTTAGTGTATATTAACAAAATCGCAAGAGATATTAGTGTAATTAATCTTATTTTAAAATAATCTTAGTGAAATACCTTTTCATCCGTAGTTGTAACCTAAATAGCTATCCTCCGCTATAATTGTACTATAATTGTAGCAGTATGTACACTTTTCAACGCATTAGTAAATGTGTTAAAAATAGATGTAATGGAAAAGTCGCACCGCCATTAAATATTGTGTTTGTGTGTAAGTACTCTATTGTCCTTCGCCGGATGTCCATTTCACTGTATGTCCATGTTCCTTGGCTCTGTACGTTGCCCCCCAACATGTCGGTGATAGCAATGTCCAACAAGTTTTTGTGACAAATTAGAAATGTAGCTTCTACCTTATTGTTTCCAATTGATTCAACACTTACATGGGGTAGTTGAAAAAATTGGAATATAAAAGAGAAGCTAACCAGAAAATACAAGAAAGAAGCTGACAAGAGAAAAGATATATAGAAGACGGTACTTGAGAGAGTGAGAGTGAGAGAGAGAGAGAGATTTTTGGTGGGGGAGTGGGATTCGAGAGAAAAAAAGAAGTTGGTTTTGATATGTTATGGGTGTTGATGGGATTCTTTTCCTGATTGGGGATCACGGCATTGAATTTGCATCTGAACAGACTTTAAATTGCTGTCTACTTTTTGGAGGGAGTGAGAATTTAAAAGTGGCTTTTTGCCTACATGCCCATCAGACTGCATTGAATTCAAAGCTACTTTTCTACGAAAGTCGTTTTGTTTTTATGGTTTTGAGACCTATTAATGGTTGGTTCTGCATTTACCTCTCTCTCTCTTTCTCTCCTCTCTCTCTCTCTCTCTCTCTGTGTATCAAATGAAGAGAGAGATTTAGCATCTGGGTTGCAGGCACACAGACAGCTACAGATTACGTGAACAGTAATACTAAATAGTATTTCACAGAGAAAAGAGACCACTTTGATTTTCGTGTATTGGTTTTTATCAATAATTAATTTTTGCTTATTTTAGCTTAATTTCTACTTCACATTTTCAGAGGGAGGGAGGGAGGGAGGTTGAGTTGAGCCAACACAAAATAATTCGGTCATGATTATAGATCGATTGCTGTGATTCTATTTTGTGTTTGATTAGTCACAAATCATGATTGGATGGATGGGATGGCCCTGTTGATATTTGAATTCTTTTTTGTTTTTTTTTTTTTTTTTTTCTTTCTTAATTTTCAAACAATTTTTAACTCTGACGCCCAAGTCCTGGACAGTGCCCTTAAGGCATTGTTTGGCATCATGGGTTTTTGGAAAGAAAAAAAAAAAAAATACTCAAATACGGATTATTCTGAGCTCTTTTTTTTTTTTTAAAATAAAAAAATAAAATTCATTGAATAAAAATATATTTGTTTAGGCATTGTTTGTTCAAAAAATAATAATTTGGGCCAAAAGTCAATTAAAAAGCCTATATCTATTTGTTGTTTTTTTCCTTAAAAATTGATTTTTTTTAAATAAAAAAAACTTTTTTTGCTTTATTTTTAAAAATTATGCACAATGTGCACTTATGGCCAGTAAGGCTATGTTTGGCCGGCACAAACATTAACATAGCCTTAACGGTTATAATTTTAAAAAATTGATTTTTTAATTTTTTTTTGTTTTTTTATAAACTTAAAAAATCATTTATTTTTTATAAATACCTAACTTACGTCACTTAGCTATTAGGAAAAAGTTTTAAAAATTAAATTTTTTTTTAGAAAGCAAAAATTAGAGAACGTAATAAAACGCCTGTTTTTGAAGAGCCAAATGCTGACATAGTTTTTAAAAAAACTAAAGTAACATTTTTATAGAGCAAAAATCTCAAGAGGCTGGTGGATGCTCGGGATAGGTCAGTTCCCACCCGAGTGGACCAGCACATAAAAGGAACACAACTCTCTCGTTACTTAGCAATTTGGGTGGGCCAACCTCAATGGTAGTCGTTTTATTTTAACAAATCAACAAAGTATCTGTCCTTTGGGCTCGAGTTGAAGATTGGGTCAGGTTCGGACTAGGGTTGAAACTTATAAAACCTTCAAACCTTTTGTTGGGATCAATCGTGGCCCCAACATCAAAGGCCAACACTACTTGTGGCCATCACTCCACCTCATTTATTTTCTATTTATTTCACTTTGCTACATTTATCTAATTTTTTTTTTCTTTTTTTCTCTAAATTACTACAAGTATATAAATCGACTTATTTAAAGAATAACTACGACTATTTCTAAATTTAAATCAATCAAGACCAATTATGTGAGTTAAAGTGTCATTCATTTATACCATTTTCATACTTAAAAAAATCATATTTTAATTTTAATTTTAATTTAAACAAAAGGTCCTTTGGCATAAATTTGATTTAGGAATTTTATATCTAGCACCAAATTAAACAAAATAACAATAAAATAGATAATCCCATTCACTCCATTGAGTGGGATCCTACAAGTTATCATAAAAGTATTAACTGGGGAAGGCATCCCCTTTTCATCAACTGGGGAAGGCTGAAGCTACCCCTCTCTCTCTCTCTCTCTCTCTCTATATATATATATATTTATATATATCTCACACTCACACACTACAAACCCACAACATCGAATTTTGGGCCAATGGCTTCAACTTTCATTAATCAGATAGAGACCACCCCAATTGCAGGTTAGTCGCTTGAATCCATAACCACGATCTCTTCTATTTCACTTCAATTAAACGATCGATCATGTTGAACTCTGTTTCTCTATCTTCTGCAGATGAGGATCATGAACATCTACTGGTGGTGGATGTGGAAGCGGGCGACGCTGAAACCAAACCGAAATTTCTAATTCGAAATTTGACGAAAGTGTCAGATTCGGGAACTCCGATATTGCAGGAAGTCAGCGCCGATATACCCAAGGGCATGATCGTGGGGATCATAGGCCCCAGCGGTAGCGGGAAATCAACGGTGTTGAGGGCTTTGAACCGGTTGTGGGAGCCGCCTCCGCGCACGGTGTTTCTCGACGGCCGCGACATTCGAGAACTTGACGTTCTTAGCCTCCGACGTAAAGTCGGCATGCTCTTCCAACTTCCTGCTCTTTTTGAAGGTTAGTTACCTACACTTTAAAATTAACTGGAATTTTATAGTATCAGAATTCATGTTGACACAATGAAAAATGGCACTATGTTTTCACTTCTTTTCATTTTTTTAGTTCTTTCTGCTATAGATCTAATAAATTCCTGTACTAATTGATAAGTGATGCGCTAGAGGTTAGAAACTTAGAAGTGAAAACTTAAATTGATTCATAAGTTTTTTTTTTTTAAAACAGTATTTATATGAAATAAAAATGTCGAACATTTTATCTATGGACATTAGCTAGTGTTACAAGTGTCCCCTGTGGGATGGGTCGGATCGCGAAACATCCACCCGTTGGTATCAGTGCCCGACTCAATTTCCTGTCCGATGTCACGTGAAGCGCTCGGCTCGGAGGTGTATGGGTTGGGTATTAGCCCCACCTATTTTGGGTCTGATTGTAGTAAATGTTTGGCAGCTTATTATTGTACTAGTATTAAAGAATAAGGGGGTAAAATCATAAAACCCTGTGAAATTTATGCATAAAACCCCTTGTACTAAGAAAACTTCAAAAAGTTGTCAAGTTACCCTCTTCCCGTTACACTAAACTGCTTACTCTTCATATAACCAAAATGCCCCTGTATTTATCCTTTTCAGCTTGTAAATTAAAATTAAAACAGTAAGGTAAATTTTGTCATTTCACAGCCTAGTTAACAGATACATTACATAATGGAGTAAAATGATCACTTCTGTTAGTAGTGGGGGTTATTTGATACTACTGGGAGTTATATGATTATTTGGAATAATACAAAGGGGTTTTATGATTTTACCTCAAAAAATAATTACATGTGAAAAAGGGGGTTTAGATTGGTCACAGTAAAGATGAAACTGACAAGCTTGAGAATGCAGTTTGAGTATGAGAGTAGGCAATGTTTTGGAATTTATGTCAAAAGTGTATGTGTGGCGTACCAGCAGCATCAGATCAGACACAACTTTGAGGCACAAAGAAAATAAATGACACCCCTAAAAGTTGAATTTTTGTAAGGTAGCATATTGTTTCTAAGCATTGGATTTGCAACGCGTGAAAAATTGTACATTTTGCTGTCAGGGCTTAATTTGGAAACACCATAAGAGAGAAATTTTGATTTTTGCTTGGATAGTACACTTAAAAAGATTATTTATTTCTTTCTTTTATGTTAATTCTTCCATTCCTCCTTGATATCTGACTGGGATTCTTTGAAATATGTTACATTTTTGGCCCTCAAAAAAGTTCAAAAGTCGAAGAAGGTTTCGCTGAGTCTAGGTGACAAGATTACAATATATGACCATATAAAAGATAGACAGTCATCTTTTTTATTTGTGGGGGGAGCAATTTTTCTAATTTTGCTGTAAGCACTCTGAAGTAATTTGTTGATCGAGGAATAATACTCCCACTTCTTGCCTTGTTGCTGAGTCTTCTAAGAGAATCTAAGTCCTTCACATTTGTTTTAAGGTAACAATGGGTGGGTTGAGTGCTTATGGCAACGGGTGGGCTTGACTTGGACTCGCGCTACTTGTTTAACAAAATACAAAAATGCTAAATATGAACTCAACCTATTTGGAATTGAACCTGACCCGAACCTGAACCTGATGCGAACCCGACTGTTCAAATTATTATTACTACTATTATTTAATTATAAAAAGAAAATTTTAAGAGTTATTATGCATCTTCAAATAGTTCATTACTAATATAAACTACAGTATAATCAATAAACTTAGTAAGTAATAATGATATATCATATAATGGACAGAGACATTGTTATAAACTTTAGTTATTATTTATTTTTATAGAAGTATGGCATAACGACATACCAAAAAAGTATATTGAAGAGACTTGTTGCATCAGATGGAGAAATTGAAAATAGTTAAAGAACCTCAACCTGAAAGCACATGTCTTCGGATATAGGTAGGCACCCCCTGATTTGGATTCTCTAGATAAGCTGCATCATTAGTTGTAACAACTCAGTGACAGCAATTGAGGTCCCGTTACTGATTAAACTGCATCGTCAATTATAACAACATAGTGACAGCATTCGGGTCCCATTATTGGTACATGTTAAGTGTATGATTGGCCTGCCTTGAATAAGTTCTCTGCATCAACAATCAAATAGATTGCAATATTCCTTCTTTCGTGACTGGTTAAGGGTATCTCCACTAGAAGGGGTACCATTTGTATAAAAGCTGCCTATGCACATGGTGCAGGTAAAGAAATGGCATCAGGCATAAGGTTGTCAGGGTTTGTGGGAGATTTTAGCTCCGCGTGAGGCCCTAGCCTTTATCCCACATTTGGCTGCAGAGTGTCTTCCTACCATTCCCAGACCCCGTAATGGTGGGAGCGTCTTTACCATCCTCATTATAATGACTATTGTTTTTTTTTTTGGGAAGAGAACCTTGTCATGTTAGCAGTTCACATCATCATAGGCATATATGGATGCTCAAGGACAGCCTCACGCACTGTGTATGAGTATTCACTTGTCAATGTTTGAGTGGGGTATGAGAATTAGGAAGTCATGATCTTCATTATCATGTCTCAGCAAGTGTGAGATGCAACACTCTGTCATGTCATTCCTTGTGCAGCACCAAATACCCGTCCACGATTTCATATAGATGTCCCATGGCAATTGCTGTGTGATTTCTTCTGAAAGTTAGTGTAGTGTGTTTTATTAAAGTATGCATCAGTCATTGATTTAAGATCTCAACTCGAGAGGGTTGACGTATTAAAATCTTCATGAGTTCAAGAGTAGGCCAACATAGCCTCCTTGGTATCAGCAGTTCATCATCCTTTACAGTCATGCTTTGAAGTACATGGAATGAACATGTGTGATCCAAATTCCATGACTGCACAATGCATAAGTGTTTGTGCTGCCTCTTTCTCCAAAAACATGTTCAAGCATGTCCAACGTGTAATTGACCCATATAGTCCGTCATTAGCTGTTGTCGCCTTACTGGAAGTAGTGGGAGTAGCAGTAGCCACAGGACAATGACTTCTTGTTATTGAGGAATATAGATTATGGTGAACCACTCAGTCACAGTAGCAGTACCTTGTTTTTTATATGCATAGCCTACTGAGAAACCTATATGTGATTAACATACACGATGGTCGCCCAACCATGATACTGTATTCTCAGGCACAGTTGCAGATAACATACGGTACGGACCACAATTAAGAGGGCAGAAGTTAACTGACAATGAGATACACAAGTTGCTTACCCTTGCTGACCTCGATTCCACATTTTTCAATAAAAATGGGGGTGAATTATCTGTCGGTCAAGCTCAAAGAGTTGCACTTGCAAGAACCCTAGCCAACGAGCCAGAGGTAACCCAATTGATACAATTCCATCTGTGTTCATAAACTTGGTTCAAGTTCTTCTAGACATTGTCATGCTAATTCTAAATTTTGCTGTGTGTGATAGGTTTTGCTGCTGGATGAACCAACAAGTGCCTTGGATCCGATATCGACCCAAAATATAGAAGACGTGATAATGAAATTGAAGAAAACTAGGGGAATGACAACTATTATGGTCTCGCACAGCATTAAACAGATCCAGAGGATTGCTGATCTAGTGTGCCTCCTTGTGAATGGGGAAATTGTTGAAGTCTTGAAACCTAATGAACTATCCAAAGCCAAGCATCCCATGGCACTAAGGTTTCTTCAGCTCAGCAATTAGTTTCTTAATGAATTTGATGTGTGTAAAAGTCGCTAAATACTACTATTATCCTTTGATGTGTGCTTTTAGTTCCCATAATACTTGGCGTAGTGGCATTGCATTCCCACTATTTATCTGTCACACCAATGATCATGCAACTACTCAGACATTCTCTGTTTGCTCTGTTTGAATATGCCAATGAAATATTTATGACTTCGATGCATTTTAGTTAAGTCACTTCAAATTATTCCCAAATACTGTCATTTACTATTCATGAAAAGAAACTAGTGGAGTAATATTTTGTAATCCAGTGAGAACACTCCCATTTAACAAACCTGTGTCTTCTCAACCATTTGATTGAGATAGACGGGCTCTTTTGATTGAGAAAAGAGTTACTATCCTATTTTATGAGTTTGTCACATATGGATGGGTCGGTTACATAATTTTTTATTTATTTTCATTCTTTTCTTTAATAAACTACGCTTTTGTACAAAATTTAATTTAAAAAAATCATTTTTAATTACTATCTTCCAGATAAGCTTTGGTGACCGTCCCGGGCATGTCTACGTTTAACCATAGCCTAAGGTTAACCATAGATAAAACTGTAATTTGTTAACCAATTCAAATCGCTTGTGGTCTAGTAATATCAATTGGCAGGACAAATGGGGATTCGAGTTTCTTGCCCTAAAAAAATAATAATAATAAAATTTGAGACTCACTGCAACTAGAGGAACTTCTAACAAACTAAGAGAGAGAACAAAAATTAGGGACAATTAAACCGACCAAATATCATTTCTAAGTCCTCTTTTGTTCTTAGCCATTTGTTTTTTTCTCATTCCTTGCCTTTCCCATGTGAGGGGTTCTACGAGTTTGTCCTATCACTGTATTCCCTACCCAAATAAATGAATCAATAAAAGATACTACCATATAATAATTATATACGTAACTACCAGTACTAACTATTGGCTACGATCATCATCTAAATCTACAATGGCAGTCTTGAATCTCTCGATACGGACCGTACAGCTGGCAGTGAATGAGATTGAGAAATCCAAGCCAACCATCTCGAAACAAGGCCGGTCTGTCGTTCTTGTTCCTGTAGCTGTTGGTGGTTATTACTCGTCCTGTCTGAGAACCTGCTTAACCCCGTGATTTCCGACACACTTCTCGAATTTATTACACTCCTGCCATTCTGATGATTCTGCCACCCATTATTCCCATTAATGCCCTCACTATTCCGGTGCTGCGCCACCACCTCATGCTGATGGTGCACATCCCTTGCCGATGTCCGTGATCCCAATGACAATCGACGGCTATCGCTTATGATCATTTCGGACCGTAGATACAGCAGATCAGACGGCTGTACGTCGCTCCATCTCTGCTGGAGCCCCCTTGACCCACCGGATACTATGATCCTGTGCTCGAACCGGTGTTCGAAACTTGTCCGGTCGGCGGCTAATCCTTCAGTTAACAAAAGTCCGTCTTTTCGGTGGCGGTCAAAGCATCCGACGGACACGGTTTCGTTGCTCTTCTTTCTCGTTTTAGAAACGTCGAGTGATCTTCTAGACGACGTCGGATCATGAGTCTCCGACTCGGTTGGTTCGTTGCTCTTCTTTCTCATTTTAGAACTGTCGAGTGATCTTCTAGACGACGTCGGATCATGAGCCTCCGACTCGCTTGTCCTCTGTAGATTAATCTGTAGATACCCCGTTCCTCTCTCGCCGGCGGACGAGTGTCTCCCCGAAACTCGCCGAAAACCGGACGATTCTATTCCATGCTGTTCCACTTCTTGCGGTGGCGGCTGTGGTGTGTCGTTTTCGACGAGGAGAATGTCTTCCGGGTCGACCCGGTAGCGGCAGAGAGGGCAGGTGGAGTGGGCGTCGAGCCAGGTGTCGACGCATTCCACATGGAAGGCGTGCTTGCACTTGGGGAGCAATCGGAGGACCTCCATGGGCTCGAACCGGTTCAAGCAAACCGCGCATTCGAGTCCGTCCTTCTGGCCCCTGAGCGACTTGAACCGGAAAATGGGGAGCAAGTCGACCACCGCTCGGTCAATGCCAGAGTGCTTCCTGGCGGCGGAGGTAGTGGGACCTCTGGAATTGGGGCCTTCATCGGCGTACCCATTTCCCCTCTTGCAGTGCTTCGCGTAGAGAAGTAATAAAAACGTGACTGAGAACATGGTGGTCAGAACTCCGACGATCACGGCTATGCTGGGTTTAAACGGCGAAGACGAATTCGATTGCGGAGGAGGTGGTGGTGGTATTGGTGAAGGAGGATTAGAAAACGTTGGAACATCGCCACCATAATCACCTCCATTTGTGGGAGCCATTGGAGGTATAATCGAACAGGTTCTTGTTATAACGAAGAACAAAATAGAGAGCCTCTGGAGCATGAAAATGCCCATTTTCAGGCCCTGATTGGAAAGGAGTATGTATTTTCTAAGCAGAAAAAGGGATTGTGGGGGAGGATTAGAGATTCTACGAGATGGGTCTACAATAAAGATACAAAGGAGAGAAGACAAAGGCATCTAATAACTCACTTGATTGAACCTATTATAATTATTACTGGGATACGAAGAGAAAGGATATATAAAAAAGATAGAAAGAGAGCGACAAAGACAATTACAAAACTAGAGAGAGAAAGAAGAGAGAAAGACTACCGGCCTATCGTAATCAGAAAAGGGGCTTTTCTTTTCTCTGTAACAGAAAGAGATTGAATTGTAGCTGCAGATGAAATAGATGACGGTGGAGAGATCTATATCTATAGCCGCCGCTCAGAAACTCTGTGAAAAAAACACGTGATGTATGTGATTAAACAGAAAGAAACGAAACGAAACGAAACGAAGAAGGAGATGATGGTGGGGATGGGTCCACCACCTCCGCAGTTAAGATTGCTGAGGCAGTGGATCTGATCTGAACCACAACCACACCTGACCTGAATATGACCGTAACTCAAGCTCTCTGCGTCCAAACAAACAGGAGACACATGTTTGGCGCTGCATACCCCAACGGTCCAACTAGGACAGAAAGGGGTGTGCGTGTGAAATGTGAACGTGATGTGTACCCCATGAATGACTGTTTTGTGTGTCTTAAGTGTGACACATTACACTAATTCTGGGGACATAATACCCTTCATTTTCATATACTAATCTAATCTACCTTTGAAGATAACGATGGAGGTCTTGTTCGCACTCCAAAATTATATCTAGACTCTATTTTTACCAATATATATTTATAAATTAAATGATAAAATTAATTCTTAATTATTGTAAAAGGTTTCCTTCTTTTTTTTTTTTCTCCACTTTGATCTCGACTACTCTCTTCATTTATTCTCTCTCATTTTTGTATGCTTCCATTTCACTCCCACTGAATCACCAACCCCTGTCATTTACCTATACATATTTATGAAATATTAATTATTTTGTGTACAATATTCAATAGTAAATGTGAATATGATAATTCCGTTATTTTCATTAGTGTGAATATTTAGAATTATATGGAAAAAAAAAAATTAAAAACAGTAGGGTTCATTTCTATCCGATTTGAAAAAAAATATACTTAGCACACAAAATGAAATAATGTCAGAGTACAAAAAAAAAAAAAAAAAAAAAAGAAGAAGAAGAAGAAGAAGAAGAAGATTTTTAAAGATAATATAAACACTACACAGTTTATGATTATAACCGTTAAAGTTTTTATTATGTGGTGCTTTTTTTGTTGTCCTCGTCTTCATCATCAACAATTTTTTTTCACTTTCTCTTTGTATTATTCGGATTAAACTTTCTTTAAAAAAAAAAAAAAATGAAAGCGCAGACAATGATTTGTGCAATCCATATGCCAAGTAGAAGTTGAAAGATGGTTGGGAGAGATGAGAGAAAGGAATGAAAGAGAACCAAAACACAGAATATATGAAGAGTGAGTTGAAGGAGCCGGGAGTCGTATCGGGGAGAGAAAAAAAAATTAGAGAACAATTTTATTGAAACAATTCAGAATTATTTTTGTCATTTAACTTAAAAGATGTAGAAGTGGAACGCCATACTATAATTTTAGAGTGTCAATAATATCAGCTCCTTAAAAGAATTCTCATTTTAAATTGTAATGGGAAGAGTGCTAGAATTGAATTCCTTATTCTAAAAAAAAATAAATTTGAACAAATTGAATTATTTTTAAAAAATATATATATTTTTTACTCTAATTAGGGATCACACGCTAGTGCATAAAAGAATTTATAGGATTATCAAATATAATTTATGTTATATTTAGGAGTATTAAATTAGTATATTGGAATTAAAATTAAAGAAAAATTAATTTAAAATTTTAACTAATATATATTTTTTTAATTCTAAAAGAGAATTTTCCCACAGGCATCCATTTTTGTCAAAATGTTATGGGTGAATTTATGTGCTATTGTTGATCTTAGTTTTACAAAGTTGGAATCACAATAGTAGTGGTTTCATCATCCCAATATGAAAGAGAATAAAGTTAAACATAATTTTTTCCTGAATAAAGTTAACATAATTGAGAATTGCTTTCATAAAAGGTTGTACAATTATCAAACTAAAGTCAATCGATGATAGAGGCTTGCTAAACAAGCCGACTTTTTATGTGATATTTCATCCATCATTCATTTTTGTGATATTTCATCAATCATTCATAAACAAATTTAATTGCCTCCAACTAAGTTTTTATTTTAAGTATTATTTTTTTTTATACCTTTTTGTTTTCCTTTAAATTATTGTTACATCTATTTAGACACCAACAAATCTTATCATCCTATCTGTTATATATATATAATATTTTATTTCTTTCTTTTTTTCCTTTATAAAAATATATTATATTGGCATTAGTATCCTAGATTATCTTTGGGAATTGGGATCGAATTTGAATGCATTGTCGGTTGTCTTCTAGAAAAAGAAAGACGAACCATTTCACTTTATTTTATACTTCAATAATACAACCTTTAAATTATTATTTCCAAATTATAAGTGTCAATAATGTCTGAAAAATTCAAAGTAGATAGCTCGATGACAAAAATCTCAATTTACATTATTTTATTTTTTCAAAATTGTGTTTATTACGGAGTAGTTATAAATGTTTAGGTACCGTTTGGTTAGATGAAAACCCATCCAAGAAGAAAAAGCGAAACCGCGTTATCTTTTCAGAGACAGAACACGTATGTCCGAAAATGCAGTGTGCTACTCCAGTCATGGAGTGCAGATTATTCTTGGGAATCCATTCCACCGAGAACAAACACAAGCTTCGGCCCACCAATCTTTCGAATTCTTCTACATTCAAAACCCTATCCCGGAAATTAAACACGAGAATTCATCAGCTTAATCGAAAAGTTCATCGGATTTCTTACCGAAGCAGTCCCGTTAGGTGAGTTGCAATTATGTTCCCACCAACCTGCGATGCTTTCTTGTTTAATGTCTTTTAAATAAATCTGTTAGCAAGTATGAATCTGACCTGTTTGATGAAATGCCCGTGTCTGATTATACCAGTCGATGCTCTTTTTCTTTCCATCAATTTCTGCATCTACTCGTCTTGCTCGGAATTTTATTGAGCACTGTAAATATCAGTTTAGAAAGTAAAAAGATATTGTGATAAAGTTGTCTTTGATGTTTTGGATTGTTCCATTGGACATTTTAGCATGACATGTTTATCTAAAGGTTGAACTATTGGCAGACGCCTAGCCCATGATGCTAGAAGTGACATAGAGCCATTCAAAACTAAGGGGGCATTCAAATATATAGATACTTTGCTTGATCAGTGTTGATGAAAATCCATTTTCTTACTTGCATATTTTTGTTAAAAGGAATTGCCCTTTACATTGCAGGTGACATACAGCCTTGACTAGAAAAGTATTGGGTTAACCCTCTTCTTGAATTTGCCTGCGACGATATGAAAGTTAAATGAATGGATAAGCGGGTATTTGCTGTCAAGCCTAGATTTGATGGCATTGTTGGGTATTACATATGCAGGTGTTAAGCTCAGGATTTCTCATAGTATATGATGTATATCAATATCATTAGAAGAAGTCTTGTTCAAGTTTCTAATTTTGACGTCAAATTTTGATTTTTGATTTTATTATTATTATTATTATTATTATTATTTTTGTGTTTCTTACTGCTATCTAGGCTAGTCTTTTCCTTTACTCATGCATTATGATGTTATAGAAGAAGCAGAATTCTTGAGACCACTGGGGTTTTGGATTGTCGAAGTAGAAGTATGTCATTCAGAGAAGGCCTTATATCGACTACAAAACCCATAAAATTCAATCATCAGCATGGAAACTTAAAGAACAAATAAATTGTGACTTGACAAGACTCTATATCTTTACTATTCGAGTCTGAAGTGGATCCTGCATCATCTAGAATGTGTCGAATCAAGATCGGTCCTTGGAAGCATCCTTCTCAAATCTTTTATACACTTGTTTATCTTAATCAATGATAATGGCTCTAATTCTAGTAGTGCCCCTGCACGACAGATTAAATTGGACATTGAAATGTTCCAGATATATGCAATTATGCACATAACCTAAATACTAAATAGGAAGTGGTGTGTTACTGGCCCATCTTATAAATGGGATATTGGGTGCCTAAACCTGGACCACCACCAAAATCCTCACAAGGCAATAAAATATAAATCTGCTCCAACTTATCCCTATCAAAATGTTCATTATCTGAGTGTTTTTTCTTTTTTTTTTTTTTTTTTTAATTTTTTTTTTTACCATTGCTATTTTCATATTATTGTCAAATTTAAAGTGTATCCACATACAGTTGCTATCTAACCAATAAGTTCTTGTTTAGGGGCATATTGAATTTCGCTTGGTCTAGAACATTTAGCATGTCATGGACCCGGGCTTCTCGGATAATCTCTGTTTACTTGTTCTGCCTCAATCTTGTTGCGGAGGCTCGTGATGATCCATATTCTTCACTTGCATATGCTTGTGAAGATGTTCAAATTTATTATGATGGTGTGGAGCACTTGAGAGGTGAAGCACTAAAGAAAAAATTGAATTCCATCATTGGCAAGCACCGTTCATTGTCCTACAACAAGGTGTCCATTCATGAGAATTTTTTTCCCCTAATATTGCTACTCCTGCTGTTGCACTACTATTACCACAACTACTATGCTGAGAACCCATATTGTTTCTGGAACTCTTTATACACACACACATATACATTCATATATTAAACTCTGAAAAATAGGTATGGGATGCCCTCAAGATTCTTGATGCAGCTGATGTTGACAAACCGGAAGCTTCATCAGAAATGTGAGTGCTCATCATATCTGATATTTTTTTGATTGTAGCATTTACAATATGAGTCCCACTTTGACACGTTATTTTTTTATGTACAGAGTTGAAATTTACTCCTTAAGAGCTGTCTCAAAGCACTTAGCAGGAAAACCAGAAGGATGGAACAGTGAGATACTTTACTAGATTAGCAGCAGTTGCCATAGTTCAGTGCTTCTGTTTGACTTGTTTATTAGATTTACATACAGAGATAAATGTTTCCAATGGTTGTGCTACAGTTAGCACCAATGTTGATACAAAGGTGACACTGACCAAGTTGGGTTTGATACCACATTATGTTAATGTGTGAACATCACCCACTCAATCTTTTAATGGAGATGACATGCTACTATAGTTGCAACCCAGTAACCCATGCTATGCCAGGATTGCAGGAACCAATTTTATTGTTCAGTTTTGTTATTTATTTATTTATTTATTTTTTTGAATCTTTGTATTATGACAATTTTAAAATTCCAGAAGATAAACATATGAATGTTTTTATGTGCGGAAATATGTTATAATATATTAAAGATTTTGAAAAACGAGAGAAAATTCATTTTTTTATTATCAAAATATAGGAAAATGTTTTAAAACTCACAGTATAGGCATTGCCTATATACATGTATACACACATATATCAAGAGGAGGGATCCACTTACCTTTAGTGTCCAATTAATAGTTCTATAGTTCATTTAGAGCCACATATATCTAAGAAATCTGTCGCTGACGAAAATGAGTACTATTCCTTTTCATTTCCAGCTGGACCCCTTTTTATTTTAGTTGGATTAATTGTCCAACTTTGGTTGGATTAATGCAATGGCCTTCAATAGAGTAGTATGGCATTTAGATAGCGCGGAATGGCGAATCAAGATTCATATATAGTTGACCTCAAATAATTGTCACTGCTTGGATGAGTTAACTGAGAATTGTCCAGCTCTTACTTTTAGGTATATCTTCCTTCACCTGAAGCATCTTCTTCTTCCTCTCCATTCAGGCACAAAGTGAAATACTTGGATTCTTAGATAAAGTCATGTTCTACTATTCTATATTCTTCTCTTCTTCTCCTTCTCTTCTACTTCTTTATTTCTTCAAATGCATCTGTCAAATGGCATTGAAAATAGTCAGGCTTTAATAGATTTTCTCAAATCCGATTTTCAAAGTTCTGCAATTTATAGCATGTATTAAGTTTGAGTCACACAATGAGACTTTAGGAGAATGTGATCAAGCAACAACTAAGACTTAAAACTTCAGTGTTGGAAAAGCAATTTGGATTTATGACAAGGATGAATTAAAGGATTTCAATTTGTCTGGACTATAAAATTATTTGCATAAAAAATCCAATAACTAGATTAAAGGAGTTAAATGTGTCTTGATTTATATATGGTATATTTGTCTCTTTTTCTTTCCAGATGCATTTATATTATTATTGATTGCCTTTATCGTTTATACTCTCGGCTCATTTACAACTTTTTAGCTCACCCAGTACCAGTCTATCCATGATCTGATCCTGAATTTTGTTGATGCTGCCAAATTAAATTTCTTATTAGTTTGTTGCCTGCTTATAAGTTGCAGCAGGTGTCGAAGAATTCATGATACCATTTTTTTTTCAGGGGAGCATCTATGGCCTAGATCTTATGGGTTAACTAACGGTCCATCTTTAACTGATTTACACAATATTCGCCCAGCAGATGTGAATGGTAAGATGGATTTCCCTCTTGTTATGACTGTGAGGGCTGTTTCATTAAACTTGATATAATGTATTAACATTGTTAAAGATTGTTGCAGTGAATTCATCAAGGGGAAACAAGTACTATGGAGAATGCCGGATTAATTCGAGCCACTGTCTAAAGCCAGCAACCAAAGAAGCTGCATCTGACACAGAAACAGACAAGAAGAGATGGGCACCACCTGTGCAGGTTTATTCTTTGCTATAATATACTTTGGTATATTTGGATTCTTTATGTTCTCTAGCTAGAATGGGTTGATTGTTACAACGCCACTGTTAGTTTTTAGCATAATTAAGGCTGTCAACAAGCTGAGGTTAGCTTTCCTCACTTTTGACAGATTGGTTTGCACATTTTCTCTCCCACATTGTACCTCAACTGCGTTATTTCTTCTTTTAGTGAGATTGGCAATCATGCCTTTGTCTCATTGAGTTCTCCATTAGTTAGAGATTTTCTAAGGTTCAATTGTGTGGCCTATTTATTATTAGAGATTCTCTCGCTTTAATTTTAGCTTGCAATTAGGCCGTGACATCCACTTCATCATCATCATCTAGTTATTCTTGTTTTCTTCAACTGTTAGTGAAGAACCCAGTAAAACTTGAAACCTGCTTCAGTCTATTCTCTACTTGCTCCACTTTGTACAATTCTATTTTGTTCATAAATGATTTTCTATGCCTTGTGAATCCAGGTTAGAGGGGATATTGCAAGGGCTTTAATGTATATGGCAGTATGTTATGGGTTTCATCCGTCAGGTGAAGGCCATGATCTTCACCTATCTGATTCTCCAAGCATCGGTATGTTAAAAGAAATCAAATAATGAGTTCTTCTATCATCTCTTTCTCTGTGTGTGTGTTTGCGAGTGTGGAAAATATAAATCATTGCTGAGATAAAATATTGGTTTGAATGAAAATGGTTAAATGACCTCAAGTGGGTGAGTCACTTGGCCCCCTAGTGCCTCAAGAAGCATCAGCTCTAAGGTTCGACTTCTCTTGGGTGCAAACAATTCCTTGAAAAAAAATGGTTAAATGACTAGACATCATTTAACCATTCGAATGAATGAAAATGCTAAATCCTTTACAATATTCCTGCTTTTTCTTTGCTAGCTAATTTTTATTATGATATAAGTGTAGGACACTTAACACTATTGGAAAATTGGCATGTCATATACTTGTCAACACTTGCCTGGACACTCACAAAACACTCCCCTTTATTTACTGAAGTATAATATCATCAGTGTCACGCTTTGTTGAGAAACTTGTTATTTAATCTTTTTATTGTTCCACCATCTATTGTTTATTTGCATCCTAAGAAGCATGGACACGGATACGGGACACGACACGGACATGGCGACACTGAAAATCCAAAAAAATTAGGACACAGACACAGCGGGGACACGGCGAATAGTATATGTGTGTGTGTGTGTGTGTGTGTGATGTAGTACTTTAAAAATTACTGAGTGTTACTATTTTTCATCAACCTCACAATGAAAAAAAAAACACAAATCATAACTCATAACTAATAAACTATAAAAGAACAATGTTGCATAGTTATAAAACCAAATAACAAGACATTAGAATAATAACTAGTATCATTTAATCATCATTGCAACTTTACTCCAATTACAAAAGCATAGACAGAAAGGACTATTAACATTCATGACTATTTAACATTCAGGACTTTACTATTAGCACTTAACATTCACAAAAACCTAAAGGCTAGTCCCCAAAAAAGATACAAAAACAAGTCAGTGTACTATCATCTATTCCCATCCATCATTTGAGCTAGGACTTTTACCATTTACAATACCAATAGGGTAGTACAAAACAAAAAACAGAACATATCAGCATTAAAAATTAAAATAAAAAAAAAAAAAAAAAAAAAAAAAATTCCAGACGTGTGTCCGCGGAGTGTCCGAGCCGTGTCCGAAAATTAAAAAAAATTAAAAAATTTCAGACACGTTTTTTGGTGTGTCCGACACGTGTTGGACACGGATTCTTCGCCCATTTTGGCGTGTCCGTGCTTCCTAGTTTGCATCCAAATACACCTAAGGTATTTGTTGAACATAGCAAAATTGCAGAAACACAAATTACAAAATGACAGACAAACACATGTCATTGTATCCCTGTGCCTATATTTTGTGGAGTACCCAAGCTCCAATGTCTGCATTAAAATGTGGCAATTGTCTGTGTCCATAAATCACATCCTATGGAAGATTTCTACTAGAAGGGAATTCCTCTTTTTGAAAACAACCTTAAAGAAAGTACTTCATCTTCATCTACTCTCTACAACTGGCTTGTCTTGAGCTTTTATTTTTCATGATTTATCACTTATCTTACTTGTAGGATTGGATTTGGATATTAGCTAATATGCTGTTATGTTTAACTTTTCATCATCTAGCTATGAGTAAAGTAGTTCAATTGTGCGCAAACTCCATGCTTGGCGGGTCATTAAACTAATATTGTTCAAATGTTTTAAATTAGATCACTGAAATAACAACAATGAACATGAAATCAAAAAGAGAAATGAAAAGAAAAGAAATATGTTGTCTCTCTGTATAGCGTAATTGCATTTTTATCTTACATTTCTTGGTTACAAAAAGATAAAGAAAGGAGGGACGGGAGAATGCAACACGATGTTATCGGAGGAAATACTGATATAAGTACTGAGATGGTTTCTTTAACTTGTTATAGTCAAGTTTTAATGAATCACGTTGGAGGCTTGGAGTCAACTATATTTCTTTTTCTTATTTTAAAATTTATTTATTTATTTTGAACCAAAAAGGGCATAAAAGTTTGGAGTCAACTATATAGGAAGTTTGATGAAGAAACAGATTCATGTGGAGTGAAGTCTGTTGTTAGAGTGGACTATGTGTCTGGAGATTCGAATGCAGAGTTTGGTGGATCAGTCTGTGTTCCACTCGGGGTTATGGGGTGTGTGAACTTTAACTTAGTGTAATATCTCCTTCTAATAGTGGATTTTTTATTTGATTGGACTAAGTCCCGTGATTTTCTTTTTCACTTAAAAATCTTGGTGTTTGTTATTCATGCTTTATACTGGTTTAATTTACTTCAGTTTGAATGTTTGTTATGGTTGGCATGATGAATTGACTGGTATATAAAATTTTAGTTTTAATTTAAATTTCTGATTTCAGTAACTTGGTTAAATATTCAAAAGGTTGTTAAAAGTAGTTAAAGCTACCAGTCGCAAACCTGATATAACTTGGGACTCTTTAAATTGCTTTATACTGGTTTAATTTATTTCAGTTTGAATGTTTGTTATGGTTAGCATGATGAATTGACTGGTATATAAAATTTTAGTTTTAATTTAAATTTCAGATTTCAGTAACTTAGTTAAATATTCAAAAGGTTGTTAAAAGTAGTTAAAGCTACCAGTCACAAACCTGATATAACTTGGGACTCTTTAAATTGGCATTAGCTTTGCTAATAGCCTATATGGCTTATTTTACTAGCCTCTACAGCTTATCTCTGTTAGCCTCCGTGGGTTTTTACTGTTAACGTCCATGACTTCTCCATCTACCTCTATGACTGGTTGTAAGCTTTACGATTTATTATTGTCAATCTCCATGAATTCCAAGGTTTACCTTGTCTAATGGCTCACCCATTGTTGCTCATGGCACTTTTGAGTCTCCAACTCCACAACAACTCATTTTCTTGCACCATCTAGAGCTTCTCACCAGGAGATCTTCACTTTTGGGATAGTCACTTCTCCTAGTATGCTTTTTTGCTCCAAATGTGCTCCAAACCTATTAATCACGTCTCTTCCATCTTATCTTTCCATTAGTGTTTGGAGTAAATGATGCTGTAAGGTAGGGAGCTAAATACAGCTATGTGGTTCCACTCCTTACTGCATGAGTATCATGGGCAATCACTCACCATTTCATGCTTTGACACATTACCCTGTGGTAGGATGTTGTAGTTTAGTGGACCAAGAGGGAAGTACTGGCGTCTAGGAGATGATACCACGTGGCAGAAGCATGTATATCAGAGTCATTTTGGTTGTTTCCATCTCCCTTACAACTTGTTGCTGATCTATGGCTAGCAGGTTCAAACATGAGGAGATAGTGGCACACAGTTATTGGACACGTATCGCTATATCCGTTGTTATTCTTCACATATACGTAGGCAACACGTGGCCTTATCTGTAAATACCCTCTACTTATAAATAGGACGTCTTCTCTCCACTTATTCAATAGACGGGCTGTTCTCTCACCTCTCTCCTTGGCTGCTATTTGCATTGGTGTTATAGACCTTCACACCAACGTAATCTATTTTGCCATTATAAATAGTTTTTAATACTCCTTATAATATATACATGATTACATCCTAAATGAAGTTTTCATGGAATTAAAAAAAAGAAAAAGAAAAAGGAAGAAAATTTATAAAGATTATCCCATTGCTCTATTTTCTAAGTTAAAGTTTGGTTGTCATAAAAACAAATTCTATTAATTTTCAAAGCTAGACTGTTCTACTGATTAATAATTAGAAATTTATTAACTTGAACTTAATTACTCTTGTTTTTATTTGTTGCACCATTTTCTGCAGCAAACAAGGAGATGGGGTTGCTTTCTACATTGTTGAAATGGAATGAAATTGATCTGCCATCGAGGGAGGAGAAGTTGCGAAATGAAAGGATATGCAGGTTCTACCAGCACAACAGAAATCCTTTTGTTGATCATCCAGAATATGCCAATCTCATATGGGAGCAAGTTGTTCCAAGTCGTCGGGGTTCTTATACTACATCCCGTAAAGCATGGATTAATGAATCTCACTACCACAACAAAGGGAGAGATCAAAATGAGGTACGCTTAACTCTTTGCAATAGCTGCATTCATTTATAATGATCTGGAAGTAAAAAAGTGTTAGTATTAATGAAGGGAAAATCTAAATTAGGGTGCTTAAAACTCCTTAGCCACCTCTTTTGAAATGTCCGTGCATTACATTATGCAAGTCAGTTAACACCTAAATCTCAGATTGACAAAGAATACATTGTGTTTGTGCGTCGTCATGCCAACCACACGTGACACTTGAAGTGTCAAGTTCTCCATTGATTTATCATCAATGTGGCCAAAAAAATAATTGATTGGTTTTTGGATATCGAGGTAAACAACTTATGTTTTGTGACGTGTCTATGCATTGGTGAAACATATATGATAGCCTTTTGGAAGCACAAAACAAGGACCGTCTTAAATTCCGGACCAATAAAACAGTCTCTCTTCCAAAGCAAAAATAATGGTAATTGTTTGCTCTTTATCTTTTTATTTTAAATCTCAATTTTTTAATTTTAATTTAATTTTATTTATATTATTAACTCTTAATTTTTTTTTATTTATGTCTAATTTACTCCAAAGTTTATATCCATGAAACTTAATTCTTTAACTTATTTATTAAAATATTGTTATAAGTGTATCCTGTGTTACATGGACTCGGGTACGGCTGTCAGACACGGGTATGTATCCATGCGTCGGACGTGTCAAATCTCCAAACAGAAGGACACACGGACACAACTAAATATTCATTTTATTAATTATTTTATTTTATTTTCTATAGTAAAGTAATGTTTTTATCTAATATAATGTTCAATATAGGCATTTAACTCATTTTAAAGTAATAATATAATGTAATTAAATGATAAGATATGTTTTTTAATTACATGTCCAACCAAAAGTGTCGGACACATATTACATACCTATGTCCGAGGGATACGTGTCCGACACGGGTACTTCACTACTTTTGAAGAGTCCATGTAACAGAGAGTGTGTATATATATATATATATATATATATATATATATATAACATAGATGACAAACAACTTTTTTATTTTTATTTTTAAATTATATTTTGATGTATTTTATTTTTTAAACATATCTATAACATGCATAATATAATTTTCGTGTCCTTGGTGTATCTATATCCTTTTTTTTTTTTTTCTTTTTTTTTTTTGAATTGTCATACCCTCGTGTGTATATCATGTGTCATATATATCATGCCTAATACCACCCAATTGATATTTTATAAGGGTGAAAATAAAAAAAGAAAATGACTAAATTAAAGCATTAGATAATGGTGATAATATGAATTTGACTGCATCTCTATCCATTGTATACCATGTAAAGACTTCAATTGTTCGATACTGGTTCAACATTGTGCTATGTTTTTCATGCATGCTTTTGGAGGACAATGGTTCAACAATTGTGGGTGTGCAAGTGCACGTGGCATGTGTAAGCTCATTGTTGAGACCTTTGAACTATCAATTGTGGTGGTAGAGGGAATAATTCTGTTGCCTTACAATTTACATCTCTGCATCCTCGTGAATGAGCTCCATTTGTCCAAAATGATTGAGCGACATTGCAATTTCTTTTTTTCCTAGTTGGTACTCGCAACCCCACCCCCAAGGAATAGTTTGCACCTAGCAAGAATCGAACATTGCAATTTCTTTTGCTGTTTCTTTTTTCTTTTTCTTTTTTTTTTTCTTTTATTATTTGGGCAAGTTTAACTGTGAATTTTGGTGTTAATTTAGCTCTCTCTCTAAAAACCATGTTTATTAAGTAGAACCTGGGAATCCTCAAAGGAGTGTCCATGATATTATGACTGTTATCCATTACTTGTATGTATATAATTTGCAGTTTGTTGAAATAGTAGTGGGGCAGTCGACAAATGCAGCTGAACTTGAACTTGCATTCTACAATGGGTCGAATGGGAAAATTTATTCATCTTTACCATGGGCAAATAACAAAGGTTTCCACCTAACTGATGGTGGCTCTGGGTTTCTGATATATACAGCTGCTCTCCCAATTCAAAACGGGCCTGCTGATGGAATTGCTTTGCTCAGTATAGATGACAATGCTGTCGAAGTGGTTGACTTTGACTCCTATGCTGGGACAGTGAAAGCAGTTGATGGACCAGCTATGGGAAATGAATCTGTGGATATTGGTGTCAAAGAAACAGAGGGATCTTCTAAGAATGATTCTCTGGGATTGGCAGGAGTTCAAGTCGGTGTATACAACTGGAAGAAGTTTGTAGGTGGAGCATCACCTGGGAAACTTAATGTTGGTCAGAACCTATCCGTGCAGTAAGTTATCCTTTGAGTTGAACACTTAATAAGATCATTTCCAATTACTTGCATTTCTGTTAAAAGGAAAAGGAAGTAGAGAAACAAAAACAAAATAGAAAAAATAAAAATAAAAATCATTTGTCTGGGATTCAAGAAAGATTCTCAATGAAGAGCTCATATCACGTGCTCTTCCTATTGTTTTGTAAGAAAATACAAAAACAATCTGCTAATCTGCTATGTCATTTGGGTGGCATTTTAGAAGTCTTGATTTGTCTAGTAACGCTAGGAAAATGCATAACAGGACCATATGGGACTGCTCACTTGACATGTCACCTATATTATGCAATACTACTTTATCGCATGATGAGCAAGAAGTGTGATATTTTTAGAAGCTATATTACTGCAAAACTGATAGAAACCTGGAATTTTGTAAGAAAATAAATATTGAAACTTGTTTTTAACAGTGAATATCACCTCCATATTTGCATTTACTTTGCAGATATATTTTTACATCAGTTGTTAATTTCACATCTACTTGAGAACTTGTCAACTAATCCTCACTAGAGTATTTGTATGTGATCTTACAAGTTACTGTATTGTTGATTGGCAGTAGCTCAGATGATCATCAATGCGATAGTCAGTAAACTGCAATGGGGAAGACACCAGTAAGTTTATATTGATACCATCTTCCGACAAAACACAAGTTCAGCTGTCACTAACAAATTTCACTAGTTCGATTAATTGCAAAGCTGCGCTTATTGAATTGAAACTACAGGGCCGTCAAGCTAACTTTGCAGGTGAAGTATATCTAGTTATGAAAACCTTCTTGTAGACTTTTAACTTTGTCAAGGCAGTTAAATGGTTTATGATTTTATTGCCAAATGGGACACGCACACTGAGACAGTCCAAGAGTAACATGCAAGTGTATAACCCACTGATATAGGGATCAGAAAAAAGGACAGCTTTTCAATGTGCTGCCAGTGTTTATTTACTTTTAAACTCTTGTTGAGCTGTCCCAGCGAGTTAGCTTCATACTTTTAATACAATCAAGAATTTGACAATATTTACTTGCATCTCTGTTCAATTCTACTTTTAGAGTGGTAGATATGTCACCAAGAAGTTGTTTTATTGCTTTGCATTCAATGTATTTGTTGAGAGAGAACAGGTCATTCTTCCACAAATCTTTTTTTTTTTTTTGGTGGGGGTGGGGGGAGACTATATATGACAACACCCGACTAGTCGGTGTCTCACATAGCAGGGCCCACCACAATTGCTAGGCGAGGGCTTTATAGTAATGTGAGACTTCCCGTTGATGGGTGTAGTCAGTTTTACAATTTTCCTTTGTTTTATTTTCTCAAAACTACTTCTAGCATTTATATACAATCTAATAAATCATATTTCAATTTGAACAAAATTTGAGTTAAATAATAGGATGACCAAAATGCCCCTTGGAATCATTCCAACATGTTATGTTAAATGTATTTAATGGTTTGTATTATGGATATGGTCATGGTAGATATCACATTTACTCATAGATGAGAACGTACCAACTATGTGGACAAAATGATTATTGTTGTCAAATGGATTTACATTCACATGTATACGTTTAAAATTTATGCCATTGTTGGAATTATCATCTCGTCTAGTGATTGAGTGTAACAAGAGTCATTTGTTTCACATCGAATTTGGATGAAAAAGTGATTGGGTATAAATAAGTGGGTATGTAGCATTATTTAACAGTTTGAGTTTTTTGGTAAATGGGCAAGTGTTCACCCATTATAATAGTATCAGAGCCAGACTCATTTCTTGATCCATGCCACGCTAAGCGTCCGGGTGACTCACTCGGGTAGGCAAGGTGGTCCGACCGCAACGAGGGCGTTGCGAGTTTGGGTGAGGGAGAATATAACAAGGGTCATTTGTCCCATATCATATCCAGTTGGAAAAGTAATTGGGTATAAATGAGTGAGTATGTAGTATACAAGGGTCATTTGTCCCACATCGAATTCAGTTGGAAAAGTAATTGGGTATAGATGAGTGAATATGTAGTATTATCTAGAAGTTTAAATTTTTAGATAAATGAGCTAACGTCTACCCGTTAAATTGAGAATGGTAGGAATTTGATTAAACAAGCTATTTTAGTAGAAATTCATGGCATACAGATCATTCTGCTACGTAAACTAAGCTACTATGTTATGTGACTTTATACAATGTTGGAATTAAGTTGTAACACTCTAGTGGCCCTCAATTTTGTAGTTGAGTTGGGATTATTCCTTCTTCAGTTAATAGGTTATTTAATCAAGTTATGGTACCCTTTTGAACACTTAGCTACACTTTCTTTCCTTTTTATATGTTCAATTAGAACCAATTTGGTCTAGAATTACATGATGAAAATTTTGACCATCCACCTTATAAAAAGTACCAACTTCAACAAATTTGGTCCAATCCACTACTATTTTCTAAAAGTTTCTTAGGGAAGTTGTTCGCCCCATGCCCCCTTCAGTCAATGAAACACGTGGCAGCTCAGCAGCCGTCCTGGCCACCTAGGTTGAAAGGTGAACAGCTTCAATATGCAGGTTTTATTTAGGGCACTATGCACCCTTTTCTGTAGGTAGATATTGAAAAGAAATTATTTATCGGGTAAAAACAAACATGTCAGTTTTATTCAGTCCTTTGTTCTTGTGTCAATTAGTGATTGGATGGGACTAATAATTTCAAGATTGGTTCCACCTATGTAGTAATTTTTTGATGTTGGGTGAGCCGGGTATATCATGTCATTAATATGTTCACTCAATGAAAATTTCGTATATTAATTTGTTGAGAGTGTTTTTATAAGTAAGGAGGATCAATTTCATTTCTACAGTGAATTTTCATTAGATGGTCATACCAATGAGTCACTGACTTGGCATGCTCGATTCACTAAATTTTTGTTCACAAGGACAATACTTGGGTCCTCCCCTTGAAGAATAAAGTTTATCCGCGTGATAATCCCAAATTTTTTATTTCCAAAAGAATACGATTGTTTTTATACTTATATTGAAAAATTACTAAATTTATTTAAAGAATGTAGTATATCAAGTGTTGAATAGGGAAAGGAATAAGAACTAAAAATATTATATGAAAATTTGATGTTAACCTATATTTGAATATAATTTTTCTCATATATTTTTTTCTTAGTTAATCTATTTATTTTTTGTCAAAGTTAGATCTATCTTTTGCATCCCTCCTAAATGCCCAACACTTTTAATTGATAAAGGGTTGGTAATTTTTTCTTTCTTGATTGTGAATACTGCAAAGTTTGTATATTGTCCTATTGAATAATATTTTTTGGAATTCATAAAAATTATAGAATGCAGCATTTTAATTGTAAAAATTTAAAACAGTGACGTTCTGTGAAATTTATCATTAAAAATGGTAAAATTTTAAAGTAAATGTGATGAAACTGTATAGCAGGAAACTGTGGGAAAAAGTTCTAAATTAAAACTATCTCCTACCATATAAATATAAAAATTAATTAAAAGAAAAAAAAAAAAATAAGGGCCCACCAAACGGGCCCATTTATGAATCTATCTATCCATGGGCCTGGCCTTTATGGTAAACGCATGAATGATGATGGCCGGTACCGACCTTCCCGGTTTCTCTATCAACCTCTCAAAGCGGAAAGCAAAGCACACCGTCACCAACCATAAAAAGTCATTCTCGGAGCATCTTTCAACATACATACATACATATTTGTATCTATAGATTCTATACACACACTTTTATATATATCTATACATATATATATATCTATATATCTTTATATGTAATTTATTAATTATCAAAAATCAAAAAGAATAATAATAAATACAGAACAGAAAAATCTGAACAAGCCAACGACAACAAATTTTACCTGTAATTCTTCTAAAAGGGGCTTTAAAAAATTAAAGGTGTCTAATTTCGTTTTTATCTCTTTCACTGTTTCAGATCAAACCAGAAATTAATTATGGTCTTAATTGTCTTCCAGTTATGTTAATTTGTTGTTTAATATTATAATCAAATTTACAGTTCATTTCTCTCTCTTTCTCTCTCCTCTGTCCCAACCTTTTGCTGCCGTTAGTGATAAGCACGCTTGGCAACTCATCATTCCCTCCAACCCGCCTCCTCACTTTTCTCTCCTTCTCTCTCTTCTTTCTCTCTCTAGACTGCTGTTCTCTTTCTTCAAACCCCACTTTCCTTTGTTTCCAACCTTTTTGCCAGCAACTTTGATTCGGTGAAGATCGAGCTTAATTTCCTGTAAATACGGTTTTTCAATTGGATCTGTTGATTCATTTTGAGTCTACTTCAGATTAATTTCCTCAGCTGAAGGTAATTTCATTAAAAAAAAAAAAGTTGTTTTTCTTCTTCTTCTTTTATTATAATTTGTGGATTTATGTGTTAAGATTTTCGTGCTCGAATCAATGAATTGTTATCTTTTCAATGTGTTTGTTGAGGTCTGGGCGTAACTAATTGAAACAGAAATTCTGAAGTTTTGATTTCTCATGTATACGCTAGCCTTCGATTGATTTTGCAAGTATTGAATTTTACTGATCTGGGGCGATTTAGCTTCATTTCGCTGCATAACAATGTAGCTCGATTTGCTGATGTGAAATTCACATACATATTCATTGTTTATATTATAATTTTGATGTGTTGGGATTTGATGTAAAACTTAAAATATAATGTACGGACGTTGTAATTGCGATGCTTTGTGAATTGCGCAAAATCTGTAATATGTTTAAGCAATTTTAGAGTTTCAAGATCGCACGAACTATTAATATAATGTGTATATACATATATACACAATATAATTTTCTTTTTGCGACATTGTGTTTATTTTGTTCCTATTAATGTGGAAGAGTTGTTTGTTTATAAAGTTTAATAAATTTCCCATTATCTTTTTCATTGGTATGTGAATGAAGCAAAGATCTTTCCGCCTCTTTGCCCGTGTAAAACATATTATTACTATAGCTCTCCTCTCTCTCTTAATTTTTCTTTTTCAAATCCTTTTCAGTCTTCGTGTTTTATTTAAAAATTCTACTAATTTGAACTATCTTCAGTGTCCTTTAGCTTCTTATTTAGTTTAATCGAATTCTTTATCAGTACAATTGTACAAATCACAATACGTCCCTATCGGTTGAAGAGGTAATTAGAGGAATGAGTAGAGGAATGAGTCAGGTGAGGTTTTTGGAGGCTAAGCTTTGTTGACCTGTTGGAGTCTTCGTCTGGTCCCTGCAATTGCATTCTCACTGGCATGTGAAAATTTAGCTCCTTTTGTTAGTTGCTAGCTGTATTAATGGTTCATTTAGCCGAGTCACATGATATTTATCTCTACTTTCTCATTGAATTATTGTATTGAGAATTTTACTTTCTTCTTTGGTAGAACAAGTGGAGGTTACAGTTGTGATAAAAAGTTATGTATAGAATCAACTTGACCATGGAATGAGGCAACACAGGAATCGGAAGTGACAATCACAACCCAGAAAAGATGGTAACTTACAGAGGGAATTTAGTTTCAAAACAAATGTACATTTTGTAGAGAAACCTGATCACAGGACGGAGCCAGTTCATGCCCAGAGGGGGCACATGCCCCCTTACTTGGGGCCGCGCACTATATTATTATAGTTATTTTCTTAAATTTATTACACATATGAAAATTTGTGTATAATAATGCCCCTAAAATTATTTTAGTTTCTAAAATATCTTTAATTTTTCCTTATTTTCCTCTTCCTCTCTTTAAATTCCTTTAATTTCCTTAAAAAAATTTAATGTCATTCTTCTTTCCTTTTTCTTCTTCTTCTATTACCTAAAATTCTTCTTCTTATTCTTCTTTTCTTTGTTTATTTTTTTTTTTGGCACTATAACCCTAAATTGAAATCTTGGCTCTGCCCCTGCCTGATCCTGAACTTTGTTACAATAGATTTGCTCCTGACTTGACCCGCCCACTATATTATTATAGTTATTTTCTTAAATTTTTTACATATATATGGAAATTTGTGTATAATACCCCCCTAAAATTATTTTAGTTTCTAAAACTCTCTTTAATTTTTCCTCATTTTCCTCTTTCTCTCATAAATTCCTTTAATTTCCTTAAAAAAATTAAAATTTTCCTTCCTTGCTCTATTATTTTTCTTTCTAAAGTTATGTCATTCTTCTATTACCTAAAATTCTTCTTTTCTTTGTTTAATTTTTTTTCGCACTATACCCCCTAAATTGAAATCCTGGCTCCTCCCTTGCCTGATCCTGAACTTTGTTACAATAGATTTGAGGTACCAAACTCATTTACAAAATGTTTTAGAAGCATTGCCTATGGAGAAAATTTTAGATGAGCTTTTATTTATTTATTTTTCATTATGAGACACGTGTTGCATGTAGGCTTCTCTGCATAGAGAGGTCCCTTCAGTTTTACTACGAAACAGGTTCAACTCATAGGAAAAAGTTCCTGTACTTGGGCTGAATTGTTAAAAAAATTACATGGTTTTATATGCAATATGTCAATGGCCAGATTTATTGATCAAATCTGCTCACTTTAGTTCTACAATAATTGCAGAAGGATGCTTGGGTGTTCTACAGGGATCCCTTTAAATTGATGGGCCATTATGTTAGAAGCGAGCTGATAGTGGGAATATTAAGTTTTCATAAAACAATTTTCAAATAATAAACCAAGCAGAATTTTTTTGCACAGTTTTATGTTTTCAGACCTTTTATTTCTTAATTTATGGTCTAATAGCCATGCCCATCTCTTCACAAAATATATCATTGATAATAAATCTCTAAGTTAGCATCTTGTCATAGTACCTAGCTGCCAAGAGATGTTTGATTAACTCTCCTTATGATGTATTTGTACATATATTTTTGGGGTGTCCTATAGTAAAGTCTTTCTTTATTTTTCACTTACATAATCATTTCATGGTGCCACTTATGACGACAGTTGCAGAGTTAACGGAGAAAGTTTTAGTATGGCTGTTTCAATGAGAGATTTGGACCCAGCTTTCCAGGGAGCTGGACAAAAGGCGTATCCTTTCTCTTAAATTTAGCATGTTGAAGTAGGAGTTGTTTATCCTTTCAATATCAGTATCTCAGTCCCCTTCTGCATGTCACAAATGTTTTCTAATGTACTTAAACAGTTTCAACAAAAGAAGGGTATACAAAAGAGAAAGAACAATATTATCAGGGCTATATTATTCTTTGGTTTTGAACTTCATTTCATTCCTGTTTTTCTCCTTTACATTATATAGCGGAATCGACATATGGCGCATTGAGAACTTTCGGCCTGTACCAGTTCCAAAGTCCTCTCATGGAAAATTTTTTACCGGGGACTCCTATGTGATCCTGAATGTGAGTGATCTAATGCTGATCTAATTGCATCGTCCTGATAGTGACTCCTATGTGGCAATTTTTTTACACTTCTATTTTAACTCAATAGTCTTTACTACAGTGGCCATTGTCAGTTTCTTATGTTGTTACCGTATTTTTGTGTGTATGAGTATATACAATGTATGATGGAGCTGTGACTATAAAAGGATCATGTTTAATATATATGATCTTGACAACATCTTTTATGCAGTTTATGTTCTACATAATATAATAAGACATATAACACCATTTCTATTGTGAATTGGAAAGAATTCCTGCCATACAACTTTTTAAAATTAGCAACATAGTGTATGGATTATAGAAAGATGAACCTTAATCTTTCCATTTCCAAGTTGAAACTCCAACTTAAAATTATGGTGATCCCTTAGAGGGAGAGAGAATCTCAAAGTGGATAGATGGTGCAGAAAGGTGAACCTGTTGAAAGAATGGGCTGGTTTTCTCTTTTTGAATACTATTTTCCAGATTTCTGAACTGTCCTAAATTTACAAATTGCATCTTGCAAAAGTGGCAGCATGTGCCATGACATAGTAGGGGCAGCATGTGCCATGACATAGTAGCGGCAGCATGTGCCATAACATAGTATATTGGCTAGCACATAATGATTTCTCTTTTGTGTAGTAAACCACAACATTGGAAACCACTCTCAAGTGATACTGACATTACACTTACCCAAAAAAAAAAAAACAGAAGAAAAAAAACGAAAAGATATCTGATGTCATTTATGGAGTTGATAGTTTATGGTGATAATTTAAATTTAAATAGAGAAACTATAACTTCTGGACACTTGGTTTTCTTGTTGGTGATTAGATTATTGTCCTCTAGGATATAAATTATTTGTTAAAAAGATATACCTTTTGAAGACATACCACACCATTGGAAACTACTCTCCAGTGATGCTGACATTACACTTGCCCAAAAATGAAAAAAAAAAAAAGAAAAAAGAAAAGAAAAAAAGGATATCTGATGTCATTTATGGAGTTAATAGTTTATAGTGAGAATTAAAATTTAAATAGAGAAACTATAACTTCTATACACTTGGTTTTCTTGTTGGTGATTAGATTATTGTCCTATAGCATATAAATTATTTGTTAAGAAGATATACCTTTGTTTATTTCTTGGGTTGATTATTTAAATGCTACATTGTGTTTTTAAATGGGAAGGAAGATGTGATTCTTGTTCTTTGTCCATTGTGCATGTTCAAAGTCATTCATTTTCATTCATATCAATAATATACTCTATATAATTTCCTTCTCTCAGACAACTGCTTTAAAGAGTGGTGCCTTACGTAATGATATCCATTATTGGCTTGGCAAAGATACCAGTCAGGTAAGATTTTATTTTATGTAGCTTTTCTCCTTAATTCAATATCTGTTACAACTGTTGTTTAATTGTCAGAACTCTGTTTATATAGGATGAAGCTGGTACTGCAGCCGTCAAAACTGTTGAACTGGATGCAGCTCTTGGAGGCCGTGCTGTACAGTATCGTGAAGTACAAGGCCATGAAACTGAGAAATTTCTTTCTTATTTTAAACCATGTATCATACCTCAAGAAGGTGGAGTTGCATCTGGGTTCAAGCATGCAGAAGCTGAAGAGCACCAAACACGTTTGTACGTTTGCAGGGGAAAGCACGTTGTTCATGTTAAAGAGGCAAGTCTATGTTTATTACTGATGTTGATGATGAATTATCAGGATGTATTCTTTTATATGTTCATTCTCAAGTTTCTATATGTTGACAGGTTTCTTTTTCTCGGTCTTCTCTCAATCATGATGACATTTTTATACTGGATACGAAGTCTAAAATTTTTCAGTTTAATGGTTCCAACTCATCTATTCAAGAGAGGGCTAAAGCACTAGAAGTTGTCCAGTACATTAAAGATACTTATCATGGTGGAAAATGTGAGATAGCTGCCATTGGTAAGTGAATAATCAATTGGGTAGTTTGAATGTTAATACCTGAATGACTAATCATTATTTGAATTCTAATTTCTACGTACTATTCTATCTCTGTAGAGGACGGAAAATTGATGGCTGATGCTGAAACTGGAGAATTCTGGGGTTTTTTTGGTGGCTTTGCTCCGCTTCCAAGGAAAACAGCTAATGACGAGGATAAAGCTATGGATGCTCTTCCTACCAGGCTGTTTCGGTAATATTTTTTTTGGCCTTGCCTTTTGACTTTTGGCTCAATGTTACAAAAATCTCTATCATAATTGCATCTGGTATTTTCAGAATATCCATATTTTGCTAAATTTATCATTATTGTTTGAAACTTGAGGTGCTAAAAAGGTCTTCTTTTGTAAAGATAACATTGTTATGTATATAACCAATGGGCATTAATCCAGATGGTATGATCTCTCCTTCTCAAAGGGGAGGTTGAGTACTCAAGCCTTGCTAGGGGCAATATTGTGGGTATGTGATATTTAATTATATTATTTCATATGTTATTTAATACAAATATCATTTATATCATTTGGAACATACATTTCTTTAATTTATATTTTCTTTAAGCTTTTCATATATGTGAATTTTTTTTTTTTTTTGATAAGTAAGATTTTATTAAAAAACGCTCAAAACGGGGAGCGAAACCCAAAGAAACAAAAGGAACACAAGGGCCAGAGAGCGCCTTAGACCTTCAGAGAGGCCAAAAAAACAATAATTTCCTCCATAGATCTATAATCTCTCCCTGAAACCCAACAAAAAGAGTAGAAATAATAGAGAACTTAAGCATAGAAACATGCTTCTTTTTCCCGTCAAAATATCTCCTATTTCTCTCAAGCCAAATACACCCCCAGATATAAAGCGGCGTAGCCCTCCAAGCATCTCTAATGCCAGCCCCAATAGAGGCGCCTCTCCAAGCCTCAATTAACCCTCTAGAGGAGAAAGGCATTGCCCAATGAATCCCAAATAAACGAAGCATCAAATCCCAACAATCTCTGGCCATGCTGCAATGTAAAAGGAGGTGATCAACAGACTCTTCGTGACACAAGCACATGAAACAGTGATTGACCACCACCTGATTCCTCCTCCTCAGATTATCTTGGGTTAAAATCTTACTCAGAACAGAGGTCCAAGCAAAAAAGGCAACCTTGCGGGGAGCCTTGGACCACCAAATAGACTTCCAAGGGAAGGGATCTCTATGACCAAACGAAAGGCATTTGAAAAAGGACCTAACCTCAAAACGGCCATGCGTGGTAGGAACCCAGAACCACTGATCCGATCCCCCAAAAGAAAACACCTGGCTATACAACAACTCCAGAAAACGAGAAACATCCTCGATCTCCCAATCCTGAAAATGCCTCCTGAAACGAACATCCCAAGACAGTTTCCCGTTATCAAAATGATAACAGTCAACAACCATGGCCTGTCGATGAGAAGCAATCCTGTAGAGCTGTGGGAACGCGAGAGCAAGAGGGAGATCCCCACACCAAAGATCCAACCAAAAACTGATCCTCCTTCCATTTTCAATACGAAAACGAACATACTTGCAGAAATCATCCCATCCCCTCCGAATAAAATGCCAAACTCCCACCCCCCTTGGACCACGCATCTCCAGGGAGCACCACCCACCACGACTTTCCCCAAATTTGCAAGCAATAACTTTCCTCCATAACCAATGCCTCTCGATCCCAAACGTCCAGAGCCATTTACCAAGAAGAGCCTTATTAAAACGTAACAACCTCCGAAACCCTAAGCCTCCAAACCGAATTGGATGGCACACTTGTTCCCATCGAACCAAGTGAAATTTGAACTCTTCACCTTCGCCCCCCCCCCCCCCCCCCCCCCCAACGTCAATTATCTCAGCCACTAAAGAAGGAATCTGAAACAGAGACAAGAAAAAAATTTGAAAAGTAGAAAACAAAAGTCCTTTTCCTTGAAATGTGCTAAAATGAATATTCATTGGACAAATTTTGTGATTATGAATTCTTTTACTAAATCAAAATTCTGTTGAGGCGGTGAAATATGGATCCATTACATTTGGGCTCTGACAAAATTGTTTTTGCTTTTTAAGTGTTGAGAATGGGAAGGCAGAACTTGTAGAGGCTGAGCCTTTGACACAGGAGTTGCTAAGCACAAATAAATGCTATATTCTAGATTGTGGAGCAGAAGTTTTTGTGTGGATGGGGAGGAACACCTCTCTTGATGAAAGAAAAAGTGCAAGTGGAGCTACAGAAGTAATATTTAATTTTTTCTATCTAATTGAAATTCTTAATCTGGATGCAAACCTTTTACCATCCTTTTATAATTGTTGGTCTCACTGAACAGGAATTAGTTCGTGGCCTTGATCGACCAAAATCTCATATTATCCGTGTGATCGAGGGATTTGAGACAGTGATGTTTCGGTCAAAGTTTGATTCATGGCCCGAGTCTACTGCTGCAGCTGTTTCTGAGGATGGCAGAGGCAAGGTTGCCGGTCAGTAACTGATATATGTTGCAGACTTTTTGCCCTTTTCTGAAATTATAATTGCAAGATACTTTATATGCACCTGAGAATTTATATTCTTCTTCTTCTCGTTCTTCTTGTTCTTGTTCTTGTTCTTCTTAGTATTATTGTTCTTATTACAAAAGTTCTTACTACTGTTCTTAATTAATAATTTTGTAGCACTTCTAAAACGCCAAGGGGTTAATGTGAAGGGTCTATTGAAAGCGTCTCCTGCTAAAGAAGAGCCTCAACCGTATATTGACTGCACAGGAAATCTGCAGGTGCTGTAAACATTTATTGTATTAATATATTAAGATGCCTCTCCGCATGTGGAGGTAAGGTTGCATACATCTGACCCTCCTTAGACCCCGCAATGGCGGGAACCTGGTGCACTAGGCTAGCCCTTCATTAATATATTAAGATGGGTGACTGCGAATATGCTACTTCTTTTTTTTTTTTACCGAATAAACTAAACTTTGTTAAAGAAAGAGAAACATAAAGGACTCAGTGTCCAAGCAAGATAAAAGGACAAGATTCATGTTTTTAAACTTGCTTTTCTAGATAGTCTAATTTAAATTTCCTTGGGTAACCTCCTTCTCTTAATAAGGGACCAATTGACAGAAGAAAATTATTGTTTTAATCTAATTTACTATTTGATTCAACTTCCTGGAAAGTAGTATTGGACATACCCCTTTCTATAAAATCTAGGAGCCTCTCACCTTGCCTCTTCCATGGTTGCTAGAATGGGATTTCAGGATGTAAAACTGCATGTATTTTTCTGGTAAGGGTAAGACTGCATGTCTTGTTGAACTGGAACTGGATAATGTGATAATAAATTATAGGGGAAATGTGAAACGGGGAAGTGAAAGGCCAAAATACTGAAGATTATGAGAAATGAAAGGAAGTTTGTAGGGAAAATAAGTGTATGAAAATCAAAATGAAACTTCAGGGAAAGGAAAGAGAAAATATCTCTTAAGAAATTTATATGTATTTTTGTAGGGAATGCTTCAGAAACTTTAAAAAAAATCAGAATTTTGAAAATTATACCCATATTGCATGGTCTTTCAAATGTTCGTGAAATGCTTTCTCAGCATATCTGATTTGGTTCCTAATATTAGTTGTTTCTAAAATGCCTCACTAAAATGTTCCTGGTGATTCATTAATTATTGCCTCGCCATACTGAATAACAAGATAACTAAAACTTAAATGAACCCTAGATCAATTTTTAGATTGCATTTTCTGGTTCAGTTGCTAATGGTAGCTTTCATCATGGTTGCACAGGTTTGGCGTGTGAATGGCCAAGAGAAGATTCTCCTTCCAGCTTCTGATCAGTCAAAATTTTACAGTGGAGATTGTTATATTTTTCACTATTCATATCCTGGAGAAGATAAAGAGGAATACCTTATTGGAACATGGTTTGGGAAGCAGAGTGTTGAGGTGAATAGATTTTTCACTTTTTTTAAGTCTTGTATGGGGTATATATCATACAGCATCTACTACTTTTTTTTTGATAAGTAATATTTTATAAAAGAGCGCTCAAAAGGGAAGTGAATCCCAAAGAAATACACAAGGCCAAAAAACGCCTCAAGCCTTCAAAGAGGCCAAAAAAACAACAATCTCCTCTATAGATTTATAATCTCTCCCTGAAACCCAACAAAAAAGTTTGACCTTGTAATTCTGATTTTTTTTTAATGATGTTGTTGTTGTTATTGACAGTTATAGTCCCTCTTAAGCTTTTCTATGATGCATAAAATGACAACAATCACCGTGCCTAACTTTATCTCATAACATACCTTAGGCCATCAAACTTGGGAACTAGTCTTCCATGGTACATGGTCAGAGCATAAAACTGTAGTGTAATAATCCACCTTATTGTCACTTTTTGGAATATTAAAAATGGTTGTGTATTTGATCTTGGGGAAAAGAGTTGTTATAAGTATTTAGAGCAAGATGTTCATTCTTTTGATCGAGATCATAAAAATAATTTAAAAAATATGTATCCTTCAACATGTTTATCTAATCTTGCTATAGAAATCAGATGAAGTCTTTCTTGCCATGTAACCCCTGAAGTCTTTCTTGCCATGTAACCCCGTGTTACTTTGTAATGTTCAGAGTCTTCAGACATGAACTAGAATACTACCAAGTTATTTTCTATTATCATCCTTTTAAAAGTTTTATGTACTTCTCCTAGGCTAATTAGTTATGCACTTGGGTCTCCTAAGGCCTTTATTGACTCACATTGTAAATTATTTTCTTACGTAATCTTAGTAGTCTCACAGTTTCTTATGATATTCATTTTTCATCATCTTGATTTTGTTTCAGTTTAGGATAATTCAACAGGATCAGGGCTATCATTTCTTTCCTTCATATAAGAGGATATCAAGCAAAACTAATGCATATTGTGCCCCTTGTCCCTTGGCTCAGCCCTACTTTCTCTTTTTCCCTTTCGGAACTTTATGAATATGTCCCAATTAAAATCTTTTCTTAGCTCCTAGAAGAGTCTGGTAGTATGTCTACTTTTCTTTGATTGTCTTTGGAGTTCAGCACAACACATCCAAATGCTTCATCAGAATGATTTTTCTTCTTCAATTTGCTCTGAGCCTTGATAATTGATTCTTTTAATGCATTCAGATTATATATGTGTGTGTAAAAATTCTTTGATGGGACCATTCTTGCGATCACATGAACATTCCAAACTGAGAAACTCTAGGGCCACTTGGCATTGAATTTGTATTGAGGATCAAAATGATTTAGATTTTTTTACTTTGAATGGTTACATTATCAAGAATAGTTTATCTACAATTTCAGTCATTTTTGCTCAAATCCCTCCTCCCCCACCCCTTCTCTCTCTATCCATATATAAATAATTATATACAAATGGATATATATATATATACACACACACCCAAGCACATACACTATTACACTGAAAGTACTCCCTTCGTCCCAAAATAAGTGTCCACCTTTCTCTTTTGGGATGTCTCAAAATAAATGTCCCATTTGAAAATTCAATGTTTAGAAGTTTTTAGCTTCCCAACGTTGTCCTTAGATTTTGAAGATTTCCCCAAGTAATAAAGTGTAAAAAATAAAAACTTCTAAAGGTTTAACTGTGGAATTTACAAAGGTGACATGCATTTAAGGCATGTCCCCTTAAAAAGTTGGGAGTCCCTAAAAGGGACATTTATTTTGGGATGGAGGACGTATTTTTTATATATTGTATAATTAATTCTGGAAATAGTGTGTGAACTCTTGCTTAACCCCCGTGAAGACTTTAGTTCTGAGCTGTTTTCATGCATATATCACAATATATGTATTTACTTTGCAATTATCATGATATATAGGAAGATAGAAGTTCAGCTATATCACAGGCAAGCAAGATGGTCGAGTCAATGAAATTTTTGCCTGCTCAGGTAATGTACAATAACTAGTGGTTGAATTTTTTTATCTTTTTTTCATAATTGAACTAGTGGTTGAATTGTTAGTATAGTATTGATGATTTTATTTTTTTATATGTATATTGGCATTGATAGTTTGATTATGGACTTATAGGCTCGCATCTATGAAGGCAATGAACCAATCCAGTTCTTTTTGATCTTTCAGAGCTTTATCGTTTTTAAGGTTTGTGAGAGAGATAAATGCTAGGAAAGGAGCTTCCATTAAAATTCATCTAATGTCATGTTTTGGTTTTTGTTTCCAATTGACTGGCAAACCCTATTTATGCAAAACTCATCAGGGTGGTCTTAGTGATGGGTACAAGAAATATATTGCGGAGAAGGAACTTCCAGATGCAACATATACAGAGGATGGAATCGCATTATTTCGAGTTCAGGGGTCTGGACCTGAAAATATGCAAGCAATTCAAGTTGAACCAGTAAGTCCTGTTTCCCAGTCTTTATTTATTTATTTTTTTCTCCATCTTTTGAAATCATTTATTTGCTACACAGAATTTTAATTCAGTTCCCAACACTATCTTACACCCTTATCTTAAAATCAAAGGTGCAGCCCTTAATTATTTTCACTTTGGTCAGTCTTTAATAGAGATGGATATAGTTTTTGTTTTTAATTTTTCTCTCTTTTTTTCTTTAGTTACTATTTAATTATGTTAGGAAAATGGCTCTGTTAGCAGCATTTGTCATATGATTGATCATAATCCAATTAACAGTGCTGTTAGGAGCAATAGTTACCATATCTTGGATCAGATGATATGGTCAAATTTCCTTTATTTTTTTCAAGTGTAATCTCAGGAGCACAGGATTTTTTGGTGAACTTCTACAAACTTGTAGAGAAGCATGTTTCTCTGCTTGTCCATTTCATTACACACTGATACTGCTCCTTCTAAGAAGTGTCGTGCCTCATTAGAGACGCCTGATATTACAAGTTTTGATTATTTTTATTAAATACTTTTATTTTTTAAAAAATATATAGTTTCATCATATGTTGTAACATCATTGTGAATTTGTCTGATACGTTGTTTTAAATTTTATATGGTGAGCCCATTTTGTATTGGATACCGATTTCCAACCATATGGGTGTCACTTTATGAAATACCAAAGGTAAGATCTGTCAGAGTCCTCTTTCCCTAGGACCCTGCTGTAGCAGGACTAGAATTGGGTAATATCCCTTTCATTTCCAACCAGGCATGTGCTAATGGTGTTTTAGCCTTTTAGGTACCCCAATATAAGATTTTTGTTTTTTACTTTTCCAGGTCGTATCCCTTAATAAACATTTGATGGTACACATAAAGCTTCAGAGAAATTTATGATGAAGTATGTAGGGGTTTCTTCATTAGAACCGAGTGGGACTTATTCAGAAACTTTACCTCATATGGTTGCCTGTAAGAAAGTCCATTGGGGATATTGGAAAATGGAGTTTGGCACCCCATGTTTGCCAAGAACAAGATGAGCTGTATACAATCCTCAGGAAACTAAATTTTTCATCAATTTATGAGAAACATAAGTCTGTTCTAAAAACCTGGGAAGCAGCATTTAGGCAGAAAAACTTTTTTCAGTTGTCATATACTGCATGAACACAATCTCTATCCAGAAGTCATTCAAAAAATAACTATTTGAAGTTCAATTAACTAAGTAGCATATCCTTTTTTACATGTTATCTCCTATTTATATAATATCATATATTAGTATTCTCTTGGTGTTCAATCGCATGATAATTTCTTATCGCAGTTCCAATATGGTCCTTGCCTCAATACTGAATAACGTTCTTATAATTTTTTCGTGCAGTTCCATGGCCTCATTACTACTTAGGGATTCTACAAATTTACTTGCTTTCTCCCTCCCTCTCTCTCTGTTACAAATAATAATAATGAATAAAAATTAAAAAATAAATTCCTAGGGAACTAATTTTCTGCATATCTAAAGGGTTTTAATTAATTAATTTATTTTTTTGGAATCAGGTGGCATCATCTTTAAATTCCTCCTACTGTTACATATTACATAGGAGCTCCTCTGTTTTTACGTGGTCTGGGAACCTGGCAAGCTCAGGGGACCAGGAACTTGTTGAGAGGCTACTGGATCTGATAAAGGTATGATTTCTGTTATGGATATTTGTGTTACTTTAGAGTTATTTTTAGTGTATACAGGTTTCTTCATGAGTTGCTTCTATGTTAATGTCTTTGCTTGTTAGAACCACAAGTAGAAGTGATAACTCATTATTTTGCATTTGCATTTTATTGAAAACCCCAATAGAGAAAGGAAAAAGAAAATCAGATGGACTAATCAATCCATCTTAAGACTGTTATTTTAACTTCAAGGAAGATCTTGCTTCTCCTTTAACTTTTGTAATCACTCCTGTGTTTTAAAGAACATCCATTTTATCTTGCTCTGATCAAGCCTCCATCTTTTTGCTGTCATACATTTTACTTGCAGCCGGATATGCAGTCCAAACCACAAAAAGAAGGCTCAGAATCTGAACTATTTTGGGAATTGTTAGGTGGGAAATCTGAATACCCCAGCCAGAAGATTGGTAGGGATGCTGAAAATGATCCTCACCTATTCTCATGCACCTTCTCAAAAGGTGAGATGAATTATCTCTGTATATAACAATCTACTCCATTATGTAATTTCTCTGTCTTACATATTGTAAGTTGTAGTAATTCGATCCTTATTCTTTCCTTTGTATTGATTACTGCTGAAATTCGTGCTGGTCTGCAGGAGAATTGAAGGTGTGTATTTCCTTCAATCTGTTCTTTCTAATACACATAATAAGGCTATTACGTTATGCAGTCTGACCCTCACTCTTGGTTATGCTTGCTTTTGCAATGTGGCATTCTGAAAGAACTTGTGTCATCTCCATGTCACATTTATTTAAATTAATTTGTTTCAGTATATGCTCAATATATTCAGATGTTTTGGAATGTATTGAAGTGTATCATGTCATAAAAACATCTTTATGTGACAAACAATGAGAAAGATTGTTTTTTAACGTCTCATGTGTATTAGTATTTGTTCAGTTAAGTTTGCACCATGAGCTTGAAATAAAGTTGTCCTTGCAGGTGACTGAGGTATACAACTACAATCAAGATGATTTGATGACTGAAGATATATTCATCCTGGATTGTCGTTCAGAGATCTTTGTCTGGGTTGGGCAACAGGTTGACTCCAAGGACAGATTGCAATCTTTAACTATTGGGGAGGTATGTTTTAACAGGCTTTGGCTGGAAGAAAGATTCATACTTCAGTTTCAAGGAGAAAATGGCTGCTAATAGAACTTCCACCACATATATATTTTTTGGCCATAATAGGAAACTCACAGACCTTGGGTGACCACTGTGTCCAGGGTTATTAATTGGACTCTTAAAATTTGTGCATTGGGTGGTTCTGAGTTGGGATTGCATTAATTTTGAAAAGCCCTAGCCGAAGCCAAGGCTGGGCTTTATCGAATTGAAATTGAGGTTTGGAAGGTTGCAAAGGCTGGCTGCACCCCATGGTTAGGGTTAGCTTCCATTTCTTGATGTTTAAGACGTGTCTTAAACCAATGAAAATTTAGGACCTGTTGGTCAAGTGGTATGTGATTGGCTTTGAGAGAATACCATGAAATGTTCAACTCACTGCAGTTTGCAGTGCATAGAGACAATCTGCTGAGAGTTATGATGTTTAGCGAGTGTCTTACTCACATTCCTATTCTTTTCATATAATTTAACAGAAATTTCTTGAACGGGATTTTCTTCTGGAAAAATTATCTCGTGAAGCTCCAATATATATTGTTATGGAAGGGAGTGAGCCACCTTTCTTCATACGTTTCTTCTCATGGGACTCCGCAAAATCTTCAGTAAGTGATCTCATTGTAACTGCAAATCAAGGAAGTTGTCACTTGAATTAAGAACTATATAAGGTATCTTATGTTATTGTATGGTATCAGATGCATGGAAACTCGTTCCAAAGGAAGCTTGCAATAGTGAAAAATGGGGGGACTCCAACTCTAGATGTAAGTAATTTTTTTCTTTTTCGCTTCTCTGATGCTATGGTTCAAGATTATTCGTATAGAAGATCATTTCCTCAGAAGTTGAGATACTGGATTGTACCAATGAGCCATTAGCTCAATGGTATGAACCTTTCCTCCCTTAAAGGGGAGGTGAGGGGTTCGAGTCCCGTAGTGGGCAATTTGTGAAATGTGCATGTGGGTGCTTGCTTAACCAAAAAAAAAGTTGAGATACTGGATTGCAAGCCTCTGTAGTAAGGGGTTTTGCATCATCAGCTCTCTTATACTTGTATATGACTTGACTGTATCACGTGTCACATGTGTTGGATAATTATGTAGAGAATATATTTTTCTAGAAGAGCAAATGTTTGACGGAAATGGATCGACACCAAATCAAAAAGTATGAGGATCTTTAGCTGTATGTGACAAAACCTTCAATTCTTTATATATTTCTTCAGCTGCAATGTGGCGTCAGGTTGTTCATTGTAACAATTTAGATGGGTGTCCAGTCTTGTTGTGGAGAAAAATCTTTCTCAAATCATGCAAATCTTCTAGTAAGTAATGATAAATCAACAGGATAAAAATACGCAGTCTATTTTTTCAATAAACAAATTGAAGCACCAGTTCAGTTCTGAGGAAACCAAAGCCCTGAAATGAGTTGGTGCCTATGGATTAAGTTTAATGGAATACATCTAATCTCAAACTTATAATGAGATTGTTTCGAGATGATGGGTTGATGTTATAATTAAGTTCTTACATGTGAGTTTTTGTATTATGGATGCGCCCCTTGGTAATTAGGTTTGATACAAAGTTAAGGCAAGTTGTCTGATTATATCTCATAGAAATGACATCATTACAATTTATGGATGATGGCTGTAGGTTTCTGTTTTTTTTATAAGACAAATTCTTTGCATAAATTCAACGACATGAGTTCTCAAGGACGAGTCCTCCTCCCTGTCCTTAAGAACTGAAGATAAAATACAAACAATTACTTGATCTGTCCCAATATAAATGTTCTATCTGGGGCTCCAACTTTTTATTATGCATGTGTGCTTGTATTGTTAGCTTAGGAAAGTTTTCAAAACTTCAGGATAATTTAGTTTTACCTTAAATTTTAAAAAGGAAAACTATTCTGGGACATCCCGAAAAGGAAAGAGGGACACTTTGGGATGGAGTGAGTAAACAAAAAGAATAATAGAAACTGAGGAGGATAAAAGTGTTTTCTAACTCTCAAGTGTATCACTGCTCTCCTCTGGCTTACCTGTGAACCCAAGAATTGCAAAAACAAATGTGCTTTGAACAATATTGAAGACCTCTTGGTGCATGTGAATACTTCCTTGGACCTTAACATCCATCAGTTATCCCAATTAACAGAACTTTGCATTAACTGTATCTTTATCTTCTCCAAGATCTGTTTGTCGAGCCATACTTTCTGCTTTAGTGCCATACCCCATTTCAGAAGTAAACAGAGAAATTATGCACAACTTACTTGTCTATGTTGATTAGGTGTTGTGAAGTTTCTTCTTATAAAATACCAGGGTAAAAAGGAATCATATTCATTGTTTAATAAGGAATTTGAAGTGAGACATAGATACCCATGTCATTGGTCAACTTATGAGGGAGGGCGGAAGAGAGGGAAAAGCATCAGTATTTTCCTTCCCTTTTCCTTTCTCTTTCTCTTTGTTTTATTCCTTCTCCTCATCCTTTTCTTTATTTTCGTCTGTTTTCATGTTGTCTGGCTTAAAACATCTGCCAGAGCAACTTGGGATGGATGTTTCATATTTTTATCAGACATGCCTTATAGAAATGGGAACATCACTCAAGCTTAAAATAGGTATTGCTTGAGAGGCTCAGGACCTCGGGGTTGAGTGGGAAGCAAATTAGAGTGCTTCAGGGCTCAGATATCTTTGAGTGACGTGGCTAGGATACTGTCGTCAGTTTTTGGTAGCTTGTGTTATCTTTGTGTTTTCTCTCCTTCTCACATTAATGTAGGCATGTTTGGTGAACCATGTAAAAGCTTTTATTTTTGTTTGATTGATTGCTGTTTGTGATTAGATCTCAATGCAAATATGCTTCCATGTGCACAATTGATTGTAGATTTGAAGGTTTGCCTTGTGAGTTGGCTTAACTTAAAGAAGTCAATGGAGATTCAGAATGCACAAGGAGTCTCAACAATTGCAATAGGATTTCAGTTGTGGGTGGAAATCAATAGACTTGTGTCCATCATGATCCGATACATAGTAAGAAGGCTTGATCAATTGAGCTGAGTAGTAGAATGGTTGGAGGTCCTCCATTATGCACTTGACTGATCAAGGTGGAGGGTTGATAGGGCAATAGCAACGAAAATAGCTATGCAGTAGGAAAGTGAAGGTTTTAAGGATGTATATTATTTTGAAGAGTAAGGAAGAGCTGAGTCTTTGATTGAAAGTCCCAAAAGTCATAATGGGTGGTAAAGAATGGTATTGGGTGAGAGTCCTTTAATGGCTATCAGGGCTCAGATATCTTTGAGTGACGTGGCTAGGATACTGTCGTCAGTTTTTGGTGTAGCTTGTGTTATCTTTGTATTTCCTCTCCTTCTCACATTAATGTAGGCATGTTTGGTGAACCATGTAAAAGTTTTTATTTTTGTTTGGTTGATTGCTGTTTGTGATTAGATCTCAATGCGAATGTGCTTCCATGTGCACAATTGATTTTAGATTTGAAGGTTTGCCTTGTGAGTTGGCTTAATTTAAAGAAGTCGAAGGAGATACAGAGTGCACAAGGAGTGTCAACAATTGCAATAGGATTTCAGTTGTAGGTGGAAATCAATAGACTTGTGTCCATCATGATCGGATACATAGTAAGAAAGCTTGATCAATTGAGCTGAGTAGTAGAACGGTTGGAGGTCCTCCATTATGCACTTGACTGATCAAAGTGGAGGGTTGATAGGGCAATAGCAACGAAAGTAGCTATGCAGTAGGAAAGCGAAGGTTTTAAGGATGTATATTATTTTGAAGAGTAAGGAAGAGCCAAGTCTTTGATTGAAAGTCCCAAAAGTCATAATGGGTGGTAAAGAACGGTATTGGGTGAGAGTCCTTTAATGGCTATCAGTTGTCTTCATTCTCTGATAATGAATGAGAAAGGAACCCCAAAGAATACCATGGAGACCAGGACTTAAAGGTTATGAAGTCTCATAATGGATTCTATAACAGACCAACTCCACGCAACTATGGACATTTTGAAAAACCCTACTTTTTAATTTAAGCTTAGTGAACCAAAAAGACAGATATCCAAGTGATCTTCCCCCTCCATTAGTTGCCTGATAAAATTTGTGAACTTGAAAATTTAACCCTAGGTTACAGGAAGCAATATAATGAAATTAATAGGCTAATATTTTATCATCCCTAATTGTGATGTTGTGGCCCGAATTTTGACCCCTTTTTGCTTGCAGGTCGTGGACCCTAATTAGTACTCTCTTGTAGCCCAATATATAAGGGCATTTAGGGTTTGGAGTGGATAGAGTAAGATGCTGAAAATCGTAGAGAAGAGAGTGAGAGCTAGGGTTTGGGGGGCTGAAACTTGTAATCTCATGTTTTTCGCATAGTGAAAACTTTTGCCAGATTTTCACCGTGGATGTAGGCTTTTTCTGTCGTGTTTCTTGATTTGTTCTTGGTCGCTGTGTTTATCGTAACACGAATTATAATAATGACTTATTTAAAAGGGAAAATTAGGCAAAAGGTTGTCTCCTAATCAGACTGATGGAGTTTGCAAACTGCTGCTTTTAAAACGTTAATATGCATGCTACCTGAGTTAAATATTTGATAAATGATTACAGCAACCAAACATTCATATCTATCAACTGTTTTTTCTTTTTTTCTTTTTTTTTTTTTTATGTTTACTTGCATCTAAAACTTCAAATTCCTATATGTGATAAGAGTAAATGCAACAAGAAAGTTTAGCATATATATCTCTATATATGATTTTTATAATCTGTTCTTTTTCTTCTTGGAAAATAGTTCTGGTTAGCGTTAGTTTTCTGATTGGAATATATTGCATATTAGAAACCAAAAAGGAGAATTCCCGTGCCATATGGAGGAAGGTCTGCTGTGGCAGCAGAGAAATCACAGCGTTCTAGAAGCGTGTCTTTCAGCCCTGATCGGGTACGTGTGAGAGGCAGGTCTCCAGCGTTTAATGCTTTAGCTGCCAATTTTGAGAGTCCGAATACAAGGAACCTGTCAACTCCTCCCCCAATGGTAAAGAAACTTTATCCTAAATCTGTGACTCCAGATTCGGGAAAACTGGCCTCCAGATCTGCAACTATTGCAGCACTAACTTCGTCTTTTGAACAACCAGCTCGAGAAACTATTATACCTCGTTCTCTTAAAGGTGTGCACTGGTTAACTATTTTGAGAAAATTGAATTTGTTTTCTTTACAACTGAAATTTGATGAACCATCTTATCATGTGTGAAGTGAGCCCGGAGGCACCCAAAGCAAAAGCAGAGACAAACTCCAAGGAGAACTCTATGAGCAGCAGAATAGAAGCCCTAACCATACAAGAAGATGTCAAAGAGGAAGAAGCTGAAGATGATGAAGGGCTCCTAACATACCCATATGAACGCCTTAAAGTTTTATCTGCAGATCCTGTCACAGAAATTGATGTAACCAAGCGAGAGGTATATACTTCAAAGACATAATAATGACATAACAAATTTAGCTTTATTATTATCTTTTTACTAAAATTTTGAAGAATTAATGTGTGCAGACTTATCTATCTTCGGAAGAGTTCAGGGAGAAATTCGGGATGAAAAAGGATGCTTTCTATAAGTTGCCCAAGTGGAAACAGAATAAGCTGAAAATGGCCCTTCAATTGTTCTGAGTGTTCTTGATCATTTGATTTTCTACTTCAGCTTCCTGCAGTTTAGATTGCTGATGGAAAGAAGCATGCTTGTAAAATTTGTATGGCTTTTCTCTCCTGATATTTTCTGATGTGGCTTCTTTTGCAACTCGCAACTCACTTTAATAACCACCATCTTCATTCTGCAGTGGAGGAATCAGGTTCTCAAGTGTGAAAGGGACAGCATCAGTGCATTTTTAGCTGTTTATGCTCCCAAGAAGCTTGTTTTCGTGACTGATGGATAATTCCGAGATGTTTCCTATTTCTTTCCATATGGTGGTGTGGCTTATTTAGCTTTTGTTTTTTTTTTTTCTTTCTTTTTTGAGTAGTTGCTTGGTGGTATTCTTTACAATCACAGGTTTGTTGTGAGAGCTTTCATTTTTGTTTTTGTTTCCCCTTTTCATTATTTAACCATTGATTTCAAAAGAGCAATTAGGGTTTGCGGATTCAGATATTTTAGCTTGTATTGTATGATCGAGGATGAAAAGTGTGTATAAAAGAGTGTAATTCAAGTCCACTCATTTGTTTTGGAAATAAATTGTGATTCTTTTTTTTTTTTTCAAGTTTTATCTGTGCTTTTCCTTTTACCAGTGTTGATGCTGGTGATTAGGACTTCCAATTCTGTTTGTATCAAGTTCAATAGTTTGAAATTCCATTAGTAGAAGCAGTCTCGCCTTCGTAATGGTAATTTTCAAATTTATTGCGTAATTTAGTGCTCCCAACTGTGGTCGGAAATCGCATAATTGATTTTATGCCATCCTGTAGCTGCCAATAACACACCGTAACACACACACAAGCATGTTTTTTCTTGCATCACCATTGCTAATGCTATCACATCATTGTCATGTACTATTGTTGGACAAACCAATTCTGCTTGAATTTCTTTCTTCTCACTTTCACCACACACAAAGTGTGTTGTTGTGTGTGACAATTGCACTCACGGAATTAGTTTTCATTTATGTGTGTGCTTGTTGCTCATAATTGCTCTCTCTCTCTGTCCCTCTCTTTTTCGGTAAGTTCTCTCTCTCCCTCTCTCTCTCACACGCACAGACACACACACACACACGTCACTGAGCTTATTATGCATGGCTTCAGCATCCCTGAGCTTATATCTTCCTCCGTTGAATTAGTAACTACCTCAAAAAAAAAAAAAAAAAAAAAAAATGCTACTGTTTGGCTTGTGTAATTTGTAATTCTACAGTTTTGGTTTCATGAATGGTAAGAAAATGCAAGAGGTTGTTTGTTGAAAATAAAAAAAGAAAAAGAAAAAAAGGTGGTAAAACATATTTCGGGTGCCAACTGTGAAGTTGGTGCTATTTGATTTGGATTGAGCATGGCTAAATTGAGTTATCATGTGCCACATACGACCAAAAGTGCCGTAATTTCTCGGAACCTTCGTTTATACATTTTGTAAAAAAATGTTATTCCCGGTAATGAGTATTGACGAATTTGTACTCTACCTTCGTGAAAAAGCGTGCTTGCGAATATTGTGTACAACCCGATCGGACAAATGTGGACCATTGGATAAATGTCAGTTGTCCACGTGGCACTACAGCAAATAATACATTGATGTAGATCGTAGATCTCCAACTAACTCCGAATTTGTAAACAAATATTAGTATATTACAATCCTTTTATGGAAAATTTGAAAGAGTAACGTGGGAAATTGATAGTTTTGTTGTGCTTGTATGCAATGCGTCTTAAAAATAGCATTAGATTAATTTATATAGAATCATAAATAAAAATAAAGAGGAAATAATTATATATGAGAATATACCTCCTTTTACCCTTTTTCCTTTGTGCCTTAAGTTGTGTGGAGTTTATTCTTCGTCTTATTCCTTTGACCTTGATTCCTTATCCTAATGGAAGCATGTAACTTTATTTTATAGTCAATTTGACACCAAGGGAAAATGGAAGAAAGAAGGAAAGAATGGGAAGGAAAGGGGAAGGGATTGGAGGTTTTTACTTTATTTATTTTTTTTACCTTTTATTATTATTTTTATAAAAAAAAAAAAAAAAAGAGATACAATCATACAACTCTTGAAAAGATTTACAATTTTTTTTTTTTTTTTTGTCAAGATATATAACTTGTCTTGTTCTTACTTCTACTATTTTTTAGGAGATGAGTATAGTTTAAGAAAATGTATATATACAGGGAAACATGGGTTTTTCTAACATATATTTATTCATTGATTTTTTTGATGAAAAAATTATTCCGTTGGAAATAGAAAATAATCTTGGGTATTTCTGGAAACAAATATAACGGTATTAGTAAAATAAAAATAAAAACAATTATCTTTCTTTTATTTTTTTGTCCAGCTATAAAAGGCTCACGAGCTACACTCGAATGCTAGAGAGTCTTTCCGAGAAAAAGGAAAGGGGAAAGAAAAAAAGAAAAAGAAAAAAAAGAAGAGGTGTTGTGAGAGGAATTTGGAAAGAGAATTGGACAGGTAATGGGAATTGAGAGAAATGTCGATCGAGAGAGTACCTGTTGAGATCTGTAAAGGCATCAATGGCCTCGAGAAGGTCGTTCTCCGCGAGGCTCGCGGCAGTTCTGCCGAGGTATGTATATGTCTTCTTTCTCTCTCTGTACAATCTTTTTGATTATATATATATATATATCTTGTGATCGATAACTCGTTTCAATCTCTTTGTATATCCACAGTATGTAGGTGTGATCTGATGCTTGTTATGATAACTGCTGTCCTTTTTCTTTTTCTTCTTTCCTTAAAAAATTATTGGATTATGCATAGATTTGCCTCATTAAGATACAGGATTTTGAATATTTGCTTGAATTTGATAGACATCTAAGGAATTGATGGTTGATCTTGAATTCTAACACGATATTTATCTGGATATGTAAGTTGTTCGAATTTGTATGTTTCTCACTTTCTCTTTAGTTCAAAATCAAATTCACATGTATAGTGGTGATAGGAAGTTGATATAGCTGTGTTTACTGAAGTCATGATGTGGTTTTTTTCTTGTCTGAGAATAAATCTGCTCTTTGAACTCTGCCAGACTGTTAATAGAAAATGGAATTATGTTGTCAGATTGCATGTATATGCATACTCTATTGTTTATTAATTGAGATTTGGTCCTTTTGGTTTTCGGCGCCATCATCTGAATCTCATTTCGAGGATCTTCCTTTCTCCATATGTCAAAGTTTATATTGATAAAGGCTAACTGGTAGATAAACAAATAATTCGAAATAGGTTGTTTCTCAAACTTCCACCATAGGAGATTGACTCCCAGGCGAAATTTGCTTGTATGGATGGCCTTTTGCAGTTCCTTTTGAGAATTAGTAGTAGTTATGTGGAGGAAATTTCATGCGTCACATATGAGTCTTAAGGGCTTGCTTTAGTTGAATTTTAAAAACATTGCATTGAATACATTAGTCCATATATAGTTTTGAATTTAGTGAATATTATGTTGTCATAATTTAACTGTAACAGGCACATTTCATATTGTATTTAAGTTTCTGCTCATCAAACCTTCACTTGTGCTACCAATAGAACTTACTAGAGAACTTATACTACCAATAGAAATAAACAACCATATATGTCATGCTTTATTTATTTCTTTAGGTGTATTGAAATAGAAAACAAAAGGGTAGATGTGCTATTGATTATTCTAGTTATGATTATTGATTCTTTTAATTAATTTGGTTGCCATTTTTATCATAACAGATGGTTCAATTGAACTAGTGTTTATCCTACATTCTTTTGTTGTATAGCTAATATTACAGGTAAAGAAGGATTAACTTCCTTCTTTTTAGCTAATTATATCCAAACAAAATCTCTTGATTTAATTAGTCCAACAATGTAACTTATAGTTATTTGGTAAATGCATTTTGCAGTGACTGAAAATTTACTAAGGTAGTACTTTATTGTAAAAAAGTTATATTTGGAAATTATTGAGTGTTGAAGATTGGCGATCTAAGATTCAATGGATCAGGTTGGGATAGTTTTGATCATTTATTTAGGAGCACCATTAAGGCATAATATTACTCATTGAATTGCAAACTTGAAAATTTGGGTTTAATATAGTAGGTCTAAAGGCGAGACTACATTTCTTGATTTTCTAAATAAAAAGATAAAAGAACACGATGCATGTATTTTCTCAATTCTATATCTGAAATCTAGTACGCTATGAACAAAGATGTGGACTTATTTAATTATTTTAGGTTCTTCAAGTCCTCGTGTTGAAATGTATCTTAAGATTTAAAGGAGGACGGCCCATCCATTGTTTTGAAGTTCCTAGATGTTTTGAGGTCAAAATCACATGGTCTTTCAGACAAAGCATTTACCAAGTTTGGAAATTCTTGAAAGACGGAAGATTACGCCATGGATCTAGCAGCATGATTTATACCAAACTTCTTTTTAGAATTTCATATTATTTTATTTCTTTAGAACAGGCAAATTTTCATGCTTTTCCTAGTTTATTGTTTTTCTAGGTGTACTGTATAAAATGTTTAGAGTTATATATGGTCTTTCAGACAAAGCATTTACCAAGCTTGGAAATTCTTGAAAGACGGAAGATTACGCCATGGATCTAGCAGCATGATTTATACCAAACTTCTTTTTAGAATTTCATATTATTTTATTTCTTTAGAACAGGCAAATTTTCGTGCTTTTCCTAGTTTATTGTTTTTCTAGGTGTACTGTGTAAAATGTTTAGAGTTATATATTTGCTTATTGTGGAGTTTAACGTCCTTTTTTTTTTCTTTCTAAAGAGATTAAGAGAAATATGAAATTTCAGTTTGCGGGTGTGTATTAATTTATGCTGTTTATTTATATTATCTTGTTTTACAGGTGTATCTCTATGGGGGTCATGTGACGTCTTGGAAGAACGATCATGGGGAGGAGTTGCTTTTTGTCAGTAGTCAGGTGCAATGCATTTTAATCAACTTTCAATAGATTGATGTATCTATTATATTGCCTCTTGCTCCAATTACCCATATAACTATTTTCATATTTCCTTTATCATTGGGATTGTCCATAGATTTGGCTTATTTCTTGTCCATAGAGATTGCTTGCTAGTGGAAGTTTGAGTAAGCAGAATTAATTGTTACTATGACTGAAATACATTCAACTTTGCAAGGTACCACCGACATGCAACTCTAGTGTATCTTTTCCTTGTCCAACATGGGATTTTGAGATCTAGCACCATTAGGATAATAGTGGGTGTATGAGTGGTGTGTGTCTTGCATACCAAGAAGAGTTAAAAAAAAATAAAAAATTAGGATAATAGTGGGTGTATGAGTGGTGTGTCGGGTGTGTGTCTTGCATACCAAGAAGAGTAAAAAAAAAAAAAAAACCTTTGCAAGTTATATTGCTCAAAAATGCCATTTATTGTGTTGTGCTTCTGAGTTAATTACATAAAATTAGGATAATAAGTCAACCTTTAGGCTTTCTGAAGTTCCTTTTTTATTAAAAGGTTAATTTGTTATGTTTAATTTTTTATAAATTAAGTAAAGTTAATATGCTTTGCTTTGATAGAGTATTTTACTCTCCACTTGATGGTGCACCAAAATCAATGATTAACACCTTGTCTGTCTTTTGTTGGGGTTCTGTGATTTCACATGAATGTTTGTACCAGAAAAAATATTTATTTATCTTCTTTTTGTTTTTTTCTGGCCATCCTTGCACTTCTGGGGGCTTGTCATGTGAAGCTGTATTTTTTATATATACAAAAATTGGGTGATTAGAATAATGGATATACTCTACACTACACCATTGAAACATACAGCCCATTATTTAGGTGACTAGCTTAAATGCTAGTTGCATTTTTAAAGTACTGTCTCACTTTTATATTCTTAATCTGGGTTCCATATCCAAAGGTTTTCTTACCAGTAGTCCTTTTACTATATTATTGAGATTCAAAATTGATTTAAACATATTCACGACATATTGGTACATTGATAAGATTTAGGACCATGCTAGCCCTGCTGATATATTTCATATAGTTGTACTTATCAAAAAAATGTACTTCATATAGTTGCTCCTTAGTGATGGGAAGGCTGAGTCTTACTTTGTGGTGTGTACTTTGATTTATCAAATTTGAAAATGTCATACCTTATGCAGGCTATTTTCAAGCCTCCAAAGGCAATTCGTGGAGGTATTCCCATATGCTTCCCACAGGTATGTGCTTCAAAACCGTTTCCCTTCTGGCTCTTCTTTGATTGCATTCAACTTGGTGAAGGAAACTTTCCCTGTATATGCAGTTTAGTAGTCATGGCACCCTAGAACAGCATGGTTTTGCCAGAAACAGAATTTGGAGCATTGAGGCAGACCCTCCTCCTTTTCCGACAAACTCCTCCAGCAAGGCATTTGTTGACTTGATCCTTAAGCCTTCTGAAGATGATCTGAAGATTTGGCCTCACAGGTACAAATCCGAGAACTTTCTCACTTAGGTATGTTTTTGAAAGAATGCTAGTTCATTTGTTGTTAAACTGTGCACTTTATTGGTTGTTTACTTTCCTGACATTTTATTTTATTTTGTATTAGTTTTTATTATTATTTTCTATTTTAAGTCTCATGTCCTTTTTGTTTATTTGTAGTTTTGAGTTCCGGCTGAGGGTAGCTTTGGGACCTGGAGGAGATTTGATGTTGACATCTCGCATAAGAAATACCAGCACTGAAGGAAAGCCTTTCACTTTCACATTTGCATATCACACCTATTTCTCTGTTTCAGATATCAGGTATCTTACTGGTTTTCACTTTGATGAGGCTGTTATGCGATTGTTATGCTATCTTTTATTGCTTTTTTTTTTTTTTTTTTGATAAGTAAGAAATGCATTGAAAGCGTTCAAAAGGGGAACGCATCCCAAGAGAATAAACACAGGGCCAAAACAACCCTTTAAGCCTTCAAAGAGGCCAAGAAAACAACAATATCCTCAGAAGATCTAAAATCTCTACCCGAAACCCAACAAAAAAGAGTGGAAAGAATAGAGAATTTAAGAAAAGAAATAGGCCTCTCCTTTCCCTCAAAATATCTTTTATTCCTCTCCAGCCAGATGCACCACCACACACAAAGAGGCGTAGCCCTCCAAGCATCACGAGCATGGGCCCCTACAGAGAACCCTCTCCAAGCCTCAACCATCTATCTAGAAGAGCGAGGTATAACCCAATAGAACCCAAACAAACAAAGCATCAAGTCCCAACATTCCTTAGCCACGGGGCAATGAAGAAGAAGATGATCCGCTGTCTCATTATCCTGAAGACACATGTAGCACCGATTAACCACTACCTGATTCCTCCTCCTCAAATTGTCTTGGGTCAAAATCTTACCAAAAACAGAGGTCCAAGCAAAAAAAAGCCACCTTGAGAGGAGCCTTAGAGCTCCAAACAGACTTCCACGGGAAGGATCCTCCAAGCTCAGCTGTAAGACACCTGAAGAAGGAACGAACATCAAAGCGACCTTGCGGATTTGGCTTCCAAATCCAACAATTAGAATCACCAGCCATAACGCTCTGACGATACAACGCCTCCAACAAAAGACTGACATCCTCGACCTCCCAATCTTGAAAAGGACGCCTGAATCGAACATCCCAAACCAGTCTCCCATTATCAAGACAATAACAGTCAACCACCTTGGCTTGTTTATCCGAAGCCATCCTAAACAACCGAGGAAAAGCCAGGGCAAGAGAAGCCTCCCCGCACCAAACATCCTCCCAAAAACTGATCCGCCTGCCATCCCTAAGTCTGAAACGAACATGAGTGGAAAAGACAGTCCACCCCTTCCGAATAGACTTCCAAACTCCCACACCCCTCGGGCCACGCACCTCAAGAGAGCACCACCCTCTTCTACCTTCCCCATATCTACTAGCAACAACCTTCCGCCAGAGCCAGTGCCTCTCCACTCCAAACCTCCACAACCATTTTCCAAGGAGAGCTTTATTGAAAGGCACCAATTTACGAAGGCCCAACCCACCATAACGAATCGGCTTGCACACCACCATAACGAATCGGCTTGCACACTTGCTCCCACCGAACCAAATGAAACTTAAACTCCTCCCCTCTTCCCCCCCAAAGAAAATTGCGTTGCAACTGTTCAAATCTCTCGGCAACAGAGAGAGGAATCTGAAAAAGTGAGATGAAATAAGTAGGAAGGCAAGAAAGGGTACTTTTAATCAGAGTAACCCGCTTCCCTTTAGAGAGATATTGCTTCTTCCAACCCGCTAATCTCCTCTCAAATATGTCCACAACAGGATCCCAAACCCCCACACACCTCGAAGGAATTCCCAGAGGGAGCCCTAAATAGGAGATAGGAAAAGAGCCAGTACGACAACCAAGAATGCCCGCAAGCGAAGCTAACTTAGGCACCTCCCCTAGTGGCACCAAAACACTCTTGCCAACATTTACCTTGAGGCCGGAAACGATTAGGAACCAAATCAGAACACATCTCAAATACCTGAGTTGGGACGCCTCTGCATCACAGAACACAAGCGTATCATCTGCAAACATCAAGTGGGAAATCTCCAACTGGCTGGCAACATCCCTACCCACCCGGAACCCATTCAGGAAACCCAACTCAACAGCCCTCCTCAACATCCTATTGAAGGCCTCCATCACAAAAAGGAACAAAAGGGGGGAGAGCGGATCCCCCTGTCTCAGGCCCCTCGAGCTAGAGAAAAAACCCGTCGGAGCACCATTCACAAGTATAGAGAAACGAGCACTGGAGATGCAAAAATGAATCCATTTCCTCCACCGCTCCCCAAAACCCATCCTCTCCATCAGATAAAGAAGGGAACTCTAACTCACATGGTCGTACACCTTTTCAATATCCAACTTACACAAAACCCCTGGTTCCCCACGACTCAGCCTAGAATCCACACACTCACTAGCAATAAGAACTGAATCCAGAATCTGACGGCCTCCCACAAAAGCATTTTGATTGACACCTACTTACATTGGGGCATAACTCTATTGCATTGACCTCAATCCTACTTTGAAGCTGGATGTGATTTTTTCATATTCATTATTATACACAATGACTTCAGATGGAATTTAAAATAGTAAATAAATTGTTGAACAACTCGTGTCGTGTAACATGTGACTTAGCTCATTTATTAAATAGGTTAGATTGGTTGTGTTATGTTACTTGTTTAATAAATGGGTCGTGCTCATGTCAAGATGTTTTAATAAACAATTCATGTTCTGATTAATCCTTATAGCATAATACACCTGACATGACACACAAATGACCTTTAAATTGCCACCCCTATGCATGACACATAATAGGCTATATGGCTCAGAGAAGTTAGGTCTCCCTTTCATGATGGAGTTCCTTTCTTTTTTATTTTATTTTACAAAGTATCAATTTCTGCTTCAATGGCATTGTGTTCTACGATTGAGGAGAGAATGAAAGATCATATCATTATTATGGAACAACTTTGGTTAAGGTAGTTTACATCATGTAAGCAGTTGTAGAATAAAGTGAAGGGAAAATTTCACTGACACCCCCTCAGGTTTGGCCAAATATCACCCTCAAATATCTTTCGAAAATAACTATCACTCACATTACAAACGCTTGCTCTGTTTTTCACTCACACCCCAAAAGTTAGTTGACAGGTATGTCAGACCACTTTTAACATATAAAAGACATTATTACCCCTTTGACTTTTTGTGTTGACTTATTAAAAAATTATTTAATGTATAAAAGACTTAACTACCCATGGAACTCATGTTAAGTGACTAAAATACCCGTTGACATTAAACCCTCAACCATCACCACCAATCATACATATAGATATATATACATATATTTATACACACATATATTAGAAAAGATAAAATTACACACAATAATTTTTATATAAAAACAAACAAACATATATATATATATATATATATAGAGAGAGAGAGAGAGAGAGAGTATACAAAGAGAAACTCATGAGAATTAGATTACACACAATAATTTCTATAAAAAAACAAGCATATATATATATATATATATATATATATATATATATATAGAAAGAAAGTATACAGAGAGAAAATTTGACCATAGAAAAGCCAAAAATAGATCATGAATAAATAAAATTGGGGAAAAAAAGAAAGAACCGAAACCGCATCAAATCCACGAACAAGTCGCCGGTGTTTATGGAGTTTAGCGGCATGGTGGTACGAGGGAGGAGAGGACACGATGCATATATATATATATATATAAGAAGCAATAAAGCTATATAAGGAGTAATTTAATTTGTAGAGTTCCAGTAATTCTTGATCCACACGATCGTTGTTGAAATTCTGGCAATCGTCGTCCACTTGTTCCCCGAACCTGGCCTGCGGACGCATAGTGCTTCACCTCCGGTAAGAGTTGATTACACCTCTGGAGACTGCACAAGTTGCCGGACCTACCAGGAAACGATCTGGATATCAACGTCTAGTTCCACGCTCCGTGTTGATCCAATCCACCAACGAAAACTCCATTGCCAATTCATTATTCCTCGTCGATTTGCTAGAGATCAAGAACAGAGACTTCATTGTTCCTCTGTACACGATCAAAGAGAGTGTCAAACACTCTATATGGTTTATTGTATATGAATTTTTGTATTATTATTATAATTTTTTTTGGTAATTAATCAATTTTGGGGAAACCAAACCCATTAATTGTTTGTTTTAATTTATCAATCAGGGTATTTACAGATTGATTTGGGAATTCTAGTATTGGAGTTTATGGTTTATGGCACCAGTTAGTTACGTATAGAAAGTGTATATGTTGTTGTGTATGATAGAGAAAGAGACGAAGATGAATTAGACAGATGAAGAAAAAAAAAAACTAATTGGTTCCATCAGCAGAAGAGGGGTGTAATTAGCAATAATTAGGGGTATAATAGTCATTTAGGTTATCTGATATTTTAGAATAAATGTGATTAAAAAATTAGGGGTAAAGTTGTCTTTTCCCATGTTTTTAACGGAGACTGTGACGGAAAAGTGAAAATGGACCTAAGTGATAGTTATTTTCGAAAGATGTTTGAGACTGATATTTGGCCAAACTTGAGGGGGTGTCAATAAAATTAACCCTAAAGTGAATTACAACCTAAGTAGCCGGTGAAGGATTACACTTCTTGTGAAACCATTTCGAAAGGTTTGGTGACAATTGGACAACTGAAATCATGGCTGAAAACAAAAAATTTTGGTTCCAAGCTCCAACTCTTTGCTATGTTTAAAAGGTCAAGGCATGAGACCTGGAGCGGGACCTCCAGATGCCAAGGAACTATGATGAGTTGTGAAAAATAAATGAATGATTATTGCAGTATATGTATATCTAATTTAAAGTTTTAAACTAGTTTGTCTATAGGTTAAAATTGAATTAATACGGTAACACCAATATATCTGTGGGTTAAAACTGGATCAGGCAGGCTTGTTTAGTGGATTCTACCTACCTTGCTTACCTCTGCATGCGGAGAGGCTGTTTCCTTGTTTTGAACTGATGACCACCAGGTCACAATGGAGCAACCTTACCCTCACGGCTCGCCTCTGTTAGTTGTACTTCAGTATTTACTTTTAAGTCAAACTTGTGCAAAGATAATGAAACTTTTTGATAACTTCTCCTGTTAACCTAATGCTATAAATAAAAATATGGAGACTGCGCTTTGTAAAGTTTAGGCAGCTTCTGATTTTGATGTTTATGTCATTTTTTGCTGTAGACTTGTACATTTCTATTTGTGAGTTAGCTTATGGCATTGCTGAGTTTAGCAAAATTCCAGTTTATATTTTATATTGTTGAGTTTAGCTTATGTCTGTTTTGTGTATGAATATTGATAAAGAAAAAAATTATTCACTCATAGAACAGATGCAATTGTCCTTGGCACATTACGCGCTCATTGTTCTGGATGAGGTAAACATTGCACTTCATACCTGTTATTGAAGTCCATGTTACAGAATTAGACTAGTCATCGAGTGCAAGGCTTGCTTAGTTTAGCCTAGTTGGTCCATCCAAAATCATAGTAGTGAAATAAGATGTAAAGTTCCGTGAAATTTGTTATATTGTGAAGCAAACACACGTGTCAATATCAAATTAATAGAATTGTTTCATGAACTTAACAATTAGGTAACACTTGGTGAATTAATTAGATACATATTGAAAGCTCCCATCTCTAGCATAATGACTTTTATTGGTGATCTATATGCTGCTCTTATTCATAGTGCACGGGGACACTGTACGTAAATCTTCCTCTTTTACACAAGTAAATTTAAGAAAGCCTATTCCTGAATATATTTTGGGGGCTTGTCTGCTGATACCGATATTGGATGTTGTTTTATGGCCTTACTAGTACAAGTCATAGATCTCCTTCTGTTTTCTTAGTAAAGAAGTATGTATCATAACCAACTAAACTCAAGAACATAGTCAAATAGGAATGGTATCATCTCTAAAGACAATAGTAATGCTTTCTCGTCCACTCTATAACAGTCACAGTTGGGGAGTCTACAAGGAGAAATTCCTAGACTTCGTAGTAATTATCAAGGGAGTTAAAGGTCAAAAGTTGTAATTGAGGGACTAATTATAATGTCATATTTGGACCAAAAATATTATATGGTCATTTAAGAAATATGCACTTGCATTGAGAAATTTTTATGCTTGCTGCTTAATTGAGTGCGCACTTTGTCCTATCCATGGTTTGTAACGTTTGTTTACCATGAAGCAAATGTTCTAGCCTGGATAACTGCCTCTTTGTTGGAAAACTTTTAAAGATCACTACCTCTCTATTTATATTTTTCTTTCTGGACGCATATACCCATATCCTTACTCTTTTCTGGAAGTAAATCTCCTTCCTTCCATGCTTCTCTTGCATTTTTTAATTTTTCCCCTGAAACACTTTGTTGGGCAACTTATGATGAGTCTATAATCTGCAGTTTTGTGTTAACCACCATCTATTCTAAAAGCTTAAGCTTTCAGAGAGGGTGTAACTTTAATATTTAAATCCTTTAACATGCCCCCTCACGTGTGGCCTTTTTTTGGTCCAACATGTGTTTTTTAATTTTTTAATTATGGTGATGGTGAGGTTTGAACTTAAGAACTTTGGCTTTGATACCATGTTAACCACCATCTACTATAAACGCTTAAGCTGTTAGAGAGAGTGTAACTTTAATATTAAATCCTTCAACAATATTGTTATGAATAGTTTACTTGCTTGTATTCAGTGAAGTTCGGGTGGAAGGATTAGAGACATTGGACTATCTTGACAACTTGCAGGGTAAGGAGCGATTTACTGAACAAGGGGATGCAATAACTTTTGAATCAGAAGTAAGTTTGGGAAATTATTCTCTCTCTCTCTTCCTCTCACCGCTACTGCATACATGGTTTGATACTGCTTCTATGTAATCTATGTTAAACAGGTGGACAAAATATATCTCAGCACCCCTACGAAGATTGCAATTCTGGACCATGAAAAAAAACGGACATTTGTGATTCGCAAAGATGGGCTTCCTGATGCTGGTGAGGTTAACCATGTCCATTTACTGAAGATTTCGAATTTTATGGATAAATTGGATTTAGTTGGCTATTATATGATTCCTACGATTTATGATATTTAAGGATCCAATCCTACTTGGTACATTTCAATATCGGATTTGCTGCCAGAAATGCTTAGTGTAACTGAATGATATATATATATATACACACACACACACACAACATTTAGAAGCTAGTCAAGACATCCTTATTTTATCTAGCTTGAATAATGCGACATTACGTATCATGTACCACTAGAGGACCATGTCTGAATAATGGAGGGAACCATTTTTCCCTCGGATTTTTTTTAATATGCTTGGACAAAGACATCGTATTGTATCTATCCTGTACATTAGGTATCATCTACCACCAGAGGACCATGTCTGAATAATGGAGGGAACTTTATTTCCCTCACATTTTTTGTCAATGCTTTGTTAAAACTCTTGTTTTAAGGATTCGCCAGTTAAATTAGATTTGGATATCAAGTGATCAAATAAAAGCTATACCCTGGAAATATCTCTCTTCGATTTATGAACAAGGGAATAAACAAAATATTTTTTCCTGCTAAATTGAGGCACTATTTATCTATTTAACTTCAAAGATTTGTCTTATATGGATTCCCATCTACCCTTCAACATAGCCGTGTTGACATGATACAACATGAGTAATGGGTACGGGATGCGTCTCTATCCCCTACATGGGATGATGGAAGAAGAAGAAAAATGCTCAAATGTAATATAGCAGAGAAGGTTCTCACCACTTCCTATTTAATTTAATTTCTTATGGAATGTATTCTTAAAAAATAGTAAGTTTAATCACATCAGACATTACACTGTTACATCAAATATAATGTAATGTTCATGACATGTCCATGTACTTGATTGTCTTGTGGATGCATTTCCAACCATCTCTAGAGGTCTGAGACTTGATTCACACTTCCACCTTATAAACGTAGTCCAGCCCGTGTAACAGAACCACAAAATTCTTTGACTCTTACAACACCGCATGTTTATGGAAGCTTTTTGAGTTTGCTATCAGAATGAATATTACTATTAAGGAGTGGTTACTACAGTTTCAATGTTTATCTTTTGCAGTGGTTTGGAATCCCTGGGATAAAAAGGCGAAGGCTATGGCTGATTTTGGAGATGATGAATACAAGCATATGCTGTGCGTTGAGACTGCTGCGGTGGAAAAACCGATCACGTTGAAGCCTGGTGAGGAGTGGAGAGGAAGGCAGGAACTATCTGCTGTTGCTTCTAGTTACTGCAGTGGACAGCTTGATCCTCAGAAAGTTCTCCAGAGCAGCTAAGAAAATCCATTATGCTGTTATATATTCTGTACAGGGACTGGGACTCAACAACTACTTTAATTCACCCAACCACAATATTGGCTTTCTGTTCTTTATAAATTTGTTGGCCAGGCCTTGCTTTTAAAATACTTCACATTTATAATCTCTACCCAACTTTATCGTGGTTATAGATATGGTTATTTTCGGTAAATTCTTGACATTTTCTGATCGTGTTTGCTTTTCGGAAAATATTTACAGGTAAAATATCTTTTTTATTTTTATTTTTATTTTTTGGTGTTTGGCAAATAATTTTTCTTTAGTTATTTTTGTTAGGTTTTAATAAGATATTTTACTTAAATTTTAGACAATCAAACAATATATATATATATATATATATATATAAAATTACTGTGCATCTAAACAAATGGAGCCTTTAAGTCATTTTCCATTTCAATTACTCCACCAAAGTTTATAATAACATTTATTTATAGGCCCAAAATAGTGGTTTTTGAAAAATCATAATAATAATTACATAGATAGTCTATCCTTAAAATTTGTACAAATTTAACTGGTTGAAAGCTAGTCCTTCCATAGTTTGGTTGGAAGTGCCCAGCATTTTTTCATCCCTCTAAAATTAGATGGAAGAGAGGATTGAAAGAAATAAAAACTACTTCATAAATATGGAAAGTCATTTTTACCTTACAATTATTTACCTATACAACTCATCGCTTCCTTTTTTTTATATATTTTTCTTTCTAAATATCATTTTTCCTATCTTTATTTACTTAGGTTGTTCTTTTCGAATTGTATTTTCCTCAATATATTTGTTTTCTGGCTTAGTCTTCTTTTCCGGCATGTTTGATATATATAAAAAATATAAAAAATGAAGGCATTGGTGAGTTGAAATTGAACTTGAAATCTCTCCTCTTTTTACAACAATCATCATGAATGATGAGCTTCAACCTTAAAATTCCCAATATACTATCTCTATATATCTAAACAATCAAAAATGTGGATTAATCAACCCCACGCATTGTGCGGGTGTTATTGCAATTAATGGTATATAATTCCCACTTTTGTGTAGTCAAAAGAATGAGGATAATGAAAAGACATAAAGACCATTTTCTGATAGTATCACAGTTTGAATTAATTTGTAGAATGTAAATTTGATTTAAGGTAAATTTCTTAAAATTTAACGTAAATTTATGCATTAATCAAATGGAGTATGTTATGCATTTGTACAAATGGATGTGCACCATAATACATTAGCAAAATAAGAATGTTTTTTTTTTTTTTAATTTTTTATTCCTTTTGGCATGGAGCTGAATGACTTAGCTAGAGATAAGTTCGGTAGGCGTTTTTAGTTAAGTTCTGCTCGCGTTGCTGAATATTTGTCCAAAATTCCAAGAATTCGAGCAAAGTATAGTCACTGGGTTGTTATGAAGTTGACAGAGTCACTGAGTTGTTATGAAGTTGACAGAGAACAACTTGTTTGAGACTCATTTTCGTTTTGATCAAAATTTTAAGGTTAGTCTAGGCTAATTTTTTCCGAAGGCAACTAACATCTAAATAATTTACTAGTACTCACACACCCACTTCTATATACTCCATGACTACCAATAAGAGTGGTATGATTTATATAATGAATGGTTAGGATGCATTACACGACTAAAATCACACTCTTTTCAAACATTTTAAATATTTACAAATTCTACAATCTCTTTAATCTACTAATTTTTACAAAGTTGTTTAATATTTTAGAATCTTTCATCTTTCTGCGACACCCTACATAATAAATATGAAAGACTCTAAAATTTAAATCCCCCATATGCCAAATAGCTCCTGTTGCCTGCATTGCGGAACAATATGAACCAAAAGAAAAAGAAAAAAAAAATGATTGGAGATCTTTAAAAAAAAAAAAAAAAATTAAATTCCATTAAATCACCATGTAAAAAAAATGGTACAAGCTATGAAATTACTCGGAGACCCCAGCAAAAGCAGCAGATTTTATTTTTTATTTGTTTTGTGTTATGTTTCATCTTAATGTTTTTTCTTCAAATGTTATGAAATTTCAGACATCTTATAACATAAAGTCATAATAAACCTATAAATCATCCATCATTTGAGACATGTAATGCAATTAAAAATGCAAAAAGAAACATAGAGGGGATGATAGTAAAGACAAAAGTCGAGTTATGCTTGAAGAAGAAGATAACACAACTTTTATATTAATTTTCAAATTTTAATACTATTTCTACTTACTTGGTTGCAAACTGCTTCAGCAACATGTATATATTGCCAAATTTACACAACTTATAGTAATAAATTAAACAGTATCTTTAATATTTTGTTTTTCATCTTCCAACAAGTTGTTTGATATTCTCTATATATGCACCTTTGAAGTTCTCAACCAAAATTGATTTAGTTTTTAAACAGTGTCTAACTGAAACATTGGCCAAAACTTTACTGTTCTTTGATGTGATTCCTAACTAATTTTACGTTTAATTTATTGCTGACTTCAGTCTTTTTTCTTAAGAATACACGTCTATAAACTAATTTTATATTTTTTTGTTTGTGAGTTTAATTATATAGTGTACATACATACACACACACATATATATATACATATATATTAGGCACGGATTCATGAGTGGATTGTTTTTGTTTTTTTTTTTCCCCTCATTTTGATATATTTACCTATAAAAAACTACTATTGCCCCACTTAAATTCCTAAAAAAAAAATCATAATTGCCCTCGTATATTTTTTCCTGTCCGTCAGCTGTATATATATATATATATATATATATATATATATTTGAGTATTTTTCTTAAGAAAACACGTGGTAAACTAATTTTATAATTTTTTGTTTGTGAAAACACGTGGTAAACTAATTTTATAATTTTTTGTTTGTGAGTTTAATTATATAGTGTGTGTGTATATATATATATATATATATATATATATATGTATGTATATATAAGTCTGTCGTTGCCTACGCCAATGCCTATGCTAGCGCCATGTGAGCCTCTTGAAAGTCAATATTTCTTTATTTGGACATCTACTATTAGAGGTTACGTACCAAAGTCCATCAATTTTATTAGTGTACTCCATCCCAAAGCAAGTGAACAACAAGGGTGAATCTAGGAATTGTCAATAAAAGTTAGTATTGAACATAAATTTAATTACACAATTTTATAAGTAATTTTTTTTTGAATGGGTTAAAAAGGGGCTAATACTACTATTAAAAAAAAATTAAAAAAATTAGGCTGAAAATACAATACAAAAATTTTATTTTTTTGGGGGGAGACAAGCCCACCCAAGCCCCCCTCTATGTCCCCCTGTGGAGAACACAAGACACATTTATATGTAAAAATATCTATATATCTATACATATATATATATATATGCATGTGTGAACAGGGAGCATGACTCATATCTTGTTTCTCAATAATTACATGAAGTATGGAACTGATCATCTCTCCCAAATAGTACATGTAAATATATATCATTTTACTCTCCCAAAATTAAAATAGAAAAAAATATATATATGTATATACATACGATCGAACACTTCTAAAAAGCCTTATATATATATTATTAATTTACTTTTTTTTTGGGGTCATTTTTCACCAAATAGGAGACCTTGCTACTGGAATAAGTTGAGAAAGGAAGGGACTAATTATATCCTCATCTCCAATTTTAAATAGAATAATACCTTACTTTTCTTTATTTAAAAACAAAAACGACTTAAATTTAATCTTATTAATTAAACGTACATAGGAAGAGTGAACTCGAAAAAAAAGAAAAAAGAAATATTCTACACATACCATGCATAATGCATTACCATTATAGATAATTAACGTGTCAACAACGTTCAATGATCGACCTGCTCAATAATACAAAAATACTAATCAAAGAGTTCATTAATTGAAATAGTGACACACACACACAAAGATATATATATATATATATGAATTATTTATGAGAATATGGTATAGTCCAACTTTCCCATCAAGAAAGTAACATGCAGAATGAAGTCAACTGATTCTCTATTATTTTATTATTAATTGAATGTCAATGTCCATTGCATATTCAGAAGACCCCTTCACAAACTGTTGTTAAAAATTGTTTGCAAAATTAAATTTTAAGATAAATTATGTGTCTTCATGCTGTCTTTAATTAATATTTAAAGTGACACTAGCATAGTTATAATAATAGATTCAAGTTAATGAACTCTCCAATAGAATAGTTTTAGATGACGATCGAGGATGGAATTGAAGAGTTTCATTATACGTTGGGGTTCGATAGAAATTACAATGTAAGGAATCACAAAAGGTTGTGTTTGAAATGGCATTTCGTGAATATATTTCTGTCATTTATTTGTTAATCATCATTTTCATTTTTAACTTGGTTTTTTTGTATAAAAAAAGAAAAAAAAAAAAAAGGGGGTATATTTGCTTCCTTTTTGGGTACGTTAAAAAAAGGGGAGAAATTTGTAAATGTGTATTTATCAAAAATTTAATTTATTTTTATTTTTTATTTTTGTAAATTTGTGTCTCCAACCTTAAGAAATATGATCTCTGCTATGTACATTTAAGTGTTTACATTCAATACCAGAAGACATTCCATTTCCAATTACAGCCTATAGAGAAAAATTCAGTAACTCCAAACAAAGAAGTATCAATGAAATCATTGAGCCATTAATTTTATTGGTATAACCTCTTCCCATTCAATTTTATGTGAGTATTTACCTTTATATATATATATATATATTAAGACTCGACTGTCAAACATGTGAAATTATTAAGTCAAAGCAGTTGGCCATTTATTTTAATATCACCATAACCTTACCATGAAGACTTTTCATGGATATCATGAACTATATACTTCCTCCATCCCTTATTAATAGTCTATTTTTCTTTTTTTACATGTTCTAAATTAGTTGTCCTCTTTGAAAAGTCAAAACATCTTTTTTTTTATATTTCTATCATTGTCCTTTATCTTTTTAAAAAATTTCAAACTTTGTAACTATATATATTTAAATTAGAAAAGATAATTTGGTAATTTTAAAAGGGGACAATGCATTAATTGCATGTCCCCTTAAAAAATTATAAAACCAAAGATGGACAACTAATAAGGGACGAAAGGAGTATATTAAATTGTTGACATGCACGATAATGTGAGTATGACCTACCCAACACATTATGCTCTGATGGAACATCCTAAATTTAATCTTATTAATTAATCGACTTAAATTTAATCTTATTAATTAATCGTACTTAGGAAGAGTGAACTCGAAAAAAAAAAAGAAAAAAAGAAATATTCTACGCATACCATGCATTATGCATTACCATTATAAAGATAATTAACGTGCCAACAATGTTCAATGACCGATCTGCTCAATAATACAAAAATACTAATCAAATTAAGAGTTCATTAATTGAAATAGTGACTGTTGACCCTAAAATCGGCCGGTTAGAGTCGATCTTAATTTAATGTAAAGCGGGCATGCCAGAACCACTTGTGTGGTTCGATGTGTGAATTGTCAACTTTAGTCCCTTTGAACGAGTTGACTTTCAGACGATTGCGAGGAAAAAGGGAACAGAAAAATTCCTCTTTGGATTCAAAATTGCCTTAGTTAAAAGGACTTTCCAGTGAACAATTTATAATAACGTATCAAGAGAATAGAAAGGGGAAGAAATAGATATAGAAAGTGATAGGGAGAAGAGATAGGGAGAAAGAGATATGGGAAGAGAAATAGAACAAGACTGAAATAGAGAGAGAAATAAAGATAGTAAGGATGCTATTTGAGGAAAGTGCTTGAGAAAGCAAACAAAATAATAAATTGATTCTGAGGGTGCTGAACCTCTTGTACAGCGTGCCTCTCTGTTTATTTATAGAATAAATGGTAAAACAAATTCCTAAATACAAGCATCCTAGTTATATTCTAATACAACCACATAATTATTCAAATTAAATTAATCATAACTAAATACTAATTCCAAATAAAATCTAATCATATCGATAAACCAACTAAAAATAAATTCAAACTAAACATTCCTAGATAAACATTAATTCAAAAATCAAGTAAACACATAAATCTTATCTAACATAAAGTTCCAGAACATTCTATCCATGTAGCATCCTTGCATATAGCGTTATTTTGTATGAGAACTGTCACGTCACTGTTCATGTATAGCACTAATGGATTTTATTCCAACTAAAATGCTATTCCAAACCACCTTCAATCCAATCACCTTCCATGACCCATGTATCCTTCTCGGCCCAAACTCCTAGCACATCATCACTAACCAGGCTTTATGTTATTGGCCCATATTACTATATCATTGATCATCAAGTCCAATTGAAGCCCAAACCCAACTACCAAAATGGGTGTCAACAATGCCCCCCAATTTTGGTAGCCGTTTTAACCCTTCGGCTTCCAAAATTTAAATTACACCCTTTGTATCAAGTTGATATACACACCATAGAACCACCCACTGTCATCATTATTCCAGGTTCATAAATGGCTTAAGCTGAACACTCACCCTCTATATTTGACTTATTAGAGGCTTTCTTTTCCTCCAAAAGTTCAAAAATAGTGGGTTGATACTTTTTCAAATACCTTCCATTTATTGGTCTTTCATGCACCTCACCATCCAAATCCTTCAACTTATATGCACCTCCATGCAACACCTGATGAACTATATATGGTCCATTCCATGTAGGTGACCACTTGCCATAAGTTCTGTCTACTTTTCTAGGTGGGAGAATTGTTTGCCAAACCATATCAGCCTCTGTAAATGTCTTGAACTTCACCCTTTTGTCGTAAGCCTTCATTACCTTTGTTGATTTTACATTTAACTCCATTGGCAACACAGCATCATGGCCAAAGGTTAACCGATAAGGAGTTGTTCCTGTACTTGTTCGCTTTGAATTTCTATAAGACCACAAGGCTTCTGAAAAGGTTCCATGCCAACACCTCGGCTTGTCCTTTATCATTTTTTCAATGATTTCAATTGCAACTTTATTCGAAGCCTCAGCCTGGCCATTCCCTTGAGCATAATAGGGTGTTGAAGTTACTATTTTTACTTGCTTATCACAACCGAGTTGCAATACTTCTCCTGCTCGAAACACAAATCCATTATCGGCAACAACTGTTTCTGATAAACCAAATCGGTAAAAGATATGTCGCTCTAAAAACTGTATAACAGTATTACTAGTTACTGATACATATTCCTCGGCTTCTACCCTTTTGGTGAAATAATCGGTAGCTAAAATAATCCAATGATGACCCTTTGATGAAGGAGGATTAATCTTACCGATTAAGTCCATGGCCCAACCTCAGAAGGGCCATGGTTTGACTAATAATTGCATCTCTATTGCTGGAATCCACTGCATTGGGCCATGCTTTTGACAATATGTGTAATGTTGTGATATATATGTATATATATATATAATTAATGTTAAAAGAAATAAGGCAAGTGGGCCCCACCCATGTTATAAACACACAAAAGGCCATAAGGCCATTACACGAGTCCACCTTTCTCTCTCTCTCTTGCTGTAACCAGACTGCTCTCGGCAGTTTCCATTTTTTTTTTTTTCTTTTTGCAACTTCAAACCTTGATCTTGCTTTTTCCTTTGGGAATTTGGTAGAACATTATGAAGCAAAGTTGTTGAGCTCTTCGAGGCCGTTAATTTGATAGGAGCCAATCATCATTTGGTGCACTCTAGGGAGTTCAAAATTCTAGGGTTCTTGGGCTCAAATTGGGGGTTTTCATCAATTTGAGGTAGGGGTGTTTTAATTTACAATTTCTTGGCCTTTTGTGAATTTTTCCCCTTAAATTTGATTCTAAGCATGCTAAATTTTAATTACTTAGCTTGTTGTTGTTGTAGTTCTTTGTAATTACAATGATAATTGTGCTCCTTGTGTTATTTGAGTTCATATACATGTCTATTTTCATTACGGTAAATGAGCATGATTAGCGTTAGATGTGTTGTATGTTCCATGATTATTTATTTATTTATTGTCTTGAAGAAAAATGGATGCTATGGTTATAAATAAATAAATAAATAAAGGAAAGGAATGTTTAGAAATTTTCATTAAATTGTGATGATGATGTAAATGGAAATGTGTGAAAACATATAGTTAAATTAATGATTTGAAGTATGAAGCATTTATACATCCATTGGGAAAGAGAAAGGGGGAAAAATAATTGTTAGAACAAATAAAATTGTTTTGGGGAAAATATTTTCTAAAAGTGTTGCGAAAACCGGACGCCTAGGAGGCGCCTAGTGGTCCGTGATGTTGGTGTAGTCTAGAAGGGAATGTAGTTGAGTTAACTAGACCGGATGCGACGCCTTGGAGGTGCCTTGTGGTCGTGGATAGTTAACCAACCTTCCTTTCGTGACGCCATGGAGGTGCCTTGGGTCGAACTACACTAACGGTTTAGTTGTTGAAACGGAATTGTTTCGGAAATGGGGAGTGACATTTGCATAACATTGCACTTCATGACATCGTGGTAAATTTGTGATTGGTTGATATTTGTTATATACTTGTTATTGTGGTTGAGAATGTGCGTTTCCTGATAGCATGATCCCGTTCACTTTTTATCTATTCATTGCATGGATTCACGGGGACATAAGAAGTGTGTCTTAGACACTTCCTACTGAGCTTATGCTCACCCCCTTATTTTTAACATTTTTTTTCAGGATATGGAAATGAGGTGGCGGACGACGGTCCACCACAGGTTTAGATGAGCTTGAAGACCCATTCTATTTTGTTATCTTTTGTATTAGACTCTAATATTTTGTAAATGTAATATTAACTACCTTGTGACACTTTAGTTTAATTAGTATAATGTTGTAAGTTATGGACTTTTAATTCTAGCTACATTTTATGGACTGTAATTTGATGTAACTTAAGTAGGTTCCATGTTTGGATGAGATGGAGGAACGGGATTTTTATATGTATGTAACCATTTTGGGAATGTAGTATAATATTTGAATTGTGCGTTGGGACAGGATAAGTTAGATTTAAGGCCCAGTGAGGCCATTGCATTTATTTTTGTATTTCTACAGGTTGTTGAGGGACATTTTCTGCTGAAGTCATGCCGAAATTTTTATAGATTTTTATTATTATTTTGGTATTTATTCGAGTCATTACAATCTGTACAACCCTTTGCATAGGTCATGCAATCTTTCCTCATTCTAGGCCAATAATATCCATATCAGCATATCAACCATTTCATTTTGATGCCGGCTTGGTGAGCTCCACATATTCCTTCGTGTACCTCTGCCATAATCTTTAAACCTTCAAACTTGTTAAAACATTGAAATAGTAGACCATCATCAGCCGATCTTCTATAAAGATCTCCATCCATAAGTATATAATCGACTGCACTTCTTTTTATTTTTCGATCGGCTTCTGGAGTTGGATGTGGTAAGAATAAGATGTAAGGAATTCTCCAATCATCATCATCTAACTCGGCAACATCAGTAGCGAAGACCTCTTCTATAATTTTTATTTTTGAGAGATGCCGATTTTGGGAATGGAATCGGCTAGATATATATTCTAGCCGATTTTGTTTTTCTGCCTTTACACGACTGTTGTTAGAATTATCATGCCGAGACTCTTCACCAGGCTTAATTGGGAAGGTAAGCCACTCAATAATTCTTTTCTTCTTTAGTTGAACCTCATACCGAGAAGCTCTGTCTGCCAAATCGAAGAGATCTTGAAACTCGACCTCATCAAACCTCTTGCGATGTTCAATGTCTAAACCGTTTAATGCCAATTTGATGCATTCTGGTTCTGGCAAACTTACTCAGCATTTGAGTTTAGCTTTTCTGAACTTGGTCACGAAAGTTTCAACCGATTCGCTCGGCAACTAAGATAAACGGGATATGTCTGCCAGCATAGCCTCTGTCTCTGTTCGGTAGAAATAGGTATGGAAGGCTTCCTCCATTTCATCCCAAGTCTGAATAGAGTTGGCTGGTAAGTTGCTATACCATTCAAACGCCGCCCCGGTAAGAGAATTAGAGAATAATCTCATCCTCAACCAAGGACTTGGGCCTGCTTCACCACATTGTGCTGTGAACCTCGTAATATGTTGCACCATAGAAAAATTATCTTCACCACTATATATAGAAAAATCAGGATACCAATAATTTCTAGGCAACTCATAGACATCGACATGATCAGGATAGGGCTTTCTGTATATCGGTCGACTACGTTTGCGACCCTGTGCCACTTCGGCCTATATTAAAGCCAAAATTTGAGCCCTATCAATTCCTGCATTTCTTCTTGGAGGATCATTTGGGTGCCGCGGAATGAATAGATTAACCCACTCTCTTTGTGGATCGGCATTTACTTGCCCCCCGGTAGCCGCTAGAGGTATCAATGGATTAGCACTACCTTGGTTTAGGTTTCCTACCACTTCTTATTGATCTCTCACTGGTGGAATCAGCTGCACATGTGGATGCTGCACATTTTAATTATGCTGATTATTCATTGGTGGATGATATACCGGCACAGTAGTTACTGCAGGCAGATTTGATAAGATTGGTGGATTCTCAATCGGCATGCCGAGTTTATGATTCGGCACATTGCCGATTGTAATACCAAGTCCTGCACTTGGCGGTATAATGCTTGTTCGAGGCCCTTCGGATATATGTATCAATGGTGCCGTCATACGCTGGAATATGGACTCATTGATATGAGATACTTCAGCTTGATCATGCCGATTGTCTCAGCTTTGATTTACTGATATACTGGTATGATTCGGCACATTGCCGATTGTAATACCAAGTCTGCACTTGGCGGTATGATGCCTGTTCGAGGCCTTGAGATATATGTATCAATGGCGCCGTCATATGCTGAAATATGGACTCATTGACATGAGATGCTTCAGCTTGATCATGTCGGCTTTAATTAGCCGATATATTGGTTTCAAGTTTTTGATTCATCTTCTCCAACTGGGTGTACATCATTTGGTTTAACTCCCCTGTCATTGATCTCATCTCATGAATTTGAGAAACCAAAAGTTGATTTGATTCTCCCATTTGAGATCTCACCTCACCGATCTGGGCATCGAATTTTTGCATAATCGATTCCAATACCCGACCCAAAGGAACGTCGGATGGAATAGAAGAGTCGGCATCATCGCCTACGTCGATTTGTGGATTTTCTTTGTCAGTATTATCTCATGTATTCACGTCTTTCGAACATCTTAGCTTTAGAGGCATCTTTACTATAACTTGCTCACCTGATGGGGTCCCACCAAGCGTGCCAAAAATATTGACCCTAAAATCGGCCGGTTAGAGTCGATCTTAATTTAATGTAAAGCGGGCGTGCCAGAACCATTTGTGTGGTTCGATGTGTGAATTGTCAACTTTAGTCCCTTTGAGCGAGTTGACTTTCAGACGATTGCGAGGAAAAAGGGAACAGAAAAATTCCTCTTTGGGTTCAAAATTGCCTTAGTTAAAAGGACTTTCCAGTGAACAATTTATAATAACGTATCAAGAGAATAGAAAGGGGAAGAAATAGATATAGAAAGTGATAGGGAGAAAGAGATATGGGAAGAGAAATAGAACAAGACTGAAATAGAGAGAGAAATAAAGATAGCAAGGATGCTATTTGAGGAAAGTGCTTGAGAAAGCAAACAAAATAATAAATTGATTCTGAGGGTGCTGGACCTCTTGTACAACGTGCCTCTCTGTTTATTTATAGAATAAATGGTAAAATAAATTCCTAAATACAAGCATCCTAGTTATATTCTAATACAACCACACAATTATTCAAATTAAACTAATCTTAACTAAATATTAATTCCAAATAAAATCTAATCCTATTGATAAATCAACTAAAAATAAATTCAAACTAAACATTCCTAGATAAACACTAATTCAAAAATTAAGTAAACACATAAATCTTATCTAACATAAAGTTCAAGAACATTCTATCCATGTAGCATCCTTACATATAGCGTTATTTTGTATGAGAACTGTCACGTCACTGTTCATGTATAGCACTAATGGATTTTATTCCAACTAAAATGCTATTCCAAACCACCTTCAATCCAATCACCTTCCATGACCCAGATATCCTTCTTGGCCCAAACTCCTAGCACATCATTACTGACCAAGCTTTATGTTCTTGACCCATATTACTATATCATTGATCATCAAGTCCAATTGAAGCCCAAACCCAATTACCAAAATGGATATCAACAGTGACACACGCGCAAAGGTATATGTATACATATATATTTGAATTATTTATAAGAATATGGCATGGTACAACTTTCCCAACAAGAAAGTAACATGCAGAATGAAGTCAATTGATTCTCTATTATTTTATTATTAATTGAATGCCAATGTCTATTGCATATTCAGAATACGCCTTCACATATTGTTTGCAAAATTAAATTTTTAGATAAATTATGTGTCTTCATGCTGTCTTTAATTAATATTTAAAGTGACACTAGCATAATTATAATAATAGATTCAAGTTAATGAACTCTCCAATAGAATAGTTTTATAAATGCAGAATGAAGCCAATTTATAAATGTGTATTTATCAAAAATCTAATTTATTTTTATTTTTGTAAATTTGTGTCTCCAACCTTAAGAAATATTCTCTCTATGTATACTCCGTATTTATGTTTTATACATTCAACACCAGAAGTCATTCCATTTCCAATTACAGCCTATGGAAAAAATTTCAGCAACTCCAAACAAAGAAGTATCAATGAAATCATTGAACCATTAATTTAATTGGTATAACCTCTTCTCATTAATTTAATTGGCCAAGTTCAATTTTATGATATATATATATATAGAATCGGGTAACTGTCAAACACGTGAAGTTATTAAGTCAAAGAACTTGGCCATTTATTTTAATATCACCATAACCTTACCATGAAGACTTTTCATGGATATCATGAAAAATATATATATTAAATTGTTGACATGCACTGTATTGCATGTGAGTATGACCTACCCAACACATTATGCTCTGATGGAACATCCTATCCATATATATATATATATATATATATATATATATATATATAGATATTACTCATGATTGTCTAGCTTCCTCAGCTTGTATAATATACTAGTGAACAATTTGGTATAAACAGATCATCTGTCTATATAATATGATTTTTATAAAAAAAAAACGTTTAGCTACTTGGTTACTAGTTCTTATCATGATCCGAACTGGGCTAGTTGGCAGAGTAATTTATGTATTACATGTACAAACCATAAATTGAAAAGGACGTCATATATTAAGGCCTCAGGACATCAATCCAAAAGAAATTTATTCCAGTTGCAAGAAAATATACATACCTACCCAACACAATATGCTCTGATGGAACATCCTATCCATATATATATATATATAGATATTACTCATGATTGTCTAGCTTCCTCAGCTTGTATAATATACTAGTGAACAATTTGGTATAAACAGATTATCTGTTTATATAATATGATTTTTATAAAAAACGTTTAGCTACTTGGTTACTAGTTCTTATCATGATCCGAACTGGGCTAGTTGGCAGAGTAATTTATATATTACATGTACAAACCATAAATTGAAAAGGACGTCATATATTAAGGCCTTGCGACATCAATCCAAAAGAAATTTATTCCAATTGTAAGAATATATACACACACACGCATATATATATATATGAATATATATACTTGTTATACAAAAATATATTGTCATCACACCTCCACCTCAATCTAATAGCCAGAGTGTACCTGTTCAAGTCTTTCTATAATACAATTATTTGCCATTTATTAACTTGTTTTATGCTCTCATCAATCATATGTTGTGTGTGTGTATATATATCTTGAAGTGAAACAAACAAGTGCAGGATCATAATGAAGAATCAAAAAATCATTTGTTTGTCAATATTGTTAGTTTCTCTCCTCCTACCTAGTGGTTACGCTCAACTTAGGGGGGACTTTTACAAAAACACATGCCCTAATGTCGAATCACTTGTCCGGTCAGCTGTCACAAATAAGTTCCGGCAGACCTTTGTTACTGCTCCGGCAACTCTCAGACTATTCTTCCATGATTGCTTTGTCCGGGTTCGTAGATTTTTCTAGTTTCTCTCTTTATTTCTTTATTTTTTAAGGCAAATACTCACATACACGCACAAATGTCCCCTATGAAGCTTGACCCCTCACTTTTTCTTTTAAGCAAGGAGATGTTAATTTTTTCTCCCTACATTTGTTTTTCTTTCATCTTTTTTTTTTTTGTTTTGTTTTGTTTGAAATGTATCAATGCATTATGTTATTAATTGTTGAAGTATGCACTAATAATGGTCTTTCTTGGTAATTATATTAGGGTTGTGATGCTTCTGTGCTGCTCTCAAATAATGGAAAAGCTGAGAAGGATCACCCAGATGATATTTCACTGGCCGGAGATGGATTCGACACGGTGATCAAAGCTAAGGCTGCTGTTGATAGTGATCCCAAGTGCAGAAACAAAGTTTCATGTGCTGATATATTAGCTTTGGCTACTAGAGAAGTCGTAGCCTTGGTATACAACCTTTATTTCCTAGCTACCTATATATATACACACATATTATTTATATACAAAGCGAATTAATTTGAAGTTGAAGAAAACAAATGTAATTTAGATATAATCATTGAAATAATTAAATTGTTTGTGCAGACTGGGGGACCTTCTTACTCAGTGGAATTGGGGAGACGCGATGGACGAATTTCTACCATAGCAAGTGTTCAACACAAGCTTCCACACCCAGAGTTCAGTTTAGACCAGCTCAATACCATGTTTGCTTCCAATGGTCTCACCCAAACAGACATGATTGCTCTATCAGGTACCCAAAACTTTGTTTTTAATATTTTTCTACGAGTTATTTTCTTCTTTGGTAACTCTAGTTCAATGCACACTTGCATGTACTGATGTAACATGCACCTAATTTAACTAGACTTTCATAATGATTATAATGTAGAACTATTTGTTGAAGTCTATATAGCACCTAATTTAACTAGACTTTCATGATGATTATAATGTAGAACTATTTGTCAAAGTCTATATAGCACCTAATTTAACTAGACTTACATGATGATTATGATGTAGAACTATTTGTCAAAGTCTGGATGTTCAAAAATCGATATGAATATGTTGTTGCATTTTCTGGAGCAGTTTCAACAAGCAGGGACAGAACCAGAAATTCTGTTCAAGGCACAATGTAATAAACAAAAAATTAGGGGGGGCGGAATTTGCAATTTTTTATTTCAAAAATTTATACATACAAAAATGTAAATATTTAAAAGTTGGTTCCGGCTTTGTCAACGAGCCCATTTTAATCTGAAAAAACTCATTTCTAATCCGAAACCTGACAGTAATCAATACTCACAAGCTTTGGTCATCACATACGTTATTTTTTGTCCAAATTTCATCGTTTAGGCTTAAAATTGCGTTTTTCTAAAGACTGTCAGAACTTTTTAAAATTTTGTTACAGGTCTAAACGGTTTCAGACTGCTATAATTTTTAGTGATTATTTATGTATTTAATTTTAGAGAGTTAGACTTTTGAGCATACAAGTAGTCCACATTAATTAATAGTCTTTATTTAGACTTTGTAGATTCAAAGATTCGTTCATAAAATGAATTTGGTATCAATGTAAGTCATATAATATTGTGTATAATTGTTGTAGGTGCACATACAATTGGTTTCTCACACTGTGGACGCTTCTCCAAACGCATCTACAATTTCAGTCCCAGAAACCGGATTGACCCAACTCTCAGCCTAAGCTATGCACTTCAGCTTAGACAGATGTGTCCGCTCAAAGTTGACCCCAGAATCGCCATTAACATGGACCCGACCACGCCTCAAACTTTCGACAACGCCTACTACCAGAACCTTCAGAAAGGAATGGGCTTGTTCAGCTCTGATCAGGCACTGTTTAGCGACGGACGATCAAGAGCCACTGTGAACCTATTTGCATCAAACAATGGTGCTTTTAACCAGGCTTTTGTGGCTGCTATTACCAAGCTTGGCAGGGTTGGAGTGTTGACTGGGAATCAGGGTGAGATCAGACGTGATTGCTCTGCAGTAAACTAGCTAGCAAGAGAGAGTTTTCATTTCAAAAGATCATAGAATGTGGTTTTTATTTTTCTCCTCAATAACTGGAATTGTTCTAGCCTATTCATTAATGGGGTTTGGTTTCATAAATAAGACTATGTTTCATTTCATTTCATTTAATTATCGCCCAAGGAATTGGACAAGCAAAAACCTTAAATTTGGAGAAAATCGAGACGTGTGCACCCCTATACACACCACTATACAATGTCTCGTATTTTTTAATTCAATTTAAGAAACATAATTGGGACACAAATATTTCAACACATCCAAATTAGATGATAGCACTAACACTTAAGTGGTCCAATCTAATCAATACTTTTATTAAAAAAAAGTGAGCCTACATATTACAAAGAAAACTAAACATATGCTTCAATTGGATAGTAACGGAACGTATATGGTCATTAGTGGTTGATGAAAGAAGCTATTAAATTCGTTGGGTTATTCTATAGAATCAAAACAGCTATTTTTGAATGTTAATTTTCTCAAATCTCAACCGGGATCCAAATCAAAATACATTTAAAACATTTTTGACGACCTAAATTTAAAAATATGTCCAGTTCCATAAAAAGAGAACTAAAAAATGAAGAAGAAGAAGTTGAATTCAGGTTGACCATTTGATAAAGCCATTTGATGAAAGATTAAGAAAAGAAAATAAGATTAGTGTTAGAAAAATTAAATTAGCGTAAGAAAATTTATTATTGTAAATTCAGGAACGAAGCTTAGTCATTAGGCATTATCAACTAAATATATTTTATCACGTAAGCAAAAATGTGTTTTTTTTAGTGAATCTTATAATTACGCGTCAACATTTAAGTAGTAGTTGAGAGCTTACATTTTCTGGACTACCCAAAGTTTGCATCCACTAAACGAACCGTACCTATTTGCAGAAGCCCAATTCTAGCTAACCAATCTATGCTCCCTGTTCTCAAGCCCAATAAAAAGTTGGGGTGTTTATTTGATCCGTTAATTCGCGGTCCGATTCATCCCACACAGAGTCGGTGGCGGATTCATGAATCCGTAATTCATGTATCGAATTACAAATTAAAATGTAAAAAATTCAATTGGATCCATGAGTACGATCAGTGAGATATATATTATATAATATTATATACATTTTAGTGTTCTTATTTTTGAACATTTATTTACTACTCTGGGACCTTTAGTACTGTTCTGGTTATATCAGAAAAGAGGTATTCATTATCTCCACCAGTTTATTGGTGGATAGCCTGAGTGCTGTTCTGGTTTCTTAGTACTGTACCATGCATGCATGCATGCGTATAAACATCAGGTGCTCATTTAATAGGAAATCCTGGGGGCATTCAACATGAGTTCTGGTGAATTACTGTGGGAGCTTGAATAAATAGTAAGGCACTTCAGATATACTTGTAAAATAGGCACTTGTTTTTTCTAGGATGAGTACAAGCATTTCAATCTGATTTAACTTGTTAAAACAGAACTACCAAAATAAATAATACAGAGTATTAGTTTAAAATTCCAAGAATGTATTAGTTAATGATTTTTTAAATTAAAATTAGTTAATGATAATTTAATGATCTTTAAGAATGTATTAGTTAATGGTCATTTAAATATATGAATTAATATTGCTAAATGAATTGCGAAAAAAAAAAAAAACCCATTTACTATTATCCAGTTGCGAAAAACCTCTATGAATATTTTTGGCAAAAAATTACCTTTAACTATCCCAAAAGGATATTTTTAACTGATGTCTGTTTAAGTGGTTGTCTGATGGATTTTTTTGGATAAAATATCCCTTAACAGATTATTCTTTAGACAATTTATTTATTTTTTCTCTTTTCTCTCTCCGCGTCAAACAAGCCTTCTTATTCCTTCAAACACAAAGCTAAGAACAAATCCAAAAACCCAATCGTTAAAAATTTATCTTTCAGCACTGTTTGGACAACATGATATAATACATGTAAACAATAGTTATGGCCAATCTATGGTATTTTTTTTTTTTTTTTTTTTTTTGTCATGATTTCATCCATGTAATTGAACAAATCATTTGCACGTAACAAGTGTTATGTTTCTTTTGGTTTTTTACCATCTTATTGATAAGAATTTTAAAAAAGAAAAACCATCTTAATAGTAAGAGTGAGTAAACTTCTTAGAAATTATCTCCAATACTTCATCTACGTGGTACATATATTTTGAGTAGTAGGTGGTGGAATCAAAACAATATATGATAAGATGATAAATGCATTTCTCTCAAACTAAATGACTTAAATGTTCTTTATAAAATTATAATTAGATTATTGAGAATTAAATAGAGGGCAACAATGTCCTTTCCCATTAAAAGCGATTATATTTTTAGGTCTTTAACTTGAGTACATCAATTACAATAATTTGGTCTCAAAAAGTTACTTTAGGATATTTTGTGTTCTCAAAGTAAGTAAAATAAATTTAAAAAAAATTAAGATTTGAAAAAGAAATTATGTCGCTTCTTAATTGCCAATTTAGTCTACTTAGTTTGCAGTAGCATAATTCAATTAAGGGAAAAAAAAGAAATTGGACTAAGGAAATATGGCAAATTATTAATTATTTTTCTTAAAATAATTAATTGTTATAATGGTTGCTAAAGATCAAGTGCACCGAAGGAGTTCTTGAGCTGCTTAATTTTTCCATCTTCTATTCCAACGCCATACTGGATATTCTCTGTCCGATTGTACTCAATTTTATTTTATTAATTATACATAATTAAAATATGATTTTATTGGCTTTCCATTTTTTATTTTTATTTTTGGTAACTTTTATTTGGTACTTTACATACCTTGTTTGAGAGGGAAAGAGAGAAATAAATAAATAAATTGTTTGAAGAATAATCTGTTAATGGGTAATTTTGTCCGAAAAATTCTCTCAAACAATTGGTTAAACAGACATCAGTAAAAAACAGCCTCCTTGGAATAGTTGAGGGCAGTTTTTTGCCAAAAATATTCATAAGGGTTTTTTGCAACTGGCTAATAGTTAAGGAGGATTTTTTGCAATTCGCCCTTGAAATTTTATCCATTGGATCATGGTTAAAAAATGTCAATATTGAGTTATTTGGGACAACTCCAATCCGTGGATCCGATCCGCTTCAATCCGCTATCCCGCAGATCAATGGTGAATTCAAAATTTTTCAATTCGTTGGAAGCAGATCGGATTAGGATTAATGCCTAATCCAATAAAACACATAAATGAACCCAAAACGTATGATGGGCTAAATAATTTTAAATCTAAGGCTCAATGGGTTCAATAGCTAGGTTAATGGAAGAAGAAGAAGAAGATAAGCAATTGAATTCATGCAAATCTGATTATATAACTTAAATATGGATTAATTTAACTCTTAATTCAATAACCTGTCAAAGATTCAAATCTAATAATTGTTACTTCGTTAGCTAAACAAATCACATATGTATTAAAATCGATCCAACTCAACAATAATTAAATTTAGATTTGTTCAAGCTTAATTTCGTCTGAATTCAATATGTTTATAGGCTTATTGTTACAAGGGAGACTTGTCTCACATCGGATCCACAAAAGAAATGAATAAGTATATATGAATTGAGTATTAACCCTACATAATAGTTTAATCTTTTAAATCGGATCGCGAAACACCCAATTCATTACTCCACTAGTATTAGAGACAAAGGTCATTCCTTCATCTGAATTGAGGGTTCGTTGTCCCCCATTAGAAAAAAGTGGATGTGTGACTATTTTTGCACTAAAAATGAAAACGAATGAATAATGTTTCTCTTTCAGTAATCTACTTAGCAAAAAAAAAAAATTTCTGTTTTCTTTAGGTGTAGCCAAGGTTGTTGCGATTATTATTATTATTATTATTATTATTATTATTATTATTATTATTTTTTTTTTTTTTTTTTTTTTTTTTTTTTTTTTTCTGACCTAACTTTGGAAAGTCAAGTTTGTATCAGAGCTATTGCCCATTTGGTGACTGTTGGGACGTTCATTATAAGACATTGTCAATTGTGTCACTTTCTGTCATATAATTAATAATTGTAATAATTAAGCCTCTTTCAAGAGGTAAAAACCAATACAATTTCTTCATATAAAAAACGTGACTGATTTCAATCTGTCATCATTCATTTTCAATTATTGATTCTCATTTGTATGGTCAAGTAATATCTACAGATAAATTACTTCAATCAGCCATTCATTCAGTTTCTCAACTTAGGATTTTCATAAAGTTCATGTTTCCATTATAAATAAAATGTTCAGTTTGTACACATGGGATTAAATGCCCAAAATCTGAACTACATATTTCAACTGCTAGTGAAGTCAAACAATGGTAATGAACAATTTTGATCAAACTGCAATAACTGATGTTTACAACAAGTAATGCAGTAGATTTTTAGCTCACAAACATGTCTATGCAGAAAAAGGGTGTCTCACTGTTATTTTCAGTGCATAAAAATGTTTCGAATTAATGGTTTATGTGGAGTGTTTTGAAATCATATAAACACACAAGTCAATGATTATGTTCTATTCAAGCTTAAATCTTGGAAAAGCCAATGTGGCCTCTTACTTTGCTGATTGAGTATTGTCGCGCTTGGGCTTCTCAAATTGCTGTTGGGGACATTGCATTCCTCTTCTCTATCCGTTTTAATCGATCCAGATGATCCGAGCTCTCCAAATTTGTTACCGGTCAAGCTACTGCAGCCTCCTAATTCTGGACTACTATGATGATAATGCTGATGACTCTTTGATCTTTTGCTGCCAAAACTGCCTCCAATGCTTAGTGTAAGCTCTATATCACACCCCTCGTTACATTCATTGATGTTCATCTTATTACTATTCGGATGCCTGTGGCTACTAGGCCCTGCTTGATCCTCTTCCACGGCCCTAATTCCGGTTGAGACATCTTCTTCAGCCGGCTTTTCAAGATCAAATGCTTTAAACATTCTCGAGGGCTCTCCAGAGCAGCAACCACTTGGCTCCCGTGAGCTGAGATTGTCTCGGACTCTTTGAACATGGGGAGTGTAGTCACTGGTGGTGGTTGGTTGATGCCGGTTGGAGAAATTGGAGTAGTTGAACTCGGAGCCAGTCATTGGACCACAAGATCTAGTTTGTTTAACACCATTTTTCACCTCATTCATCAGCATTTTCTGAACCCTGTACAGCCGGTGGAGTTCTTGTACCTGCAGTACCATATAGAGTGTTCCAAATTAGTATTACCTTCCAATTCTTTACATGTGTATTGAGAGAGTAGAGAAAATTAGGAGAACTTTATCGCACCTGGTGTTTGAACACGTCTTCGTGCATAAGCATTGTCTTCTTGATTGATTCTATGTTGTGCTGATCAAGCATCCTATCTGTCGAATTGTGAAACTTGTTAAGAGCAGCACTTTCTAAGCTCAGCTTTGGCCCTTTTTTATTCAGAAAGTTGTCCCAATCACCCAACCAATTCACATCAAAATTGTTGTTTGGGGAGGCAGCTAACGGATCAATAGCATATTGGATTTTGGTTCCCATACCTGAAATGCATGACTTGTTACATTTGTAGCCACAACCAAAATTCTGCTAGAAATTAGATCTATTTAAGTAAAAAGAAAAATAATTAAAAAAAAAAGGTATTTTGAACCTTCAAAAGAAAAATAAATAAATGGGTATTTTTTTTCTTTGTTGTTATAAGCATATAGTGGGTGAATATCATGTAGATAGAAGGCACTAAAGGAAGGTGGAGACAGGGACAAGTTGGCCCCAAGTCAGTGAGAGTACTCTAACCAGCAAAGACTGATGGAAACATCAGATCATATATATTGAGTCATACCCAACCATTGACAAAGTGTCAGTCAAATAGCTAGGATTGTACGAAACCTATCCAGCCCATCTTAAAAGCAAAAATAAATAAAATAAATAAATAAAAGGAATTTGATTAGCTTCTAATTCACTTGAAGTAACCTTTAAACCATATTTCTATTATCCTTCGTCCCTCTTTCTTTCCTCATTAACTACCTTGTGGAGAATTTGTGTCAAATGCAGATTATATGAAGAATTGGTCCTAGTTTCTACATGAAAAATGCTTAAAAGTAGTCGATCTTGGCAGAAGAACACACACACACAAACACACGCAAAAGGAAAAGGAAAAGGAAAAGGAAAGGAAAGGAAAGAAAATCTGGGATCACTGGAATGACAAAATTGTGCTAGATTGGCAGTATGGGTTCCCAAATTATGGTCAAGTAACCAACAAAGAAAAAGGATTCTCTCTACTTTTGTGTGTGTGTGGTCTCACCATCAGTGAGTGATCTTTACAAGGGAATTCAGATAAACTTGTTATTATTATTATTATTATTACGCATCAAGTCAAACAGGCATGGGCTACAACCATGCCCTCCATCCTCCTCAAACCTTTAATAGGTAACCCTCAATAGGAGGTTGAATTCTATTTTTTGATGGTCGATCAATCTTGAGGCAACTTCCAATTGGAAGACCTCAAAATCAATAACATTTTTTTACCAAAACTAGTAATCAAACAAAACCCCCAAAAAAAGACAAAAAATATCTCTTCCAATTCAAAAATTAAAGGTATGTTCCATATATGTTTAGAATCCATTGACACTGCAACATATATCCATTTAGATAAATCAATACTTCTCTCCACATATGAGATATAAAACACATATATAAAATACGCACCAACATTAACATCAAAAATCAATATATAACACTGACCATAGAAAATTAATTTGAAGAAAGAGATCTGTGTGTACCTGAGACAAAAAGTGGGCAGATCTGTGACAATATATTCCTATGAGACTCATTGAAAATGTTGCAGTACTTTGAAGCCAGTACTGCTTGAACCCATTAAACTGATTTGGCTAATAAACCATATGAACAAGGACGGAGCAATCCAAGTGGTGATACTATGTTGAATTGATCATAGAGAGAGAGAGAGAATAGCAGAGCAAGCTAGCTCTTACCAGGCCAATACTACTACTACCCCTTTCCCTAGAGAACACAACAAAGTAGCCTTTCACTAAAAAAAGAAAAATAGAATCATAGAGTTAATAATTGATGGTTGACAGGCTGTGAAGGAGAGAGAAGCAAGAAAAAGCTGGATGGAGTAGCAATGTGTGTGTGTGTGTCTGTCTGGGAAAGAGAAGCTGTTGCTAGTAGTATACTATTTATGTATACATATATTGATTTGCTGTGTGTGTCAATATAATTTATAATGTATGTTATGTTGTTTGTTATTGTTGAGGAAGATCAAAGGTGGGTCCCGCAGAAGAAACAAAGGAATATTTATGGAAACAGATGACACCCTCTTAAGTGCTGCAGTGCTGCAGGCCCCCCCCCCCCCCCCCTCTCTCTCTCTCTCTCTCTCTCTCTCTCTCTCACACACACACACACACACACACACACACACACACATTCATTTTCTTCCTAATTTATGGGAATTTCATTGTTTGATTGTTCTCTCCGTACATTACAACCCTTATCTGCTTTACTGTTGTAATAAATGAATCAAACTTTTCAAACTTTTATCTGAATGACAGGTTGAGCTATGTAAAGTTAATTTTTGTGTAATAACATGGGTGGTTGGAAAAAAGGTTGGAGTGTGTGGTAGGCTAGGTTCTATCATCGTTTGGGATAATAGAAAATTAAGAATTGTTTTTACAAATCTTCAAATCTTTGTAACTTGGGAAATTATCTTGTGATAAAATCTACTGTAGATTTTATCACCAACCTAGTATGGGGTGGTTGGGGAGGGGATATACATATGATATTTGTGTCTGTTAATTACAATGCAGTCAGTGGTTTGATATATTTTACCACCAATCCTATAGAAATCCGTTATGGCTTGTCAATATGTTGTCCAAATAATGAAAGCCACAAACAAGTTGTTGTGTTGACTAACCCCATGAGAAAAATTACGAATAAGCTGTTCAAGTCTTGTCAGGATTAAAAATATATATATATAAAATGTGTGGAGAGAATGCTTTAACAGTTTTATTTTATTATACATATATATATATATATATATATTTTTAGAGCAGCAAAACATCTCATGAATGGTTTTAGGATAACGTTTTTGTTTGTCAAAATTCATTACGACTAGCTCTTGTAAACTTACTTACCACATCACTTTCTCTCTTCCATATATTCAATTAACTTTTTTTGTATTCCATAAATCAACTGGCTTACGTTTCTTTCTCAACTCTCTCTCTCTGTCTCCCTCTCAAACTATCATCTGACTTAAGAAACCTCTCATGAAGCGAAAGCGGAAGCACTTTCGGGAGTGGGAGCAATAACAAAAACGAATTCGAGAGCAGGAGCGCAAAAATGACATAATGAGCTTACAAATAGTGAGAATGGGAATAAAAGCGAGCACAGAATGTAAGAGTGAGAGCGCGCACGGAACATGAAAATGGGAGTGCATTTAGAGCGTGAGAGCAACACCAATTGAGAATGATCATGTGACTTAATTCATGACATATCAAACGTATAAAGGAGCTCCATGTAATCTTCCTGGGCACATAAACCATAATTGAATCTCATAAAATTTCCAATTCTCTGCAACAAAGCATCCATTCTTACTAACAAAAAAGTCTTAATTACTTGGGAGTTTTTGAGTAATCATGGCATTACACCACAATATGTGGTTTTTTTCCCCTTGGAAAAGATAATACGGCCTCAATTGACACTTAAATAACTTGATCTTCACTTATATATATATATATATATATATATATATATATATATATATATATATATAGACACATACACATATATACACATTTACACAACGATCTCATTATACCCTAATCTCACTACACCACAAGCATAATCTTAATTTTAAAGTCATAATGCAAATTACAGATCTCTACTAGCTTATTTCCTTTGGTTTCTCTCATTTCTCTCCTGGTCTTCCCCTAATTGCTCTCCTAAAAATTTGCTTTAAAAATACACCTGACTGCCAAATCACATGCCATATCATTCATGATACTATATCATGAATGATTTTTATGATATTTATCATTTCTCTATTTTATGTCTAGAAGATATCGGACATGTAAGAGTAATTCATAATTCACCACCAATAGAAATGGCAACGGACGATTTGGAGCAGGGGACCTAAACCTCATTCCCATTTACAAAGCTCTTATCATCCTTACCCAAAACCGTTTATTAAACTAAGTGGACAAGGACAAGCAGAGAGGTTAGAAGAGTACTTTTATAATTGTATTCTTATAAAATAATAAAAACAAATTTTCAACCATAATAAAAATTCAATTTCTCTTATAGGAATAAGAACAAAATTCAAATTCTCAATTGAAATATGAGATTTAATATTATTACAGGAACATCAAAATAATACATAGAGATTTTCAAATAAGAATACTAATAAAGGATATTTAGTTATTAGAATATGCTAACATTTGCTCAATATATATCTAACATTATTAAAATATAAAATAAAGTTTAAAAACAAAATTGTAATCTATCAATACAAACGGGATAACCATTTTAAATGGGGCGGCCCAAGCTGAGTATTCGTTCGGGATGGTGTATTTTGTCTTTCTTAATTATCGAATTTATGCAGTCCCTGTCCCACATGCACCACCGAACAATTAGAGAAAAATTCTCTAAGTGGGTCCAAGAGATTTGAAGTGATAACGAAATCTTACCATCAGTCTAGAATTGAGATGACAAAAAGGGGGAAAATTTGCTTGTACCCACTTTCCTCCAAAAGCTATATGCTCAAAACATATCTATCCAACAATAAATAAAAAATTATAGTGCCTTCAGAAATTCAGTTCTCATCCGAAAAAATCTTGTATCAAACACTTCCACCAATCACCATGCTCCAGGGCATTTATTTATTTATTTATTGTTACGGATAGATTTCTTTCCATTTTCATATGTAGTCATGTCTTCCCTTGTCTTTTAAACATAAGCCCATGTTACACTATTCAAAATAAAAAAAAAAAATTGAAAATATTGGATATGCCATATGGGCATATCCAATTTTTTTTATGACATGATTTTTCATATATAATCATTTATTGTGTTACTCAAGTTCGTTACTTTTCAACACAACAATATACTACATTAATAGAACAACACTTGCATCTTAAACGTAATCTAATTATAATGGTAAATGATTATTTTCTTGTGTTAAAATCATAAAATCTCTTTTTGTTTTTAAAATATAACCTCCTCAATTATCGAACAATTCTTTGAACTAGCACAAACTATTATGTTATCGCTTTCGGTGACGAAACCGTTAAATTGTTGCCAAATAATAATAATGCCCTTAATAATGTATTAATATTTTATTAAACTAAAATTATTGTGTGAGAAGGGCAATACAAAATTATTTTGGTCAGCAAAATGATGCAACTATTGCATGTGATTTTCACGTGTGGACCCAGAAATATATTCTGGGATGGGTTAGTATTACTATTTTTTTTTTTTTTTTGACTAGGCTAAAATTACCTATAACAAACAAATATATATATATAGGGAGGATTCAAGCCCACCAAAGCCCCCTTGCATCCGCCTACATGATACGATTCCGTTAATTTTAGAAGGGAAACTAACGAGGAGGGAGTGATATGATAAACTTTTAAAACATTAAGGGGTAATATGATAATTTTTTTAATTGAGGGAGATAGTTGATAGTTTTTGAAAACAAGAGGGGTGTTTTATGATTTTAGTCGTATTTTCTTTACTTCACTACCAATTTTTATTTTTTTTTTTTTTTTTTTTTTTTTGAAAGTTGAAGTCAACTTCATTTAGCTTCACCAACCATTTTGGAAACCAAATCAAATAAAGAGTACTATATATATATAATTGAAATTTTGAATAATGTCATGCCTGAATTGAGTTGCATACCAAATTTAATTAGCCCAATAATTTTTTGTTGTAGTTGTTAGATAGTTTTTAATGGGAAATCTGAATTAAAATATAAAGAATGATGAGTTAATATTCTTAGGCTCTTGGTCATAAAACTTGGGCTAGGGTTTAATGATATCACCCTCAAATGTCAGAGGATACTAAATTTATACGGCAGCAATAAATAATAATGTACTGTATATGCCCCAAATTACATGAGAATGTATTTGGATATATGCCATAAAACGTTATAATTAAGTTAAAGATAATGTTATTAAGATCAAATAGTGTAATCATACTAGTTGAAGGTTTGTAATCTTTTAAAAGTATTAAATTTCAATTTATCCAGTACATTTTTTTTCGACTAATCTTCTCGCTTTCTCAATTATACTTTTAGATCTAAAAATCATTATCTTAAGTTAATTGTGCAGGTGATGCTATAATTATCTATTGTGTGTGGGTTTCGATCCTCACAACAACTAATATATTGCATTAAAAAGGTGTTTGTGAGTCTAGAAAAAGTTTTACAATAGAAGTGTGCCAGTGAAACTATAGACTAAAAATATTATTTGTATGAAAATAAGGAGGCCACACCACATGGCCATTTACAATAAGAATTTAATATAGCCATATGATATTGTGTTTTAGGTTGGCCATGTGATATCCTCCCACATGGCAAACAATCAACTAGGTCAAAAACATTTTTCAATTGGAGGGAGAGAGACAGAGCATGAGTGTGTGAGAGAGAGTATGTGTGTGTGAGAGAGAGTACGTTTCCGTTTCTTTGGGAGGATGTTGTCATTTCCTATGTGATTTTCCTTTGATAGCTTGACAAGAGCCGTTTGCTTAAATATGATTTTTTTTTTTTTGACAATCGAGACCTTCGTGGGGCCACTACCAAATCCTTTCTAGTTTGGCCAAATGTCTTAGTATACATGTCATGATTAGCTGATTAATTTCAGTGCTATTAAAACATAGTTTAACGAATCTTTTTCTATATTTTAAACTATCATTTATTCTAATCCTACCACCTAAACCTATTTTCATTTATTCTAATCCTACCACCTAAACCAATTTTAGCTAACTCTGTTTTATATTGAATGAGTAAAAATGTCACGTCAACCAAGGAAAAAAAGATAACTGAATTGGTTGTGGAACTACTGTGCAAAGGGATGAACAGATTGAGAGTGTCCTTTGAATGTACTTCTAAAACATGACCCCCACTTTCTTTTCATAAAAATTGGGATATTAAGGTTTTGTTGGGATATGTGGTAGTGTGTTACATCTGATGTCTCAGTAGTCACTTGCAGTACAGAATTGCGATGTTTGTGTTATGAACGGTTTGATGCAGCACAATATTGTTCGATCCCAATAGACATTAAATATTTCAATTATGTATTGTATTAGACTTCTTGAAGATCTTTTGTATTGTATTAGACAATATATATATATATATATATATATATTTGGATCCGCTATGTTGTGCTGCATAAGATGTCTTACAGTGTACATACAAGAAGATTGTGCACACGTATTTGTGTTAGGAGCCGTTTGATTCTGCACAACACCAAAACATGATTTTCACTCTCCTTTCATAAGAATTGGGATGGTTAAGGCTTGTTTGGACGGACAGTGTTGTGTTGCATCAAATGTCTTATAGTACGCACAAGTGAGATTGCGTTATGAACCGTTTGATGCAACACAGATGCCCGTTTCCAACAGGCCTTAAACACCCCAATTCTGCACTACATAGGATTCAGACTTCTTTAATACTTTGTCCATTTCTTTTTCTTTTTTTTTTTTTTTTTTTTTTTGAGTAATTTGTAATTTTGAGACTATAGATCTTGCTTTAGGATGGGAGTGGATTTGGACTATTATTGAAAAAAAATTCTACTTTAGATTGGATTTGGATGAACTAATTTGTACCCCAAAATTATTGAATGAGGAGGATAAGAAGACAAGAATGGAGGGCATCTTCTGATAACAATAATAGTAGTAAATGTGGAAGGGGAATTGATTGGAGGGAGTGAAGCACGCGTTGTACCCTATTCAAGGTGCCAACCCTAAAAGCAATGGGCCCTTTCTCCTTGCTTTTTTTTTTTTTATCTTCTCTCTCACTCTGTCCTTGTCAAGGAAAAAATCTCTCCCTCCACTTGAGCTGCTTAGTTAAAGGTGGTCTTTGTATATTTCTTGAGTAATGTAACACAATTCTAAAGATTTTGGATCCATTAAATAATATGACTAAGTAGATTTAGAAATCTTGTTGTATGAAGCATCACAATAGATTTTTTCGTATTGATTTAAAAAAAAAAAAAGTATTCGAAAAGAAGGAAAAACTGCAATACTCTGACTTTTGCGAAATTATTTTGAAAAAAAAAATTAGCAAAAGATTAGACACTTCTTAGTTTTTCTTGATAAGAAGTGATTTCTTTCAAACTCGAACTGTATCATAACAAAGCCTTTCATAGATGATAATTGAACTAAGAAATTTATTTTGAAACATGAGTGACCTTTCCTTGTCGCATATGTAAAAGTGCCATATGAGTTCCAAATCAAAATGAAGAAGAAAATGGCTATTTCACCAAGACATAGATAATCAATACCACACTTTTTTGAATTATTACAAAAATTAGCACAAAAATACCCCTATAAAATTAAGTAAATTACTTGTTCGTGGACGAATTGTAAATAATAATCAAGATTATTTTCAATTTTTTTAATAATCGTGATAAGAAATTTACACATCCAAATTATCTCTAAGAGCACTTAAACTTGCGTCTTTACGCGTCCCCATTCTTGAGAGATACTAACACGGCAAAATTTCATTGGTTGAATCCACTAGCGAATCATGATGAGTAACAGAGAACCTTCTATTAGCAACATTCATATTAATAATGTAGCATGTTTTTCATGTGACTATTTGAATTTTAATCAAAAGATTCCTTCATTATAGTTTCCAATTATAATCAGCTATTATTAGTTGTTGATTTAACAGATCATGCTATCTAGGCATTCTAGAGTCGTGAGTATAGAAATAAGAAATAAAAAATAAAAAATAAAAAATAAAAAGTTGAAACCCAACACTGCCCCTGTTTGGAAATGGATTGAAAGTTTGGTTAATGAAAAATTTTCCACTCCCAACATCCAATTCATTAGAACTTTCGATCATGGTCAATTTGGAAAAGCTACAGGGACAAGATATAGTTATGTGGGGGCCTCAGGGTAAAAGCTATGGAGCTATGAAGCTGTCCTGCCAAGGCATTAAGATATGTAGTTGTGGAAGTGGTACTTAGTGGTTGAAACTGCAAATAAACCACTAAAAAACCAACTAAAAATGAGGACAAAAGGGTCAATGAATAGGTCAAAAACCTTTGTGTAATGATTATGTGTGCTAGACAGTGCATGTGAGTTCTCATCTCATATAAAGCGATCTTCACTCTGACCGTCTAGTACACAGAAGAGGATCCGAATTCCTTATGTATTCATCTTTCTATTATTTATGTTGCCTTCTTGACATATGTAACTTGAGCTTTAGGCTCTCCTTTGTCTTAGGTCTAAAGTTTCCTCATCATCTGACCTAAATTTTGTTCCCCCACTCGACAAGATCTTGGCAGCTTGTGACATGTTAGAGGCTTGACACACTTTTATGATTAACCAAATCTTTCACCCTTAAGCAACTAAAAATGCAATTTAGTTATGAAAGGATCGTCGTGATAGTTATTTTCTTAACGGAATACATGAATGGAATTGTTGCTGCTTCTTTATTTATTTTTCCTAATTTCAAGTAAATTAGAAGCATAGAGACTCGAACACCAACTCATACTAAATATGCCACTAAATACTCCTAGACTAAACCCCATGTAATATTGATTACACGTCACAAATCCCATTAAAAACAAACTAGGAGTGGAATCTTACTTATAGATGTCGTTGTCTTCATTCTTTTAATATCAAAAAGCTGGTTCATAACCAATAATAGAACCCCATACTGATGATATTATCATCATCCATATGCTAAAACTTACATCTATGGATTGGATTGCGAAATGACTTCCTTTCAAGGACATGAATGTACTTTGTGGCATCCATGATTGACCCCACTATCTTAAACACTCGAAAATATCATTGGTTCCTTTCCCATCAGCAACCCCTCTGAAGTGTAACCAAATGGGTATCAAGGTTAGTGATGTCTTGATCTCGTGATTTTTATCATGGGTCACATTAGTCGATAAGATTCCGTCTGACCTAGGAGTCATGTGCCTAGTGGGTTTATCAACTGTCCAAGTGACACGTGTCAATAACCCAACGATTGAGCTAGTTATAGAAACATTTGATGCGTTTTTTTACCCAGGTGGAATGGGTCTAATGGTCACATTGGGATTTGACTTTATGGCAATTAGTTGGCTGATTAGTTTGATGATTAGATAAATAATTGATTGATTCTACGCGAATTTATATTATGTGTGAGGGGAGTGGACAGTCACGATCACTCACATGTTTTGTAAGAAAAGAACGGATAATCACGATCACTTACACGCTTTGTAAGAAAGAAACAGACATATATAAATAATTATGCTAATCCAACACTTAATGGTTGAAACAAGAAGTTATAAAAGGCTTGGCTCTTATTTAATCATCTCAACTCAAATTCTTAACTCTTGTGGTCTGTACTATTTGGAAAGAGCGAATTTTCAGAATTTTTTTAAATTAGTACAAAGATGTCGTGAGCATGAAGAAGTGAATCTGATTGTTAGTAAAACAATCTCTTTTAAGAATGAATGAGTCCATTTTTGATGCATAATCAACTCCTTCCTAATCTAGTTTTCCAATTTCTGTTCTCTTGTGGACGTTGGACAATTCATTTTTTACTCTGGATTAATTGGATGTAATACCTTCTCTGGCCACCTACTCCACTATGTAGATATTGTTGACTTTGTATATTTTTCGTACTCACAATTTGCATATTGAGAGACATTAAAACTCACGAGTGTCAATAACTCCTCCCCAAGCGATATGAGACGTGGTCACGTACACTAGGTGTCTTATGAAAGGCTATATGTATTATTTGGTGTCTTGGCCGGTGGAATGGTTTCTGCTTTCCTAGACATAGATATTGGTCTTTGCTGTGGGATTATTTGGAGTCTTGTTGAAGTTGTGGTCCTCCTTGTAGGCCTCTGTGTTCTCCTTTTAGCGTTTTGTTTGTTTGGCCTCCTTTTGGATGCTTTTTACTTGGTGGCATTGGAGATTCCATATGACTTCTTTAACTTAAGAGGGGTATGTATGTCTCTCTTGTTTCTCTATAATTTGCCTCTATGATCTTATATTGGAATTGTTTTGACTTTCAAAAAGTAGTGAGGCTGCATCAGCCATGATAGAGACCAACACTAGTAAAAAATTGCCATTTGATGAGAAGATTCTAAGCTTCATTCTTAAAAATGGAAATCACTTTGGTTTCATTCAGTTCCCACATTCAATGCATCAGATTCGGTGTATGATTAAGACTTTCTCAAACAAATTAAAATAGGGTTTTTTTAAGAAAGGATTGGGTTTTAGAGGACCAAAGGAATCTCTCATTCCTTGGGCCAAACCTCACTTTCTCTTGATCCAAGACACTCCCCATTTTACAATCATATCCACAAAGCACGTTGTTCTATTCCTTCTTTTATATACAACATATATAATATTATACATACAATATTGTATACATAAACTATATCTGTATCTTCAATTATTGTTCTTAGTGTTAATTTTTAAATCCAAAGTGAAAGCCAGTGAATCAACATTTAACAGATCGGTTATGGTGGAATTTGGAGTCATTAAGACACAAAACGTATAGCTTGTGATTTAGTACTAGTAGTAATTATTATGCAATTAAATGCATTAGTTTTATTCAGTCTTTTATTATATGACGATTTGTGAATAACTGAGATCAAATTATTTCAACCATCTAATAATTTCTGAAGTAATTAAGACGAGCTAAGTTGTTCTTAGAGGGACAGCATGTTGTGGGAGTTTATTGATTGATTTCGCATGATTTGATAATTAATTCAAATTATCAAATATTATAAACATAATCGCATTGCTTACAAATCTATATTATAAGGGATTATTTTATGAAGCAGAGTTTGGTAGCAATCCTCGTATGATCTATTTACCTCGAGCAGATGCACCAGCATTATATACCTATTATATATATATATATATATATATATATATATATATAGAGGTCATTCGTTGATGGGTTCCAGCTTCCAATTTTCAATTAATAGAAAGTGCAATTGCATAATAAAGACAAGTTGTAATTCAACCATGACATCTCTGCTTCTTAAAATAATTAAAAAAAAAAAAAAAATCAAGAATTAAAATTCTCAACAAGAAAAAGTGAGTGTGTTATTTGTCACTTTAAAAAAATTACCAGCTTCTTAGGAGTAAAATTGACAAATGTTTGGAAAAACTCTCTCTCCTTCACACACACAAATGCAAGTCCTTGTGTAGTTACTTCGGAATTATCTTTCTAAATATTATCATTACACATAGTCATCGTTTCGATTTCATTCCAAAATTTTGGTAATGGATCTTGAAATAATATCCTAAGCCGTATGAAAATTCAAACGTGATAGCAATTATGAACAAAGATTGAATTTTTTTTATTGTGATACAAAATAAAATAGCTCTAATCTAATGCGTGTGTTTCAAATGAATTTTTTATTCTGATCACTTCAATTGTGACCAAATAAGGAATTTATTTAAGCACAATGCAAATTCATATGTGTAGGCTCTAGCTCAACTCAAAAGCCCAAAATATGTTGGCAAAGTCCATTATTAGACATGACTTGGGCTTTGGAGAACATGGGTTTGATATTAATTAATTTAAGTATTTTGTGGGCTGTGTCAATCTTAGCCCAGCCCAACCTCAACCTACACCCCAACTTACACGCTCGCCAATCAAACAAGAAAGTGAGCTCACATGATTAAAACCATATTTTTATGCTAATGAGAAAAGAGCTTTTTATTTTTTTTTCCTTTTTTTTTTTTTGACCTTTTTTTGATGGCATATGTGAAATAAATAAGTGACCTATTTTTATGAGCCTTGATATCTATAGAAGCTAGTCCAAGTACAAAAGATATGTAGTGCAATGAAAAGTTTGGTATTGGGATGGAAAGTTACTTTCACTGTAACTAGGAAGAAAAAAAAAAAATGGTGGTTACTTTCACTGTTCTCGATTTGTTTGAACATAAAATATTTTTTATGTTGTGAATATTTGATTGTCGTAAAATATTTAGAAAGAAAAAAATATAAAAATTTAATAAAAATTAAAATAAAACTATAATTGAACCAAAATTACTTGTTTTAATTTAGCTGAGGAAAATTTTGGATTACCTCATGCTGCCCTGCCCACTTAAATTGGGTTTGATCGGAATTATTGAAGGATGTGTTTCTTATCTTTAGGAAGATACTTTTGTCATAACATGGGACGTGTGCAAGTTGGGCTGGCCCAACTCAGCCCGGTCCCAACCCAACCTCAACCCGAATTTGGGTTAGATTGGGTCAACCCGAATTGTATCCAACATGAGTTGGGTTATAATCCGAACCAAATATTTTCGGACCGGTTTGGTCGGGTTCACGGGTTGATTTATTTTTTATTTTTTTCTTTTTTCTTTTCTTTTCTTTTCGTCTTTTTTTTTTTTTTTTTTTTTTTTTCACACCTTATAATTTTTTCTACCATTTCTTCTAAAAAGTATTTATCCCCAATAATTATTGAAATTTGAAAAAATAAATTTATTGATTTAGTCTCTGATTGGTATAATAATTGAAAAGTTGAAGCATGGAAGAAGTTTTCAGTACTTCTTGAATTAACAAAAGTCATTAGTATTACTATTATATGTCTCCCGAATTAAATAAATAAATAATATTAATAATTAAACTGAAAATTATTAATAAGAACCAGTAATTAATTTGAAACAAAAGAGGCATAACCGGGTTTGCAAAATACCCAAACTCAGAACAAAAAAAATCTCAGTGTGTGTGTTCTTGTTGATCGCTCTGGTCCTTTCCTTACTCTTTCGCTGGCTGTGACTTGGTCCGACCTAGAAACCATGGACGATCTGGGAGCACTTGTTCTTGATCCAACGAAACCCATCTCTCAAAGAAGCCTTTACTCTGCCTTCAACAGTATAAACTTTGTATTTCGCTATTCGCCTCCTCCTCTTCATCTTTGGATCACAAAAAAAGGATCTTGTCGTTCCGTCCGAGTCCCTCCGGTTTAAGCTCAGATCTCGCCGGCTTCTATGGATGGTTTAAGCTCAGATCTCGCCGGAGTTGCATTTTGTTCGTCAATATGAACTGGGTTTCACAAGGTAGCAGTTCTTGATTTCTTAATTCAAGTCTTGTGGAAGCTTGTTCCTGCCTTGTGAATTGAGGCTTTCAGCTGTTTTTTATTCTAAAAATGGTGGCCATATATTAATTGAAATCTAGATATAGAGAGAGAAGAGAAGGATGAGGAGAGAGAAAGCTAGGGTTTCGTTTATCATGAATTTTTTTTTTTTTTTTTTTTTTTTTTAATGAAATGTTTAATTTGGGTTTTCGGGTTGGGTTCGGGTTGAACCCAGCCCAAACCGAATAAGGTTGGGTTTTGAAAAAACTCAACCGATTGAAACCCGAATTGTGAATTTATATGTTCAGATTTTAAAATTTATGGGCTGGACTCGGGTTGGGCTGGGCATGCCCGCCCAAGTTGCACCCCTAGACGTGTATTATCGCACGAGGCCTTTGGATTTCTCAAACAATGATGGAACTTTATTTGCTATTTTCTGCAATTTAAAGGAGCAAATATATAGGTACGCCATATTTTACAATATTCCTCAATTTTGTGATGGAGCAGTATCTTGCTTGGACAGCCTTGTTTCACCCAAATATTTCCTTTAACCAAAAACTATAATTTTACTATTTTGTTGCTGCCGTTTTTGTTATTGAATTTTTATATCATATGTGCCTACTTCATGTTCTTATCGATTACTTTATTTTCCTCATTCTCAACGGTATATGTATATATATATATATGTTTGCTTTGTACCATATCTTTCAGCAGATGAAGAAACTATCAACTTGCTTTTTGGTTGCTTTATTTTTCCATGTAATTGAATGCAGATTTTTTTTTTTTTTTTCATAATGTTGTTTTTGTCATTAAATTTTCATACCATAATGATCTTTCATTGAGGCCCTTGTAAATCCTAAACACTTGGGTTGTCCCGATCTAAGTCACACAATTTTTCTCAATAGGTGTCGTTCTCACGCTTCAAGCGCGCTCCCGCTCTCATGCTTCACGCGCGCTTTCGCTCAAATTCTCACTATTTATAACATAATTTTGCCGCTCTAACACTCTCGCTCTCAAATTTGCCCTCGCTCCCGCTTCCACTTTATGTAACTTAGGCCCCGACCCTACATACTCGTCACCCTAAGCCTACAATGTCCCAAAAGTAATCCTATGAAACCTAAACATCCTGAAACACATTTCCCCATATCATAAAACACATAATGCACGTGGAAAAATGAAGGGTAAAAACAAAAAAAGAAAACCGGTCCTTACTATTCTAGTAGACCTCACAGATCGTTTTGGTTCCAAATTTTGTGGTTGTGTTAGGACCAGTTTGGTCCCAAAAAACTCACAAATCGGTCCGAATCGAACCACCTCCACCTCCACCTCCACCTCCACCTCCACCTCCACCACTACCACCATTGACCACCGATTTCTACCACTGCCACTGTCTTCCACCACTACCACCTTTGACTACAGCCACCTCCATTGCCTTCTACCACCGTCACCATTACCGCCACCACTGCCACCATCGCCACTTCCATTGCCTTCTACCACCGCCACCTACACCACTGCCTTCCACTATCATCATTGTCATCGCCATCACTATCGCCGCCTTTAACCATCACCACACCGACACCACCTCCTCTGCATTTCACAACCGCCACCTCCACCTCCACCTCCACTGCCACCACCACCACCACCACCACCACCACAGCCGCCGCCTTCTACCACCGCCACCTTCATTGCCTTCCACTACTATCACGATTACCCCCACCATTGCCACCTTTCACTGCCGCCACCTACACCACTATCTCTTTCCACTGCCAACATACTACTGTCACTGCCATTGTCTTCCACCATCATCACCTACACCACTAATGCCTTCCACCACTACTTCCACCACCCTTCGACCAACACAATTATGGCCTTCCGCCATCGCCGCCTTCCAACACCGCCACTTACACTGCTGTCGTCTTCCACCTCCACCACCATCATCACCACCATCCACCATCGCCACCATTTCTTTTTAAAAAATTATAGAAGAATGCTATATTTTTGTTAATTTAATTTACTTCTCCCTAAGTGTTGTATTTTGGATAATTCAATATTAAATTCATTCCGTTCTAAATTTTAAATTGGTCCAACCAAACACTAGAATGGATTGTTTCATTCCCTGCACATTTCATATTTGTAACCAAATAATAGAATGAGAATGGCCACTCCATTCCATTTTCACTCTCACTCGCATATCATTCCATTACTGCATATCAAATGCACCATAAGGGTTAAGAAATGGAGATAAATTAAAGTAGGAACCATTATAAGAAAGCAAGGAAATTATAGTGTGGATGAAGTGGAAAATCCGTTATACAAGAGAAGTTACTTCGGCTTGCATTAGATCGCGAAGAAACCAAACACAACTTTCTTCTGGCAATTGAAATTCATAAGAAAGAAAAGTAAACAGATGGGAACTTATATAGCACAGAAATGTTCCCAGTGTCTTAATAGTGTAGTCTAGTTAGGCCTTCTTTCCCTTCCTCATTTGGTATATTTGTTGAACCATGGCCCTTTCCCTCTCAAGTTATATAATCTTCTGCTCCTTCACACAGTATAATGCTGTTGGATAGTGTCGATGTCCAGCCCTTTCAGCTTCACCACTGACTCGACATGACCCTTGAGAGTGTGCAGCTCCCGAAGCCTACAACAATGGATGAATTTGTAAAAACAACAATAACTTATAAACAACATTGAAAGGCCAAAGAAAGTATCTGTATACCTTGCAACTTCGGCTCGTCTCTTAGCCTGCTCAGCAATTTCAGAGAGCTCTCTGTAGCTGCTCTTGTCATTGAAGATGGTAGATGGTTCAGCTGGTTGAAGCCCATGTAAAGTCCTTTGAGCAAGAGCCCATTGTGCCTCCCTCTCCTCTTTGCCATAATCTTTCTTAGTGGTGAAAGCAGTCTGTCGTCAAAAGAAGAAATGATGGATGAGTAAATAAAAACTAAGAGAGCAATTCTAGTGTTTGGCAAAATTCAGCTTGGAAATAAATATACCTTGTTGTCTAACAAATTATGCCAAGCCTTTCCACTTAATATGTAACGAATGGAGAATTTCATTATGTCGAGTGGGAAATAGAAGACAATGCTGTATATCCAGATGACACCAGCCCATCCCCAGCCAATTCCTTTTATTCTTGCGAAACCCCAATTAGCGTATACAGCTATCAGAGTAGCCACCTGTGAAACATCGGAATTGTTTTAGCAATTTAGACCGAACTTTTCTTAGCTTTTCAACTACGTGGTAACAAAATTTGTCATCAAGTCGGGAAGAAAGAGAGCTGTGATTAGCCTAAGATGGAGAAAATGTGGGCGATGTTAAGGTCAAAGTGAATGTTCTGAAGTGAATAAACACACAGTATAATTCTTACCAGCTGTGCAATACAGAAAGCACTCATTAGTAACAATCCAGGGCGTTCGACGAAGGACCAGCTGCGTGATCGAGTGACAAAAATCAGAGCCTGGCTTACAATACTCACTTGAAGGTATAATGCAGCCATCAACTCTTTCTCGTCCGTTAGATGTTTTACACCAAATTTATCCTGCGTCATCAGGAAAAGAATGAGAAAATTTGAAAACAAAAGAGAAATATAAGAAATGGTTACTCCGTAAATATGCAAGAAATAAGACTTCTTACAGAGAAGAAGTGTGTGTCCTTCATAATCCAGAAGAATATGACAGTCAACAATGCCAAATAACCTCCAAGCGCAACACCAGTAGCAAAGATCTCTTTCAATTTCCAGCTATCAGGCAATGGAGATGGCTTCACTCGATCTTTCGAAATTGTCATAATGGTTCCTTAAATTCATAATATTTCATTTTGTCAATACTCGGTAAACATTAAACATGAATTAGAAGACGAGGAACAAAAAAAGTGTGTTTGAACTATTTAAAAGAACGAGAAGAGAAAAAAATAAATAAATAAATAAAATGGAAAGCTTACCATCATTTAAGATGGCAATGATCAAAACCATGAATGGAGAAAAGTCGAACTTCCATATCAAAGCAATAAGCATGAAACCAAACTACATAATGGGAAATGAACAGGAAAACAAATTAGTCAAGAGCTGCACATATTATAACCATGGCACTTTCTAACTGCGACATTTAACTTACCACAATACGGATTGTGATGGAGACTGCATATATCTGCAAAAATAAAGAGGCATATAAGTCGTAGGTTAGTTTCAATCAAACACACAGGTCTTACTCAAAGTAGAATAAAAGAGAAACTAACCGTGTAATTTTTCATCCTCTGAAAAATAGCTCTACTAGTCAGCACCGCGCTGATGATGACACTAAGCCCGGGTTCTGTGAGCACAATGTCAGAAGCACCTCTTGCAGCATCTGTTGCATCAGCAACTGCAATTCCAATATCTGCCTTCTTCAAAGCAGGGGCATCATTCACACCATCTCCCGTCATTCCACAAATGTGCTTCCTCTCCTGCAACTTCTTGACGATTTCGTATTTATGCTCTACACAATGAGGATAAAGAACCAAATGTTAGGACTATTGTAATTAAAACAAATTATTGAAGGTCATTTAACATATTTCTCTTTAGCAAGCACAAACACAAACACCCACCTGGAAATACACCAGCAAACCCATCTGCCTTCTCAATCAACTCTTCAACGGGAAGGGCAGCTATGGATGCATCCTTGTCTTGGCCGAGTAAAGTAGAAGATGGATACATGTTTGTTCCCATTCCAAGTCTTCGACCAGTCTCCTTTGCAATGGCAAGTTGATCACCTAGACATTGAAACAGCAGTGAGAGATTAACCAAAGAAAAAGAAAAAAGAGTACGACAATTGCATATCCAAGGAAAACAAAAGACTAAATTAAATACCAGTGATCATCTTGACATTTACACCAAGATTTAGAGCCCTGCGGATGGTCTCTGCACTATCATGCCTGGGAGGATCGAAAAGTGGCAACAATCCAACAAACTGCCAAGGACTTCCCAGACTTTCTTTTGATTTCTCAGGAACTTCCTGCAAACACAAAAAATATATGTATACATAAATAAACACAAAATTGCAGCTCACATCTACATAATGCATCAAGAATAATATTCATACTTGTCTTCCAACGGCCAGTGACCGCAGCCCACGTTCAGCAAACTTATCAATAACAGAATGAGCCTTTCTCTTAACATCTTCCTTGCAATTGCAAAGAGTCAAGATCTGATGCACAAAATTAGTGAGTAATTACATAAATAATCAATCTCTGCTACTTCATGCAGCTCTAATTCAAGAAAATAAAAAGTAAATAAATAACAAAAATAAAATGATTACCTGTTCAGGGGCACCTTTGCTAGCTCGATGCCAGTTGCCCTGACCATCGATGTAAGTCAAAGCAGTCCTCTTGTCCACGGGATTGAATGGGAAGAAATGCACCTCTCTAATGCCAGCTCGTGCCTAAAATTGAATAATTTATCTTAGCTGAGCCCTCATTCATGATTTTCATTTTTTTTTGTCCAGAATAAATTAATAAAGAACTAAAAGGAAATAGGATGAAAAGAGAGTTATACCTCTTTTGGATCTGCAAGCATCCCAACAATGGCAGCATCAATGGCATCCTGATTTTCAGTCCTAGAAGCCCTCGCAGCAAGCAGTAGCACGTGTTCCTTATCAACACCCTTTGCAAAAACCTCAACCAAGTTCCTATCAACACTCAATTTGTTAAGGGTCAATGTCCCCGTCTTATCACTGCAAAGGACATCCATTCCGGCCATCTCCTCAATAGCTGTCATTCTCTTGGTGATGGCACCTTGTTGCGACAGTCTGTGTGATCCAATAGCCATTGTCACGGACAAAACAGTGGGCATAGCAATGGGAATGCCTCCAATCAAGAGAACTAGGAGATTGTCAATTCCATCCCTGTACTTCCTGTGTTGAATCGGGTACATGACAACCACCTCGACCAACATTCCAACAGCAATGGAACAAATACAGAAGTTCCCGATTGCAGTGAGCACCTTTTGGAAGTGTCCAACATTGTTGGTGCTGTCCACAAGATGTGCAGCCTTCCCAAAGAAGGTATGAACACCGGTGGCAATTACAACAGCTTCTATCTCACCTTGTTTGCAAGTTGAACCGGAGAAAACTTCATCGTGTGGATTCTTGGTTACTGGGAGGGATTCTCCTGTAAGAGCAGATTGATCAATCTTTAACGGATCACCCTCAAGAAGACGAGCATCAGCAGGAACGATATCTCCCAATTTGATACTGATGATGTCTCCTGGAACCAAAATCGCAGCTTCCTGCTCACTCCATCGACCACTCCTAAGAACCTACAGATACACAATCATGAAACATAAGCAAAACAAGCTCATATATAAATTTTGGCATTTAAAGCCACAGCATGGATTCACTACATTCATTATTAAGCTCAAGTTATAAACCTACTAATTTTGAACAGTAACACTTTTTTTTTTCCCTATCTTTTGCTCTATATATGTGCATTATATTTGCCTTGTTAGCTAGTAAACTTAAAAATACGAAGCCCCTGTAGGTGCTGTGACATGTATGATTCTTGTACCTTTGTTTTGGGAGCAAGGCCAGCCATAAGAGCTGCAGCGGCATTTCCAGCATTGTTTTCTTCAATGAAACTGATGGTGGAGTTAATTACGAGCAAACAAATGATACCAACAAAATCTTGCCAATCCGGGGGCTTTCCATCGCCATTGGCCAGTGCAATTGCCATAACAGCTGCAGCTTCCATGACCCATGAGAGTGGATTCCACATAAACCCAAGAAACTTGAGAAATTTGCTTTCCTGTTTGATAGAAGAAAATGAAATTAACCATTGCAACCTAGGTGTTATGGTTGTTTATACACACACACAAAAACCATTGATCATGAAGTAAAAAAAAAACCTTTTTCTCTTCCAATTTGTTGGGTCCAAAGATTTCTAGCCTGTTGGTTCCTTCTGCGTCGGATAAACCTTCCCTGGAACATTTCAGCTGCTCAAACACTTCCTCAATAGGAACTTTTTCCTGTAAAATAGAGTAAAACCACAATTGACTAGCTCAGTACCAATGTACATTTTTATCTTCAAACTTTTAAATAAATGCACCATAGAAGTAACAAAAATATGGATTCAAAGAAACTATTGAAATTTGTACATGAATAGTTATACTAACTGGAGTTGGAAATTAGTTACTCAACACTCGTGATTATTACAGAAACTACTTTTTGTATCTTTTATATAAACCTTCTAAAATTTCATCAACCTTAAGTATAACTCAATCCGTGAGTTGTTTGGTCCCAAGATATCATGTTAAATTAACAATGAAGATAGGTACTATTTAGACCCCATAACTACTGGTTGCTGGTTAACTAATCAATTTACAAGATAAATGGACCATTCAAAGTATTTAATGAACCTGTATCCTCTCCCCTACTGGAAAGTTCCCGTGCACAATCAATGGTGGTGATTGGCGCTATAAAGTGGGACCTATCACTATGTATAACGTGGTTTGCCAATCACCACCATTGGTTAGTGCACCGGACATCTCCACTAAAAGAGAGGATTTTAATTCTTATTTATTCGATAAATTCAAGCAAATACATTGAATCCTGAAATATTTCAGATTGCATTTACAAACATATGGTCAATTGTACTAAAATCAAATCAAATAATGTCACGGTCACTCAAACTCTCATCATTTACTATTGATCCCAGAGTAGTGTAATAAAATGTTTTATTTACTAAATTTTGGATTGAAGGGATGAGAAACTCGGCCCTCCATTTGGATGTGATGTAAGACAGTAGTAGGTTTTATATTACTTTTATTTTGATTTTCACTTTTATCCCTTCGCTACATTAGGATTAGCCTAAGCTGCTCAAAGAGGCCTAGTGAGTTTTGAAAGTCTATTGAATATATTGTAGTAATATTTAATGACTTTCAAAGCATCCCTAAATATAATTATTACACCTGACTTGCAAGTAAATATTTTAAAATTCTTTGTTTACATGTTAAATGATAAGATGTAATAATTTATAGCCCACTCATGGACAGAGCCACTAGTCCCACTGAATTTTTTCTTGTTTTTTTCCAACTATATACCATTAATTTTTTATTTTAAATTATATACCTATAAAATTTTCAATTTGCCCCACTTAAAATTACAAAAAAAAAAAAAAAAAAAAAAAAAAAAACTAAATTCATTTCCCCCTCTTTCCTGGATCCGTCCCGGCCCACTTCACCGATCCGGCTTTAAAATTATTTTCATATATATACCTAAGAAACCAATCAAGCTTACGGTTATACAGAATTTTCAAACTGGTCGAACTATGGCTATTGGCTATTGAATACATCGTTGTTGAGCCCACACAAACACGTCCAACGGTTTTAACTGAGTCCGTATATGGTGGTTGAGCCAACACAAATACATCCAAGGGGTCTGAGTCCGTACAACTTTATTTTCTTGTTCGAAATATTTTTATTCCATAATTTAAAAAGAATAAAAAAAAGAAAATTTCACTCCACTCAGAAGTTGTGAAGTTGACCATCCCCACTCAGTAAGTGGACCCCATGAGGAGAGTGGTGCATGTGAGTGCCATCAGATCCTAAAGCCTAACTGTGGCGATAGGAAAGTGCTATACATTTTTCAGGTGGTGAAATCGTGCGTGCAAATCACGCGACACAAATAGTTAACCTTACATATTACCTGCCTTATATATGCGTGTCACACACATATATGTAGTACACTATGCAATTGTGTATTAGAGGGGTATATTGAGGAATTAAACAAACGAAATGTGTGACTTGTCACAACCGGTCAGACCATCATTACCCAAATTAAATTAGGACAACGAGCAATCCCGCACACAAAGGTGAAGGTACCACGGAAAGTACGCTATATTTTCCAAACTACCCAGACAGACGTTAAAAATAAAAAGACACAATTAATCTTAATAAGAATCATTTTACCCTCAATTAACTAATTATTTTGTGTTTCAACTTTTCAGTTTTCAAGCGTAACCTTGTCTCATGCGTAAAACAAAAGATCAAAAAATTGAAAAAAAAAAAGAAAAAAAAAAAAAAAAACCGATGACTTTTAATTATAATATATATTGTCAAGTTGATTTGATGTAATTATATGAGCATGACATATGAATGGAAAAGATGGAGCTAAATAATAAAGGCGTATTTAATTAGTTATGGACAATTTTTTAAAAAAATTAAAAATAAATATTAATATTTTTTGTAGAAGATAGCTTTACTTTTTTAATCGCTATTTGTACCCGAATTAATTTTTTTATATATTTTATGTAAAAAGGTCGCGTTTATGGAATAGTGGAATATGAAAATCTTTCAAATGTGAGGAGGAGAAAATTTGAGAATATAAAGCTTAGTTAAAATAATTGAGAATATGAACAATATAGTGTGCAACTATAAATATATATATATATATATATATGAGAATATGAACAAAATTAGAGTCACGGGACAGTATGATTATACACAAATGTTTCTTAAATATTACTTAACCCACTATAAAGGAAGTGGGAGAAAACCAGAAAAGTCATTATACAATACTAGGGAATAAAAATAAATAAATTTAAAACTCCTTTTTTTTTCTTTTTTCTTTTTTTCTTTTTTTGGGTGTCTGATCTGAAGTGGTTGATTTAAGAAACAAGTTTGAGTGATGAAACAATGCTCCTCTGATCAATAGACCACATGACTTTTTGTGTGCAATTTGTTGGTTCATAACTGTTTGGTTACGAGATTAAAGCAAAAAAAGAGACACAGAACTTCAGAAATACTATGAAAGTGGAAAGCAAAGCATCTTCACATGCACGGAAATGAAAAAGTTATCCTACCAAACACCCAAAAGAGACACATAGTCTACAGATGATTCCCAGAAAATTAAAGAAATGAAACATATATAAGTGAGCTAAATTTAATTTACACAAACATAGTCCATATGGATCTCATTTTCTGAATGCATTTTCCGGGAAAATCAAAAGGAAAAAAACCAACAAGATTCCAAAATAGATGAACAAAACAAAAGACATAAACGATTGACAAGAGTACGTAGGATTGATTACCAGATCAACAGTCTCATTTTTGATCTCTTCAAGACTCAGAGCCTTATCACCACCCATCTTAACCAACTCAGAAGCAGAGCAAACAACACACGGATTTGAGTTTATATACCCAAGTAGATCACCAGCATCGAGGAAAGAAAAGAGCTATATATATATTATATATATATATATATATGTAGAGAGAGAGAGAGAGAGAAAGATACAGAGATGTATTAGTGATTCATTGAATGAATCTCTTCTCTATCCCCAAGGAAACTAATGAGGAGCTTCTCAGCTTACCCTCTGTGCCACTTTTTATACCTCACCACACCTCTCGTTGATACCCGTCCTCAACCCACTCCCTCAACTTGCTCTCTCTTTCTCTCTCTATACATACACTTTCTCTCTCTCTATCTCTATCTCTATCTCTATCTCTATCTCTATCTCTATAATCTGCATTTTCTCTCTCCTCCTACCGGTGACTTGTCGGTTGCATGAGCCTTCCTCCCTTGGGGTGCCAACCTTTCCCCTTCACACGCCGTCCAAAATGCGGTGTCCGGAGGGTCCCACACCAAAAAAAAAAAAAAACACTTATGCTGGTCAACTGAGCAACGATTAATGTAACAGTTACTACCTCAATTCAACTATTCAAGTAATATATATATATATATATCTGTGCACACATGTTGGGCTATATTAATAATTTAATGTATATTAACGAATTAGATGTTTATACTGCTCTCCCAGATGTTATTGACAAATTATTAAATATATTTCATACAATGAATCTTATGCATAATACATTAAAAAAATAATAATAATAATTTAACGTCATTTAATTATTAGCACGATAATTTTCTCTTTAATTCCAGGTAGGTAATTAATAATTTTTCACATTCAATCAAAGAAAGAAAAAAAAGTTGTAAATAAATTTGATATATGCTTTTTTTTACTAATTTTTTTCTGTGTGACCGAAAAAAAATTAACTGCATAAAAATTCTTAATTTTTATTTTCAGGCAATGTTCTTTATATTATAATGCGGAAAATGATCCTTGTTTCTTGTTTTAAATGTCCATAATAGATGTCACTCATTTTTCTTTACAAAGGAAAACAGTTTAGTGGTTGCTGTAAATATTGTAGGTACATATCCCCTTCGTATAGTTAAAATGTCATAACCAATAGGATCATAATTTGAAATTTAAAAGTTGAACAAGTCCTATAGAATCATGTGTGTTGTGTTGACGTTATTATTGACATTATAATTACATCAGTCTCTATTCACATAAAAATTAATCGAATTTGTTTGACTGTCGGACTCATCCAAATCGTATTATTAATCTATTTAATATAATTACAATAAGTAATAATGAGTTAATCGGATATTATTTATCTTTCTTTTTATTTTATTTAAAAAATAAAATAAAATAAATAAATAAAAACCTAGATTTATATTGGTCTGAAGGCTCGATGGAAATGAAAATATATTTAAATAATATTTAATGATACATATTATATATACTATTATATTATGATACAAATTATATATAATATTATAATGATGGGTAAATAAAATAAGTTGAACAAGAAGAAGAGTACATGCTGTTGCAATGATTTTTTTTCTAATATAAATCTAGGTTTTTTTTCTTGAAATTTATTTGCTATATATATATATATATATTTGAGAATTATATTGTGCATTCATTTATTTGGTTTTAATTTTCATTTTATATATATTTTGAGAATTAAATCAACCCCTTTAATAATTAATTCACGAAAGTTAGTTAAATCACCCCGCTCTAATAGTTAAGGGGGGATTTTTGACAAAAAAATAAAAATAAAAAAGGGAAATTTAATGAAAAATACAGATAGAAAAGGTAAATTTATTGTAGTTCACCCTTTAATAAACAAAGGACCAAAAGTATATAAATGGATGTGTGAGTATATTTGTTGTAAACTTAAAATAAAGATAAATAAAATTTAAAGATAACGTGACATTAAATGCAAGAAAAATTTACCTCCTTACATTAATTGTATAAGGAAAATAATAAAGTCGGCCGCGCATGCACTCCATGATAATTATCCATGAAAGACGTATCTAAACTTTTAACTAAAACATCAACTCATTAAAATTCATAATCTTAGTAAACCATAGTTGAACTGTTTTATTTATTTATTTTGACAAAAGAAGTACGATGTTTATTTAAAATGTTTCACTCCACCAACTACGCCCTAAAAAGGCATACTCATACACTATGCATACCGGGCAGAGCTGACCTACACCAGTGTGACATTTGAATACTAACCAACATGCCTATCCACCGTTGAAAAAAATCTGATGTTGTGATTATCCATTGAAGCCGCTCTGATTGGGGCCCACTTCTGTACTATATAAATATTTTATTAATTTAATTTAAATTTTTTGGGTTAGACTGTAGCATATTATAAACATATGGTCAGTGTACATACGACGTTTGCGTTCGATCTAATTGATTGAAAAAGAGGTGGAAGTGGTAGTGTTTATTTTTGAGAGGGAGAGAGAGATTGACTTTAATCCAGTGGGGCCCGCAATCAATCCAAAAGTCGTCGCTCCTCGGCAGCCTAAACGAACAGCCACGATTAGATTTTAAGCAAATAATAGAGGATAGAGAGAGGGGTTGGTGGGCCCGACTAATGGACCACTCGCATAAAGGGAATGCAACTTGCCCTAGCTCACCTCCTGGCCGTTTGATCTCTTAAAAGCCATACAATGGGATAAAGGGAAGATAAGGGGGCAAAGCATAAATAGCCCATCAAAGAGTTATAGAAGTTTGATTTTGTTTTTGTTTTTTATTTTTATATGTTTTTTTTTTTTTTTTTTATTTAATTTGAAAAGAATTTGGCTGTACACGATGCGAGTGTAAAAACACTCATTTGTGCACAAGCAATATGAAAATCTAACCTTTTGAAGTGCACAAGCAATATGAAAAACGTTTTCAATGATTTGAAGTCATGTCAAGAATGTGTAAAGTGGTAAAATATAATATTGGTGCAAATTTCCTTTCAATGATTTAAAGTATTTAAAGGGGTAAAACAATAATATTGGTGTAAAATCAAATTATATAAATTTTATATCCATGTTCCACTTAATCAATTCACGTTCTATCGTATTTTTCTTTATTACTTGTACTTAAGTTAATTTTTGTTTTTCTATTTTCCTAGTATTACCCCCTAACATGGACTATCTTATTTTTTCTAACTTGATACACTTAAAAGTCTTCTTTGTCCATATCCAAACCATCTCAACTTATTTATCTTCAATTGGTGCTATTCCAACCATTTCATAAATGTGAGTATTTTTAATTCTATCATTTTTAGTATCACCATCAATCTTAACATTTGCATTTATGCTATACTCAATTTATGCAAATGTTATTTCCTAACTGTCTAACGGGTACCATATAGTATGACTAATCTAATAACCATTCGATAGAAATCCCCTTTCAATCATACGGTATAGTTATCGTAGAATATAATAGATGCACACCTCCATTTATCTACCCAATCTTGATTTTTTTATTAACGTCATCTCCAATCTCCCCTTCATTATGAATAATTAAGTCACAATACTAGTACGAACTTAATGTTGAGTCTGCTGACTCTTGATATAATCTTACAATAATTAAGAATTCGCTTAAAAAAAATCCAAAAATTATGAAATTAATTAGAGATATTTATTAAAATTTAGACTGACTTGTGGTAACAAAATTTTATAAAACTGATTTGGTCCTTACAATTGAAAATTTGGCCACCTCTTATTTTTGATGAAAGGGCAAGATAAGGCAATTCCTCCTTCGGTCTCGATTGAAGAGTTTGGTTTTTCGGTAAATACGTTGGATTGAAGAATTTGTAAGATTTATTTATTTATTATTATTATTATTATTGTTTTTTTGGTTCCAGCTTTGAGAATTGTTAAACTGATTTTTAATAATTTAATCCCCGACTCGTTTTTTTCTTATTTTTTTGTGATTTAAAAACGAAATAAACAGTTATCCTCTTCTCTGTTTTGCATTCAATCAACAAAGTCAACCAACTGAACTTAATTAATTTTCTCTGATTTTATCAATCGACAAGTTAGCCCATTAAAGTAATATTCAATCTCGTGAAAAGGACTAAAACCCAAATATGGCATGACATGACTATTATAAACAAATAATTTGGGGCTCTGGCTACGAATTGCATGTGATCATCAATTATATATAATTATATAGTATGATTAAAAATTAAAATATTTATACCACCTACTCGACAGTTAGAAGCAATGACACAAACCCATGGTGCACAAATTAATAGAATAAAACAGTAAACGCCAAGTATAATACAAGATTTCGAACAATTTTGAATTCTCCTCAAATAAAAAAATACTAAACCTCTTGTTTCAAGAATAATTCCTAATTATTAAGGTTAAATTTTGATCTAAAAGAATACAATTTTTGTTTGGTCAATAACTACAAATTCAAATATACATATATTGTGGGGTGGATATACATACTCTAATATATATATAGTTTTTGATATATTACAAAACATAGATTTATAAAATCAGCTCTCATTTATTTATTTTTTTTTATTTTTTATTTTTTTTGAAAATTGACTACAGTATGAAATTTCCAAATTATTTATATTTTTAGTTAATTAGATTAAAAAAAATTTCTAAAGTGTTATTTAATAAAATTGAAATTTCCCGAGTTATAATTTATGGATAAATGATCTCTTCCTCACCTGTGGTGAGCAGGAAACTCGTCCACACTGAGTATAGTGATTATGATTGCAATGTATTTTTTGGTAATTATTTTTTGAACAAGATTTGTCTAGTCACCGGTAAGTAGGTCATTCATGCTGATGATTGATGTAGTCCAATAAATAATCTGTAATTACAAAATCTAAAAAGTAATAAATAAAGAAATTAGAAAGAGTGATTGAATTTTTTCTAAAAAAAAAATTATTATCCTTATTTATCATTTTGTAGATTTTGTAATTACCAATTATTTGTACATTTGTGATTAGATCACATTAGCTATGAGTATGAATGACCTACTCACATTTAGGTGGTCAAGTCTTGACCCTAGTATTTTTGTACTTACATCACATCCAACATCATTATGCTTTATGCCGAGAAAATCTCTTGCTCGTTAGTGAGTAAGAATATTTTTTAAAAAAATATTTTAAGTATTGAAATTTTTTTATGTGTTTTACAAATTTAGAATTTTTTTGATACTTTTGAAATTTTACGTAAAGAGTGATAACTAGCCATGGTCCTCTCCTACAAGAACACAAGTAAATTTAGAATGCCAACACTTTTATGTATTTTTTGATATTCACTACTTAATTTTAAATAGATTTAATAGTTATTTAAATTTTGAATAGATTTAACACTTATTTAATTAAGTGCTCATAACAATATCATTTTAAAGAGTAAGTTGTTGTTTGATAACTTAATCTAGTATTAAATTTTTAACGAATTAATCACTTATATAAAAATGATACAAATCTTGGATAAGAATCTACAATGCATTAGAACACCTTATTGATGATCCTTTACTCCAACAGCATCTAAGGTTCCTCGAACAATGTGATATCTCACACCCGGTAAATCCTAAACCCTTCCCCCTCTTACTAAGACTACATTATGTTCTTGTGAATTATGGTCAATACCAGGTATATAAGCAGTGATTTTAAATCCAGAGGTTAGTCGTACTCTAGCAACTTTACGTAAGATAGAGTTTGATTTTTTTTGGGGTAAAAGTGAAAAAGTTGACATATAAGCAGTGACGGACCCAGAAAATTTGGTGAGGGGGGGCGAATTTTTAATTTGTGGGTACAAAATTATATGATGGGTTTATTTTTGTAATTTTAGTAGGGTTTTTTTCATAAATTTTAAAAAAAATTTAAGTATAAAATGAAAAAAAAAAAATCAGTGGGGCAAATTATAATTATAGTGGGGCATCTTCATAAATTATCAAAATTTGAAGTATAAAATGCTAAAAAAAAAAAGAATCCAGTGGGGGCGAATTGTAATTTTAGGGGGGGTCATTTTCATAAATTTTAAAAACATTAGGGTATAAAATGAAAATATTAAAAATTCAGGGGGGGCATCTGCCCCCCCTAGTCCCCTGCTGGGTCCGTATATAAGTCTTCACTATTTGAATATTTCTGAAAATGGTAAACATCACCTAAAATAAGATAAAATTTTAAGTGATAAAGAAATCACTTATCAATAAATGCTAAACCGTCACAATTAAAAAAGATATCAAAAAAATATTTATTTTTAATTACCCCCTTAAATACTTCAACACCTAAAATACAACTCTTTAATTTTTTAATACTTAATTTTAAATTTTATCAAACACCACAATACTCTTTAAAGTAGGATAAATTTTGAAATGATGGCAACTTCACTTGTCTGATTGCTGACTTAAAAACATGATAGTTTTATAAATAGTTGCTTGACACATGCAATGGTTATTAAATTTGAACACTCAAAGATTTTGTAAAACCTTAAAAATATATCCTTCCTATAAATAATGTGGTTGACAAGATAAAATTAAAAATAAAACATGGCACTAAAATTTTATAAAACCCTAATATTGTGGCTTTTCTGTAAATAAGTTAACAATGTCCTTTTCAATACCACCTTAATTTGAACTTTTACGCTTTACCTACTGTTAGAGAATAGAGTCCACGTTTGGTGGGAAAAAAAGGTCTACAAAATTTATGCACTCAATAAGTTATAATCTTTTTTATTTTCTTTGGTGAGGGCAATTTAATCTACTATCACAAAGTATTATTAACACTTCTTCTGTCTTTTTTTTTTTGCAAATATATCTTTTTTTAAGAGAAAGATTTTTATTATGTCAATAGTGATTATATTATTAAATTTATTCCTAATAGGCCTACAATGATGTGATGATTTATGTTTTATAAGTTCAATGTAAGAAGGTTATATCGGTAATATTAAAATTAAAAAAAAAATAATACTTTAACTTTCAAATATTATACTTCTTTAAGATGAATAAAAATATAAAAATGGACGCCTTATTTTGGGACGAGTATAATAATAAGAAATAAATTTATAATCAATCTCGACATCTAATTTCTTCCTCTACACTTATTCTCTCCTCATAACAAGTATAACTCCTCAATCAATCTAAAAAAATCTCAAATTTTGAGATAGACATTCCAAAACTTCTAAACAAATATCTAATCACTCCAACTAAACAAAATTATATTAAGTCCATAATGAGCCGAATTAGGAGTCTCCAAGCTCAAACACCAGTTTAGACCTTTTTGTCCCGGGAAATTTGCAGGAACACTGCTCAACTTTTGCACCAATTAGTCAACTCATTCACCCAATATAGTATATATAACTGTGTGTGTGTATATATATATATTCAATCATTCAATCAATTGGGAGTAATTTTAGATACAATCAATCCGTTTTTCACTCCCTAAAATATTAAATTGTTTTTGGTAGTTTTCAAAGTTTCAGACATTGCGTGAGCCGTACGAGTGCAAACACAAACACATGCTCCATTTTTATTCTATATTTCTTTTTTTTATATAAGACATGATGGTATCATTACTTACTTTGAATTTGTAACTCAATTATTTCTCACTACTACTTTTATTTTAGTCCTTCATATTTATGTATTTGTAAATTTTATATTCTAAATTCTTACGTTTTACTTCTTATTAAATGGTATAAGCATGATGTTTACATTTTGTGCACGAGAAGTAAAAAAATAAAATAATTTTTTTTTTTTTGGTCAAATGACATGAACCGTGACTTAATGGGGTTAATTATTGGACAAAAATGAAGTCACGAAATAACAAGAGAAACCATATTGGGCACGCATTGCTTTTAATTAACAATATCATTAATAATGGGGTTGATATATATGACTATATGTATATGTATATATATATATATATAGGATCATTATTTTTTCACCACAGTGGAATGACGAAACGTGTTTGAGAGGACACTTCACCTTATGACATATGGTTTTACTAATGTAATGGCGTATGATGTTGCGTACAAATTTTTGTTACCATTAGCATGATTAAGTGCGGCTTAGTGATGTGAATTGACATGCCTAAGGACTTCAAATAAATTGGAGTTCAACTCTTAAAAAATATGGAAATACCTACCAAAACAGTGAATGTACCCGTTTCCATTATATCTCTATATATACATATAAATAATGATTTATTCAAATGAGGTTGAATAATTTATCCTTAAAACATAATTTCTTATAACTTTCTCAATAGGACACCTAAAAGCATTTCATACTTGGCATACTTGCAAATTAGATCATGTAATTCTCTTATCCCAAAATAGTTTTCATAAACAATGAAAATTGCAATATAGGTTTTTTTCAGAAATTATTTAAAAGAATAGAAAGTAAAAGAAAAGAAACTCAACTAAGTAGGAACGTAGTCAAGATACTAAGTGAGGGGGGCAAAAGTAATTTTTTTTTGTTTTTTTAAATAATTTGAAGGTAAAATTTTAAAGGTATATAACTGAAAATAAGAAAAATTACAACTGAGCAATGGTAAAATTTCAAAGGTATATAACTAAAAATAAAAAAAATTACAACTACCTAATGCTAAAAACAAAAATCCCCCCACCTCCTCATTCCTCTTTAGGTCCATCCTTACAACCAAGTAAAAATTTGGTGTGATATGGGCGGTGCAAAGGTGGTTAAGTTAATTTAGTGAAAGACAAGCGACGGGTGGAAAATAGGTCTTCCTACTTGATTTTTGTGATTAATTAATTATCATGATGAATTATAATTAAATATTCAGTCAATAACAAAATAAAACAATAAAATCAAGCGGAAATCCGCAAGACAAAATTAAGTAGACTAGTTGTATCAAGCGAAACAATCCATTATCTCGAAGCAAAATATAAAAGGCTCACACCTACTCTACTTTGCCAAATGCCAATTATTAGTAGTTAAACATCTCATACTTGTTCCTTCAACTTATCGTCCATTGCTGGAGACTTCAAGCCAATTCCTCAATCCTTGCATAAGAACACAATCATTCCACAAACAATTTGTCCCCTTCATAGCGATTGATTCACTTCCTTTCAAAAGTACGAAGAAATTCATTGTTTCTAAAAATCTTTCTGATCTGATAAAGAGCATCGCCCTAAAACACTCATTTGAAGTTTACCAAAACATGAAACCCACGGAAAAGTGTAACCAATTGGATTTTCAGGATTTGGAATTTTTTTCAAGAAAATCATACTTTTCGTATGTCTTAACTACCAAATTTGAAACATCAAGTGTCCTCATTCACATACCTGGTGTGAGTGATATTTCATCTAACTGCAGTGTATTGAGGCACTTTCAATTCAACTCCAAATAACAAGACTCAAATAAATCAAAAATTACAAGTTGATCAACAAATTTTGACAACAAAATTTGCCAACATAAAATTAAATATATCACATTTGGAATATTGGTTTGCACTTCACAAAAGTACTGTCACACTTTACTTAAAATAACACAATTGTCTTTAAAATTGAGTGAAAATAAAAGAAGAGTTAAGTACCAAAAAAACCATTCACTATCAATATAGTGTAGAAAACCTCCTGTGGTATAAAACAACACCACACTTTTAACTTGGTGCAAATATTCCTTTAAGGCTTAAAATGACAATAACGCCTTCATGTCAATAGAATAAAATAATTATTAAAAATGCAAGTCATGGGAAATGATTGTTTTATCCAATTTTCAAAGAACAATTTAAGGACCAAGCTTAAAAGAGCTAGTTGCTTAATTCACAAAAACAAAAACAATAAAAATATATATATTGGGAGGAAGGGGTTTTATACACATAATGTGAGGGGGGCGAAATGGGAAGGGAAAAGAGCAAAATCGGGTTTATACACATTTATTTTTCGTCAAAAAAGTGGTCAAATGTGGTTATTTGTACTTTTTTTTTGAAATATAGGGACTCACATACATTTTATTCAAAAATTAGTGACGGATAAAGCTAACTTTTGAAAACGAATGAGTCATTGTATACAAAACCTACAGTGTACGAAGGGTTTTTTTGACTTAATAAGAATGCAAAGTGTGAGAGTGATTTTTAATCCATCCTGAAAAAACAAGAGTGATAAATGAGATCAGGTGGTAAGATTAATCCATTTGGTTAAATGGAGATATTGATGACGATTTGATAACTATTTCTTCTTGAAATCTCTCCCAATCTCATGGCGGGTAGATTTTCATCTGATTGTACTTTATTGATACCGTACCGATGCTAATCTCATTTGTCAAATGTTTTTTTTCAGGAAAATTGTACTTATTTGACTACAAAAAAAAATAATAATAATAATAAAAAATAATAATAATAAAAATAAAGAAGAAGAAGAAGAAGAAGAAAAAATAATGTATAATAATAAAGTGGGAGAATAAATCTCTAAAGTGCAAATGTTATTTTTCATAAATCTTAGGGTTAAATCCAGAAAATCCCACTATTCTTAAATTTTGATCATAAAACGCTAATCTGTTTCTGAAAACTCCTACAATTTTAAAAAGTGATCACATTGCCCTAATATCGGTGTCCGACCCGTTAACCGGATTATAAAATGAAAAATTTAACCTTAATATTTAATGTTAAATTAAAAATAAAAAATTATTTTTAAAAAATAAAAAAATACCCTTTAATCTTTTTTCACCCCCTTCCTCTCAAAAAATTCCCCTGAATCCCTCTCTCTCTCTCTCTCTCTCTAAAACATATATTGCTTTAATTTTCAAAAAAAAAAAAGAAAAAAACATATATATTTTTTTAATTTTAAAAGTTATTTTTGTAATTTTGAAAAATAATTTTTAAAATTATTGTAGAATCATTTGACATAATGTTGCTTTAAAATAAAATAAAATAAAAAAATTGACCTAAATTAGAACATTGAAGTTAGAGCAAAACAAAAAAAAGTTGGAGCAAACACTATTATTATTTTTTATATTTTTGGTGGGTATCTTTTTTACTCAAGTAAAATAATGTCAAGAGGAAAATTATCACCTTAATAAAGCAGTATCATAAGAATTACATATAACATTTTTCGCACAAGTTATATAACTAAAAATTTAAACGACTCTATTGGTCTCAAATTAAACGTTCTTTTTGAGAATTTAATTTTTTAAGAGAATGAGTTTTAGTTTTTTTATATATATATATTATTATTGTAGTAGTAATGTGTGAACTACTAAGGCTGCGTTTAGTAATGAGAAACGTTTCTTGTTTTTTGTTGTCAACTTCTAAAAAGGTAAAACGAAAACAAAAATTGCGTTCATTAATATGTTTTTGTATTTCATTAATAAAAAACGTTTTCACTTTTTGTGAAGAAAAGAAGAAAAATAAAAAAAAAATGTTTCTTATATTTTCGGCATTATAGCACAAAAACGTATTCACTATTGTTACTACACAGACACTATTCAGTTAAAAAAAAAAAAAAAAAAAAAAATCATATTATTTGTGTTATATACTAAGTTGCATATTAAATGTTAATAAAAATATATATTTTTAATATAAAATATATTAATATTGTACATTATTTTTTATTTGATAAAAATATATTTTAATATATTATATATTAAATAATAATGTAAATTATTTTTTGTGACAAAATAATTTTTGATATAGAATATAATGTTATTAAATTATTATGCAGTAGATATTTTGTATTATTATATACCATATCTATATTATATTATATGTAAATATTAAATTACAATTAATTTACAATATTATAACACAATATATATTTTATTACATATAAAATATATTATTTAACATTTTTTATTCATAATAAATTATCATATGCTAAATATATTATATACCACATAATAAAAGTATACATCATGCATATACATATATTATATACATAATTGGTGAGAGAGTTTGTGTGATACCCCCGAATTTCTGAATGCGGGTTGGCCAGGCCCACGCCCGAATACCCGAGGATATCAAAACAAATTGATAATAAACGAACACAGAGTACAAAAGAATAAGGAAGAATAAATAAAATGCTGACAAGAAACTAAAATGATAACCTACTAATAAACCTCATAATATATTTCCATTAATTAATAAACTCTTCTGATACAACTGATCCTCCAAAATACAACTCGGGAATCCATACTGTGTGGACCCCTAGAAAATCCAAACTAAACAAATGACAGTAATCTAAAACAGGAAACTGAATCATAAAGGAACTCCTATGTAGCATCGGAAGAATGAAGTAGACTAATCCCCGCTCAGCACGAACAACCTCTACTCGTGACGAACACCTGAAAAATAATGGTGGGTCAGGCCCACAAACAAGTTTTACTCTACTACAGTCCAAACAGAGATCCGATACACGTATACATCCTAGTCAATCCAACAGTAACTAGTAGTCTGTATATATATATATACACACTAAAGGAACCTCATTAGACTATAGGGTTGTCACAACCTGAATAGTAGGCAACATGCAAAACGCACATATAGTGGGCATGAGTACCTAGACCTACCAGGGTACACAATTACACTATATCTAGCTACACATCCCTGGCGATATACGCGCCCTAATCATTGATCCTGAGACTCAAGCTCATATCATGGCACCATACTTATATATATATAATCTAGTAACCATCCTATCCAGTATAAATTATGTCACACCCCCAACATTTTTCACGCATAAGTTGATCAGGCTTATACACGAAAAACGAGGGATATCAAAAACAATTGGCAATATACAAGCATGGAATACAAAATGATGATAATAAAAGAATTTAGACAGGAAAGGAACACTAAATAATACAACATCCATCCATCCTTTATTTAATACCGTACTTCATTACAACTTGGAAATCCTATGTCAAGGATCCCTAAATATAACCCTGAGAGTTCAACGTCAAAAGTAAATAAAAAACTGAAACTGAAGTAATATATAAAACTTCTACCCTGAACTGGATCGTAAGAGTAGATGAGTTCGGATGGTGGTCCCACACTGCTAACCTTAACCTTGGAACGGGTACTGACCGTATCCTGAAATAACAACAATGGTGGGTCAACCCCACGAGCAAGTCCTCTCTACTATGACCCAAATCAGAGAATCAAATAAATTAATCATTATGAATCGGATGAGTACTATATCTGTATACATCCTAAGGGAACTATCCAATGTATAACATGACCTCAACCAGAATAGACGGTGATCACTTAGACTCACACTAGGTGGTTAAGTGTCGCCTTTCCCTACCCGGGAAATCAGCTATTATACATGGTGCACGGTACTGACAACACAGACTATAACGAACTACACAGTGATAACACCTCTCAAAGTACTGATGAATATACTGAGCATATCAATTAGGCAACACATGCCAACAATATTAATAAATATACCGAGTATGTCAATTAGGCAACACATGCCAATAATATTAAACCACATACCCCGACAGCCACACATCTATTTATCGCAACGAATGCATAAGGTATAAATGAGTCTAAACTTATTAGCCAGCTCATATGGTTCTATATGGCAACACATCCATATAATATAAATGCGACATAATTAAACAGTCCATTTATTTCCTGAAATGCACACAGCATAATAATCATGGTTTATATATCATTTAACAGTATAAACATCCCATAAGATATCATGGATAATTTATCTGACGAAAACCATGGCATTATTTAATTTAACAGTAATGTTTGATACCATTTAATAAGATAATAACACTATTTATATTTAACAATGTCGTTAAATAAATCACATTAGTATCCGTACTGTGAACGAGCCAATAAATGCTTAGAAAAGATTAATCGGTCATAAGAATAAGTAACGGGTATTAAAATAATAATTTTGTGGCCCGTTAAACCCGTAAATACCAACACAGTACCTAAAAATCCAAGTTTAAGGTTCTGGAATTTACAAAACAGGCCTTAGGGGTATTCTGGAAATTTTCAGCAGCTGTAGAGACCCCACACGCGCCCTCACGCGCCTCCCAGAGCCTCCCCACGCGCAGCCCAACCTTCCCCACTCTCCCACACGCCTCCACGCGCGTCTGGCATCAGCCACGCGCGCGCACGCGCTCCCACGCGCATCTGGAGAGTTCCACGCGCGCGCACGCTCTCCCACGCGCGCGTTGATGGCTTCCTGCTGACGTGGCGTCCTCCGGTTGGTTGGCTGCATCAGGTTTCCTACATGCGCGCCACACAGGATCAATCCACCTACCTTCCCTCCATCCAACGCTCATGGATCCGAGTGTACCGCGGTAACATGGACCGCGGTGCACCGGATCAATCGCTACTGTTTAATGGTCCAGATGCGCGCGCATACCCTCCTATGGTGCGCCGCATCACACCGGATCACTCCGGTCATCTCCCCCATTGCCGGCGACCGGAAAACTCGTCGGAAGGTCGCCGGAAATTGCAGAAAAGCCCCGGAAAAATCTAGAAAATTCTAGAAAAAAATCCCTAAAGCTTTATTTAATTATTTTCGGCCATTATTAATTTCATAGGATAATAAATAAATATATATCATCCTATATAATTAAAATTTCATTAATTTAATAAGATAAAATTTATAATATAATAATCTACTAACCTTGGCTCTATGCATACAAATAAACTAAACAATTAATTTATTAATTCAAAGGGGAAAAGTAGATAATAACTTGCCTTTTTGGATTTAAAATAAATCCGCCGGTTGCGCGTAGTCGGGTAAATTTTTCCTACACCAGTCCAAGCTCCTTTCTTTCTTTCTCTTCCTTTCCACACTTTTACAATGGCTCACAAGAATTTATAATTTGTTTCTAACTCCCTTTCTTTCCTTCTAAGGTAGGCTAGCTAATTTATATACAAATTATATAATATAAATATTACAAATATCTATTTTTGTATTTAATTAACCACATTCCCAACCATAAGGCTTTAAGTCTACCCATATACATTAATGAAATCATATCCTAATCTCTAATTTCATCATGACATTGTGATTTAATACTATTATTATTATTATAACTATTATTATTATTATTACTAATATTATTATTAATAAACTTTTATAATTATTATTATTATTATATTATTATTATTATTATTAAACTATTATAATTATTATTATTATTATTACATAATAATACATTATATCATCATAATACTTTATAACACAAATATAATACTTTAATTAACTAATATTGCTTAATTAAACATAATCAACAAATAAAATTAATTATAATAATACATGCACAATTAAATGAATAAATTTACTATTTTAACATACACAATTAATTTACATGCACCATTAAATAAACTTAATATAACAATGTAGCATGCACAATAATAGGTAAAGGAATCCACACATAATTGAATTTAAATAAACTAAACTCTTTAATAAAATACGGGGTATTAAAATTAATCCTCCATAAGTCATTCAACTTGTTCAGCTGACCTGACTTGAATATAAGTAGGACTTAACATTTTAGTTAATCCATTCCCTTATATAATAAATTAATCATCCATAAGTCATTCAACTTGTTCAGCTGACCTAACTTAAATATAAGTAGGACTTAACATTTTAGTTAATCCATTCCCTTATATAAAATAAGTAGGACTTAACTAATAAGTTAATCCATCCCTAGAATGCCACCGTCCCATACCGGTACATTAAACCACACAATCCAACAATTGATGTAACAATTAAGGAAATACATCAAACATTCCATAAATAACTATGATAAATATGATATCAAGTTATCACATAATAGGAATGACTTATTATTCCTTTAAACTTCCTATATCATATGTCCTACACAAACTGAATCTTATACATGATGATATTTTATTATACCGTTAAATAAGGATTCTCCATATCCAATTCATCCTACACATTTAATCTCAATTGCTAAAATATTTTAAAAGATTAAATCCATTCATTTGTTTAAAACATTGAAATAGCAAGCATCATTATGATTGAGTTTATTTAAATTATTAAAACCCAAACCTAATCCCAATTTAATGTTCAGGAATCTTAGGCATGTTTCTACGTTCCATCTTTCCACAGATATGAAAAATATATAATTTAAACATGTAAAAATTCACATAAAAAATCAAATTAAAATCATGCATTTTATCAATTCATAACACAAGAACAGATATGAACCAATTTTATAAAAACCTATATTTTAATCCAATTAAACATAAATAATTATTTAATTTTATGTGTTTAATAAATCCTGAAATTTCCTAAGCATATACAGAAACACGAATCAAAGGGAAAGAGATAGAAGAAGAACTTGCCTTAAACTTTCGGACTGAAAGTTAAACTTCTTCTTCCTTGATCTTCTCTCTAAATGGTTTTCTCCTCATTCCTTCCTCTTTCTCTTTCTCTCTCTAACTCTCTCTCTCTATAGAATATATTACGTGATATATTTTCACTCCTTTTTCAACCTACAGTTGTGTATTTATAGGCTAAATAATAACCATATTCATTTTCCCAATCCAAGTCAACTTAATAAAGAAAAATATATATATATATTAAAAAGGTAACTTAAAATATGTTACGTATATAATCTATGTATATCCTTATTAATTAAATAAAATATATACATTAGATTATTTAGTAATACTAAAGTTACTATAATATTAAAAGGTAACTTAAAACATGTTACGTATATAATCTATCTATATCCTCATTAAATAAATAAAATATATACATCAGATTATTTATTTATACTAAAGTTACCATAATATTAAAAAGTAACTTAAAACATATTACGTATATAATCTATCTGTATCCTCATTAAATAAATAAAATATATATATCAGATTATTTATTTATACTAAAGTTACCATAATATTAAAAAGGTAACTTAAAACATGTTATGTATAAAATATATGTATATCCTTATTATATAAATATATAAAATATATACATCAGATTATTTATTAATACTAAAGTTACCATAATATTAATATATTACTTTCCTTTTTATATATATATATATACATATATATCTATATATATACATATACAACTATCCATGGGTAATTATCCATACCCATCCAACCTCCTATCCAAGTAGTCCATGGGACCCAATTAGTTAACCCATTACCACTAACCATAACCATAAAATAAAATAAAATAAAATATTTAATCATTTAATTTACAATTAATCAAATACATTATTTAAGCACACAATCTAATTAAACAAATAATACAAATAACACCTAGACAAAATACAAATAACACATAGATAAGTAGCCAATTAATCAAGTAACACTTAATTCAATTACACACATAAACAATTAGTCAAATAATCAATTAAATAATTAAAAAAATACAATAAAAATAAAAAAATAAATACCGAGACTATCCTTTTAAAATTAGGGGTATTACATTCTTCCCCCCTAACAAAAGGAATTCCGTCCTCGGAATTCGCCCTTACTTCCTTCCATTATTCTTCCATTATGCTTGGAAACTGTGAGCGAAAAACATCCTCCTATTCCCAAGTAGACGCAACCTCACTTATAAGGGCTCCACTTAACTCCAATATATCAAGTGGTAGACAAGGTTCCTATATTTTAAGAAACACAATAATCATACGATGCGTAGGTTGTATCAAATAACAACGTAATCCTCCCATGTCGACAAGGGAATGATCTACATACCTCCAAGTGCCATAGAATATACACACAAACTCCTATGCACCCAGAGCTAATAATTTGGTAACGCTAATTCAGAAGCGACTGCCTCAATTGCGAAACACAATCTTCTAAAAATCAATGTAATAAGTAAAATTTACCTTTCTCCAAAAATCGACTTCTTCCTACATAGAAAACAGAACGAGCAAACTACTCCTTGATAGAAAAACTTTAGTATACGAGTTCAACTATTTACAACATCCTGCTGTTGCCTCCCAACCGCGCGCAGTTCAATATAAAGGGAAGTATCTATTTCCGACATATTTTTAAATGAAGTCGAGGTCTGATTGTATAACCCTTACTTTCATTTCCAACCAACAAATGAGAGGTATGCATTGTGAAAGATACAAAACCTCCAAAGTTGTCACACTAACCTCCTTGTGCCAACAATATCACAGACAAAATTTCGACAAGTGAAGTAAACACTTCCAACAGTCCATGGAAATCTAGGATATACGCCTCAAACATATCCTTTATGGTCTAATTTAATCTCTCAATTAATTCCTCCGTCTATATATATGAAGTAGAGCTGCTGCTCCAAAATCTTCATAAAGCTCCTTCGAAATAGCACTTTGCATCCACTAATATGGACATCCACATGCTATAACACCACTATCACTGAACTATATAATTACTATGAAGTTCTAAAATAAGCATCACTCAAATTTATATCCTCAAGCGATCTTTCTCAATCCACCACTCGGATTCTATATGGAAAATTAAAATTCCAAATCAATGTCGATCCTTCCCACCAACTATCACTCCTGTTTAGTTCAACTTCCATATTTGTTATAGGAAGTGGCTAAAGATTCCTATGATATCTAATGATCAACTTTCTACCTTTATAGCAGGTTTTACACTTAGGGCAATTATATACACGTCCCTATCCGTACCTGTTCACCAAAACTGACATTTGATGTCGTGATGTACCTTCTAACCGTCTGGGTGTACCAAGAAAAATTATAAATTTCCATCTCAGTCGCCCGACAGTCATATCACTATTTATGGAAACTACGAACTCCTCCTTCAATACCTTAAACTCCATCTGAGTAAGGTAACACCTTCTCTAGGGTCAGCTCCGATATTCAAAATTGACCTCCTAAACTACCTTGGTAATAACAAGTGTTATTATTCACACTGTGCATCCATCTAAGCCGTCTCGTGATCCGTTATATTCGTATGAACTGATATCTTACCAGCTCGATCAAAATAGACAAAATGAAACTGATTTAATTTTATCAGTCAACCAATATCCCATCTAGAATCCTAACCCTTGTGTAAAATCAGAAATCCCGCAACTAAATTCGTAAAATGCTCTCTCATTTCCACTTTAGTATAGGAAATGGCTACAAAGGATCTAGTGATTTTTGATGATCCATCTCTACTATCTAATAAATATTAGACTTGGAGATAAATTACTATGTCCATTCTCCTGCCTATCATGAAGCATCATGTTTCCACCAGGATGAAGAACTAAAAGTTGTGAAACTCAGTCCGTGCATCCTCCATCCAATTTGTCTATAGAAAGTACCGTTAGTCTGGTACCACCATCTTTCGTATGTACCCAACTTTTAAATTCGAGTATCTTCAAAAGCGAATTCTGTAACTAAATCTATCCACTACTAATTCGTGATAAACTTGCCGATATTGAAAATCAATCGGTTATTCCATTTATCAATAGTCAACTATGACTTTAACTAAACAAAAGTCAACAAGCTACGACATTTCCATACATACCATGCACCTCATCTTTATATAAGTATTTGGTCTCACCATCTTGTCTTTGACACACCCTGCTTCTTTAAGGCAAGTTAATGACAATCCGACTTCTTTGTCTAACGTCAAAAGAATATGAAATCTTCCCATCCTCTACATAAGTCATCAATTTCCTTGCAACAGCTAATTGTTGCAAATTGTGACTAAAAAAAATAATTCCATTTTATTTATGGAAATGAAGAGACTTAGTTTCCTCCTCCATGTGCAACACCGGCAAATTCCTCCCAATGACACACCCTCTTGAATAAATTCTTGATTAAGAATTTACTGATGAATATTTATTCAGTCTCCTATCCTCACTCGGTGTCATTCCAATAAGTACTTAATCCAGTACTAAATCCTCCTTCTGACTTGGTAACAACTTCTGAAATTTTCAAGAAGATGTTCAGCAAATCCAGCACCTCTGATATATCATCATGGCATTTTAGTGATCTTTATTTACCACTACCTCACGCATACCGAAACATTAACAATCACCAATATCATAACGTTGTAATATGATACGAATCCATACCTAACGTAAAGTATATCAAATTAATCGTTCTAGATTGTTAGACTCGTAGTGATGGTTTAATTATCCCATCCCAAAATACACCATAATGACACATGTCCAGGTCCAATAGATTGGTTAGATTTATGTGTATCTACCAAATCCTATGACCGTATGCTCACAAATTTAGCGTAAATAGCGCTATGACTCCATGTTATTAAAACAATAATTGGTTGATCACACACTTATATCCCCAACTAAACCACATACCAAATCCTGAGTAATTAACAAAAAATAAAATAAAACACGTATGATAAATACAATAGAACAAAATATACTCTTACTTATGATATCGTTCTTTCTAGAAAAGAAAGTCTCCTTTGAAATCAACCTTACTAGATTGTTTCAAAATTTCCTTTTATAGTTTCGTAAATAATCATTCAACATCGAAACATATTCTTTAAAACATCGCTTAAAAGTACAAATGTTTTCCTAAGCAAATACTAAGGGCTTAACCCTCATCCTCCTTATATACGGAATGTAAACTGTCTTACTTGACTTTATAAATCGAATTAGAACGTCACAACATAATACCAATGCCTTTTTTGTATGTGATTTAAAAATTATGTATTTTGTTCTGATAAGAACACATCCGATCCCCAAACTCCTGAACAATACTTCTTATATATCTCTTTTAGAGATGATAAGAAAGATTTAATTATTTGTAGATTGATCAACCCCAATTCTACTAATAACATTCGCTATACTACTAGCAACTTAGATCACCTCGCGCAATCATCCCTCTTCAAGATTTAGTACCCTCTATATTGGATACACATAAATCTCCTTCATTAGGATCATCTTCGGCTCTTACTCCTTGCTTGTCTCCTTTTTGAGATCAACTGAAGTCGTGTTGGTCCCAATATGCGGTGACCTATCACGTACACCTAAATCCTTCCTTGGTTTATACTTTTAAAGTAACGCCAAACGAACCTAAACCGTCAATCCTTAACTCTGCCTTCTGGCAACGAAATCGATAACATACTCCTCTACTCCTTTGGGTCTTTATTACTTTCGCCTTGAACCCATCCTTTTTCTAGTGCCAACCATTCTATGACTACAGAATATAATTGACATCAGCTCCTCCAAACAAACCGTAAATAAAGTACAACGAATCCTAATATGGGCTCTAAGTTTTAAGAGACGCAACGCGGAAATCACATAACGAAAGACACTCCTAAGGACACTTGAACCTGGAGTGCTCTGATACCAACTGTGATACCCCCGAATTTCTGAATCCGGGTTGGCCAGGCCCACGCCCGAATACCCGAGGATATCAAAACAAATTGATAATAAACGAACACAGAGTACAAAAGAATAAAGAAGAATAAATAAAATGCTGACAAGAAACTAAAATGATAATCTACTAATAAACCTCATAATATATTTCCATTAATTAATAAACTCTTCTGATACAACTGATCCTCCAAAATACAACTCGGGAATTCATACTGTGTGGACCCCTAGAAAATCCAAACTAAACAAATGACAGTAATCTAAAACAGGAAACTGAATCATAAAGGAACTCCTATGTAGCATCGGAAGAATGAAGTAGACTAATCCCCGCTCAGCACGAACAACCTCTACTCGTGACGAACACCTAAAAAATAATGGTGGGTCAGGCCCACAAACAAGTTTTACTCTACTACAGTCCAAGCAGAGATCCAATACACGTATACATCCTAGTCAATCCAACAGTAACTAGTAGTCCGTATATATATATATATATACACACTAAAGGAACCTCATTAGACTATAGGGTTGTCTCAACCTGAATAGTAGGCAACATGCAAAACGCACATATAGTGGGCATGAGTACCTAGACCTACCAGGGTATACAACTACACTATATCTAGCTACACATCCCTGGCGATATACGCGCCCTAACCATTGATCCTGAGACTCAAGCTCATATCATGGCACCATACTTATATATATAAAATCTAGTAACCATCCTATCCAGTATAAATTAATCCTCCATAAGTCATTCAACTTGTTCAGCTGACCTGACTTGAATATAAGTAGGACTTAACATTTTAGTTAATCCATTCCCTTATATAATAAATTAATCATCCATAAGTCATTCAACTTGTTCAGCTGACCTAACTTAAATATAAGTAGGACTTAACATTTTAGTTAATCCATTCCCTTATATAAAATAAGTAGGACTTAACTAATAAGTTAATCCATCCCTAGAATGCCACCGTCCCATACCGGTACATTAAACCACACAATCCAACAATTGATGTAACAATTAAGGAAATACATCAAACATTCCATAAATAACTATGATAAATATGATATCAAGTTATCACATAATAGGAATGACTTATTATTCCTTTAAACTTCCTATATCATATGTCATACACAAACTGAATCTTATACATGATGATATTTTATTGTACCGTTAAATAAGGATTCTCCATATCCAATTTATCCTACACATTTAATCTCAATTGCTAAAATATTTTAAAAGATTAAATCCATTCGTTTGTTTAAAATATTCAAATAGCAAGCATCATTATGATTGAGTCTATTTAAATTATTAAAACCTAAACCTAATTCCAATTTAATGTTCAGGAATCTTAGGCATGTTTCTACGTTCCATCTTTCCACAGATATGAAAAATACATAATTTAAACATGTAAAAATTCACATAAGAAATCAAATTAAAATCATGCATTTTATCAATTCATAACACAAGAACAGATATAAACCCAATTTTATAAAACCTATATTTTAATCTAATTAAACATGCATAATTATTTAATTTTATGTGTTTAATAAATCCTGAAATTTCCTAGGCATGTACAGAAACACGAATCAAAGGGAAAGAGATAGAAGAAGAACTTGCCTTAAACTTTCGGACTGAAAGTTAAACTTCTTCTTCCTTGATCTTCTCTCTAAATGATTTTCTCCTCATTCCTTCCTCTTTCTCTTTCTCTCTCTCTATAGAATATATTACGTGATATATTTTCACTCCTTTTTCAACCTACAGTTGTGTATTTATAGGCTAAATAATAACCATATTCCTTTTCCCAATCCAAGTCAACTTAATAAAGAAAATATATATATATATATATATTAAAAAGGTAACTTAAAATATGCTACGTATATAATCTATGTATATCCTTATTAATTAAATAACATATATACATTAGATTATTTAGTAATACTAAAGTTACTATAATATTAAAAGGTAACTTAAAACATGTTACGTATATAATCTATCTATATCCTCATTAAATAAATAAAATATATACATCAGATTATTTATTTATACTAAAGTTACCATAATATTAAAAAAGTAACTTAAAACATGTTACGTATAAATATATGTATATCCTTATTATATATATATATATAAAATATATACATCAGATTATTTATTAATACTAAAGTTACTATAATATTAATAAATTACTTTCCTTTATATATATATGTATATACATATATATCTATATATATACATATACAACTATCCATGGGTAATTATCCATACCCATCCAACCTCCTATCCAAGTAATCCATGGGACCCAATTAGTTAGCCCATTACCACTAACCATAACCATAAAATAAAATAAAATATTTAATCATTTAATTTACAATTAATTACAATTAATCAAATACATTATTTAAGCACACAATCTAATTAAACAAATAATATAAATAACACCTAGACAAAATACAAATAACACATAAATAAGTAGCCAATTAATCAAGTAACACTTAATTCAATTAAACACATAAACAATTAGTCAAATAATCAATTAAATAATTAAAAAAATACAATAAAAATAAATAAATAAATACCGAGACTATTCTTTTAAAATTAGGGGTATTACAGTTTGTGTCTTAGTATATCAAATTTTGTATTTACGATGTATTGGGTATTATTAATATTTGTAATTTTAAATTGAATTTTATAGATTTATGGCTTTTTTATATTAATGGTTGGGTTGAGTGGTTAGTTGTTCCATGTGTTTAAGACTCTGTGCTCAAGTCATTTATCCTCCCCTCCCCTTTAATCACTAACTCCTAAAATTCTTGCTAAGAAAGTAAAATCATATTTCTATTTTATTAAAATTGCAAAAAAAAAAAAAAAAAAAAAAGACGGAAACGTTAGTAAAAACACTCTAAAATATTTTTAGAGATAAATAATTTTTTTTTTTTTTTTTGGGAGGGCATAAGGAGTATTTTTCACCAAACATAAAAAAGAAGAGAAAAAACCTCACTGAGAGGCATTAAAATCCGACTGATTTAAGGCTGACTGAGAAAATTTATTTTGGGCTTGATGGGGCCCACTTGCAGGTAACTATATTTACCGGATTCCAAGTTTATCGATCCATTTGCCCAGGCCACTGTCTCAGCCTGGCCCAGCTTTTGAGTGAACTTAACGGCCGTTATTCAAGACCGTTAGGTGGGTTGTCCACCTCTCAGTGACAGCCTAACAGCTCTGTTCCTATGTATGTATGACCTTCACCATCCGACACGTGTCACAAACAAACGTTGTATTCAGTCCCTACCCAGACAGTTATAAAATACTGTATCAAAATGGAAAAGCCATCCAAACAGTCCCCAATTTACAGTTTGTACGTGAAAACTCAAAATTCAAAACTTAATCGATTAATTACTTATTTAATGAAGTTCATAATCTGATTATTATTTTAAAAAGTAAAGTGTCACTTCAAACAAAGTAAAATTTTAAGTAACAGAATCTTCAGATTTATTACTAAATATTGAATACTTAAATTTTAAAAATATATATTTAAAAAAAAACTAATTTTAATTACCACTTAAAAACATTCTTAAAATTCAACTTTTAAATTTTTTATTACTTAATTTTGTGCTAATCACATAAATTCTTGGAAAATTACCATCAAGTCTTTTTTTTTTTTTTTTTTTTTTTTTTTTTCATTTTAAGACATTTGAGGACCAATAGGTCTTAATTTTGAAATTTTTTCTATTTAAGTTCTAAATCACTAAGTTTTCCATTTAAATCTTGCTAAAAGAAGTGAAATATTCTAATTATAAATTAATTCAAAATTAATTTATAATCTATTTTTTTAAAATATATTCTTTTAAGTTTTAATGAATTAATGAATATTGCATTATGAGTTTAAATAGTAATTAACTAAGTTTAAATACAATTTTATAAAATCTGGTGTAAGACTTATGACTTTAGTACAAAAAAATAAATTAATATTTTATAAAAGAAGTTATTTGCTCTTTGTCAAAATAAAAATAAAAAAGAAGCATTTTTGGTTTTCTTTTTGGGTCCAAATAAGGGGTAACTTAGAAGTATTCTTTAAATATTATTAACAATAAGGAAATTGAAAAATTATCAAAATCATTCCAAACACGGTTGGTTCTAGTCTCTATAAATTTTTATTTTTTGAGGGCAGAAATATTATATTAGAAAATAGAATTGCTAATGGTCGAAATTGAACTCCTAAAGAAAACAAAAAGCAACGCAGTCGCTAGGCGACGAAGGCATTCACCTCCTATAGTAATGGTTAATAGTACTATTTTAAAAATTGCAACCCTTTATGCTACTAAATATAGTAATAAACCATAAAATTATTAGATAATTTATGCTTTAGCCTCTTATTGATCTCATTATAGCAAAACATTTATTGTAAAAAATATAGAGAGTTGAAACCAATATTGTCCTGTTCTTTGGGCCCTTTTAAAAAGCTAACACAAGTAGTGGTGTTTGCCTTCTCACCATTGACGTACAAAACACTTGTTTTATTATTTGACATTTATTTTTAAAATGCCTTCTTGGCATAGCCCTTATAGCATTCGACATTAAATATTCAAAATAAAAAATAAAATTGGATTTTTTTTTTTTTTTTAAAAAAAGAGAGTCCATAATTTGAAAAGAACATCTATTATTTTGTTTTAAAAAGAGGATCCATAATTTGAACATAAGTGGTGGGGAATCTTTCACACTACAATGATACCAAAAATGTAGGACCATTTTCTCTCTTAATGTCAACCAGGTTGCAAGTACATGTGCTTAGGGAAACTAAATATTTAGGGGAAAAAAAAAGTTGTTTGGCATGTGAATAGAAACTTTTATGTATGGACAAGAAATGCCACAATATATATATATATATAGAGAGAGAGAGAGAGAGAGAGAGAGAGATTTGTAGGGTTAGAAATAAGTAAGATAACATAAGCATGTTGATTTATTAAGGGTAAAGTATGAAAAAGTCAGTTTGAAGACGAAAAATGTTTTTTTTTTTTTTTTAAGTTAAAGGGTTAGCTGCTAAATAAAAATACTCTTAGAACAAAATAAAAATAAAAAATATGGATTTCATAAAACACTGATTATTAAGATTATTTTAGAGTTTTTATATAATAAAAAATTGATTAAAATTATCAGTCTGAGGGACAATTTGCACATATTTTAAAATCTTAGGAATTATTTATCTGCACATACTAAATTAGAAGGGTATTTTTTTACACATTTTTTATATAGCATGGTTTTATTTACACTTTAATCATTGTTTTAATTATAACATACATCAAAGACAAAGTGTATTTTTATTTACAAAGTTTCTTTGATTTATTATATATACAAAATCTTACCCTTTTCCGCAAAAAAACAAAGTGCATTTTTCTAGCATTATCACATGTACTGGAAATATATATATATATATATATATATATATTTTCTATAGCTGCTAAATACAACTTTACCATGTTTTTAATAAAGTCCAAATTATTTTGTCATTAAATTAAATCATCAACGAAGATTGACACTAATGAAAATGAAATAACAACAACATCCATGTGACTAATGAGTTCCGTAGGAGATCGAAAAACCGTCTTGTCCCCCAAGATGTGTCTCTTTTGCATTGTCATTTAACTCAAATTGTTTTTATTTTTTTATTATTATTATTTTTTTTGGTACTGTTAAAGTACCTCTTGATAACAACAATCATAATAAAAATGTAACAAAACTAATATCTTTTGATTACACCAATGGATTACTCGACCTCAGTGGCACGCGCCCGCTAACTATTGCTTTCACAATTATTTATTTATTAATTCTTATTATTATTATTTTATATATGCGCATAATTTAAAGTTGAATAAAGATTTTTTTTTTTTTTAAAAGGGCCCATTGATTTAAATCAGAAGCATGAATATCCAGACAATTAACAGCACTAAAAAATAAAACAAGTGATGGGGTTCGACAAACTAACATGTCAACACGTGATATTATTGATTTCATGTTAGCAGCATCTTACCTTAATGTTCACCTAGCTGTTTGTGTGTGTATGTGAAGCCTGTGAAGGGTTGGACGATATGCAAGGACAATTAGACAGTACTGCTATTATTTCTCTGAAGAACCACACCAACCACAAACTAGATCGGACCTACCTGCAACCCAAACATCCCTTTTAATCATTCTTCTACTACTTTAGAGAAGACGACTTGCAGTCTTACATTGCTATTATATATATATATATATATGTGTGAGTATATATATATATATATATATATATATAGTCCTGATCTCTTACTTTTCATGGAACAAGAAAATTAATCCATACTTGTTATATCTACGTATGGCCTTTCTTTTTAATAGAAAACCACTTTCACCTAATTTTTAATTTCTATATTTAATTTTATCGTTACCACTTACTATAACAATAAAAAATAATTATCAACCATCTCTCAATTTCTTCGTGCATGGCTAAATTTGAATCCATGGACAAAAGTAACAAATGATTTCTCTCTATGGATAAGGTTGTGAGAAAAGTTTCACCCATTTTTTTTTGAGTTACCTTGTTATTTCTGAGGTGGATTCTAGCCTCAGTACATCATCATCATCTAATAATCAAACTCACATATTCAGAGATTCAATAATGAATTTCACCAAATGCCCAACTTCAAATTGAAATATAAAGAATTTTTGTTCAAACTTTAAATGAAATTTTCTTCAATTTCAATCCCAATTAATCAATTCGATATTCCAAAATGCAATATTACCGTATATTTGTTGGTAAATTTATTTATACTAGAGAAATATATTATAGTTGCAAAATTGATATATCTTAAGAAAATGCTATAATATCATACTGCTGTTGCAAAATTGATGTTTCTTAGAAAATTGCTATAATATCATACTATTGTTGCAAAATTGAAAGATACGGATAATAAAAACAAATTTTTAGTAAAATATACTGATATTATTTTTTTTTCAAAGGTTTATATTTTTATTTTGATAATTATCTTTTATTATTATAGTATGTGGTAATAGTAAAATTAAATATAGAAACTAAAAATAGGGTGAGAGTGATTTTGTGTTAAAAGGAAATGTTATAGATGAGTTTGAAAATTGACCGTTAGATTTAATCTAACAGTCTATTATAAAAGTGTGGATTAATTTTTTTGCTTTACAAAGAGTAAGAGATCAAGACTATATATATATATATATATATATTGCCCCAATGTTAATTCACATTACCCCAATTGTCTACTGCCCCAGCACCCCCCGCCATTTTGTTACCCAAAATTCAATTTCATTTTCCTTAAATGCTAGCATGCCATGTTTAAGTGACGCTGTGATGTTATAGTTTGAATTTTGTTTTGGTCATTAATTACTGAATTATTATTTTTTTATTTTTATTTTTATTTTTTGGACATTGTGTTCATGTTATGTAATTCTTATATTTTTATGGACAGTCCACCTGACTCTAGCATATAAGAGTGTTTAGGATTTAAAGTATGTTACGAGAGAACACTAGTAGCTGTAGGAGAGAGAGAGAAAGAGAGGGTTTGGAGCATGGTTCGCCGTATTGACAGGTTCGTAATCCTTTTTTAAAGGTTCGATACCTTTGCACACCCCCATAAATTGCTCGATTTACATTGTTATTCGCCGAATCCATTACACTGTGACCACGAACTATGATTTAGAGTTGAAACGTATAATCTTTTCTAAATTTTACATCAAACCACTTAAATTTTTATATTCGGATGAAGTGTGAGTTTGCTTTTCTATCGATTCCCTGATTTGTCATGATTTGCGGTGTAAGCATCGACAAATGAGTGGATGAGGGTGAGCCGGTGAGGGATGGGAGTAAAGAGTCGAAGCCTAGAAAAAAGAGAGAGAATAAATACTCGTTGCACTTTTGATAAAGTTGTTCTCGGTATACTGTTAACTGTTATAATTGTTTAGTTCCTCAAAATTCACAAGAGCAAATAATTATTAACCTTTTTGAAGAGAATTAGATTAAAAAACATCAAATTCATTTATTTATTTTCGTTTCCTTCGTTATTCATTGCATAACATTGGAGAAGTTGGAATTTGGAAGGCTAAAGATGTTTCCATTTCATAATAAATAAAAATAATAAATAAAAAAAAAGTATGAAAGGGAAAAGTGAAACCAACAAGAGTAAGAAAAATTACATGAAAACAATTTGGAGATGATTAGGTTTTCTGTTTCGAATACATGACCTCATAATAAATTAAGAGAATGATCAAGGTAGATTGAGACGACACTTTCCTAGTGGGAGACAACCCCATGAGTTTGGTTCAATTATTTTTGCAATCTTATGCTTTGTTGACAAAAAGGTTGCCTATGAGACAATTTTACTGCTGAGAATTTGTGTATTGGAACTTTGAGGCGTCCATAATTCGTTGTCCATAAAACATTAGGGCTATATATATATATATATATATATATATACATACACATATATATATAAGAAAAAGTGTTTGGAGTGAATGATTACCACTAAAGAAACCATACCAACCCTTCTAGGGTTTGTATAGGTGCTTGCACCCACCCTTTGATGTCCAATGCTTTTATGGTTGTGTGCTTCTATTACTCTTGTGCCATGATGGAGATTCTTGAAAATGGGCAATACCTTTTTTTGAAGAATTTTGGTGAGAAGACAGATAGGGAGAGAGAACAAAAAGAAATTGCCAAATTCTTCAGAATCGTTTGGTTGGATTCTTTGTATCAAGTGTATATATCCTTAAGTCATATAAATCTCATGGAGAGTGGAAAGTGTACAAGGTCCACTTATTCACTGTGACTTGGTCGTTTTGGTGGATATTGTTATCTATTGGCCGTGGCCACTTCTTTTTTGTCATTCTTATGCAGCTCCTCTCTCTCTGTCTCTCTCTCTATATATATATATATGTAGATATACATACATATATCTATCATTTATGTATTTCTTTGATGTAGTATGATCCTAAGAGTCACTAGTATGGTTTGGAGACACAGCAAGTGGTACCACCGAAAGGAGAATCAAAAATTGCTTTTGACATACTAGGCCAGAGGCTCTAACTGCAGTCACTAGTACGTTTGGACATATATATAGCAAGTGGTATCACCAAAGGAGAATCAATAATTATTGCTTCTACAAATACATTCATGTTGCTTTTGGAGAACTGAATTGGCGCTTTAGAATCGAAATTAGAAAAAAAAAAAAAATTAATTAATTAATTCAAATTCTTGAACTAAATTTCCTCGAATTTCAATTTTAAAGAGTCGATTTGGTGTGCTCCAAATGCATGCAGAATGATAATCCATTTCAATGCAGTAACCGGGTGGAAGATGCCCTACCAGATTCTTAGTTCATTTGATGAAAATAAAGTGAGTGAAGAGTTGAAATTTAGAACATCATGTATGGCCAATGGCTTATGGCTATGGGGCTCTCATTTGTAATCTAATAGTAAAGGTCAACTCTTGTTCATAAATTCAAAGAAGCATAACAGAGTAACTATTATACAAGATGAAACCAAAAAGACAAACTATCCGTTAAATTAGACATCATGGTATCAATTTCGATATACTGTGCTTCCAGGAAGCACTCAGATGTATTTTGATCTTCGAAATCGGGTCGTCGTATCAAAAGGTTAAGGTTGAGCATCAGATACACCAGTACGCTGCAGCCCCTATCTAATTCTTGTGTGAAAAGTGGAGCCATGGTTATTGTTGATAGGTTCATCATCTACAGAAGAGTCTCAGAGAGGACAATCTAGATTGTAGAAGATATGCCGAGAACTTGTATGATAGACTTTAATTAGAGGCTGCCCATAATAGAATTTTGATAAAAAGAGGCGGCAATTTTATTCCCGACATATTTTTTTGGGTATAAACAAACTTTATATGATTCTCATATTACAAGCTTCACTGTTATTAAATTGATCATGATGTTCTTAAAAGGAAATGTACTGCAGTTGCTTTAATTGTTTATAATTGAAAGAGAGTCCATTCTGTATCTTTCAACATGTTTGTTGAGTAAAAGATTGTAACTTCGTAACATTCTGGAATCTGCATGTACTTCGAGTTCTATAATATTCTTTATCTTTATATTATATAAGATTTTGAGGTTCTACAATACTCGATCTCGTCAACCTCGACTTTAAAGGACCTACTCGTCCTCATCTCTGGGTTCATAGGCTGAGACATCCCGGTAGTGTCTTTATGATTTATTCTCTTCAAGAGAATAAGAGCAAGAAGCTCAATAAGAGAATAGAGAATGACAAAAGATACTTTGACAAGAGCAGGAACTGAACTTTACAGTGGCAAAAGCAAAACCACTCCTCTCATCGAGGACTTCCTCTCTTCGGTTCCAGTTCCCATTAGTCGTCACAGAGCTTATAATAACGTATCAGATGGATCTAAGGGAGTAAAACATGGGAAGAAAATGATGAACATAAAACCACTCGATCAACACTCGCGGCCAGAACTACAAATGGTGTTGAACAATAATACTAAAACCGGTTGGCACATCCTATTGAAGTTTAAACTATTCACACTTCTATTGGGTAAAGCTATCAAATAGCGAACCATGTCTTTCCCCAACCTCGATGTCAAGAGAGCCTAATAAGATCAGTAATTGGAGAAGAATATAAAATGTATCGAGGAATAAGTGTCCCAGCTTATTCACGTTTCAATCAAAGTTTTCTCAAAATTACTTTTTTTCATTTGGTTTTATATTTATAAAGCATGCTTTTTCCTCCTACGCGTTCAGGAAAAGTTGACAACAATCCCTTGATGACATTTCAATCATAAGCTTACCTTTCCACATTTTAAAATTGCTTGGCAAAATTATCTATTTAATTACAACTCTCCTGAGAGTGTCCAAGCCCAAGACTCTATCCTAAAGGAGGTAGGGGCACCCTCCATTACCTAAAAATATAAGTAATTACAACTATTGCATGCACACACATGCACAGAGAGAGGGAGAGAGAATCTGCTTCGAACAATTGTCCCAACCGCATTTCAAATAAAAGAGAACTCCATTGCAAAGAATATTGTGGCGAATATTAAATTTAACATGGCACTGAACCCATGAGAAAGAGTCGATTCATCAAACCCAATTATGGGTTGGTATAATTAGTTTATGCCCAAATAATTAACATTAACTTTCATAACAAAAAGCTTTTTGACTAGAAATGAACAGCGGTCCAACCTTTCTTTCAAAGTCGAAGTTGCATGATTTGAACTTCCAATATTATTAAGCTGTTGCAGCTGCCAAAGAATGTAAATTAGATGAATTACAGTCAAATTCATCTAAGCAGAAGGAAAACAGAAATGTCAAAGAGAAATAATTTGGGGCACAAATTCTATAAATTTTGTATACTGCTCATGGCCAAATTCTAGCATCATTAAAACGAAGCAGGGCACATTGAATACATACCTTTAATGGGAGGTTCATCCTGTGGTCTCATAGCTGGAAATAGTAGAACTTCCTGTTCCCCAACAACAAACGAAAAGATGAGTGGCAGCTACAGTGGAATATTGAATAGAGAAATAGAATATACACATTCCAAAACAAAACTTCTCACTGAAAATGGAACCCAAAAGACGGAAAAATTGTAAAACACACACGACATACACAAACCATACATGTAACCCACAAACCTTAATGTTCTGAGAATCTGTCAACAACATTGTAAGTCGATCAACACCCAGACCCCAACCACCAGTTGGAGGCAACCCATACTCAAGAGCCGTACAGAATGTTTCATCCAAAGCCATTGCTTCATCATCGCCTGATTGTCGGTCCTGAAAATTTTAAAACAGAACCTTTCATCAAAATTCCCACCCATCATAACAGAGATGCCAAAACAACGCACTTCCCCATGATGTGTGATACCTTGAGTTGATCAGCAAAACGCTGACGTTGTACAACAGGATCATTCAATTCTGTGTACGCATTGCAAAGCTGAGAAGTTACAGAAAAAGCATGCATTAGAAAAACATAACTCACACACACGCTCAGAGAGAGAAATAAATAAAGAGGACATCCTTAGACAGTCACATACTTCATGCTTGTTGACAAACAACTCAAAACGTTCAGTCAGGCCTGGTTTTGACCTATGCCACTTTGCCAATGGACTCATTATTTCTGGATGATTAATAATGAAAGCAGGGTTGACACATGTCTCTTCCAGAAAGTGCCCCACAAGCTGCAATTACACAAATGTAATAATGATCATAAAAACTGTAAAAACAGGACAACAACTTATGAACTGCAACAAAAATCACTCACAAAATACAATTCTTTTATGAATTGAGAACCTATACAAGAGGCACCAAGGAGTACAACAAAGTAGACAAGTACATAGGACTGAAAACAGAAAAGGCCAAAGAAGCCCCCTAAGCATAAAAAAACCTACATCTAATAACAATCCATCTCGCTGAAAAGTGACAAAAAAGCACCAGGAGTTCTCCTTCTCAAATACCTTGAAACAGTGATACTAACATACCAAATAGGACTTCAAAAATAATATCAAATGGAAGAGATACAAAAATCCTAATTAATTTCATTTATCCTCTTGGTAAACTTAAAACTAAGAGCCTAAGTTCCCACCTGATCTCTCATTCTGCTTGGGAAGTTTTTTTTCCTAGTTGATACGCAACCCAAAACGCAGGCTATTAAATATTTTATAGTCATGAAATATTACAATGGGAGAATTATTTCACAAAGATATTTAAAAAAGAAAAGGATTTACTTTGTCCAACAGACGAGTAGTTGTTTGGGGAGGGGGACATTTGATATCAAACTTCATGCATGCATCTGCCAAATATTTGTTAGCCTCATCACTCGAAAAATCCTTGGGTATGGTGAGATTCGCCATCTTCTCCAACTCCTCAACCATATCAATAATTCTGCAAAGAATAACAACCAGATGAGTTTTTCTAAATGACAATTTATTTTTATTTTTTTGACAAGTAAATGACATTTCCACAGAGGTGTAGGGGTAACAGGGTGATATTATTTACAGAGACCTGAAAGGAGGAGTGAAGTCAATCTCAATTGGATCATTGTCTAACCCATTGGAATGGTATTTAATTTTATAGCCACCAGTGAGTTCCAAAACCATCCCTGTTTCAATTTAACTTTGTCAGTAAAAATACAGAAGATAAAATACATTAGAATGTTAGCATCCAAAATATCATACTTACCACTCAACATTTCCTCTGTAAGTTTCATCAAGTCATTGTAGTCTGCAAAAGCCATATAAAATTCACATGTAGTGAATTCGGGATTATGTGTCAAGTCAATTCCCTCATTCCGGAATTGTTTTCCTATCTCATAGACACGGTCCAGCCCACCAACAACTAGCTCCTTAAGGAAAAGTTCAGGTGCAATGCGCATGAAAAGCCTCATGTTCAGGTCATTATGATGAGTCACAAATGGACGAGCAGCTGCTCCACCAGCAATCATATTCATCATGGGCGTTTCAACCTTAAGGTGAGGAAATTACAAAATGAAACAGAGGAAGAAAATAAGCTGAGGTCATCAAAAGGATTAATACCATGAAAACAATGAGAAATAATTAGTATAACTAGCCAAATGACTTACCTCCAAGAAATCACGACTGTCCAGAAAGTTTCTAATATATGAAATAATTTTTGATCGGGTCTTAAATATTTGTTGAACCTCTACATTCAACATCAAATCCAAATAACGCTGACGATATCGTGTTTCCTAACATGAGAGAGAATAATATAATCCCCACATTTAGAGAAAAAGAGATAGAGAGAAGACATAACAAAACTAATCGCAGTTATTCAATACCTGATCCTTCAAAATGTAACTTTCAGGATTCCTGGCACTTCCTGGGACCCATACATCAGTTCTCTGTATAATAGAAGGAGTATTCATGTCAATAAAGAACCCAAAGAAGCATTAAATTTGTCAAAAAAATAAAATATGTTCACCCTCACGTTAGCATTCTCCGAAACAGTAGCAGCTTTTTGCCTTGGCATCATATGTAGACAATGAGATAACACCATAAAAGATTTTGGAAAGATACTCAGCTCTCCCCTTTTACTCTTCCCTAAAAGCAAGTACAGAAGAGACTTACATATGCACATGTATAAGTAAAGAACTCTTAAAATAGATTGAGAACAAGTCTAAAACACACACACACACACACACACAAAAAAAAAAAAATAGAAATATTATTACAATTTACAAACAGTTAACAAAATGCATGAATGCACAAATACGCACATATAAATTTGATAATGCAACTCAGAAGGTAGAACCCTAATGCCGTGCAAATTACAAGGAAGTTTGTACATTGGAAATTTAAGGTTTAGAACCTTCTACAGTCATTTTTTGCTATAAATTGTTCTATAATACCAAATTTACTTTTCAAGCCAGCCAAGAAAATTCTATAACACTGTCTACCATATTACCAATTAAATACACCATAACAACAATTTTTTTTGACATTAGGATTAAAATCAGTCCAATTCACAAAAAAATTGAAGTATGAAAAAAGAAAGAACAAATTATCAGAATTTCTGTATACCTGAATGATCAGCTGGCACAATGCTACAACAATCCTACAGTGGATCCTACAATCCTATGGTAGTCATACCACAATCTTACCCCTCAGCGATTTTTAAAACAATCCAGGTCAATTTGGAAAGGTTAAATAGTAGGATCGTACGATCTGCATAGGCAATCGTTGATAACCATGAATAAAAGTAACAATGTGATAGGAAATGTTTCCATAAAATGAATTATATGCCCTTCCATCGTCATAGATAGCTAAACTAAAAAAGACCCTTTTGGGGGGGGGGGGGGGGGGGGGTTGGAAGACAAATTAGAATCCTCCCTAGTGCTCATTCACAAATCAGTACAAGCAGGGGGGATATTAGTTGTTTCCCATGTACTTTTTATTTATGGGACAATAAATACCAAAAAAATTTATACTAAGTAGAAATTTGTCATCAAGGTAGTAATTGAATTGAGTTTCAACCAGCAAAGGCAATGCACATTAATTTGGTTCAAATTCTTTGTTATCAATGAACATGGAAATTCAGGAAAAAATGATATCTGATATCCAGTTAACCAACACATATACACCAAAAGCTATATCCAAATACACCTCATATAATAGTCATTTTTTTGTTCAGAAGGGATTGTGCTATTTCTGTTACTGCAGAAACAGATTTGGAACTCAAATATAAATTGACAGACCCGGGTTTTGGATAAGCAATGCAGAATGTGTAAGATATTGACAATAAACAGGTAATATTGTGTAAATTAATTACATCCGAAACATCACAAACCTGGAAACCCAATGATACCAACAATATCTCCACGCTTCACGCCAGAATGGAACTTGGAAAATTCAGCTTCATCCAAATCTGATCTCCTGCAGTAAGAGGTGAAGTTAGTATTTGCAATTGACTGCAGACTTATATGAACTTTTCATTTTTAGATCTACTAACTGAAGCTTATGTATTCAATTTGTAAGTAAAAAAGGCCAAAGATGCCTGCAATGCCATGAATTAATATAGCAAAAACAGTGAGGCCCACTTCTAAATATCTGCAAAAGGATGCCTCAGTTTCCGTCCTCTTAATTAAGAGAATATTTTGATAATGAAATTAGATGTTTGGGAGGGTCTAAAAACGAGGTCAAAGCTTAAACAAAGCAACACACTTCGTGCAGTGGAGAGTTTGAGTCAATGCTTGAGTGTTGCTGAAAATGCCCAAAGAGTGGTAGAAGAATGCAACACACAACCAAAGCAAATTGAAAAGAGATGAATAAGCACAACATTACATGAGTATAAAAACAATTTGAGGCCAACACATGCACTTTTGAACACACAAATGATGTGCACGCAAATAAAAGAATATAAAAATACATTGTCTGTTCATTAGGAGATTCATAAAATACATTCTCATTATACTCATTAGTTACATGGATTTCCAAATGAGTGGAACATCCAGTGTTATTAAAGGCCCAAGGCGCTAGAGGTCCTTTGGAGCCTAGGCGCGAGGCACACGCTTGAGTGAATTGAGGCGCACAATTGAAAATTTAAACTACCACAATAACATTCATATCTCATAAGTCATATCAATATTCTAAAAATTAATATCAAATATAAAAAAGTAAATCCATCAACTATACAAGCACCCAACAACCATAAAACAGAGCCCAAATTTGTTTTCTTGAAAGGCAATGCAAAATGTGTTTTTCTGAATGGCAAAACAAAGCATAAAAAGAAATAAATCTGTTAACCAAAAAAAAAAAAAAAAGGATAAATAGAGCCAAAAAAAAAAAGAAAAAGATAGAGAGAGAGAGAGAGAGAGAGAGAGAGAAGAGAACTAGACGAAGAGAGAGATGTAAACAGAGATAAGAAGAGAGAAGTAGAGGAGAGAAAAAGAAAAAAAGAAATAATCGACGTGGCTTCATGTTCATCTCTTCAACTAGCCTACTAGGGCTTCATTTTCGTCTCACAATCTCATTCTATTGATGTTCGGTTAACACTTTGACTCTTGGGCATAGTTATTAAAGGCCCAAGGCGCACCAAGACGCTAGAGGTCCTTTGGAGCCTAAGCGAGAGGCGCACGGCGAGGCGCGCGCCTGAGTGAAGTGAGGTGCACAATCGAAAATTTAAACTACCATAATAACATTCATATCTCATAAGTAATATCAATATTCTAAAAATTAATATCAAATATAAAAAAGTAAATCCATCAACTATACAAGCATCCAACAACCATAAAACAGAGCACAAATTTGTTTTCTTGAAAGGCAAAGCAAAATGTGTTTTTTGAATGGCAAAACAAAGCACAAAAGAAAATAAATATGTTAACAAAAAAAAAAAATTCTTAACGAGAAAAAAAGAAAAGAAAAAACAGAGCAAAAAAAGAAGACAGAGAGATGAGAGAACTAAACGAAGAGAGAGATGTAAACAAAGATAAGAAGAGAGGAGAGATCTAGAGGAGAAGAGAGAAAAAAGAAAAGAAAAGAAAGAACTGACGTGGATTCGTCGTTCATCTCTGCAACTAGGGCTTCGTCTTCGTCTTATAATCTCATTCTATCGTTGTTTGGTTAACACTTTGATTCTTGGGCATTCTTATTTTTTTATTCTTTTGAACAAAAGTTCCTTATATCGTATAATTGAGCTCTCTTTTTTGTTTATTAAGTTGCCAAAAGTACCCATTTTGGCTTAAGAAATAGAACAATCGTATTTTTTTAAACAAATATCAATGAAGTGCGCCTCACAAACAGGACGAAACGCAACTGAGGCACGCGCCTGGTAAACATCAATAAGCCTGGGATGATAACAGGCACTAAACCTGAGTCTCAAGCCTAGGCGCGCCTTTAACAACACTGGGAACATCTATAACAAGTATACCATATTACACAAACTTCTTATTGTACCAATGAGAACAGACGCAGAATGGCAAACTTCAAAAATGCGACTGCGTTTTTTTCTTTCTTTATTTATTTATTACTATTATATTATTATTTTGGTAACTAGAGGGGTCCCACTCTTTGAGCCTATTGCAGGCCCAATGCCACAGGCCAATTTTAATCCATGGAAAATCCCTCAGAGTTTATCCTCAAGGGAGGGGAATTAGCTCAAGACATCCACAACGTGTAGTTCTTAAACAACTCTTCCATCACCTTAGGGTTAAAATGCAACCTTGTTCCTACACCATGATATATAAAAGGAGAGGTCACACATATAGAAATATGCACCCACACCCAACACACATGCCCAAATTCATGCAACAAAATTATCAATTGCCCTACAAAATATTATTACGCAACTTTTCTTTTCTTAATGAGTAGTGACTTTTTTGTCCGAGTTTTCGTCTGAATCCGACGTAGCAAGCCACATCATCCACACAAAACATCCTCTCTCTTCCATTTAAACTGTCTCCCAACTTTTCTGGGTGGTCTCTTCCTCTACGGTTTCAGCACTCCTTTCCTCTGGTTCAACGTTTCTCCATCTACTCATACCACAAGTTATTTCATTTTGATTTGACGCCCCCATCACTCAAAATATATTGGTTATTAATTAACATGAATGGATGAGTTTAGATTTGCAGGTTTCAAAACATTTATTTTAGCTTCTGATATTTTGTCAATCACCAAGAGAACGTGAATCAAACCCTAAAAATTGTAAACAAAAACAAATGCCCAACCTTCAAAAGGTATTTAATTTTCACGATGTCTTCACTGGTTCTACTCTAAAACCCTAAATATACATAAACAAATTCCCAGTTATTGGATTCATCCAACAAATCCTAGACAGAGAAAGCCAAGAACAATAAAAAAAAGCACAGACCCAGAATCTCAATTCAAGCCAACATCGAATATTGCTGTTTTTTTTTTCCCTTCTAGTACTTCACCACTGTTTCTTTACTCTTTCTCTTACTTCAAATCCCTAACTGCATACCAAATTTGCCTTCCTTTTTTAAAATACCCAAATTCATTTTCTTTCAATAATTTTGTGTATATGATTCGAACATTGAGTCCCAACTTGCCTTCTGATTTGCAAGGTTTTCAAAACTTTTCAAAAGAGAGAAAATCGATAAGAGAGAAGAAAAGCAAAGAGAGAGAAGACAATATTCATTTAATTACCGAAAAGAAAAAAAGCAAAGAGAGAAGGTTCAAGTTTATAAGTCTTTTACTACCTCTTACACAGTTACACGTAAAGGATTTGGATGACATGGCATAGCCACATCTGATTCAGACGAAAACTCGGACAAAACAATCGGGCAATCTATAATTATTCTTTATTAATTCCCTTTTTCTTTCTTTTTTTGCTGTGGTGGGACCCTGGGGGAGGATAAGTTCTAGTAAACTTTTTTTTTTTTTTGATAAGTTCTAGTAAACTTTTCCTGGATAGTTTCTTTTAGGTTCATCCATATTTCCAATACCTGATTCACACATATGGTATCCTGTGCCAAAATGGTTAACAATGGTGAAGAGCATCAAACTCGCCCAAGCTGCTCTTCATGGTCATACCATAGGACAAGAAACATTTTTTCATAATCTCCGCAGCAAATTAAATTAACAAAGAGATTTCATACAAAAGAACAAGATGGTCCTTGGATTTCACAAACAATAATAAGGTTTGGTCCCTCGCGTATAATTGATAAAGGGTAGGACCCTTTCTTTATTTGAAAGATCTACCCTTTATTTTCCTTCTAGAATGTGTTTTTTTCAAATGGGTTTTCTTAAATTCTATTTCTAACTAGTTTCACATGCTTCAGTTATAAAAAAAAATCAAAAAAAAAAAACTAGTTACAAATGCATCCCACCAGCTTTCTACCAGCATCTATGGTAAAAGGCTGCACCTCAAGGAAATATGCCTAATTGCCTATGTTACCGAGATCTGGGTAAGGATGTCACATAGGGTTGCATTGCTAAGCATCATAATCTTCTAATCACTAAAATTACTGACACAAGGACACTAATAAACTGCTCAAGGATCCATGTAATGTGTTATACTTGTTTAAAAAAGATAAATTAAGAGGAAGAGTGCAACTTATTTAAAATAAAAAAATTAATGATCTGGGTTTAGAATATATTAGTATATAACTACTAATAAGCCACTTTAAGAATTGTAAGAAAGTGGATAAAAATATAATTCGATTATTATTTTTTATTTTATTTTTAATAAGTAAAAATATAATTCTATTCTTTATAAACACAAAAATATGGATTGTGCCTCTTTTTTTATTGGGCAAATAGATGGTTTGTTGATTAATCTCTATCATGTCGACAATGAAGATCAATCACTACAATTAACCAATCTGCCAACATTTTCTGGCTTCAGTGGAAACAAATCATGATAGAACGACCATCAACAAACTATTTCAGATCTACTTTGACTTCGGCATAGCAAATCATGAGAGAAGGTTTGGAATTAGTTTTTTTTTTTCTTTCTTTCTTAACTTCTTTTTCCATTCACAGCAGCTGTGACCTGGCCATGTCCTGCACCGGTGTCCAGGTCGGATTGAGTCAACACTGGTACACTAGGGCAAAGTGGCAAGTCCAGGTAACGTAGGAATGTACCAAGGGTCAAGTTTAACTTGACTTCTTCTTTGCTTTCTTATTTCAATTCAAACAAGAGTTTTAAGAAATATTGCCATAATTTTATTTCTTGAATAATATTGCCATATTTCACTTACATAAAATGACATTTGTTTCCAGTGAACTTGCATGCCAAAAAAAGAATCCAAAAATAAGGCATGCATGAGTCTAACAAGGAAGGAAGTAATGATTGAATACCTTGCATCGGCCATAACTTGGACTTTAGCACCACCACCGTGTAAATCATAGAAGAAGAGCTTTGAAGAAGAAGATCGTTTGTTCATAATTCGCCCTTGCAAAAGAAAGACAACAAAAACATTAATTGAAAAAAATCATGATGATGGATAATACTAATAACATACACGAGTTGAAGTTTCCAATTTAAGATACCAGCCAAAGTTACTTCGACATCCTCAATATGAGCCCCATTACTTAAGCCTCCATATTTCTCTATATACTCAAGTATAGTCATTGAAACAAAGAATTTGTGAGGATATGGATTTTTCCCAGCTGTCTTCTGAGTTGCAATAGCTTTCAGCCTATTTTCAAAGTATTGCTGCAGGCAAAACAATACATAACAAACTCAACAAAAGGTAAAAGTTTTGTGTTATATCCAAGAGGAACAAAGAAAAGTTCATTCAGAACCATCAACAACAGAACTAAAATAAACATACCGTTGGGTCCATGTCTTCATCATCTGCTGCAGCTTGGGGCTTCTGAACCTGGGAGGTTGGCATGGCAGCACCCTTGAGAAGAATGTTGCCATCGTTAGAACACAGAATAAAACTGCAATGTACTTAAAGAGAATAAGGGAGTCTTCACTCCTAACATGGTGAACCAATGTATGATTATGTGGAAAAATGACGAGGTGATAAATTTCAAACTATATCTGCAAAACAGTAACTATGGCAATTATATTAGGAACCAGAATGAGACCTGATAACAATTTCTTGCTTGAAATACCTTATAAAAATTTCTTGCTTGAAATAGAATCATATCAAACAGTTCAACAAATCCAAACCATAATTAGATTATGAAACAAAGAAATATTAATACAAATATGCAGATTTTGTTCTTTCTTTACTCTCTCCCATTCTCAAAACCTTGACCTAGGACTTGAGAAATAAGACCCAAAGAGTAGACGAGTCAAACATGCAGATACATAAATTTACATATATTGCAATTTTAGGGAAAGTTCATAAAGAACCAACCATTTCCTACTTGGGTTATATGAAATTGTAGAGGCATCATTTTTTGTGCCCACAAAATATTAATATTATCAAAAGCTAGAACATTAGAAGTTTATAATGTCAAAGCAAGTGTGTAAATTTAGTTCTTTTCTGTGGTATGTAACCGAATATATACACACACACTACATACAGAGAGACCTAAATGATTATATGCTATATTTGGCTGCCAATAACTATTGATAACGAAATAAAATAAAAAGCTCTTTTATTTAAACCTCTGATTCATAATGTGGGCTTATTTAGTCAAAATTTCACATAGTATCGAAAACCCAATTTATGTTTTAATTTTCTTTCGTTTACCCCCGTTTTCTCGGCAAACAAACAGAATGCTTTTAAGGAAGCACGAACAGGTGAGTGAGTGTACCTTTTTCTCCTTTTCCTCCTCTTTACGCCGTCGTTCCTCTTCTCTCTGTTTGTTCTTCAGTTCTTTCTTGCGAGCGCTATTGGCAATTCACAATCGAAAAAATAAAGAACGAAATTCATCATCAGATAAAATCATTATAATACATACATACACAGAGAGAGAGTGTGTTGGTGGTGTTTGGAAAACTTACTTTTTGCTGATAACTTCTGGTTCAGATGGAGTAGAACCATCCAGAGATAGATCTGACACTTCTTTCAATGTTTTTTCATCAGAGCCCTCCATGTTTATCCGCAGAGAGAAAACGCAGAGAGGAGAGAGATGTGAAGAGTTGCGGGGTTATGAAGAAGGCGGTCGTCAGCCAAAAAGGAGTTGAAAACTGAGGTCGGAGTGTAGTAGGGTTTTTGAGACTTGAAACAACCAATGCGCTTAAGAAGGGAAAACAATTGAAATAAGAGAGAGAAAAAAATATTACCAGGTGTTTAAATTGTTATACATTTTTTACTTAAAAAATTTTTTTTTTAGGTGTTTAGGCTTGGTTTGGTTTGGGTAGATGGAAAAAAGTAAGAAATTTTTTTTAAAAAAAAAATTCTTACTTTCAAATTTTATTAAGTCACTCCAATCATAAAATGATACTTTCTCATAATTTCTTGAAAAAATTTCATGCTAAATATGCTATTAAAATTTTATTTATTTTTCTTTCAATTCAACTTTTTTTTTACTTTACTTTTTATTATTAATTTACATCTAACCAAATATTTATTTAAGAAGTTAAACATCATTTTTTATAATATTACTTTGAAGGTGAATACAGTTTTAATGTAAATTTTAAAATAATAAGTATTACAATTTTTTAATAATGGTATTATATTCCCAAAATTAAGTTATTTTATACACTATAAAATAAAATAAGGTGTTATGGAAAATGTTTTTTTTTTTAAAAAAAGAAACACACACCCTACTTATACACCCCCTTTGCCTCTTTCATGAACTAAAACTTCACCCACCTTGTTCCCTTTTATGGACTTGAACCTTATCATCCACTTCAAGAGGTAAAAAAGATATCATTAGATTACAAAGCCCTTGATTGGAAAAGTAAATAAAAAAATATAGTAATTATATATTTTTTTTATTTTTATTTTTATAATTATGAGTTTCAAATTTTGTCTTTTCAACTTAGGAATAATTTGTCTTTTCAACTAATGGAATAAAACATATCTTTTCTATCGATGCCTAGTTATATTCTCTTTTTACTGCTATGGAATAAACACACTCTTTATTTTTTATTGATGCTCAATGTTAGTATTTACTTTACTGTTTACCAATAAAAGAGAATATTCTGTACTTTTTTTACCCTTTCTGAACTCTCATAATATCTTCTTCTTCTTCTTTTTTCCACTCATTAAAATACCGTCAGGTACAATTTAAATGAATTACACACACACACACACACAATATACTTTATAATGACTGCATTAGGTTATTTAAATAACATGGACTCCGAGTGATTAGATTGTGAACAACATACTGAGAAGGGTAGATTGAATATAGAATTAAACAATGAACAAGACAATTCTTGTTTATAGCCTAATAAGAAAAACAATTCCCATTTTCACTTTTTCAGAATTCAATACAATAAATAATAATAATTATTATTATTTTATTGAACCATTTGCACCAAATTTTTGGAAGTACCTAAAAACATTTTGCTGAAAACATCATGCTTCTAAGAATTTTCCAAAAAGATTAAAAAAAGGCAAATAGAAATTGGACACACCATTTTCGCTCTCTTCTTCATTTTCATTTTGCAAAATAAACAAACAAATTATTGGATGTTTATATATATATATATTAAGTGTCAAAATGCAGCTCACTCTACACCAAATACGTCCGCTTTGCATTCTCTTTGTGCTCGCGATTTAAAAATGCTTATACATAGCATTCCTTCTCCTGACTTTGGTTCACTTGATATACATACATATATATATATATATATATATATATATATATTCTAAAATTTTATCCTTGAAGATGCAATATCAAGGGTGTAGTCAAGGTCCAAAGTCAATTTTTCACTGGAGAAACATAATTATGCAATAAGGATCACTCTCCACTCCATTCAAGGTTCAAAGTTTGGTAGAGATAAGGGATGGTGATGATAACAACCACAATCTTCACAACTCAACAAGAAATACATTGAATGAAACAAACCCCTGCCAAAGTGAGAAGAAAATTAAGAGGAGGCTCTTCTCAGTCAAGTTCTTCATAACCTTACAAGTGGTATGAGTAAATACTCAGCATAAAAGAGCTGCAAGAGGAGGGAAGTCAAAGATGAGTAATGAAATTAAATCATTCAATTCTGAATAAAAATAAAAATAGTTATTCTGCAGGTATAAACCATTCAGAACTTTAATAAATTCTATGTTAACAGGAGGACAGTTATAAATAGAATTGACAGCAGGTCATTTGCAGGGAGGTTTGGTCCCATTCGAACATGGATGATCAATACACTATTTCTTTTACTTTTTTCTTTTTCTTTTTAGCTAAAAAATTAACCCGATACAAAACTAGTATTGAAAATGCATATAAAAATATTAAAAGAAAAAAAATATACCATTCTTTCGAGACTATTAAACTGTAATATCATGTCTGGGACAAACTTGAGGTGCTGACACAGAAATTACAGAAAGTAAATCACTATCACTGACTAAAGTGATGCTTTAGGCATCCATCTTTGTGACAACACAACATTAAAATAGAGTTGGTTATTTTTTAAATTCATTTTTTTCCGAATGATAAAGCAAACACACACCCTTTTTTGCCCACGCCCAGACTCGAACACCTCCCCTCCCCTTTGAGGATGGGGAGGTTATACCAATGGGCCAAAGGCCCTTCGGTATAGTTGGGAGGTCCTAGTTAAACAGTGAATAATACATACATCCCTAAAGCAAGTGAAACGGAGGTGCCAAGAAAGACTTGCATGCACCAGGATGTGAACAAAAGCAAGTCTTTCTTGGCATTGGATCTTTTAACATGCTGAATTAAACGTTCTACTAGGGGATCAAATTTTGAACAGTCTTGGATCAGAAATTACATTCAATAAGTTTACAAAAATGGTTACCTTCCATATAAACATGTAGAATGTTGTTATTGCCGCTTTGCTCTTCAGATCAATAGATTTGGCACGGTTCCAAAGTATTGAAGCCAATAGTGCATGACCCAAAACCTATATACCAGTGCAAGAGAACAGAATTTTTGTGAACACGTTGTTTAAAGCCTACCTTTTTTCTTGACAGCAAGCCACTAAGAAAAACTCTAGTAAGTGCATGAAGATGAATATGGATCATGAATTATAAACCACCATGTCTTCCATCATATTATAGGCAGGAAATCTTGCAGTTTCAGCCATTTTTTCTGTTACTAAATCAAACCCCATCCAGCACAACAAGTGTAATTAAGGGAGAATAACTGGTAATGTACCGTTATGTATTTGCTCCAAAGGCAGGAAGAGGCTACCCCCACTAACACAGCAACACCATAGGCCATTTGAAGCAGTGAAATGCAGATCCAAAACACCTGCAGAAGTAAATAATAGGCTGAGACATGTTTTTTTTTTTTTTTTTTTTAGGTTATATGCAAGACACACACACTTTGTCCCAACCGGGACATAAATCCACAACCTCCTTGCCGGGAGGTGGAGGAGATGCCACAAAAGCTAATGCTAGGTCCTCTTGCTCAGCCAAATGAAACAAATACACAACTTAAAAGATTCTGGAGGATCCCAGATTTGTATATATCAGCGACTAACCCGCTCTTGACCCAATCTGACAGTAAAAGATCGAATTCCATAAATCTTGTCTCCATCAATATCAGGTATATCCTGCAAAAGGTCCAGCTAAAGTTAAAACCGAATATTAATTTCTTTCAATTAGAAGTATTGCGTATATTCAACCAACACCAAGCATAAGCATACTGCCGCCTACAAAAAGTTTTTATTTTTTTTTTCTTCTCATTTATGTGCATTAATTTTCAAGATCCATACGAAAACTTTTATCCTTAGGTTTTGAGGCAAAGATCACTCGAGGTTCATGCAGTCCACCAGGGAAAAATAAAAAAATAATTCTAGTTTGCCAGCATTTGGGTTTGGATGTGTACTCCCTGTAACTTTGCCTTTGACCAAAGGAGAAAAATTCAGAAGAGCTCCAACCTTGAAATTCAAATAAACACATAAACCTTGAAATTTAAATAAACACATAAACCTCCAACCATGAAATTCAAATAAACATAAAATAATATATGCCTAAATCAGATAAGACACTAGAAAATAATCATTATAGCAGGACAACTATAGAGCCACATAATCACACTTTTAGAGGCATATTACCAAAGGGTAGTGTCACTACTCAAAAGCTCAATACCATTAGTCAACAAACATGGGCCTCCACTTGTGTTTGAAGTAACTACACCAGCTATTTGTTTTATCTCTATGTATAAAGAGTTACCTTAAATAAAGCTATAACAACAGAGAAGAAGCTCATGAATGCAGTTGCAAAAATCAAAGGTCTTGAAAGCATGGCTCCTCTTCTGTAGACGTAGGTCTGGAAATTGTTAAATACATAAGTAATCAGACAATGAAATTGCATCATAGCATGAAGAAAGGCACTGCTAATTAGAATTTTGCAACACGAGACATGTCAATATCCATGCACTTTCAATACTATTTGGCACTGATAACAATGTCAGGGTATTATGTTTGAGGCTGCTATTTTGTTACATATTTGATTTGATAGAAAATAATCACACTTAATGAAAAGAGAGTTATATATTTGATTGGATATAAAATAATCACAATTAATGAAAAGAGACTTATCATGATATATAAGATACCATTTTCCTCCTTTATCTTTTTATGGCTACTGTTTGAATATAACAAATATTTGTCATGTTTGCATATAGGACATCAAGATTTGAAAACAAGCATTTGGACGCTGTTTCAAGCACTGACAACCACACTATATTGGAGTTTTTCTTTTAAGATTACTGCATCAGACATCAAAATCCATGTCAGTTTCCTTGTCACATAGCCACCGTGATTCACAAAAGATAAAAGAACAAGTAGTAGTTTCAAGTTACCATGATATACAAGATACCATTTTCTTCCTTTTTCTTTTTATGGCTGCTGTTTGAATACAACAAATATTTGTCATGTTTGCATATAGGAGATCAAGATTTGAAAACAAGCATTTGGACACTGTTTCAAGCACTGACAACCACACTAAATTGGAGTTTTTTACTGCATCAGACATCAAAATCCATGTCAGTTTCCTTGTCACATAGCCACCGTGATTCACAAAAGATAAAAGAACAAGAAGCAGTTTCAAGATAGTATATGAACCATGTATCTTAAAGCATTACGAACATAAGGAAAAATAACAGTTTTACTTGGGGAAGATGAAGGGGTGGAACCTGCATGTGGAGATAAAATGCAATTTGAACAATCACTGCTCGTACAGCCAGGATGCACATTGCTGCAACGAAAGCAAATCTCTTCCATCTCAATAGTGGTAACTGACACAATTAAATTTTTTAAGGATCATTATTTACCTGGGAATAAACTATTTATTATAAGGTCAATATGTCATATAAGTCAACCATCGCATTTACCTGGGAATAAACTATTTATTATAAGGTCATCCTTGATCTTATAAAAATTTATGAGCCGAACAGAGAAGTAAAATATACACATATCCATGTTCCCATGCACAGATACTATATCATGGATCTTGTGTAAGATGAACAAGAACAACACTGACACTCATAAACAGGCACGTAAGCTTTCCTTGAGCCCATGTGCACGCACAAAGATATAATATGTACATCTACATAGAAAGAGAGAGAGAGAAACTACTTGAGAAAATTTACTATCGGTTTAGTAGAAATACAATATAGAAGAAAAATGAGATAATTGTATAAAGACTTGAATGAGATGAATCACTCATTCACAGCTCTAGTAGTTATAGATAAAAAGAACACATGCTCATATTACAAGAAATAAAACTAAATCAAATCTAATTCAAATCACAACATTTTCTAAAGCATATTCTATGGCATATTCTATAGCATAATCAAATATCTGCTAATATGGTAAGTCATTTCATAAATCGTGGCTATCATATATGTTAACCCCCCCCCCCCCCCCCCCCCCCCCCCAAGTTGGTGCGTGGATATCTGAAATGCACTGCTTGGACAATGCATTCTCAAACACAATCAATACCTGCAAGCTGCTGAGAGCTTGTGACAAATGGATTGCAAATTTGACCAAAGATGGTCTTCTCTCGAATGAAGTGACGATCAACAAATAAAAAATGTCTCCTCAGACCATAAACAATTAACAATGTCTCCTCAGACCATAAACAACCAATCATGTCTCCTCAGACCATAAACAATCAACAATATCTCCTCAGACCATTTCCCTTCACATGTTTAAAACATGTAGATGGATGAATCAACAATGTCTCATCAGACCATTCCCCTTCACATGTTTAAAACATATACATGGAAGAATCAACAATGTCTCCTCAGACCATTCCCCTTCATACATATGCTTAATCAATGTAGAAGAAAGAATCAACAATGTCTCCTCAAACCAAAAAAGAAGAAACAACTATGTCTCCTCAGACCATTTCGAAATAGGTGGTGCCAAATTCGCAACGCTCTCATTGAGGTCGGACCACCCTGCCTACCTAACACCTCCCAAATAGGCGATGTCACCTTAGACCTGGTGCCGAACTTGCAATGCCCTCATTACAGTCGGACCACCCTGGCTCTGATACCAAGTACAAATATAAAAAGAAGAAAAATGAAAGAATTGTATAAAGGCTTGAATGAAATGAATCACTCATTCACAGCTCTAGTATTTATAGATAAAAAGAGCACATGCTTATATTACAAGAAAGCAGGGGCGGAGGGAGGGGGGCTGGAGGTGGCCATGGCCCCCCCAAAATTTTTGAAAATTGTTTTTAGTATAAGCTAAAACAAAAAATAGTATTGGTAACTAAGGTAAGTTTATACTTGGTGGCCCCCTTAGAAATTTTTGGCCTTTTACAAAAAATATGTATATATATATATATATATATATATATATAATTTACTCCATATCTATCTATCTACTCCAATACTTTCTCTCATTTAATATCTATTATATCTATTAATATATATTAATAATCTCTCTCCTTTTGAGGCCCTCTCTCCATTTCTCAAATTTTTTTTTTTTTTTCCAATTGAGGCTTCTTTCATTTTTTTTGTGCTTCACTTTTTCTTGTTTGTCGTTGTTTTTTCTAAAGCAAGTTTCCCACTTCCTTTTGTTCTCTCATTTTGCTTTGGCTTTTACACTAAATAAGGCGAGTGAAGCAATTTCAATTATATTGTTTTAATCTATTGAGAGATATCTTAAATATATATTTTGTTAGACTTCAATTTCTGTGGGTTCGCCATTTTCATCAGTTTTAAGTCATTTTACTTTTCTTTTGAGACTCAATTATAGCTAAAATCATGTTTTGATTTCTTCAAATTCTATTTTTTTCCCTTGCCAATAGATTTTTCAGATCCTAATATTTTCTGGAATTTTTATTTTGAAAGGTTATTTTCTGAAAATTTGCTTGAGCCATAGCATATACTACCTTCAAATTTGTTTGTTTAATTGAGAGTTCTTTAAATTTTCGCTTAATTTTATTTGTGTTTTGTTAGGGAAGTTTCATAAAAAGCTTCTTTAAATTACTATTTATTTTTTAAAAACAATTTGGTAAAATTTTGGGTAGATATATTTTTGTATGAATATAATCAGAAGTAAATTTTTTGTTTTTTTGGCTTAAAGTAGTCTTATATTAGATGTAATGTTCACTTTTAAGTTTGGCCCCCCCAACCATACAATCCTGGCTCCGCCCCTGCAAGAAAGGAAACCAAATCAAATCTAAATCAAATCACAATATATTCTAAAGCATATTCCATAGCATAATCAAATCTCAGCTAATATGGTAAGTCATTCCATAAATCGTGGCTATCATATATGCTAATAGGTTTCTTATCTATCAATGAAGGAAGACATGATTAAGGTCGTAAAAAGAAGGATAAAATAAAATGATTTCTTTACAATCATGAAGAAATGGCTATAGGAATTCTAAAAGGATTGAAAAAGTTTAAAATTTCAAAGCACCCTGGGACACTTTCTGGCCTGTGATTCTGTAAAATCTAAAGAGCTACCCCAGAATTATTCTGAGGTCCCTGGAAGCATAATCATAGTTGTAAATATCTGGTGTATTTTGCAGTTTTATAAGACTTGAGTGAATACCATATTTTCAATCGAATTTAAAAAGACTGGAAAGCCTACACTAAGAAGGGTACAACAAAATTTGAATTCATGGAGCAAACTTAGATAATCAGATTTACATTAATAGCCTTCCAAGGGAACCTTAGGCAACCTTCTTTCTCTAAGCACCCTATTAAAAGAAAGGCTAGCCCAGTGCACAAGGCTCCCGCGATTGCGGGGTTAGGGAGGATCAGATGTACACAGAGGTTGTATCCCGTTCGAATGCATGATCTCCAAGTCACAATGGAGCAACCTAACTGTTGTACCAAAACCAGTCCTCAAAGCACCCTATTAAAAGAGCACACCATAAATTTATCCCCTACACTAATAGCCTTCCAAGCAAATCCTAGAAGACCTACTTTGAGCTTTTTATATAGATATCACCTCAAAATTTACACTCCCTGTTCCCTTTTTTTCACACCTTCCAAAATCCTCTTCCATCTCAACAATATTTTGAGCATATAAAATACCAAAGGAGGAGGGCTCTATCTCATTCAGCTCCCAATCACACCATGGCCTGTGACAGTGATTGTCCCCCCATCCCCCCTCCTTAAACCCTTAGCCAATATTTACAACCATAACCTACAGGTCTATCACTACACTTATTTGCCACAATAACGAGTGGGTGAAACCAATCCATACTCTATATCAGCTACTTAGCATCAATATATAGAATGTGGGCAGAATGTAGTTTCATCTAAATATTTCTTCCTGTACCTTTGGAGGCTAGGAGTCTACCATACAAATTTAGATCAAGTAGCTATTCGAAATATATATTCTTTTGCAGGAGAATTATATATAGATAATTGTGCCCCATCCAACATCATACGTATATATATGGTACGACAAACGCAGGGAACCAAGAACAAAACAAGAATCTCAAGAGAAAAGTAAACATGCCACCCACAATGAACACAAAGATTTATGTGGTCTGGCACAAGTTATACCTACGTCCACAGTGAAGTTCCAAACACTAAACGCCCTTATGTACCGGGCTACAAGAGAGTACTAAACAGGGTCCACAACCCGCAAAAGAAAAACGGGTATAAAAATTTGGTCTTGGCCCACACAAAGCTCGTTAAGCCGAAACAACATTTGGTCCACAACATCACAAATGTATATATTTATTTGGGGAGGGATGGAGTAGAAAAATAACCAAAATGATGCATGTAAGAAATAAAAATAAAACTCACATTGATTGAATATGCAGTTCCAAGTACGAAACTAACAAAGAGAGCCCAAAATAAAGGCCATGAGCCAACAATCCATCCAAGGCAAAAACTCTGAAAAGAACAGAAATAGTCAAAATGATAGGTTTCTATACCAAGAAAAGAAGATGCTCCTCAAATGAATCAATAGCAAGAAGTGTAAAGTATTATAACATGTGACACACTGCGTGTGGTCCTCATTACATAGTCGACATTGGCCACCAAAACCTATTTCCATGATTTATTAAACAGAAGGCATTGTAGTTATAAGATAATGCAAGAGTAATCAACAAAGAAATTTGGAAAGATAACGATTTATTAGAAGGAAGATTGAGGAATATTTGGAAATAAGGACATTTAGAACTTTCAGTCCCACAAAGAAAGGTGACATAGCAACAACAAATGGTTTCCTTCACATCCCAATTTAAGTCACAGTTTCAATAAAGCCTGATAAATTTAATGAAGGTGAAAAGTAGGTTGCACAATAAATGAAAAAAAGAAGCAAAGTAGTTTACTATGCTCAGTGCGTGAATCTGCAAGTTTGTGTATAAAAATATAATGGAATTTTACAGTTTGGAGATGAGGAAGCAGCAGATCTTTGCTCTTCTTGATTATTATCACTTATATAACGATAATTTACTGTAATTTTTCTTTTCCAGTCATATAAGGAATAATCCAACGGTTGCCTTTCTTGGTACCTCATATGCTAAGAAAATAAGACAGAAGTGATCATAGTTAGAATACAACACCACAAATATAACTATCAAAACAAGTTATTGATCTTGATTAGACAAAATTAACCAGAGTATATAAAAGGCATATCTTCCATGGGATTAAACTTCTAGTGTTATAAAGGAACCAAACGAGCTGAAAATATGTAGTCTCAAAGTGAAAATTGAAACATGAAGAATAACTCTTATAACACCACCACAAGTTAAAAACTGAATTTAACCATATACTTTTATTCAAATATTTTGAAATTTTCAGTACCATAATAGCAAAAGATGAAACAATCAAGACACCAGTTTTGACGGAATATTCCCCTGATGCTAATGGAAGATACGGCTTGTTAACCTGAAATAGAAAATGCATCACACATTTACCATAGACTTCCAAAATGCAATTCAAAGATAAGAGGTGCAAAATGTTTGTGAGCGCTTCAAAGTTGAAGTATTTTACTACAGTCAAACTAACTGTTTGATCTCATAAATCCCAAGCGGGTGGAAGATTTTGTTGCCTATAAGATCTTGAGTTCAATTACCCTCCCTTGAGGCCTCACAAGGATTTCCCCTGAACTAAAACTGGCATGTGCATCAGGGCCTACCATGTGTCCGGAGGGGATTAGTCTCACCCAAAGGTGGGACACCCCTCTAGTCACAAATAAAATAAATTAAAAATTGTTCGATCTCAAAAGTGGACATGTATATACTGTGCCTATATGTTCCATCACAACAAGATAGCCTAACAGATGCTACCTGCCACCATCCAAATCATAAGTTCAGCCCAAAGTAGTCCTGGCCAGATAAAAAGGATTTTTAATAATACCAGTCATCATTTACTAAAAACAATATGTGCTTGTGACTGTACAATAAAAGGAGAAACTGAAAAAATGGATAGATGGACACCTAAACCACTCAATGTGTTAAATTATGGGTCCAGAAAAATATTACCAGCAAGAAAATATTATGATTGTTCCCTTCTTGATAATGTTACATTCATACCTTATAAGGAGGCACTTAGAATTTCCTCACCTTCCAAAGTAGAAAGTCAATGGGTTCAAGTCCCCATAGGGGCAAATAATGGGGGTGTGAGTTTAAGGAGGACACAATTAGAATTATTTATTTATTTAATTATTATGATGTAATCAGTAAAGGTCGTACAGGAGTTACCTTGTCTATTTCTATGTCAGACAATTGATTCAAACCAACAATATAGATATTCATCAAAAGGGCAGCGACAATGGCCTGAAAAAAATAAAAAAAAATAAAAAAATTAACAACAGTCATCAGAACTTGGTAAGGAATCATAATTATCAGGTTTAATAAAATACAACAACAGTGATCAGAACTTGTGAAGTACCTCCAACACCCCAGTGAAAAATAACGGTGAAAAATCTGATAGATTCTCCACTGCAAGGAGAGAAACTGAAAGTATGCTCAATGCCTGCTCGGAGAAAAGTAAAGCAAGTCCTTTTAAACTTGGAGAGAAGGAAAGAAAATAATCCTAATAAATAAGAGTCATTAAGATCCACTGATAAATAATATTGAATTTGAACCTAACTGTTCCTATGACCGTGTGAGGTCGCGAAAACCTGTAGAAAGCATCTAATGCATCCTGCAACGATTTCCAAGGTTTTCTGGAATGATAAGCTTCAGGCTCAGATTCTAGAGGGTGTCCAGAGGCTGCTTTCACCAGATACCTTGTATTACGTCTCTGGTAAAATGCAGATTGTTCATCAGTCCTTTCAACATAATGCATCACAACCTGCCGATGGAACCTCAGCACATTGTATTTTCCTAGGATATTCACAGCTCTGCACCTTGAAACATGTACTGCTACATGAGAACCTATCAATTACAAAGAATAGGAATGATAAGAATTGTGGCCATCAAAGATTTAAGTAGAATTTACAGATTATAATTTTCAAGAAAAACAATAATGCATTGCAGCAACAACCTAAGTTCAGTCCAATTGGAGCATATGAAAAATCTACTGATAATAATGGCACACAGTTTCAAGTCTGTCCATGCTTTTAGAAATGCATTACTTAATTGTCCAACCAAGAGATTCTTTATTGCTTGACAATTTAAAACAAAAAATAAAAAATGAAAAATAAAAAGAAGAAAAAAATACATTAAAAGAAGACATTCAATTATTTGCAGCAATTTCCAGAAAGCTTCCCACACTTCATCACCCAAAAAAGAAAAGAAAAGGAATAAAGAAAAAAGGAGCAGGAGAAAAAAGTTAATAAAGCAAAGAAAAAAATACAGAATAGAAACAGAAAAGGCTTATATTATGTCACTTGGATCTTGAGTTACTCTCTTATACAGTCCAATCCTTTTCAAGTAGCAAGCATACAGCGCCAACTAGCACCGCACCTTGTAGCAGCAAAAAATGTACTGAAACAAAAAGATGAACAAAAATGTCACATGTCCCACTCCTTGAGACTATATCTTCTGAAAGAATAGTTTCTCCTCCCGCAATCAGGTCATACATAACAAAAATTCGAAGCCTCCAGCTCCCTAATGTGACCTAACCTAGCAGGACATGTGAGGTAGTGAAGCCGAGACCTTCGCATACCTAACTACTTCATCATGAGGTTACATCTTTCTCACTCTTATAAGTCTCAAGACATAACCACCACATAAACTAGGTATCTATATAAAGAGTTTTAAAACTAACTTCTCGTTGGACAAGTATTACAATTCCTTAGACCCAAAGTATACTTCCAACAAGAATATTCCTAAATAAAATAAACTCTTAAATAGAAAATTAGAAACCTCTCATTATAATAGGAATTTGATGTCTCAAATCGAACAATCTTCACCTTGGCTCAAAGTTCATCAAGTCAAACTTCGCTTCCCATGGCCATTGATTCAGACAATTTATTGCAAGTTTAATCTTGCAATTATTGCACACAAACTGGATCACCGTTCAGAGACTTCAATCTACGGTCTTTTCGTAAGACCCACTCTAATTTAGAGCCTTTCACCTAAGGATTCGGTCCTTCCAAGCTCTTTGGATTGCAAGCTTAGCGTCGTGATCCTCTACGCAACTCTTATTATCCCTATTGTATGCTGCTTGGTCACTCAAACCTCCACCTTAACAGGCTGAGCTCCATGTCAGTATCCTATCACGATTTTCTGACAATTGTGACCAAGCAAGGTGATTGACCTACATCTGAAATTATTTCACCACCTGTTGAGACTTTTTGTGCTTTCTGAATCTCCTTCAAATAACAGGTGAACTCCCCAAGACAAACTTCCGACTCTGATACCACTTCTTAGGGCAGCAGAAACATAAACACATGGAGATCTAATCACAAGCAATAAAGCAATCACACAAGATTTAACGTGATTCGGCACAACCTTGTCTATGTTTACAAATAAAAAAGATTTTACTATATTCCAACAGTAAAGATTATCGCGTGCACAATTTCCGCTCTAGTTTATGGTGGTTGATACCCAAGCCTTTCACATGTACCACTCCCATGAGACTTCCTCTGCGCCATAGATGTCCTCTCCATCCATTAATCACGTCTCATAGGGACGTGTGAGGTAGAGGATTCTCCTCGCAAACCTATCTCCTCGACTCTATACATCTCTCCCATTCCCATTCTCTACCTCTAAAGTTTCACTATAGCCTAGATATCTTTTTGTATAGTTCTAAGCTTAATTCCTTATTGTCAAGGATTACAATTCCTTCATCTTGGAGCCCAAGTATGCCAACAACAAGAATTTTCCTAAAAATTAAAATACAACTCCCAAATAGAAACCGAGTTACTACATGAATTTGAGACACAATTCCTAACACTTGTGGTCATGTGGTGTCTTCGTTCTCTTATGTGAACATGATTGTCATAAAATTCTCCCAAATCCAGCCTAATTTTTTCTTAAATATCTTATAATTTCTCAAATTTTCCCTTGACAACTGATAATTATTAATTTTTTTTTTGGGGCAAGGATATATTATAATGATGGCTTTGTTACCTTAAATTCAAACATACTCTGTGAAAGAAATTCTTTATGTTTAATTACATTCTCTGCATCTATCCCTGCTTCCTTCTTTATTTTTATTTTTTAACTTTTTGTTATTTTGCACAATAGAGGAATTTTGTAATATACTATCTTGCTTTTTATTTTGGGAGCAATAAGTTTCATCAAATGATACTTACTTGTATTCCACATGGCTGGACCATTATTCAAAGTATTTCCAAGAAAAAAGAGTCATTTCCAAGAAATTTTATATTTTGTCATATATTGTCAGTGAAGGTACCACATAATAAAATCTTGGGGAAGGAAAGTATAACAAAAGAAAAGTAAATAAGATGAAGTGATGAAATCATTCTAAAGCATACTACTAGAAACCAATGGTTCCCAGAATTCTACAGTTCCACTGTCATAATTGTAAATTCAGGGAACAATTCAACTCCATCGACAAATACCACATAAATTTAAAAAATTAGATGAAAAGCATGAACTAAAATCCATCATATCTGGCATCTGAATTAATCAAGCCAATGTTAAATATCTTATCAAAAAAAAAAAAAAAGCACACATGTTATATCGGAATAAACAGAGAAAACTCAAAAGTAACCAAAACTTGGGGAAATGACGTGTCTTGAAATTGTCACTCCAACAAACATTCCCACCCATCAATCAATGCAAAACAGCTGGTGAAAACATATCATAACCATTCAGGAAAAAAAAAATAAAAAATAAAAAAATAAAACATGTGGACTAATGGAAATTATAGTTTCCAAGAAAAAACACCTAATATGAATAAATTAGAAACAAGTAAAGTTAAAAAAAAAGGAGAGTATCAATTAGCAGGAGATCGAATACGCTAAAAAAACAAAAACCCAGTTGCAGAAATTTAGAAGTTGTGAAGAGAGAGAGGGAAAAAAAATAATAGTAATAAAACCATCCCAGAGGAGTCAAATGCCCAAAATGAACATGCAACAATAAACCGTGTGCCATTAACCTGCATATTTTAAAATTAGTCTTAATCTGAACATAAAAGCCAATTTATAAATGAGAGAATGAATTAAAAAAAATACCCAGAGATACAAATTTACAAAACCAAAGCCCTAAAGAATCATAAGCAAAACCCAGTAACCAAATTGGTTGAGAAATGTAAAGATATCACCGCTATTGGAATGAAGAATTACTAGTACCAGTTGTGAGTGATGACAACCCAGCAGTAGGAAATGAAAGTGGAGAGGGTTTGGGAAATGACCCAAAAAGCAGAGACTCCATTTGGTTCCTTCAATCAAGAAAACAGTCCGCACCAGTTCATGAACAAGTGATTTCAGGTGCCTATATGGCAATATATATATATACTACTATATATATATATATATATATATATATAAGCAGATACAAACTCTCCCCCTCTCACAGGAGGGTCAAGACTCAAAGAACAGTGTTCGGTGTTTTCAAGCAATATTGTACTCTTGTTTATTACTGTATTTGACAAGTACTGACTGCTGAGTCAGGAGAGTGTTTGGCTAGTGTGAGCCGCCTCCGATGCCCGTGTACGTTTTGTTTGTGGTTGATTTGCACGTGCATGTAAATATAACACACACATACACGCACACGCATATATATACACGCGCGCGCGCACATATATATACACGTGGATTAATTTTACAACTTTCCTAAAAATTTTGCAAGTCACATGATTTAGGATATTAAAAAACTATAACTCACCCATTAAAAATACATATATTTTTTTTCAGAAATTTAAGAATTAAATGAGATTTGTATGGAAAGAAAAATGATACTCATTAGTTGTCATCTTTACTTTTTAGGTATCTCAAAATACTTGTCAAAAGTTGAAAAGTCAAAAGCAAAATAAAAATATTTGTTCATAAATAACCTTGAAATTAAAAAAAAAAAATTAAGCCTTATTATTATGCATATTTGAAACTTGAAATGATAATTTGATAAATTTAAAAAGTTAAATTCTTCAAATGTGACTACTAATATGAGATACTGACCCAATAAAACTTAATTATATTTATACCAATTCACTTACAAACTTATTCGACTTGTGAGAGAGTCAATATAACATTTTACGTATAGCACAGTTTATATTTTTAAATATATAAATTTATATGAGGGAAAATTACAAATTTTTTATAATTCTGAAAAAAGTTGGGTTATTAACCTAAACGCAATTCAGTATTTAAAGAAAAAAAAAAAAAAAAGGAAAAGAAAAATTCATTGTTATGATTCAAGGGATTTTGTACTACAAAGGCAAGTTTAGGAAAAGCCATTGCCAAGATGAAGACAAATTGGCTTAGTGAACCACATAATCGGTGGTTAGGTATGATTTTATTGTGATACTTCTCAAATGTCAAGCTTGATTGGACCGCACATGGGAAGTCTTGTTCAAGGGCCCGACCATTAAAAGCGAACTGACCTATTGGACAGATGTATTTTTGGGTCTGTTCTAGGTGAATTATTCTATTACATAAATCAATAATAATTTGAATTTCGAGAGAGTGAGATGGTTTAAATGTCACTTTCAAAAATTGTGATTTATAAATACGTGAGTCACGATCCGGCAATATTTAAAGTGAGGTGAAGATAATAGTAGTTTTTTCTTCTTCTGTAAAATATTAGAATAAACATCCAAATGGACTGGTCCAATCTGCTTTGGTGTATGATTGAGGCCCGTGTCCGAACCAGGCTCAAGCCCATGAGGTGTGGCCAGGAGGTCCAACGTGAAATTTTTTTGACAACTCTAGCCCAACAACATGTGATCAGAATTGAAAATCAAGCTACTGGTCTCTTTGTTTTGGGCCTAATAGTCAATCTTTTTCTCCACGCACTTCACATCATGCATTCTTGTAAAAAATTAGTATTAACCAACATATTCAACCATTCTTATTAGGAACTGGACAAGCTGAGTTATCCATTTTTTTTTTTGTATAAAAAAATTTCAAGTACTATATAATTAAAAATGTATTTACAAAATTTAAAATCTATACAATTACAATAATAATAATAATATATGCATATATAAGGAAAAACAAATTCTACACAGATTTGTAAGTAGTATAGATATAGATTTTTTTTTTTTTAAAAAAAAAACAACAACAACGTTGTTATTGCTTTCTTATTCTAGAAACTATTTTTGGATCCGGTCACCAAATGCCTTTTTGGACATTAGATTGTTATATGAAAGCACAAATTGTGTATCAAAACTCAATATGTTTCAAATATATATATTTTTAAATTTATTTTAGAAAATTATAAAGTTTTCTTAAAATACTTTTTTTAAAAATAAAATTGACAATTAAAAAAGTTGTTGCAAAACTTTTAAATTGTAAATAAAATTTTTGATTCAAAATTATTTTTCGTAAATCGAATATCAATCAAGAACTAAACGTAACTTATCAATCGTTGTTGGTATACATTGTTATTTAAAATCAACCAAAAACTTAATAGTGTAATTGAGTGTGTTTTTAATAATTTGATGTGTACGTTTAAATTCAATCGAACCAAATAGACACTAAATGTGTTTTTATCTATTTACTATTTAAAACAAACCAAATAATTGGATCCCACAAACATAAATCACATGGGCAAAAAAACATAAGTTTGGTCTTCTTTTTTTTTTATAAGTAATTTTGGTCTATTAGACTTTGAAATCAAAATAGCCAAACTTGAGTGTGTTTATAGCTGTGTACTATTTAAAACCAACCAAACAACTTGTCTGTAATTTTAGCCTTTTGATATTTAAAAACCAAACAACCGGGTCAGAGACCAAGCATTAGAAGGCTAAAACCAAATAGGATTTGGTCTTTCAGTTTCTGAAGTCACTTCAAAAATCATTTAATGTGTGTGTGTGTGTGTGTGTATAATACATGCATAGATGCCAAGTTCGCGTTGGGCCAAAGCGCTATCCATAGCCAGCACCCAACCGACCCGTCCCTAACCAAGCCCTAGATATTTCCATTCGCAAGACGGTGTGATATTATCGAACATGTGAACGAGTCACTCCTCTTTGTCTCTCTGGAACGGTCTGTGTTAAACCAAATCACCAAGTTTCGCCAACCACTCATTTTCGCACTCCACCCTCTCACATCATCTCCATCTTCCCCATCCCAAAATCCAACAAAAACAACCTCCAGAAAGCAAAAACTCTCTAACCTCTTTGTGTATTCTCTCTCTCTAAACACCTGAGGTCTGTGTTGATTTAATGGGCGATTTTTAGGGCTTTTTTTTGTTTTTGTTTTTGTTTTTGGGTTTTAGTGGCTATAGGTATTGACTCTCTCTCTCACTGTTGATTTGGATTTGAGGTCATGGGTTGAAGAAGAAGTTTGGAGCAATTAATGGAGTGGGACAGCAATTCTGATCTGAGCGGTGACGAGGAAGGGTTCCTCTTGACCGATGGCGGGCCGTTGCCGTTCCCGGTGGAGAGTTTGCTTCATCCGGCGCCGTGCGGGTTCGTCGTCACGGACGCGTTAGAGCCGGACCATCCGATTATATATGTAAATTCTGTGTTCGAGATGGTCACGGGTTATCGAGCTGAAGAGGTACTTGGGCGTAACTGGTAAGTTCTGTCGATTAAAATTTTCGTTAGTTAATTACTTATGTTTGTGTGGAATTTTTGTTCTGGAAATGTAGTTTCTTTATATGGATTCAAGTTATTTGTGCTCTTGTAGTTTTCAGACTCTGTTTATCGTTTAAACGGGCTATTGTGATCAAATTTTGGTGATAGACCATGCAATTGTCAGATTTGGGATTTTTTTTGCCTTTCATTCCCTAAATGTGAGGAAATTGATGTTATTATAATATGCTGCTTCCTTTATAAACCAACAGGGGGTAGTTCAAAAACTAAACTTTTTCTATGATTATTATGCGTCTTCTAGACTTCTCGAAGTGCTAGTATGCTGTCACAGCATCTTAGGTCAATTGGACTCCGCACGAACTTAACACTCAGCTCTCTTCTAGTGTGCTAAAACCCTATAAAAGGCCAATTTTAAATGAAGACACGATGCCCAATGAGTTGAGAAAAAGCAGTATAGTTCCAATTTTAAAAAAAAATAAATAAAATATAAAGAAAATATTCAAAATTGCAGCAATTTTTGGGGAATTAAACTAGGGAGTCATGTTATAAAACTATGAAAACGGGTAATAGAACAAAATTAAGGAAATAGTACAGTGTCCAATATTCAGTTTGGATTTGTCTGGATGATTAAATTTGAATTATTTCGTAGGGTTTTGGGATTATCTTCCGACTTAATGTTAGAGCTTTTTCATCTTGATAACATTCCTACTTGAGATTATCAATACTTTTAGAAGGAAGTGAATGATTTGACAAAGTAATTGAAGTTTCAAATTTTTATTAGCATATGAAGCATGTAAGGAATTGGAGCTTTTCCATCAAGAAGTCCATTATTCTTATTACATATTGTAAATTTTTCAACGCAAACTTATATCATCTTTAGTCATTCAAAAAGTTTGAATTTTTTACCTTCAGTGAACTTGATGGTTGAATGTCTTAAGATATTTTGGGGTAAGTATTCTTTTGAGGTAAACCCACATTGACCAATCGCAGTTATTGTTTCACAATTGTACCTTTTCTTCAGTAGTGGTGCACTACCTTGATTATTAAGATATCTGCTCAAAAGGAGTGTCAGGCTTTCGTTAAAGGATATATCGGGTTGTGACTCCAAAAAATGTGCTTAAGTAGTTAAGCTTTAATTCATCGTACTTAAACCTGTTCTATAAGCACTCGTGGACATGCGCTGGGTGCTAGTGAGATGTCAAGTTCATCTAATCCGTAGAAACATTTTTGATTTGGTTAATTTATCTATACGTGTGATGTATGAGAGGAGATCACACCTAAGACAATGAGGCCTAGTTGGTGTTGGATAAATGGAGAAAAAATAAATTTCAGGGGATAAGGTTGGTAATTGGTGAATCACTTGGGCTTGGCAAGGGGCCTTTTCTCATACATGTCAATGAAGTCTAGAATGGTTTTTGTTCAATCTTGAATGTTACCACCCCTACATATAGTGTTACAGAAGGGTCTTTTGCCTGCTAGTCATAGTCTGCTAGGGGCTCTTTCTTGTGATTCAAGAGACCTAGTTTTGTGGGAGTCCAATCTCCCCTCCCAAGGTAGTTGGCTAATTAATTTGCCCGCTTGGCTATTAAAAGCCTGTATTTGGCTTATTAACGTGGTTGTTGAGAGGTGAACATGGAAAGTTATTCTCCTAGGTTTTTTAGTTCTTGCCATTGCACACATATTTTTATCTTTTTGCCTTGCCTCGAATCTAATTAAAGCTTCTACCTAAGCGAACACTTTAATGAGCCTTGATTTTCATTTTCCAATCCGAAATCTTACCAAGTTACCATAGGATTCAGAACCACAAATAAGTCCTCCCATCTTAATAGACTTCGTTCCCGATTTAATAGACTTTGTGCTCTTTACTATATAGAGGCTGAGAGTTTCTTGAGATAATTGTCACCGGCTTAATCTGTGCGATGAACTCATCAAACTGTTTTTCGTACTTTGAGGTTAATCTATGTGGGAAATTCCTTAAAGAGAGCATTTTGCGGTTTATTCGTGGGAGAGAACCCCTTGAAATATTTTGTTTCCCTCGAGTCTATGGGGAAGAGTACTTTGAGAAGCACTCCTCGACAAACTGTCAATAGACTTTATGCTCTTTACTATATAAAGCTTGAGAGTTCCTTGAGATAATTGCCACCAGCTTTATCTGTGGGGATGAACTCCTCAAAGCTTTTGTCATACTCTGAGGTTTATCTATGTGGAAAATTCCTTATAGAGTATTTTTGCGGTTTATTCATCCTAGGGAACCCCTTGGAATATTTTATTTCCCTCAAGTCCATGGGAAGAGTTCTTTGAGAATGCCTCCTTGACCAACCTAATAGACTTGTGATCTTTACTATATAGAGGTCGAGTGATCCTTGAGATAATTGTCACCACCCTTATCTGTGGGGATGAACTCCTCAAAACGTTTGTCATACCCCGAGGTTTATCTATGTGGAAAAGTCCTTGGAGTATTTTCGCGGTTTATTCGTGGGAGAGAACCCCTCAAAATATTTTATTTCCCTAGTCTGTGAGGAAGAGTTCGTTTTTTTTTTTTTTTTTTTTTTTGATAAGTAAAATTGTATAGAAAAGCGCTCGAAAGGGGAGCGAAACCCAAGAAAGTACAAAGGGCCACAAAGCTTTGTTTTTTAGGGTGCTCTTGGACTTTTCAACTATTCAAGGTGATGTCAGACATGACTTGGAGCGAGGAATTTCAGTTGAGCTATGAATGTGTTGGTATTGAGTTTTGTTCCTACATGAGTATTTGCTCATTTTGGAATGTCCAAGTGACATTGTGTTGAATACTAAAAATTCTTTGAATCATTTGCCTAAGTCAGTCATTATTTCCTTATACGGAACATCTTCTGCAAGGCATTGACACCTTGATGGTATGCTTTTGTTAAAAATATCTGTATAACTACGAGGTTACCTGTAATAAAATAATGGCCAATAAGCTTTTTTAACAAGTCTTTTTGGAAACAGACAGAATAACTTTATCTGATGGCTCGGCCAAAAAGCTCTTAGGATATTCCTTGGTGGAGGTCTAGAATTTAAACCAATGTCTGCTACTGAGATTTATTGCACAATACGTGTGTCTGTGGAGCAAATCCTTGACCACTTTGAACTGGTGTTCCTGTTTGAAGATAATTGCGAAAATGTGTTATTTATATTTGTACTAGTTGTGAAGTCCTGGCAATTTTTGTGGAGTGTAGACAAATCATGGTTGTAATGCTTGGTCACTTTTATGGATTTGGGTATGCCATTGGTCTGTCTGTCTAAATGATTTGCTTGTTAATGTCTTAAAGAGCAACCCAACAGATTTTGGTGAAGATAGCATTGCATGGGGACTAACTTTGACAATCTTGATCAGTTTGAAATTCTTATTAGGAAAGTTAAATTGAACTTAAGTGGATACATGATAAGATTTGATATTCTTAAGTGACTTTAATTGCCAAAAGGTGATGTATTTGGATTAGAATTCCTTAAAACAAGTTTAGATGGACTTAGAATTTATACCTACACTGGAGATGCTCAAAATTTGACCCATCTGCTTGTTTTTTGTCGTAATTTTTTTTATACTTGGAACCTTTCCAGAAATTAGATCCAATAAACTTTCGAACAATATGTTATTTGCCTATTTTGAGTTTGTTTGGTCTCTCAACTAAGCCTTGAAATTTTGGCTTTTAATACTAGCCTTGATTGGCTGGAATTATCGATCACTTGATGGAGGATCAATCCCGATTATTAAAGATTGAAGAGGAGAATCCTTTGACGTCCTTTTGTGAGTTTTGGAGTACAAAAAAGTTTCTAAAATGCATTTTTGAACTCGCTTGGGACCCTAAAACTCTATATAAAGGCTTTGTCCCTTTTGATATCTGGTGACATTTTTAAAGAGTCTCCCACCTTCCCTCTCCCAATCCATAATAAGGATCATATCATGAGAAGGATTGCGGCCATGACATTGGTGTTTGAGATTCTAATTTTTTTTAAGAAGGCAAAGTGGATTTTAAAAATTAACCATATCAGTTAGATAATGATTCTAGATTATATAATAGAGCCAACCAAATCCAGAATGAAGGGTAAGAATATAAGAACCCTGTATGGTTAGGCGGAGTGGTGAGAGTCTGGCAATCTGTCAGTCAGCTCACTAGCTGAAAAACAGACTTGAGCAGGACAAGAATACAGAATGGAGGCTAAGAATATGAGCTATAAAGAAAATTTTGAAGTATCCGGGATCTGTTTGCATGGATGCAGAAGCCTGGATATCGGTTAATACCTGAGCTTGTAATTGCCTCTGTCATGACCTAGTACCATTTTTAGGAAGGTGTAACTGTTGAACTGACATCAGGCTTAACAGTATAATGAATGAAGAAGTCGGGAGTTCTTGGAGGCATGATAGAGGTTTATTGTTGTTGACACAATTTCTTAGCTAGTTGAGAGTATGTTGATAGCATGTCCTGGGCACCAGAACAAGCATAAAAACTAGCAATTCCTCTGTACTTTTGATATATAAATCAGCAGAAATTGCCATATGAAAGCATGAGACCTGATTCATTACATGAACTTCCGTATTTTTATGCAATGTTTGATGTTTTTAAGCCTTTTGATTTTTGGGGCATTATTTTGGAGGAGTTGTGGAAGGATTTATTGCTTGTTATCGCCCCATCCGTCTAGGGCATTCTTTGGTGGAACTTAAATGCAAAACTTAAGTTCCTTGGGCACTTAAAGTGGTGAAGAGTAATAATAATTATAACTCTTTTCAGTGGTACATTAATAAAATATTTGTATCCAATAATTTTTTATCTCAACAATAATACTGATCTTTCTTAGTTAGTTTGATAAAACATGAGGCAAATCTATCATATGCATAGGGGCCTTAGAGGTTTCTGCAGTTGGATATGAAGTATATATATTATTTGGTTAAGAGAGAAATTAGAATGGTGCCAATTAATGAGAAATAAGGGAAAATAGACTTTAGATGCTATGGACATATTCGATGTAGACCTCAAGATGCAACGATGAGAAAGGGAAGATTGGTTTCTGTAGGGGGTAACAAGCAAAGAGGTCGACCAAGACTAACATGGAATGAAAAAAGAGGAAATGATTTAAAAAAATTTAAATTTAATAGGAAAAATGACTTGTGATAGAGAGAATAATATTTTTGTGGTGGGATTTCATTTATTAATATTTATTTGATAAAAACATGATTGTATTATTTAAATAAATGTGGTAATTGGGACGCGTTCCCTTCTTGAACGCCTTTTTTTAATGTTATTTTTACTTATAAAAAAAAAAATTATTTAAATAAATGTGCTTTTTTTACACGTGCACGTGCGCGCGCACCTGCACAATCAAAGACGCATGGAACTGTCAATTGACTGACTCTTTGGAGCCGGACTGCTGCTGCTTGTTCTTTTTGCTGACAAATTTTTGGAATCTAGATGTAATAACCAGTTCGGCGACTGCATGCAAAGAAGATGGGAGTATTTTCAATTACCGTGTTATTTTTTATTCTTATGCATTTTGTATTTGCATCATTATTTAGGAGTTATTCTTATGCATTTTGTATTTTCATCATTATTTAGGAGTTATTCTTATGCATTTGGTATTTTCATCATGGTTTTTTTGTTGGAAAAAAAATCAGAACAGTTTGCTTAAGCTTCTTCCATGCGCAATCAGTAATGGTAGACAAACTTCATGAACGAGAACCTAATTTGATAGATGCTGGGAAATATTGATATTCAAATTTTAAAGGCTTTAAAGTATGAACTAGAAAATCAAATTTTTTAGAGGCATTAAATCCATATTGATGTGATCATCTTGGAAATATTTAACCTGTAGTCATGCATATTTTTCATTTTCCCTGTTTTAATTTTCTTTTTCGGTTTATTGTTAAAACTTTTTTAAAATTAAAGAAACATCACTTACGAATAAATTAAGACTCTGTATTACAGGTAGGATTATGAAAGCCAGACATAACATTATATTGCCCAAGTGATTGGATACTTGAGATCAGTCTACTACTTTCCCCAACTTGGCGCGAGCGGTGTTATTAAAGGCTCAAGGCGCTAGAGGTCCTTTGGAGCCTAGGTACACGGCGAGGTGCGCGCTTGAGTGATGTGAGGCGCACAATTGAATATTTAAACTACCATAAAAACATTCATATCTCATAAGTCATATCAATATATCAATATTCTAAAAACTAATGTCAAATATAAAAAAGTAAATCCATCAACTATACAAGCATTCAACAACCTTAAAACAGAGCACAAATTTGTTTTCTTGAAAGGCAAAACAAAATTTGTTTTTTCGAAAAGCAAAACAGAGCACAAAAAGAAACAAATTTGTTAACCAAAAAAAAAAAAATCCTCTTAACAAGAAAACAAAAGAAAAGAACAAATCCAAAAAAAGACACAGAAGAGAATTAGACGAAGAGAGAGATGTAAACAAAGATTTGAAAAGATGAGTAGAGGAGAAGAGAGGAGAGAGAAGTAGAGGAGAAGAAGAAAGAGCTGATGTGGCTTCGTCGTTCGTCTCACAGACTCACCCTTTCTCTGTTCGGTTGACACTTTCACTCTTCGACTTTCTTGTTTGTTTATTCTTTTGAACAAAAGTTCCTTCTCTTGCACGCTTTGGCTTTCTTATCTGTTTATTAAGTTGCCAAAAGTACCCTCTTTGGCTTAAGAATTAGATTAATCATTTTTTTGGAAAAAAAAATCAGCGCGCCTGACAAACAAAACGAGGTGCAACCAAGGCGCGCGCCTAGTAAACATTAGTGTGCCTGGGATGACAACAGCCGCTAGACCTGCGCCTCGAGCCTAGGCGCGCCTTTAACAACACTGGGCGCGAGGGAGTAGAGTGAGCAACTGGCTGAGGGAGGTGGAACTTTTCTTTATTAGAACATTATTATGACTAAGCTTGCTCAGTTTAACATGTCTGTTTTAGTGATAAATGTTGACCATAGCCAAGTGGTAGACACGACTCCCATGGATTTGTCTTGGCGTTGATAAAAACATGGGATGGGGATCTCCTTCCTTGTGTGTGGTTTTTGTGTGGCTTTATTCCATTGGCAATATTATGTGTTGCTTTATGCCCTTTGGCAATGATATTATTAGTCGGTTTTTTGTCTTAAAAGTATTACACTTTCTATTTTACTTCACTTTAGGAACAAAGTTTGAATTACTGCTTGTACTTTTATGCGGCTATGATAAATTTTATGATTTTGCTATGTTGCATTCACTTTGTAGTTACATAGTATTTGTTGTAAGTAATATTTTGTTCTGATTTTGTGGGCTTTTATTTCAGTCGTTTCCTGCAATGTAGAGGCCCATTTGCAAAAAGAAGGCATCAACTGGTAGATTCCACAGTAATTTCAGAAATACGAAGATGTCTTGAGGAGGGGGTTGAATTCCAAGGCGATTTGTTGAACTTTAGGAAAGATGGATCCCCGTTGATGAATAGGTTGAGGCTGACCCCTATATATGGAGACGACGAAACAATAACTCATGTTATTGGAATCCAGTTCTTCACAGAAGTAAATCTTGATCTGGGTCCTCTTCCAGGAGCTTTTACAAAGGAGTCTGCAAAATCATCTGATAGGTTTCGTTCCAGTCTCTCCTCTTACCGACCAGTTCTAGATGGGGACCGAAATATCAGTCGTGGCATTTGTGGGATACTGCAATTGAGCGATGAGGTCCTGTCTCTCAAGATTCTTTCACGGTTGACGCCAAGAGATATTGCATCTGTTGGCTCTGTCTCTAGGAGGCTCTATGAACTAACGAAGAACGAGGATCTTTGGAGAATGGTCTGCCAAAATGCATGGGGTTGTGAAACTACCAGGGTTTTAGAGACCGTGCCTGGGGCAAAGAGGCTTGGGTGGGGTCGGCTGGCAAGGGAATTGACCACTCTTGAAGCAGCAGCATGGAGAAAGCTAACTGTTGGGGGTGCTGTTGAACCCTCTCGTTGCAACTTCAGTGCATGTGCAGTTGGGAATCGGGTGGTGCTTTTTGGTGGGGAGGGGGTCAACATGCAACCAATGAATGATACATTTGTTTTGGACTTGAACTCCAGCAATCCAGAGTGGCAACATGTCAAGGTGAGCTCCCCACCTCCTGGTCGTTGGGGTCACACACTTTCTTGTGTAAATGGATCTAACTTGGTCCTGTTTGGAGGCTGTGGAAGGCAAGGCTTACTCAATGACGTCTTTGTGTTGGACTTGGATGCAAAGCATCCAACTTGGCGTGAAATTTCTAGTTTAGCCCCTCCACTTCCACGATCATGGCATAGCTCCTGCACTCTTGATGGTACAAAGTTGATTGTTTCTGGTGGCTGTGCTGATTCTGGGGTGCTTCTTAGTGACACTTTCCTGCTTGATCTCTCAATGGAGAAACCTGTTTGGAGAGAGATACCTGTAACATGGACCCCACCTTCTCGTTTGGGTCATACTCTCTCTGTATATGGTGGTAGGAAAATTTTGATGTTTGGGGGTCTTGCCAAGAGCGGACCTCTCCGATTCCGCTCTAGTGACGTGTTCACAATGGATCTGAGTGAGGAGGAACCCTGTTGGAGGTGTGTAACTGGGAGTGGAATGCCTGGTGCTGGAAATCCGGGTGGCATAGCTCCTCCTCCAAGGCTTGATCACGTGGCTGTGAGCCTCCCAGGTGGCAGAATCCTCGTCTTTGGTGGGTCTGTAGCAGGCCTTCACTCAGCGTCACAGCTTTATATCCTGGATCCAACTGATGAGAAGCCTACGTGGAGGATATTAAATGTACCTGGGAGGCCTCCAAGATTTGCTTGGGGTCACAGTACATGTGTTGTTGGAGGGACGAGGGCTATAGTCCTCGGCGGTCAAACTGGAGATGAGTGGATGTTGAGTGACCTTCATGAACTATCTTTGGCGAGTTCTGTCATCTAATTTGGAAGAAATGGAATGGGAAGCTGTATGTAGTCTGTAGCATAGGAATCAAAAGGAGTCCTCAACCTCGTGGGATAAGATCGTCTCAAATAATCATTTTGTGGAGATGATGTTGGATTTGCTAAAAATGGTTGATCAATTTGGCCGTGGGTCAGCAATCTTCTATCAGCATTTGCGCTTTTGTGCATTTTCTTGTATGAGGTATTTCTGGCTCGTAATGGAATAATTCTCTGGGTGACTTGAATGCAGGTCTAATGTTGTGAGGTTTTTATGAAACTGTGTTCTGTACTTCGACTGATATTGGTAGGTATCGTATATGTAGGTTTAGTTTCTACGCTAGTATGCACATGTGTTGTGGTTCAAGCTATGTATGTAATTTGAACCCCTAGGTAAAAAAAGAAAAGTGTGTGTATATAGCAAGTGACATATGCTCCTTGCGTCTTTTATATTAGCTGAAACAATGTTTCATATGTTATCTTAAACATCTCATTTGGGTTCTCTCCCCTCTGGAAGCAAAGCAAAGCTCAGACTGTCTGTGTCACACCCCTGCTTCTTTGGCCTGGATCCAGTCTCTCTGACATGCGAACGTTGGTGGGACCACTTGAAATTGTTGTTAATTGATAGAAAAAGGCTGCTGCTTCGTTGCGTATTTAACCTACAACCGATAAAGGGTAGAGAAGACCAGCGGGTTCACTCCTCGTCAGACTTCTTTTTTCTGTGCTGGTTCATTTGTAAGAGTTACTGCCCAAATGTATACACGTGTTACGGGTTGATTTTTATTTTAGTTTTCGGATGATGTTATCAGAGCCAAATTGATTTTGGTGTTTTATAGCATTTTGAACAAATAGTATAATAATATGTTGTATGGAATCATTGCTTAAATTCCCAAAAATGGTATAAACCTAATTGAAGTATGCCACTTATTGTAATATCATTCTCAATGGGATGTCCTATGTGTGCATTTAGAATATATGCATTTTGTGATTTATTGTTGTTCAACATTGGATACATTTGCCATGTTGATTGGTTCAAAATCTATTTAGATGATACATTTTATCTAGATTCCTGCTTCTAATACATTTTATCTACATTCCTAACTTGTGCTATTAATTACTTATTTATTTTCCCTAGCAAGAAGCGAAGATATTTAGAAGATCGAGGAAGTATAATTAGATTAGTAATATAATAATATGAAGATTAAAGTATAATTATTTACTAAATGATATTTTGTACCTTATTAGTGTAACAGAGTAGATGCTTGTCATCAAAAAGTTTTTGGTAACCCTTCTAAGCCCCGCCCAATATCCATCAAAAAGTTTAAGGTGCGGTGTAGGCGTGTTAAAAATAATAATAATAAATGTTGGGGTGTGTGGGCCATGCTTACACATAAAGGCCGAAAAAGAGTTGCGTAGAGTTGCTTCTTCCGCCCAATTGGAAAAAGAGAAGAAATGCTTTCCAGGGGTGGGGGCAGTTTGGCGGGCCGGGCTACGCAGTGGGCCCTATGTCCAAACCCTACACACCCCTTGAGGGACAGGTTGGGCTGGCCTGTCAAGGGGCTCGGCTTGAGATTCTGAGGGGATTCGGATAAGGACACATTTGTTTCGGGAGTTTGACCTTTGATTAATTAGACAACTGGTTGAGTACTACTGTTTATTTGAATTAGCTTTTTAAGAGCTATTTTTGGCTTTTTCAACTCAAAACAAAATGTATGTGTGTGTGTGTGTATATATATATATTTATAAATAAGATATGTTAAAAAAATTTAGATTACTTATCTTTAACTCCAATAACATTATTTTATAATTTTTGTGTAAAAATATATCTGTCAATCACAACTAACATGTGTTCTTACATAACTTGTACAAACTTGTCCCCACATAACTTGTACAAATCTATTTAATATATAGTTGATTCGTTAATGGAATGGAAAAGAAGGAGAAAGGAAATATGCTAATGTAACTGTGTAAAAAGCTGGTGTAAAATATACAATAATTTTACACATTTTTGTATCTTAATAGACAGCTGAAAATAAATAAATATATATACATTATACGTGTCAATGTATATTTTACACAAAATGGTGTTTTAATATATCGCTGGGGAGCATCTGCAACCGTTAGGTATAGATATATATATATTATAAATCTGAGTGTCATGATAGATTTATACAAAGATTTTGAATTATTTTATTTTTAACTCTGTTTTATATTTTTTGTATAAAAATATATCTCCCAATAACAACCAAATACGTGTCATGTCAGGACCCACATAACTTTTACAAACTTATTTAATATATGGTTGATTCGTTAATGGAATGAGAAAGAAAGAAGAGAAATAAAATATGTTTTTGTGATTGTGTAAAATATACAACAATTTTAGACGTTAGTGACGTGATAATGTACCTTAACAGATTACTAAAGATAAAAAAATTTAAACACTTATTTTATACAAAAAAATATATATATTTTAACATGTTGCTAAAAATGCTCTTATTGAGATTAGTATAAAAAATATATTTTAATAGTCTATAGAAAAAAATAAGAAAAAAAATTGTATATGAAAATATAGGTATAAATAAAAACAAACCTTATTAAATTAAATACTTATTGAAATGAGTAAATAGAGCCGTAATATTAATAATAATTTTAAGCTACTTATCGAACGATCTTTTCAGGACTTGGTTTCATAATTAAGCTTAAGAAACTTGCTTGACGTGCTGTCCACGCACTTATTAATTGGAGTATTTTACATTTGAGAAAATGGAGTCCAACTTACTCTCACTCAAAGAATAAGCTTTGTATGTGAAGTGGGATCACACGGTGCAAAGGTATTGAGTTGTGATATTGACTTTACAACCCATATGAAAGAGTACAAATTACTTTTATCACTCCATCTAAAGGAAATACTAAACTAGTACTATTGGTTATGGAAATGAAAAACACTCAACTGGTGGCACTAATGGTAATTTATGGTAGGTTTGGATATGATAAATTAGCACAAAATAAAAAATAAAAAAAACAAAACAAAAGGAGGGAAAAGATAGCATTGAACTAATATTTTTATAATTTTGAAACTACTCTCAATAATTAAAATGAAGAAATTATTATTCCACTCATATTTCATTTATTTAGAAAGGCATGATAGTAATTTGATTGTTATCATATTTTTTCTTTTCTCTCACTCTATCATATCAAAATAAGAATACAATAAATTTTTTTTTTTCCCCTTCTATCTATCCAAATATAAATAGAGATTATTGTTATTATTATTTTTATTTTTTTCTCGTAATTAATATTATCATTTCTTTTCTTTTCTTTCATAACTAATGGTTTCATTTAATATAAATTACTCCAAATAAAAACTTTTTCGATTCTTTTGAAACTTTTCTTGAATCAATGGAACTACCTTGCTTTGAATTGGATCATGAATAACTCTTGATGCCCTTATTCCATAATTCATTCTTTGTCTATATATAGTCACACCTTGCTTTGAATTGGATCATGAATAACTCTTGATGCCCTTATTCCATAATTCATTCTTTGTCTATATATAGTCACACCTTGCTTTGAATTGGATCATGAATAACTCTTGATGCCCTTATTCCATAATTCATTCTTTGTCTATATATAGTCACACCGCTTAGGTCAAGTGATGGATAGATTTGCAAATGAAATGAATTGTTCTAAATAATTCGAATCTACTTCAATAATCTTGAGTAAAGAAAGAGTTTAATTATGATCTGTATTATTACGAGTCTATTTATTAAAATGGTCAGTTTGATTAATTGTAAAATCACATATTACACATATATCAATAGTGTAACTTTTTCACCTCGTAATTTGAATCAAAACTCTTAACTAAATTGTCAAAAGTTGAACCATTTTTTAAAAAATAAAATAATATATTATATTTAAATGTGCTTGGTAAAAAAAAAAAAAAAAAAATTAAATGATAGAAATTTTAGCTTACTAGAGCTTTAAACGAAGTTAAAATTTCTCACTTTTAAAACTACGTTTTTGAGTAGAAATTCAATATTTTGGGTAACTATTTTTTATATAAAAGAACAATTTATTAAAAGACATCATTTTTATTATTCTTGCCTTACTTTTAAAGAGATTAGAACAAGTTATTGTAAAATTAGTAAAAAATTGCTAAAATAATCAAAGCTTAACATGATTTTTACAAACAATAAGTTTTAAAATGTTTATTTATGTTTCAATGTAACATCAACTTTCAACACCCCTCAACTTAGTTCATTTTCCAAAAAGAACAAAGTTGAGATAAATGTGGACTTTAAGTGGGAGGATATATGCGTACATAAAAAGAACCAGAGAAAAAGGAAAAAGGAGAAACAAAGTCGCCAAAAAGTAATAAAAATAAAAAATAAAAATCTCCAAGAATGGCAATTCTGTTGTTTATTTGAAAAACAAGTGCCAAAATTACATTCTCTTTCTACAATTATACTACCAACAGTAAAACACAGTCAACACGGTATAAGAAAGACAAAGATCCACCCACATTAAAACGCGTGTTCTACTCTCTCTCTCTCTCTCTCTCTCTCACACAAACACACACACCCACACACTAACATCGCCCTCGGCCCTCCCGTTACCCAAAGTTAACTGTTCCAGTTTCACACAGCATCTCTCTCCAAGTCTCCAACTTGCTTTCACTTCTCATCTCTCACTCCTCAGCACTTCTTGATATCTCTCACACTACGACTACATTTGTTGGTTCTACAGGCATCGTTCACATCTCTTTCTCTCTCTACATATATATATATATATATATATATATATATATCAAAATGCCGATTAACACAGAATCTACACCCCCACCACTGATCGGAAAGATCGGACCCTACACTGTCTTTGTCACTCCTCCGGCGACTCCTAAACCCTCCGAACCTGTCCACGTGTCGCCCAAAAAGGCCGCTGATCCGCCGCCGTCGCCGCCGGTTCAGCCTCGGACGCCGCCGGTGCAGCCTCCGCCGCAGCAGTTTTATAAGCCCACTGCTGTACGGTCTCCATCCGACGCCTCGAAGTTCGGGTTCTTCTGGAACGCTGTAGCTAAAGTCCAAAATGGTACAGTCTTCCATTGATCTCTCTTTACAATGCGTGTGGTGGCTGAAGGAATCTTCTTATTTTTAGTTTGGTTCTTGAGAAAATCAACGCAGAGGAAAGAAAATCTCCAGTCTTTTTCGTTTTCCCTTTGTCTTGTTTTTATTTAATGAAAAACTCGGAGAGTGAGCCTCTGATTCCCACCTAAATCTTGAACAATTTAAAACAATTTTCTCCACACAATTTTCTTGGCAACCAAACGGCGTCAAGGTCCTTTTTTTAGAAAGTCAATTTCAGCACATTAGGGTTTAGATCAGTATTCGTAGAACTGGTGTCGATTGCTGAGGAAGCAGAATGAATAGCCTGAAAACATCATAAAAATTTAACCTTTAAAATGGATGCTTTATTTTTCAAAATCTTAAATCTTACATTAATTTTTTTTTTTTTTTGTAGCGCATTCGAGTTTGGATGAGCATGTGGCGCATTGGTTTGGGTTGAATCAATCGAAGTATCAGTGGGCATTGGATGGTTATTACGAAAGCAAAGGAATGGTAATGTTATGATCAAATAAGTTTCTCAGTCTTTTGCCTTTAATTTGAAATTGTTTATTATTGTCACATTGTTTACTTTGCTATTCTGCTTTATAATGAAATTTGATCTTCAATTTTGTTTGGTTTTTATTCAAAAACCCTTTCCATAAACCATGTAGTATCTGGATATTTTATTTCTGTTGCTCTAGTTTGTGTTTATTGTTCGGTGTTGATGGGATAAATTGTGTGGCTATGAACATTTGTTAGAGCCTAGAGATACAATTGATATAGCTTGTAAGTGATCTCTTATTTAGTTTTTTACTTCTCAACAAAGAATTTTCTCAATTACCCTTTGTGTTTGTCCTTCTTTTGAACAACGGCCAAACAATTTTCCCCCTCCTTTTTTGTACTTAGAATCTCGAAGCCGTAAGCTTTGCCCATCCTTACCTGATGCTGTGCAAGACTGACTGATCTTCAAATACACTCAACCAAGGTCTTATTTGAAGTTTTTCCCTATTTGATTTGTTGATCTATGCATACCGCATATTGTGCACGCGGAAGCCAATTACTCACAATTAACAATTAAAAAAATATTTGGCAGGCTTGCCTACGGTTTTTGATAAAAGAGATAATCCAATTTATATTTTATAGTGAGTAATAAAGATAGAGAATACACAACGATCTACTACCTGAATTTGTGCTAGTGTATATAGCGGTCAAAATGATAGACTGCACATAACAACTCAAGGATACTTGAGTTATGATTATGAATCAATTGGATGGTTATCCCTGTTCTTGAATCTTGTGAAGTAATGGGATTGTAACTCTCAGGTACCTAACTATCTCTTCCAATTTGAATTCTCATAAATCTCAACCTGCATCCTCCTTCACTTTCTGCTATAGGCTAGGGCCAAAAGAAATGGCTTCAAATAGAATCAAGACAGGTTTCGAGAGAGAGCCCAGCCCAATACGAGCTCGGGTATCACCGTATCACATGTAGTATCGGGGTATCGCAGGTAGTCCGTATCTTCACGTCTATTTCACGGAGCCTCTCATATACCTGGGATAAGCATCTACTTTTAGAGTCTTGTCCCAAGTTACTTATTGCATTGTAATTTACAATTCCAAGAGTTTTCTAACAAAAACATTCTTAAAAGAAATATAATTCTAAACTAGAAGCCTAAAAGAAATATATTAGCCTAGATGGTATAAGCTCTCCTCCAAAGGGAAGATTGAATGTTCGAGCCCCGGTGGGGGCAAAATATATAGTGGATGTGTGTATTTGCTTGAACTTTCAAAAAAAATAAAAATAAAAATAAAAATATCAAATTACGAATTTGAGACATATCTCAACATGAACCTTGTAATACAAGTTTATTACATTTCTATGTGTTATAGGTTTGTCAAGATCCAAGCTTGACCCAATAATGTGGATCAGTAGGAGGAATATGATCCCTTAACACTAACCGTCCAAATCCAGCTGACCTGCTAATTAATGATCAATCTCTAATTTTGTTTGATCTGATCTGAGCTGATTGGAAAATTATTTATATATAAATCAGTGATAATATAATAATCTAATAAGACCGTTATATCATTAACGGTTGTATTTAATTTCTTGAAAATATTTTTATCTTATTTCTTTTCAGATTCCAATTTCCAGATCAGATGTTCAATTATCAACTGATTTGGATTCAGATTAGTGCCGTGATGAATGGTTGGATTCTTGGATCAGATCAGACTTTCTTATCTCATCAGTTCTGGATCACTCTTTTTCCAGTTGCAATTGACCCTTTTACAAGCCTAATGTGATGGTTTCCACATTGGATTGGAATCAATTGGGTTGCAGGCCTAACGTGACATCATTTTTTTCATATCATGTTAGAATAGGATGTTCTAGGGCTAAAATATTGGTTGACACAGGTTTATCATGTATCTAGTGTAAAAAAATAATGGAAAGAAGAAAAATGTAGGATCACTCTTAGAACCTCTTAGGCAGCATACTTGTGCTGTGGACGGAGGCTCATGGGGCCACTGGGGTCAGGCCCCTCTTTTACTTCAGTTTTGTTACATTTTACAATAATTGCACTTTTTCCCCATAAGGTTTTTCTTCCCCCACCAAAAAAAAGAAAAGAAAAAAGTCTTCCACTTTTTACCTTGATGGGATATGAACACCATACAAACACGATATGATAATATGCTAAATCTTAAACAAGTAGGATAAGCACATGGTATGGACAATTTCCTGGAAAAAATACATGGAATGGACACGGAAATATACAATGTAATTGTTTTGTATTATTTGTTATATAAGATAATATGATTTCTCTCTCTCTCTCTCTCTCTCCCTCTCTCTCTCTCTCTCTCTCTCCTTCCCTCCCTCCCTAATTTTATAATAACAATTGCATAGTGTGAAAGAAGAAGAAACTGGAGGTATGATAAGATATATCATTTTATATGTGCACTGTTGCTTTGCAATTATATTTGTATTCTTTGTGTATTTAACTGTGTCTGTTGGATGTGTATCTTGTGTTGGCCTGTGTACAATGTCAAAATATATTTTAAAAGAAAGTTTAGACACTTCCTGTGTATTTATCGTGTTCCCAAGATTTCTTGTCATGATTAGCTTTAAGATGTATTTGTACTACTCGTCATTTGTTGTTGGAAGTGTCTAAGGTGTGTCTACTAAATGTTTAAAATGAATAATGATGAAATTTATTTGAAATGATGGAGACTCACATAAGGTGTTGGACACATGTTTGGAGTACAGAGTTGGGACCTTTTTATAATGTTGCGTTTGGTGTGTAGAAATAGAATGGAATGCAAGTGAGAATGGAATGAGAATGAGAATGGAATGCAATGGCCATTCTCATTCTATTGTTTGATTGCAAATATGAAACATATAGGAATGGAATGATAATTACCATTCTATTTTTGGTTGGACCAATTTAAAATTTAGAATGGAATGAATTTCAAATGGAATTCTCCAAAATACCATATTACTGACAAATAAATTAAATTAATAAAATAACATTCTTTTATAATTTTTTTAAAAGAAATTGCGGCGGTGGTAGATGTTGGTGGAGGTAGAAAGGGGTAGTGGTGTAGGTGGTGGTGTTGGTAGGCGGCGGTGGTGGCAGAAGGTGATAATGATGTTTGTGGAAGGCGGTGGTGGTGGAAGTACTGGTGGTAGTGGTGTCAGGTGTCCATGGTGTAAGCGATGATGGTGGAAGGCAATGGCGGTGGTAGTGGTGGTGGAAGGCAGCAGTGGTGTAGGTGGTGGTGGTGGAAGGCGGTGTAGGTGATGATGGTGGTGATGTTGGTGGAAGGCACTGAAGCTGGCGGCGGTGGTGGAAGACGGTGGCAATAGAGGTGGCCGTGGTGGAAGACAGTGGCAGTGGCGGTGGTAGAGGTCGGTGGTGGAAGGCAATGGAAATGGTGGTGGCGGTGGCAGTGGCGGTGGCAGTGACAACAGTGGTAGCAGTGGCGGTAATGGTGATGGTTGTGGTAGCAATGACAGTGGTGGAAGGCAATGGAAGTGGCGGTGGTCGGTTATAGTGGTGGAAGTCGGTGGTGGCGGCGGAAATGTGGTGGTTGAAGGTGGCAACAATGGTGGCGATAGCTGTGGCGGTGGTGGAAGGCAATGGAGGTGACGGTTGCGATGGCGGTTGTGGTGGAAATCAGCATTGGTGGTGGTGGTGGTGGTAGCGGTGAAAGGCAGTGGTGGTGGCAGCGGCGGCGGTGACAGTAGTGGTGTTGGAAGGCAATAGTAGTGGCGGCGGCGGTGGAAAGCAGTGGTGGTGTTGGTGGTTTTTGGACTTGGAACATAAGGTTTTTTTGGGAATTTAATTTTTTTAAAACAAAAATTACTTGGGAATGGAATGGTCATTTCATGGGTTTAGTTGTGAAATAGATTTTCATTCACAGGAATGGATTTTCATTCCAATGGAATGCTCATTCTCACTTTAAATTGCATACCAAACAAAGGAATAGTTGGAATGAGCATTCCATTCCATTCCATTATTGCATACTAAACACAGCACAAGTGTCCTTGCTTCTTAACATATACCAATGATAGAGCTACACTCATTTCCATGAAAGTTTGGAACCAAAATACTGCCACTGCTGTCTCTGTCTATCGGTCTGTACATGACACTAGGACATATGCAAACAGCTCTCTATGGTGTAAAAGTATAAATTAACAGAAACTAAGTAAAACCTGAATGCATTCATGTATCCTCTTCACAAGCTAGGTACGCCTTTACGGCAAATATGTGCTGGCCTTAAATTGTACTCGTTCAGTTTCTTCCCATACTTCGTTTTTTCGTTTGTTGTATGTCATCATTTTGTGTGTAGAAGATTATATTTCTTTCCAGATAAAGGTGAGAGAGGTTTGAGGTAGATGTAACATGAAGTTTTTTTAATAATATATGTCAAGCTGGTTATAGTACATGTGCGGTTGGTGAACTTACAAAATTATGGAGATTTTGGTTTGAACCGTACATCTGATCAGTTTAACACTGAGTTAATGTTTTGGTGTTTATTTTAGTTAACGTAAATTGACTTTCATGCCTCTCTACCCTCGGTTTAATATTTGTGAAATTTGTCAACTGCAGGATCCTTTAAATGCCAAAGTAGAAGATAAATCCAGCAACGTGTAATATGCTTGTTGGGCAGGTAACAGAATGCTTGAAATTTGTATTGTCTTTCCTAAAATGATATACTGGAGTTTCTTAAACTCGGAGATTATGGTTTCGCAGCATTTATGTCAAGCAAAGGACACCTGCATACCCTCTTTTCAGACACTATTTTACTACATACATTTAAACAGCAGAATTTATTATTGATGCGTGAAGTCTTTGATATGATTGTTGCAGTTCTCTTGCTGTCCTCCTGAAGCAGCTAAAACTTCACTTGTATGATAGGCCTTGTGCTCTATAATAGTGACAATTACCCTCTTTTGTGCCAAGTTTTTTGTTCGTGTCCTCAGCCTAGCAACCTCCCAATATTGATTAGAGTAACTGTCTCTGTGTAATGTACCTTTAAACTTATATGATCGACAATGTATTTTTGTAATTTTAATCTCAGTAAAGGCAGCAGCTTGCAAGATGAGAAGAGATAATGCACTGTTGAACTGTTGTTAATTTTTAACTGGATTTGTTGCTGGCTGTTATTTACATTATTGCAGAAGTTGAGTTGTCTCTCCGGATTTAATAGTAATTGCCTACATCTGTTACTTGTTCTGTAGTAAAGTATATAATTTGTTGTTCGTCAATGGTTGCTTGGGTTAAGTACAGAGAAGGCAGGGAGGATGGCAATGGTTGCTTTGTGGAATGCTCAAGTTTTGGCCAGAATGATGCAACCATGGATGAGTTACATGTTGAAGATGCTGGACTGAGCGGTTGAGATTTCAGCACCCAAAAACCTATTTGCAGGGTCACCCTTTCCAGTTGCCGAATTGATTAAAGGATCATGCATTTGTTCTATACTTTCCATTATCACACAAAAGGTGTGCTTAGTTTTGTCAATGTTATAACCCAAATGGTCTTTCTTTAGATCTTTTGTGCATACTGCAGCCAGATTTTGAATCAACTGTGCACGGGTAGAGATGGCAATTTTTACCGACCCGTTAATAGTGGATATGAAAAACATTTTTATATCGTTGGGACGGGTATGGATTAAACTTTGAGACCTGTCACGGGTCACAGGGTCGGGATTGGTTCTAAAAATTATCCGTCCAGACGGGTATGTATTTAACTTTGAGATCTGTCATGGGTCACGGGCCGAAAACGGGTTCTAAAAATTATCCACTAAAAATTATCCACCCCGCCGTATATACTATATTAAAATTATATATATTATAACTCATAACCCTAATTCCTAATGACTAAAGCATCCCAGTCTAACATCCAAAACGCAACAAAATATGTTCATCCAACGCTCTCACCACAAAGTCATCATTCCACAATCTATCACAGTCGCTGCCATTACCACTCTTTAACAATCAATAAGAGCTAAGAGCCCTCATACTTTCAGACCCATTACCATTTGTTATGAGGTTTTTGTTGTAATTTTGATATCTAATTTTCTTGTTTGGATTCCCCTGAGAATTTCAGGCCTCAACTATCTAGTGATCAAACCCAACAAGATAATCAAACAAAAAATTCCCAGAATTCCTGCTTTCTTAATTTATTTCGCCAACAACCGCCATTGTCAAATCCCTCTATTTTTTAGAGGGCATGATTTTCAGATGGATCATCTACTCCCCACCTTCTTTGTCGATTCTATTGCTTGTTAGCGCTTGCCTCCTTCCTCGTAAGACATGCCCTTCGACTTAGGTCTGACTCTTACAACACCGAATATGATAAAGAGTAGTTCTTTGTCTATTATTCTTAGAACTTTTTCCCTTTCTTGGTAGTCTTAGGGCAAAATAGGATTGCTTCTAAAATTTCTATGGATCTTGCCTTGCTGAGCAAAGTAGCAAAGGATCACCCAAGTGCACCTGTGGTTGTTGCATCGGCCGCTATAGTAACATTCCTGACTGGTTGGATATCAAACTACTTATTCATTATACATGAATTAACAAAATCTTCTTTTGATTAATGCTACACGATACTTATAGAAAAATAAATAGATTAATGCTTCACGATATTTATAGAAAAACCCCAAGACACATGTAGTCCAATATTATATAATGCTACACGATATTTATAGAAAAACAAATAGATTAATGCTTCACGATATTTATAGAAAAACCCCGACACTTGTAGGCCAATATTATATAAGATCCCAATAAAGCTTTTAATAAAAAGAGAGTTTTGACAAAATAAAGTATGCTACAATTTGCTGCTCATTTCCTGCTCCCTCCTCCAAAATTTAGCTGTTTCATCCTCCAAAATTTAACTGTCTCATTTCCTGCGGATCATTTTCGTCTTTCTCAAGATCGAAAAGCTACTCCACAGAATTTTTTCAGAAAACAGCAGCGACTAATTGATTTTTTGAAGAAGAGGAAGGATGAGACAGCTAAATTTTGGACGAGGGAGCAGGTTGACAAAATAAGAGTATGCTACAATTTGCTACTCATTTCCTGCTCCCCCTCCAAAATTTAGCTGTTTCATCATCCAAAATTTAACTGTCTCATTTCCTGCTCTCTCATCCAAAATTTAGCTGTCTCATCCTTCCTCCTCTTCAAAAAATCAGTTAGTCGCCGCTGCTTTCTGAAAAAATTCTGTAGAATAGCTTTTCGATCTTGAAAAAGACGAAAATGATCCGCAGGAAATAAGACAGCTAAATTTTGGAAGATGAAACAGCTAAATTTTGGAGGAGGGAGCAGGAAATGAGCAGCAAATTGTAGCATACTCTATTTTGTCTCAACCGCCTTAACCGCCCTGGGACCATACTTGCGCGAATTTGTGAAATTCTGGACAAGAAATCTGCAACAGCATTCACCTCCCTCAAAACGAACACGACTTTAAGATTAATACCAAACTTTTCTTTACCCAATTTCCTCTGCACACTGCCAAAAAGAATTAAAAAAAAAACTCTTAATAAACAAGATATAAATTGCATTGTTACATAAATAAAATAAAATAAACTACTTACCGGCAGTTAATGAATTCCAGGTCATCCTCCTCGGTTTTAAATTTGCCACGCATACCATTGACGTAATCTCCCGAGTCGCTTCTTATCTCAAGAGAATCATACCCCAACTCGGAAGCCACTAAAATAGCCAGTTCGCCGCTTTTTACTTCCGCAGAACGGCTAGACATTTTCCCCTCCAGTGACATGAAAAAGGTGTTCTCTATCACACCATTAGGACTCCTAATGACAACAGCAACACTTGCATTGCCATATTCATCTACTGATGCATCCACATTTGCCACAGGGTAAAAATTACAGGGATTATGCCACAAAAATCTATTCATAGCATGCTTCAAAAAACTCTCATCATTTCCCTCCACCACATATATGAGATCTTTTCGTAAAAAGTGAACAAAAGAATGCCACTGATCGGTATTTGAAAGCCTCCCGACACAATTCATATAGTCAATTTCGGTTAGAAATTTTGTTTCCCGAGGAAGCTGAAGATTTTCAGTCGACATCCATTTTGGCAACAGACAACCATTTTTAAAAAGTGCCTGCTTGTGCCCATCTTCAATAAACCTCATTTTCAACTGGAAATTAACAACTACACAATTATCAATCTATAAAGAAATTCATGGAAAATTAACAATTAGATTGAAACACTTACCATTTCTACGATTTCTACATCAGCATCATATGTAGAGAACCATCTAGATCCATTTGTCAATCCGAAGTGCAAATCAAAAAATATAGTCTTGCAAAATAGAATACGCATTTCCCCAAATGACGCAAGATGTGCACAAGATTTCTGCTCAATAGAAACATCTGCACACAAATAAAAAGTTAGGGATGACACAAATTAAAGAAGTCATTTACATCACATATAACATGTTTGAAGATATAAAAGCTCTCACACATAGCATATGAATTTCACATAGCATTCAAAAACATAGTCAGTCACATATAGCATAATAATTGCAGTAACAATTATGCATATGTAACCCTATGAGGCAACAACTATTCAATTAAGCATCAATTTAACATGTTAGGTGGGGAAAAACATTGCAATTAACTACCAAACCTAAGGAGTTCAACAATTAAACAACTCTACCTTGAATTGAAGTAAAACCCCCCAAAATTCCCCAAAATCACCCAAATTGAACTTTGCTCCAATCAATTCGAAGCTTAGGTTTCAGCAAGGTTGATTGTGATGAACTGATGGTTATCTACAGATGTCAAGAGTGGTGAGTATTAGTGGAGTTGCTAGCAGACAATTAGAATGGTGGATGGTGACCATGGTGATGGGGTTTCAACCAGAAATGGAGAAACAACACACATTGGAAATATGATAAAATAAAATTAAAAAAATGATTTAGATGGTTAACAATAACTACATATGCAACTAGGAAAAAAAAAATATACATCCGTGACAAAAGTGACATGGTCCACATTGAAGACAATGCAAAGGGAAGGACAAGATAAAACTTAACATGGATTGGCATAGTAACAAAGGAAAGCAAAGCAAAGCAAAGTCACAACACATATTCTGCTACACATATGCAGGCTTTAGAGTGTGATGACACACGCAAACAAAGAAATACAAATTATTAGCTGACGGTGGGCTTCTTCAAGATTCAAGAGTCAAAAAAACAAAAACAAAAACAAAATACAAATTATTAGCTGAAGAGACGAATTACCCATAAATCAAAATGGGAAAAATTATAACTCACCGAAATACGGGACTCTGAATGGGCTGGAAACAACCCCAGGAATTTTTCTTAAAACTCCTTGATACATCTCTCTCTGTAAAATTCAAGTACATCAAAATAAACTATCCATGCATAATTTCAACCAAAGAAGACATGGATGAAAGTAAAGTTACACCAGCCCAATTATTCACAAAACATTTTATTTGAATGGAGAGGCTTTAACAAAAACTATAGATATATATTAGATAAAGTAGTTGTCGAGAGCAAGAACACGTGATATACATATTGCATCACTTGGTCTCATAATGTGCACTTGTCGCCCATATTATTGTTTTAGAAATTTGAATTATGTTTTATCAACTCATTTCACGAAATGATTCAAGCAATAGATATAAAAGCAAAAAAAAGGTAAGTTCATTAAAAAAAAATTCAACTCATAACGTGGGTGGGAAAAGTGTTTGAACAATTTAATTCAATCACTGCCAGTAGTGTCAAGCATACTAAGGTGTTGACCAATTTAAATAGAAAGGAGAAATGACTTTATAAACAAAAAGCCGTTTTGGTGAATCTCATTTTTCAAAGTAACCATTTAATCATAATTAGTGAAAATTTCAATTATAATTAGTGAAAATGTGTTTTAACTTCCAGGATGAAAAAGAAAGCAGATATACCTTGTTCGAAACATTCCAAAATTTCATTACCAATATAATTTTTAATTATACTAAATAGACTTTGAAACGGAAACGAAAGACAAATCCTGAATTAAAATATTAGATTAATAGGCAACTAATTCTTCATTAGTTAAAAGTATCATTATTCAAAACAAGACATGTGAGACTGTTATCAAATTTTCATTCCAAACAAAAATCAGTTGTTATAATTCTTAGGTGGAATGTATCATGATTGTCATCTAATATGCCAACATAACAAATTAAAAAGATCACGAATGCAACCAAAATAGTCTAATACAAAAAATTATTGTTATCATCAATACATACATGTTATTTACCCAAAAAAGAAAAAAAATAGTCTAAAAAAGAGAATTAACATCATCAAAACTTTATACAAGTTAGATGCAGATTCTGAAAGCCATACCAGAGTCATTGACATTAGAGCAGAGTCAATGAGCATGACGCCATTCAGCACATTATCCTTCCCATCATCTGTCACCAATCAAAACATTTACTAAAACATGAAGATTTAAAGATCGTTATCACTTTAATTAAACATGTTCACATCATCCTATTTAGTTAATTAACATTAATCAAAAATAACTTTCTTTGTTGATTTACCCCATGTGTGGCAGCATTCTTGTCTCAGTGGTAGAAAAAAATGAATTCTTCCTGACCCAAAATACCCTCAATAATTGAAGCCCTTATTACAAATCTTGCCTTATAAAGCCTCGAGCACCTTTAGACCTGGACTCTATTTCTGCCTGCCTTCTTTGTATATTAGTTTTTAACAACGTTAAGGGAAGGGGGACTGATCACCATTCCTTTTCCACTTAGCTAATACTATATTTTGATCAAATAAGAAAGCCCCCAAAAAAGAGGCAGATTTCAAAATCCAGCTGTGTGAGGGACTGGGAAGGAAATACAGGCTTCAAAACAAAAACAATTGCCATTCCCTCTTACCCTTTTAGATAATACATTAAACAAGTTCCCTTTCATCTGATGAACGTATGGGGCTTCTTTTTTTTAATAAGTGGCTGTATGGGGCTTCTTGCCATTCCCTCTTTACCCTTTTATATAGTACTAACGGGACGATGCCATTCCTTCCATCCCACCTAACAGAGAAAGCAAGTTATTTTCATTTAACAGAGCCACTTTACCTTCACCATCCACTTTTGGCATGTCATTTCCGCTTAGAACCCATAATAATAGGGATGCGGTGGCCGTCAAGGATCTTACAACCCGACATTAAAAAGATCCAAGAAGCCAGCCTGGAATGTGAGCAGAGGAAATCCCAACAAGAGAGTACTCCTCTGTTATCTTGTTTATGACTACTTATCATGCCTTGAGCCACCAACTTGAGATTATTCCAACTCAAGCAGCTTGATAAAAAAAGCAACTCATCAGTAAGGTTGCTGATGTAATGGCTGGGCCGATTAAGGGCCAGTATTTATCATTGGGGGAGCACAAAGTGGTGGGAGTAGCAGGGGGGATCCAGGCCTAAGATCTCCGATCGTTAGAGCACAGGCAGACTTGCCATTAAGCTTGTAACGAAGTGCTCTGGTCGCTCTAGCTATTCCTTATTGATAAGGTTCCTCTGGGATCCAAGATTACAGAGTTATCCAATTCCAAACCTCATCTAAAAAATGACAAAAAGAAAAAGAAAAAAGATTTTGGACTATTTTGTGAAGCCAGGCCATCCCATTCTCCAAGGTGGTTCACATAGATAGAGAATAATTAAAGACCATTTGTCCAACAACACATCCTGAGCCAAAAGAAACTAAAACACAGAATCAATCACCCTCCAGAACAAACCCTAAACTCATTATTTGTCCCCAGTTTCTTTCTTTAAGCATTTCCAAAATTGTGAAGCAAAAGAATAAACAGAAATCAATAACTCGAGAAGTTCTCAAAAAGATTTTTCAATTTTCAAAAAACAAAAAATGTTCAATAACTAGAATATGGTAGATGAATATGTTAGATGTGAGTGACATAGAAAACAGGATGAAATTAAAAAAATAAAAATAAAGAAAACACAGAATCAATCACCTCCAGAACAAACCCTAACCTCATTATTTGTCTCTGGTTTCTTTCTTTAAGCATTGTGAAGCGAAAATAAACATAAATCAATGACTAGAAAAATTCTCAAAAAGATTTTTCAATTTTCAAAAAACAAAAAATGTTTATGTGAGTGACATAGAAAACAGGATGAAATAGTGAAAAACAATGAAGTGAAAGAACTTACGTCTTGCCAACATGACGCGGGGTAGAAATTCTTGTCGCTTAATGTTAGCCCCTTTGTACTCTACGTACTGCAAAGAAATTCAGCATATATAAATTCACCATATAGATTAATGGCATCTAGAAAAAACATTAAATTGTAAAGAAATTCATTATAGAAGAAAAACTTGCCTCTTTTGTTACTATATTAAAGTTGCGAACAAAAAACTTGGAAATACACCCATTGATGCGAATACTTCGGAACCCTAGAAGCTGAGCACTCTCTCAGAACCCTAAGAATGATTAGAGACTATATATCGTGGTTCTCAGTTTCGCCCTAGAATTTTAGATATACAAGAGGAGGAGGAGATGGGGAAGAGAGTCCAACTAGATGATGTAGGGTAAAAAGATGAGTATCTACTTTCTCAATGGTACAAGTCTCTATATAGACAATAATAATATTAATATATATATAATAATATTAACATTTTTAAAATATATATATATATACCTGCACTAGGTAATGTAAATATACCATTTTTAATTTTTTTTTGAAAATTGGGTTGTCATTCACTACTGCCAACATAAATACTCTAGATACATAAATGTTTCATCGACCAAAGTCTCCACTACGTGGCAGAATATTAGTGATTCGGACCACAAACGAGGTGATGGGTACCGGCCACCTAATCATCTCTTCTCCATCAATACAGCTGTAAATCACCAATGGTATAGTCTTTTCACATTTATGACATGACAGGGTGAACAGTTATCATATTCAATGCTTTGGCATGATGCATCATTGACTGTGGGAAACGCAGTTCTTTTAATTTATTATTATTATTATTTTTTTTTTTCGAAAGTAACGCAGTTCCTTGTTACAGAGTCAGTGGGCTGTGGACATACAAAACACAGATCAAACAAATTTTTATTTACGATGCCAAAAAAACATCAATGAATTTTTCTGATTACGAATCGAAGATGATAAATCAGAATTTCAAGATAGTTTAAAATGAGTAAATCTAAAATAAAAATAAAAATTAGTAATGATTAGAGTAACTGTCTCTGTGTAATGTACCTTTAAACTTATATGATCGACAATGTATTTTTGTAATTTTAATCTCAGTAAAGGCAGCAGCTTGCAAGATGAGAAGAGATAATGCACTGTTGAACTGTTGTTAATTTTTAACTGGATTTGTTGCTGGCTGTTATTTACATTATTGCAGAAGTTGAGTTGTCTCTCCGGATTTAATAGTAATTGCCTACATCTGTTGCTTGTTCTGTAGTAAAGTATATAATTTGTTGTTCGTCAATGGTTGCTTGGGTTAAGTACAGAGAAGGCAGGGAGGATGGCAATGGTTGCTTTGTGGAATGCTCAAGTTTTGGCCAGAATGATGCAACCATGGATGAGTTACATGTTGAAGATGCTGGACTGAGCGGTTGAGATTTCAGCACCCAAAAACCTATTTGCAGGGTCACCCTTTCCAGTTGCCGAATTGATTAAAGGATCATGCATTTGTTCTATACTTTCCATTATCACACAGAAGGTGTGCTTAGTTTTGTCAATGTTATAACCCAAATGGTCTTTCTTTAGATCTTTTGTGCATACTGCAGCCAGATTTTGAATCAACTGTGCACGGGTAGAGATGGCAATTTTTACCGACCCGTTAATAGTGGATATGAAAAACATTTTTATATCGTTGGGGCGGGTATGGATTAAACTTTGAGACCTGTCACGGGTCACAGGGTCGGGATTGGTCCTAAAAATTATCCGTCCAGACGGGTATGTATTTAACTTTGAGATCTGTCATGGATCACGGGCCGAAAACGGGTTCTAAAAATTATCCACCCCGCCGTATATACTATATTAAAATTATATATATTATAACTCATAACCCTAATTCCTAATGACTAAAGCATCCCAGTCTCACATCCAAAACGCAACAAAATATGTTCATCCAACGCTCTCACCACAAAGTCATCATTCCACAATCTATCACAGTCGCTGCCATTACCACTCTTCAACAATCAATAAGAGCTAAGAGCCCTCATACTTTCAGACCCATTACCATTTGTTATGAGGTTTTTGTTGTAATTTTGATATCTAATTTTCTTGTTTGGATTCCCCTGAGAATTTCAGGCCTCAACTATCTAGTGATCAAACCCAACAAGATAATGAAACAAAAAATTCCCAGAATTCCTGCTTTCTTAATTTATTTCGCCAACAACCGCCATTGTCAAATCCCTCTATTTTTTAGAGGGCATGATTTTCAGCTGGATCATCTACTCCCCACCTTCTTTGTCGATTCTATTGCTTGTTAGCGCTTGCCTCCTTCCTCGTAAGACATGACATGCCCTTCGACTTAGGTCTGACTCTTACAACACCGAATATGATAAAGAGTAGTTCTTTGTCTATTATTCTTGGAACTTTTTCCCTTTCTTGGTAGTCTTAGGGCAAAATAGGATTGCTTCTAAAATTTCTATGGATCTTGCCTTGCTGAGCAAAGTAGCAAAGGATCACCCAAGTGCACCTGTGGTTGTTGCATCGGCCGCTATAGTAACATTCCTGACTGGTTGGATATCAAACTACTTATTCATTATACATGAATTAACAAAATCTTCTTTTGATTAATGCTACACGATACTTATAGAAAAATAAATAGATTAATGCTTCACGATATTTATAGAAAAACCCCAAGACACATGTAGTCCAATATTATATAATGCTACACGATATTTATAGAAAAACAAATAGATTAATGCTTCACGATATTTATAGAAAAACCCCGACACTTGTAGGCCAATATTATATAAGATCCCAATAAAGCTTTTAATAAAAAGAGAGTTTTGACAAAATAGAGTATGCTACAATTTGCTGCTCATTTCCTGCTCCCTCCTCCAAAATTTAGCTGTTTCATCCTCCAAAATTTAACTGTCTCATTTCCTGCGGATCATTTTCGTCTTTCTCAAGATCGAAAAACTACTCCACAGAATTTTTTCAGAAAGCAGCGGCGACTAACTGATTTTTTGAAGAGGAGGAAGGATGAGACAGCTAAATTTTGGACGAGGGAGCAGGTTGACAAAATAAGGGTATGCTACAATTTGCTACTCATTTCCTGCTCCCTCCTCCAAAATTTAGCTGTTTCATCATCCAAAATTTAGCTGTCTCATTTCCTGCTCTCTCATCCAAAATTTAGCTGTCTCATCCTTCCTCCTCTTCAAAAAATCAGTTAGTCGCCGCTGCTTTCTGAAAAAATTCTGTAGAATAGCTTTTCGATCTTGAAAAAGACGAAAATGATCCGCAGAAATAAGACAGCTAAATTTTGGAGGATGAAACAGCTAAATTTTGGAGGAGGGAGCAGGAAATGAGCAGCAAATTGTAGCATACTCTATTTTGTCTCAACCGCCTTAACCGCCCTGGAACCATACTTGGCGCGAATTTGTGGAATTCTGGACAAGAAATCTGCAACAGCATTCACCTCCCTCAAAACGAACACGACTTTAAGATTAATACCAAACTTTTCTTTACCCAATTTCCTCTGCACACTGCCAAAAAGAATTAAAAAAAAACTCTTAATAAACAAGATATAAATTGCATTGTTACATAAATAAAATAAAATAAACTACTTACCGGCAGTTAATGAATTCCAGGTCATCCTCCTCGGTTTTAAATTTGCCACGCATACCATTGACGTAATCTCCCGAGTCGCTTCTTATCTCAAGAGAATCATACCCCAACTCGAAAGCCACTAAAATAGCCAGTTCGCCGCTTTTTACTTCCGCAGAACGGCTAGACATTTTCCCCTCCAGTGACATGAAAAAGGTGTTCTCTATCACACCATTAGGACTCCTAATGACAACAGCAACACTTGCATTGCCATATTCATCTACTGATGCATCCACATTTGCCACAGGGTAAAAATTACAGGGATTATGCCACAAAAATCTATTCATAGCATGCTTCAAAAAACTCTCATCATTTCCCTCCACCACATATATGAGATCTTTTCGTAAAAAGTGAACAAAAGAATGCCACTGATCGGTATTTGAAAGCCTCCCGACACAATTCATATAGTCAATTTCGGTTAGAAATTTTGTTTGCCGAGGAAGCTGAAGATTTTCAGTCGACATCCATTTTGGCAACAGACAACCATTTTTAAAAAGTGCCTTCTTGTGCCCATCTTCAATAAACCTCATTTTCAACTGGAAATTAACAACTACACAATTATCAATCTATAAAGAAATTCATGGAAAATTAACAATTAGATTGAAACACTTACCATTTCTACGATTTCTACATCAGCATCATATGTAGAGAACCATCTAGATCCATTTGTCAATCCGAAGTGCAAATCAAAAAATATAGTCTTGCAAAATAGAATACGCATTTCCCCAAATGACGCAAGATGTGCACAAGATTTCTGCTCAATAGAAACATCTGCACACAAATAAAAAGTTAGGGATGACACAAATTAAAGAAGTCATTTACATCACATATAACATGTTTGAAGATATAAAAGCTCTCACACATAGCATATGAATTTCACATAGCATTCAAAAACATAGTCAGTCACATATAGCATAATAATTGCAGTAACAATTATGCATATGTAACCCTATGAGGCAACAACTATTCAATTAAGCATCAATTTAACATGTTAGGTGGGGAAAAACATTGCAATTAACTACCAAACCTAAGGAGTTCAACAATTAAACAACTCTACCTTGAATTGAAGTAAAACCCCCCAAAATTCCCCAAAATCACCCAAATTGAACTTTGCTCCAATCAATTCGAAGCTTAGGTTTCAGCAAGGTTGATTGTGATGAACTGATGGTTATCTACAGATGTCAAGAGTGGTGAGTATTAGTGGAGTTGCTAGCAGACAATTAGAATGGTGGATGGTGACCATGGTGATGGGGTTTCAACCAGAAATGGAGAAACAACACACATTGGAAATATGATAAAATAAAATTAAAAAAATGATTTAGATGGTTAACAATAACTACATATGCAACTAGGAAAAAAAAAATATACATCCGTGACAAAAGTGACATGGTCCACATTGAAGACAATGCAAAGGGAAGGACAAGATAAAACTTAACATGGATTGGCATAGTAACAAAGGAAAGCAAAGCAAAGCAAAGTCACAACACATATTCTGCTACACATATGCAGGCTTTAGAGTGTGATGACACACGCAAACAAAGAAATACAAATTATTAGCTGACGGTGGGCTTCTTCAAGATTCAAGAGTCAAAAAAACAAAAACAAAAACAAAATACAAATTATTAGCTGAAGAGACGAATTACCCATAAATCAAAATGGGAAAAATTATAACTCACCGAAATACGGGACTCTGAATGGGCTGGAAACAACCCCAGGAATTTTTCTTAAAACTCCTTGATACATCTCTCTCTGTAAAATTCAAGTACATCAAAATAAACTATCCATGCATAATTTCAACCAAAGAAGACATGGATGAAAGTAAAGTTACACCAGCCCAATTATTCACAAAACATTTTATTTGAATGGAGAGGCTTTAACAAAAACTATAGATATATATTAGATAAAGTAGTTGTCGAGAGCAAGAACACGTGATATACATATTGCATCACTTGGTCTCATAATGTGCACTTGTCGCCCATATTATTGTTTTAGAAATTTGAATTATGTTTTATCAACTCATTTCACGAAATGATTCAAGCAATAGATATAAAAGCAAAAAAAAGGTAAGTTCATTAAAAAAAAATTCAACTCATAACGTGGGTGGGAAAAGTGTTTGAACAATTTAATTCAATCACTGCCAGTAGTGTCAAGCATGCTAAGGTGTTGACCAATTTAAATAGAAAGGAGAAATGACTTTATAAACAAAAAGCCGTTTTGGTGAATCTCATTTTTCAAAGTAACCATTTAATCATAATTAGTGAAAATTTCAATTATAATTAGTGAAAATGTGTTTTAACTTCCAGGATGAAAAAGAAAGCAGATATACCTTGTTCGAAACATTCCAAAATTTCATTACCAATATAATTTTTAATTATACTAAATAGACTTTGAAACGGAAACGAAAGACAAATCCTGAATTAAAATATTAGATTAATAGGCAACTAATTCTTCATTAGTTAAAAGTATCATTATTCAAAACAAGACATGTGAGACTGTTATCAAATTTTCATTCCAAACAAAAATCAGTTGTTATAATTCTTAGGTGGAATGTATCATGATTGTCATCTAATATGCCAACATAACAAATTAAAAAGATCACGAATGCAACCAAAATAGTCTAATACAAAAAATTATTGTTATCATCAATACATACATGTTATTTACCCAAAAAAGAAAAAAAAATAGTCTAAAAAAGAGAATTAACATCATCAAAACTTTATACAAGTTAGATGCAGATTCTGAAAGCCATACCAGAGTCATTGACATTAGAGCAGAGTCAATGAGCATGACGCCATTCAGCACATTATCCTTCCCATCATCTGTCACCAATCAAAACATTTACTAAAACATGAAGATTTAAAGATCGTTATCACTTTAATTAAACATGTTCACATCATCCTATTTAGTTAATTAACATTAATCAAAAATAACTTTCTTTGTTGATTTACCCCATGTGTGGCAGCATTCTTGTCTCAGTGGTAGAAAAAAATGAATTCTTCCTGACCCAAAATACCCTCAATAATTGAAGCCCTTATTACAAATCTTGCCTTATAAAGCCTCGAGCACCTTTAGACCTGGACTCTATTTCTGCCTGCCTTCTTTGTATATTAGTTTTTAACAACGTTAAGGGAAGGGGGACTGATCACCATTCCTTTTCCACTTAGCTAATACTATATTTTGATCAAATAAGAAAGCCCCCAAAAAAGAGGCAGATTTCAAAATCCAGCTGTGTGAGGGACTGGGAAGGAAATACAGGCTTCAAAACAAAAACAATTGCCATTCCCTCTTACCCTTTTAGATAATACATTAAACAAGTTCCCTTTCATCTGATGAACGTATGGGGCTTCTTCTTTTTTTTAATAAGTGGCTGTATGGGGCTTCTTGCCATTCCCTCTTTACCCTTTTATATAGTACTAACGGGACGATGCCATTCCTTCCATCCCACCTAACAGAGAAAGCAAGTTATTTTCATTTAACAGAGCCACTTTACCTTCACCATCCACTTTTGGCATGTCATTTCCGCTTAGAACCCATAATAATAGGGATGCGGTGGCCGTCAAGGATCTTACAACCCGACATTAAAAAGATCCAAGAAGCCAGCCTGGAATGTGAGCAGAGGAAATCCCAACAAGAGAGTACTCCTCTGTTATCTTGTTTATGACTACTTATCATGCCTTGAGCCACCAACTTGAGATTATTCCAACTCAAGCAGCTTGATAAAAAAAGCAACTCATCAGTAAGGTTGCTGATGTAATGGCTGGGCCGATTAAGGGCCAGTATTTATCATTGGGGGAGCACAAAGTGGTGGGAGTAGCAGGGGGGATCCAGGCCTAAGATCTCCGATCGTTAGAGCACAGGCAGACTTGCCATTAAGCTTGTAACGAAGTGCTCTGGTCGCTCTAGCTATTCCTTATTGATAAGGTTCCTCTGGGATCCAAGATTACAGAGTTATCCAATTCCAAACCTCATCTAAAAAATGACAAAAAGAAAAAGAAAAAAGATTTTGGACTATTTTGTGAAGCCAGGCCATCACATTCTCCAAGGTGGTTCACATAGATAGAGAATAATTAAAGACCATTTGTCCAACAACACATCCTGAGCCAAAAGAAACTAAAACACAGAATCAATCACCCTCCAGAACAAACCCTAAACTCATTATTTGTCCCCAGTTTCTTTCTTTAAGCATTTCCAAAATTGTGAAGCAAAAGAATAAACAGAAATCAATAACTCGAGAAGTTCTCAAAAAGATTTTTCAATTTTCAAAAAACAAAAAATGTTCAATAACTAGAATATGGTAGATGAATATGTTAGATGTGAGTGACATAGAAAACAGGATGAAATTAAAAAAATAAAAATAAAGAAAACACAGAATCAATCACCTCCAGAACAAACCCTAACCTCATTATTTGTCTCTGGTTTCTTTCTTTAAGCATTGTGAAGCGAAAATAAACATAAATCAATGACTAGAAAAATTCTCAAAAAGATTTTTCAATTTTCAAAAAACAAAAAATGTTTATGTGAGTGACATAGAAAACAGGATGAAATAGTGAAAAACAATGAAGTGAAAGAACTTACGTCTTGCCAACATGACGCGGGGTAGAAATTCTTGTCGCTTAATGTTAGCCCCTTTGTACTCTACGTACTGCAAAGAAATTCAGCATATATAAATTCACCATATAGATTAATGGCATCTAGAAAAAACATTAAATTGTAAAGAAATTCATTATAGAAGAAAAACTTGCCTCTTTTGTTACTATATTAAAGTTGCGAACAAAAAACTTGGAAATACACCCATTGATGCGAATACTTCGGAACCCTAGAAGCTGAGCACTCTCTCAGAACCCTAAGAATGATTAGAGACTATATATCGTGGTTCTCAGTTTCGCCCTAGAATTTTAGATATACAAGAGGAGGAGGAGATGGGGAAGAGAGTCCAACTAGATGATGTAGGGTAAAAAGATGAGTATCTACTTTCTCAATGGTACAAGTCTCTATATAGACAATAATAATATTAATATATATATAATAATATTAACATTTTTAAAATATATATATATATACCTGCACTAGGTAATGTAAATATACCATTTTTAATTTTTTTTTGAAAATTGGGTTGTCATTCACTACTGCCAACATAAATACTCTAGATACATAAATGTTTCATCGACCAAAGTCTCCACTACGTGGCAGAATATTAGTGATTCGGACCACAAACGAGGTGATGGGTACCGGCCACCTAATCATCTCTTCTCCATCAATACAGCTGTAAATCACCAATGGTATAGTCTTTTCACATTTATGACATGACAGGGTGAACAGTTATCATATTCAATGCTTTGGCATGATGCATCATTGACTGTGGGAAACGCAGTTCTTTTAATTTATTATTATTATTATTTTTTTTTTTCGAAAGTAACGCAGTTCCTTGTTACAGAGTCAGTGGGCTGTGGACATACAAAACACAGATCAAACAAATTTTTATTTACGATGCCAAAAAAACATCAATGAATTTTTCTGATTACGAATCGAAGATGATAAATCAGAATTTCAAGATAGTTTAAAATGAGTAAATCTAAAATAAAAATAAAAATTAGTAATGATTAGAGTAACTGTCTCTGTGTAATGTACCTTTAAACTTATATGATCGACAATGTATTTTTGTAATTTTAATCTCAGTAAAGGCAGCAGCTTGCAAGATGAGAAGAGATAATGCACTGTTGAACTGTTGTTAATTTTTAACTGGATTTGTTGCTGGCTGTTATTTACATTATTGCAGAAGTTGAGTTGTCTCTCCGGATTTAATAGTAATTGCCTACATCTGTTGCTTGTTCTGTAGTAAAGTATATAATTTGTTGTTCGTCAATGGTTGCTTGGGTTAAGTACAGAGAAGGCAGGGAGGATGGCAATGGTTGCTTTGTGGAATGCTCAAGTTTTGGCCAGAATGATGCAACCATGGATGAGTTACATGTTGAAGATGCTGGACTGAGCGGTTGAGATTTCAGCACCCAAAAACCTATTTGCAGGGTCACCCTTTCCAGTTGCCGAATTGATTAAAGGATCATGCATTTGTTCTATACTTTCCATTATCACACAGAAGGTGTGCTTAGTTTTGTCAATGTTATAACCCAAATGGTCTTTCTTTAGATCTTTTGTGCATACTGCAGCCAGATTTTGAATCAACTGTGCACGGGTAGAGATGGCAATTTTTACCGACCCGTTAATAGTGGATATGAAAAACATTTTTATATCGTTGGGGCAGGTATGGATTAAACTTTGAGACCTGTCACGGGTCACAGGGTCGGGATTGGTCCTAAAAATTATCCGTCCAGACGGGTATGTATTTAACTTTGAGATCTGTCATGGATCACGGGCCGAAAACGGGTTCTAAAAATTATCCACCCCGCCGTATATACTATATTAAAATTATATATATTATAACTCATAACCCTAATTCCTAATGACTAAATCATCCCAGTCTCACATCCAAAACGCAACAAAATATGTTCATCCAACGCTCTCACCACAAAGTCATCATTCCACAATCTATCACAGTCGCTGCCATTACCACTCTTCAACAATCAATAAGAGCTAAGAGCCCTCATACTTTCAGACCCATTACCATTTGTTATGAGGTTTTTGTTGTAATTTTGATATCTAATTTTCTTGTTTGGATTCCCCTGAGAATTTCAGGCCTCAACTATCTAGTGATCAAACCCAACAAGATAATGAAACAAAAAATTCCCAGAATTCCTGCTTTCTTAATTTATTTCGCCAACAACCGCCATTGTCAAATCCCTCTATTTTTTAGAGGGCATGATTTTCAGCTGGATCATCTACTCCCCACCTTCTTTGTCGATTCTATTGCTTGTTAGCGCTTGCCTCCTTCCTCGTAAGACATGACATGCCCTTCGACTTAGGTCTGACTCTTACAACACCGAATATGATAAAGAGTAGTTCTTTGTCTATTATTCTTGGAACTTTTTCCCTTTCTTGGTAGTCTTAGGGCAAAATAGGATTGCTTCTAAAATTTCTATGGATCTTGCCTTGCTGAGCAAAGTAGCAAAGGATCACCCAAGTGCACCTGTGGTTGTTGCATCGGCCGCTATAGTAACATTCCTGACTGGTTGGATATCAAACTACTTATTCATTATACATGAATTAACAAAATCTTCTTTTGATTAATGCTACACGATACTTATAGAAAAATAAATAGATTAATGCTTCACGATATTTATAGAAAAACCCCAAGACACATGTAGTCCAATATTATATAATGCTACACGATATTTATAAAAAAACAAATAGATTAATGCTTCACGATATTTATAGAAAAACCCCGACACTTGTAGGCCAATATTATATAAGATCCCAATAAAGCTTTTAATAAAAAGAGAGTTTTGACAAAATAGAGTATGCTACAATTTGCTGCTCATTTCCTGCTCCCTCCTCCAAAATTTAGCTGTTTCATCCTCCAAAATTTAACTGTCTCATTTCCTGCGGATCATTTTCGTCTTTCTCAAGATCGAAAAACTACTCCACAGAATTTTTTCAGAAAGCAGCGGCGACTAACTGATTTTTTGAAGAGTAGGAAGGATGAGACAGCTAAATTTTGGATCGAAAAACTACTCCACAGAATTTTTTCAGAAAGCAGCGGCGACTAACTGATTTTTTGAAGAGGAGGAAGGATGAGACAGCTAAATTTTGGACGAGGGAGCAGGTTGACAAAATAAGGGTATGCTACAATTTGCTACTCATTTCCTGCTCCCTCCTCCAAAATTTAGCTGTTTCATCATCCAAAATTTAGCTGTCTCATTTCCTGCTCTCTCATCCAAAATTTAGCTGTCTCATCCTTCCTCCTCTTCAAAAAATCAGTTAGTCGCCGCTGCTTTCTGAAAAAATTCTGTAGAATAGCTTTTCGATCTTGAAAAAGACGAAAATGATCCGCAGAAATAAGACAGCTAAATTTTGGAGGATGAAACAGCTAAATTTTGGAGGAGGGAGCAGGAAATGAGCAGCAAATTGTAGCATACTCTATTTTGTCTCAACCGCCTTAACCGCCCTGGAACCATACTTGGCGCGAATTTGTGGAATTCTGGACAAGAAATCTGCAACAGCATTCACCTCCCTCAAAACGAACACGACTTTAAGATTAATACCAAACTTTTCTTTACCCAATTTCCTCTGCACACTGCCAAAAAGAATTAAAAAAAAACTCTTAATAAACAAGATATAAATTGCATTGTTACATAAATAAAATAAAATAAACTACTTACCGGCAGTTAATGAATTCCAGGTCATCCTCCTCGGTTTTAAATTTGCCACGCATACCATTGACGTAATCTCCCGAGTCGCTTCTTATCTCAAGAGAATCATACCCCAACTCGGAAGTCACTAAAATAGCCAGTTCGCCGCTTTTTACTTCCGCCGAACGGCTAGACATTTTCCCCTCCAGTGACATGAAAAAGGTGTTCTCTATCACACCATTAGGACTCCTAATGACAACAGCAACACTTGCATTGCCATATTCATCTACTGATGCATCCACATTTGCCACAGGGTAAAAATTACAGGGATTATGCCACAAAAATCTATTCATAGCATGCTTCAAAAAACTCTCATCATTTCCCTCCACCACATATATGAGATCTTTTCGTAAAAAGTGAACAAAAGAATGCCACTGATCGGTATTTGAAAGCCTCCCGACACAATTCATATAGTCAATTTCGGTTAGAAATTTTGTTTCCCGAGGAAGCTGAAGATTTTCAGTCGACATCCATTTTGGCAACAGACAACCATTTTTAAAAAGTGCCTTCTTGTGCCCATCTTCAATAAACCTCATTTTCAACTGGAAATTAACAACTACACAATTATCAATCTATAAAGAAATTCATGGAAAATTAACAATTAGATTGAAACACTTACCATTTCTACGATTTCTACATCAGCATCATATGTAGAGAACCATCTAGATCCATTTGTCAATCCGAAGTGCAAATCAAAAAATATAGTCTTGCAAAATAGAATACGCATTTCCCCAAATGACGCAAGATGTGCACAAGATTTCTGCTCAATAGAAACATCTGCACACAAATAAAAAGTTAGGGATGACACAAATTAAAGAAGTCATTTACATCACATATAACATGTTTGAAGATATAAAAGCTCTCACACATAGCATATGAATTTCACATAGCATTCAAAAACATAGTCAGTCACATATAGCATAATAATTGCAGTAACAATTATGCATATGTAACCCTATGAGGCAACAACTATTCAATTAAGCATCAATTTAACATGTTAGGTGGGGAAAAACATTGCAATTAACTACCAAACCTAAGGAGTTCAACAATTAAACAACTCTACCTTGAATTGAAGTAAAACCCCCCAAAATTCCCCAAAATCACCCAAATTGAACTTTGCTCCAATCAATTCGAAGCTTAGGTTTCAGCAAGGTTGATTGTGATGAACTGATGGTTATCTACAGATGTCAAGAGTGGTGAGTATTAGTGGAGTTGCTAGCAGACAATTAGAATGGTGGATGGTGACCATGGTGATGGGGTTTCAACCAGAAATGGAGAAACAACACACATTGGAAATATGATAAAATAAAATTAAAAAAATGATTTAGATGGTTAACAATAACTACATATGCAACTAGGAAAAAAAAAATATACATCCGTGACAAAAGTGACATGGTCCACATTGAAGACAATGCAAAGGGAAGGACAAGATAAAACTTAACATGGATTGGCATAGTAACAAAGGAAAGCAAAGCAAAGCAAAGTCACAACACATATTCTGCTACACATATGCAGGCTTTAGAGTGTGATGACACACGCAAACAAAGAAATACAAATTATTAGCTGACGGTGGGCTTCTTCAAGATTCAAGAGTCAAAAAAACAAAAACAAAAACAAAATACAAATTATTAGCTGAAGAGACGAATTACCCATAAATCAAAATGGGAAAAATTATAACTCACCGAAATACGGGACTCTGAATGGGCTGGAAACAACCCCAGGAATTTTTCTTAAAACTCCTTGATACATCTCTCTCTGTAAAATTCAAGTACATCAAAATAAACTATCCATGCATAATTTCAACCAAAGAAGACATGGATGAAAGTAAAGTTACACCAGCCCAATTATTCACAAAACATTTTATTTGAATGGAGAGGCTTTAACAAAAACTATAGATATATATTAGATAAAGTAGTTGTCGAGAGCAAGAACACGTGATATACATATTGCATCACTTGGTCTCATAATGTGCACTTGTCGCCCATATTATTGTTTTAGAAATTTGAATTATGTTTTATCAACTCATTTCACGAAATGATTCAAGCAATAGATATAAAAGCAAAAAAAAGGTAAGTTCATTAAAAAAAAATTCAACTCATAACGTGGGTGGGAAAAGTGTTTGAACAATTTAATTCAATCACTGCCAGTAGTGTCAAGCATGCTAAGGTGTTGACCAATTTAAATAGAAAGGAGAAATGACTTTATAAACAAAAAGCCGTTTTGGTGAATCTCATTTTTCAAAGTAACCATTTAATCATAATTAGTGAAAATTTCAATTATAATTAGTGAAAATGTGTTTTAACTTCCAGGATGAAAAAGAAAGCAGATATACCTTGTTCGAAACATTCCAAAATTTCATTACCAATATAATTTTTAATTATACTAAATAGACTTTGAAACGGAAACGAAAGACAAATCCTGAATTAAAATATTAGATTAATAGGCAACTAATTCTTCATTAGTTAAAAGTATCATTATTCAAAACAAGACATGTGAGACTGTTATCAAATTTTCATTCCAAACAAAAATCAGTTGTTATAATTCTTAGGTGGAATGTATCATGATTGTCATCTAATATGCCAACATAACAAATTAAAAAGATCACGAATGCAACCAAAATAGTCTAATACAAAAAATTATTGTTATCATCAATACATACATGTTATTTACCCAAAAAAGAAAAAAAAATAGTCTAAAAAAGAGAATTAACATCATCAAAACTTTATACAAGTTAGATGCAGATTCTGAAAGCCATACCAGAGTCATTGACATTAGAGCAGAGTCAATGAGCATGACGCCATTCAGCACATTATCCTTCCCATCATCTGTCACCAATCAAAACATTTACTAAAACATGAAGATTTAAAGATCGTTATCACTTTAATTAAACATGTTCACATCATCCTATTTAGTTAATTAACATTAATCAAAAATAACTTTCTTTGTTGATTTACCCCATGTGTGGCAGCATTCTTGTCTCAGTGGTAGAAAAAAATGAATTCTTCCTGACCCAAAATACCCTCAATAATTGAAGCCCTTATTACAAATCTTGCCTTATAAAGCCTCGAGCACCTTTAGACCTGGACTCTATTTCTGCCTGCCTTCTTTGTATATTAGTTTTTAACAACGTTAAGGGAAGGGGGACTGATCACCATTCCTTTTCCACTTAGCTAATACTATATTTTGATCAAATAAGAAAGCCCCCAAAAAAGAGGCAGATTTCAAAATCCAGCTGTGTGAGGGACTGGGAAGGAAATACAGGCTTCAAAACAAAAACAATTGCCATTCCCTCTTACCCTTTTAGATAATACATTAAACAAGTTCCCTTTCATCTGATGAACGTATGGGGCTTCTTTTTTTTAATAAGTGGCTGTATGGGGCTTCTTGCCATTCCCTCTTTACCCTTTTATATAGTACTAACGGGACGATGCCATTCCTTCCATCCCACCTAACAGAGAAAGCAAGTTATTTTCATTTAACAGAGCCACTTTACCTTCACCATCCACTTTTGGCATGTCATTTCCGCTTAGAACCCATAATAATAGGGATGCGGTGGCCGTCAAGGATCTTACAAGAAATGGAGCTCAAAGAACAACCCGACATTAAAAAGATCGAAGAAGCCAGCCTGGAATGTGAGCAGAGGAAATCCCAACAAGAGAGTACTCCTCTGTTATCTTGTTTATGACTACTTATCATGCCTTGAGCCACCAACTTGAGATTATTCCAACTCAAGCAGCTTGATAAAAAAAGCAACTCATCAGTAAGGTTGCTGATGTAATGGCTGGGCCGATTAAGGGCCAGTATTTATCATTGGGGGAGCACAAAGTGGTGGGAGTAGCAGGGGGGATCCAGGCCTAAGATCTCCGATCGTTAGAGCACAGGCAGACTTGCCATTAAGCTTGTAACGAAGTGCTCTGGTCGCTCTAGCTATTCCTTATTGATAAGGTTCCTCTGGGATCCAAGATTACAGAGTTATCCAATTCCAAACCTCATCTAAAAAATGACAAAAAGAAAAAGAAAAAAGATTTTGGACTATTTTGTGAAGCCAGGCCATCCCATTCTCCAAGGTGGTTCACATAGATAGAGAATAATTAAAGACCATTTGTCCAACAACACATCCTGAGCCAAAAGAAACTAAAACACAGAATCAATCACCCTCCAGAACAAACCCTAAACTCATTATTTGTCCCCAGTTTCTTTCTTTAAGCATTTCCAAAATTGTGAAGCAAAAGAATAAACAGAAATCAATAACTCGAGAAGTTCTCAAAAAGATTTTTCAATTTTCAAAAAACAAAAAATGTTCAATAACTAGAATATGGTAGATGAATATGTTAGATGTGAGTGACATAGAAAACAGGATGAAATTAAAAAAATAAAAATAAAGAAAACACAGAATCAATCACCTCCAGAACAAACCCTAACCTCATTATTTGTCTCTGGTTTCTTTCTTTAAGCATTGTGAAGCGAAAATAAACATAAATCAATGACTAGAAAAATTCTCAAAAAGATTTTTCAATTTTCAAAAAACAAAAAATGTTTATGTGAGTGACATAGAAAACAGGATGAAATAGTGAAAAACAATGAAGTGAAAGAACTTACGTCTTGCCAACATGACGCGGGGTAGAAATTCTTGTCGCTTAATGTTAGCCCCTTTGTACTCTACGTACTGCAAAGAAATTCAGCATATATAAATTCACCATATAGATTAATGGCATCTAGAAAAAACATTAAATTGTAAAGAAATTCATTATAGAAGAAAAACTTGCCTCTTTTGTTACTATATTAAAGTTGCGAACAAAAAACTTGGAAATACACCCATTGATGCGAATACTTCGGAACCCTAGAAGCTGAGCACTCTCTCAGAACCCTAAGAATGATTAGAGACTATATATCGTGGTTCTCAGTTTCGCCCTAGAATTTTAGATATACAAGAGGAGGAGGAGATGGGGAAGAGAGTCCAACTAGATGATGTAGGGTAAAAAGATGAGTATCTACTTTCTCAATGGTACAAGTCTCTATATAGACAATAATAATATTAATATATATATAATAATATTAACATTTTTAATATATATATATATATATACCTGCACTAGGTAATGTAAATATACCATTTTTAATTTTTTTTTGAAAATTGGGTTGTCATTCACTACTGCCAACATAAATACTCTAGATACATAAATGTTTCATCGACCAAAGTCTCCACTACGTGGCAGAATATTAGTGATCCGGACCACAAACGAGGTGATGGGTACCGGCCACCTAATCATCTCTTCTCCATCAATATAGCTGTAAATCACCAATGGTATAGTCTTTTCACATTTATGACATGACAGGGTGAACAGTTATCATATTCAATGCTTTGGCATGATGCATCATTGACTGTGGGAAACGCAGTTCTTTTAATTTATTATTATTATTATTATTTTTTTTCGAAAGTAACGCAGTTCCTTGTTACAGAGTCAGTGGGCTGTGGACATACAAAACACAGATCAAACAAATTTTTATTTACGATGCCAAAAAAACATCAATGAATTTTTCTGATTACGAATCGAAGATGATAAATCAGAATTTCAAGATAGTTTAAAATGAGTAAATCTAAAATAAAAATAAAAATTAGTAATGATTAGAGTAACTGTCTCTGTGTAATGTACCTTTAAACTTATATGATCGACAATGTATTTTTGTAATTTTAATCTCAGTAAAGGCAGCAGCTTGCAAGATGAGAAGAGATAATGCACTGTTGAACTGTTGTTAATTTTTAACTGGATTTGTTGCTGGCTGTTATTTACATTATTGCAGAAGTTGAGTTGTCTCTCCGGATTTAATAGTAATTGCCTACATCTGTTGCTTGTTCTGTAGTAAAGTATATAATTTGTTGTTCGTCAATGGTTGCTTGGGTTAAGTACAGAGAAGGCAGGGAGGATGGCAATGGTTGCTTTGTGGAATGCTCAAGTTTTGGCCAGAATGATGCAACCATGGATGAGTTACATGTTGAAGATGCTGGACTGAGCGGTTGAGATTTCAGCACCCAAAAACCTATTTGCAGGGTCACCCTTTCCAGTTGCCGAATTGATTAAAGGATCATGCATTTGTTCTATACTTTCCATTATCACACAGAAGGTGTGCTTAGTTTTGTCAATGTTATAACCCAAATGGTCTTTCTTTAGATCTTTTGTGCATACTGCAGCCAGATTTTGAATCAACTGTGCACGGGTAGAGATGGCAATTTTTTACCGACCCGTTAATAGTGAATATGAAAAACATTTTTATATCGTTGGGGCGGGTATGGATTAAACTTTGAGACCTGTAACGGGTCACAGGGTCGGGATTGGTTCTAAAAATTATCCGTCCAGACAGGTATGTATTTAACTTTGAGATCTGTCATGGGTCACGGGCCGAAAACGAGTTCTAAAAATTATCCACCCCGCCGTATATACTATATTAAAATTATATATATTATAACTCATAACCCTAATTCCTAATGACTAAAGCATCCCAGTCTCACATCCAAAACGCAACAAAATATGTTCATCCAACGCTCTCACCACAAAGTCATCATTCCACAATCTATCACAGTCGCTGCCATTACCACTCTTTAACAATCAATAAGAGCTAAGAGTCCTCATACTTTCAGACCCACAACAATTACTCCTGGTCCCATTTGTTATAAGGTTTTTGTTGCAATTTTGATATCTAATTTTCTTGTTTGGATTCCCCTGAGAATTTCAGGCCTCAGCTATCTAGTGTTCCAACCCGACAAGAGAATGAAACAAAAAATTCCCAGAATTCCTGCTTTCTTAATTTATTTCGCCAACAACCGCCATCAAATCCCTCTATTTTTTAGAGGGCATGATTTTCAGCTGGATCATCTACTCCCCGCCTTCTTTGTCGATTCTATTGCTTGTTAGCGCTTGCCTCCTTCCGCATAAGACATGCCCTCTGACTCTTACAACACCGAATATGATAAAGAGTAGTTCTTTGTCTATCATTCTTAGAACTTTTTCCCTTTCTTGGTAGTCTTAGGGCAAAATAGGATTGCTTCTAAAATTTCTATGGATCTTGCCTTGCTGATCAAAGTAGCAAAGGATCATCCAAGTGCACCTGTGGTTGTTGCATCGGCCGCTATAGTAGCATTCCTGACTGGTTGGATATCAAACTACTTATTCATTATACATGAATTAACAAAATCTTCTATTTGATTAATGCTACACGATACTTATAGAAAAACAAATAGATTAATGCTACACGATATTTATAGAAAAACAAATAGATTAATGCTTCACGATATTTATAGAAAAACCCCAAGACACTTGTAGTCCAATATTATATAAGATCCCTACCAAGCTTTTAATAAAAAGAGAGTTGTGACAAAATAGAGTTTGCTACAATTTGCTACTCATTTCCTGCTCCTTCCTCCGAAATTTAGTTGTTTCATCCTCCAAAATTTAGCTGTCTCATCTCCTGCGGATCATTTTCGTCTTTTTCAAGATCGAAAAGCTATTCCACAGAATTTTTTCAGAAAGCAGCGACGACTAACTGATTTTTTGAAGAGGAGGAAGAATGAGACAGCTAAATTTTGAACGAGGGAGCAGGTTGACAAAATAGAGTATGCTACAATTTGCTGCTCATTTCCTGCTTCCTCCTCCAAAATTTAACTGTTTCATCTTCCAAAATTAAACTGTCTCATTTCCTGCTCCCTCGTCCAAAATTTAGCTGTCTCATCCTTCCTCCTCTTCAAAAAATCAGTTAGTCGCCGCTGCTTTCTGAAAAAATTCTGTAAAATAGCTTTTCGATCTTGAAAAAGACGAAAATGATGATCCGCAGGAAATGAGACAACTAAATTTTGGAAGATGAAATAGCTAAATTTTGGAGGAGGGAGCAGGAAATGAACAGCAAATTGTAGCATACTCTATTTTGTCCGCCCTGGGACCATACTTGGCGTGAATTTGTAGAATTCTGGACAAGAAATCTGCAACAACATTCACCTCCCTCAAAACGAACACGACTTTAAGATTAATACCAAACTTTTCTTTACCCAATTTCCTCTGCACACTGCCAAAAGGAATTAAAAAAAAAACTCTTAATAAACAAGATATAAATTGCATTGTTACATAAATAAAATAAAATAAAATAAACTACTTACCGGCAGTTCTTAATGAATTCCAGGTCATCCTCCTCGGTTTTAAATTTGCCACGCATACCATTGACGTAATCTCCCGAGTCGCTTCTTATCTCAAGATAATCATACCCCAACTCGGAAGCCACTAAAATAGCCAGTTCGCCGCTTTTTACTTCCGCAGAACGGCTAGACATTTTCCCCAGTTCGCCGCTTTTTACTTCCGCAGAACGGCTAGACATTTTCCCCTCCAGTGACATGAAAAAGGTGTTCTTTATCACACCTTTAGGACTCCTAATGACAACAGCAACACTTGCATTGCCATATTCATCTACTGATGCATCCACATTTGCCACAGGGTAAAAATTACAGGGATTATACCACAAAAATCTATTCATAGCATGCATCAAAAGACTCATCATCATTTCCCTCCACCACATATATGAGATCTTTTCGTAAAAAGTGAACAAAAGAATGCCACTGATCGGTATTTGAAAGCCTCCCGACACACACAATTCATATAGTCAATTTCGATTAGAAATTTTGTTTGCCGAGGAAGCTGAAGATTCTCAGTCGACATCCATTTTGGCAACAGACAACCATTTTTATAAAGTGCCTTCCTGTGCCATCTTCAATAAACCTCATTTTCAACTGGAAATTAACAACTACACAATTATCAATCTATAAAGAAATTCATGGAAAATTAACAATTAGATTGAAACACTTACCATTTCTACGATTTCTACATCAGCATCATATGTAGAGAACCATCTAGATCCATTTGTCAATCCGAAGTGCAAAATTAAAAAAAAAAAACTCTTAATAAACAAGATATAAATTGCATTGTTACATAAATAAAATAAAATAAACTACTTACCGGCAGTTCTTAATGAATTCCAGGTCATCCTCCTCGGTTTTAAATTTGCCACGCATACCATTGACGTAATCTCCCGAGTCGCTTCTTATCTCAAGAGAATCATACCCCAACTCGGAAGCCACTAAAATAGCCAGTTCGCCGCTTTTTACTTCCGCAGAATGGCTAGACATTTTCCCCTCCAGTGACATGAAAAAGGTGTTCTTTATCACACCTTTAGGACTCCTAATGACAACAGCAACACTTGCATTGCCATATTCATCTACTGATGCATCCACATTTGCCACAGGGTAAAAATTACAGGGATTATACCACGAAAATCTGTTCATAGCATGCTTGAAAAAACTCTTATCATTTCCCTCCACCACATATATGAGATCTTTTCGTAAAAAGTGAACAAAAGAATGACACTGATCGGTATTTGAAAGCCTCCCGACACAATTCATATAGTCAATTTCGGTTAGAAATTTTGTTTGCCGAGGAAGCTGAAGATTTTCAGTCGACATCCATTTTGGCAACAGACAACCATTTTTATAAAGTGCCTTCCTGTGCCCATCTTCAATAAACCTCATTTTCAACTGGAAATTAACAACTACACAATTATCAATCTATAAAGAAATTCATGGAAAATTAACAATTAGATTGAAACACTTACCATTTCTACGATTTCTACATCAGCATCATATGTAGAGAACCATCTAGATCCATTTGTCAATCCGAAGTGCAAATCAAAAAATATAGTCTTGCAAAATAGACTACGCATTTCCCCAAATGACGCAAGATGTGCACAAGATTTCTGCTCAATAGAAACATCTGCACACAAATAAAAAGTTAGGGATGACACAAATTAAAGAAGTCATTTATATCACATATAGCATGTTTGAAGATATAAAAGCTCTCACACATAGCATATGAATTTCACATAGCATTCAAAAACATAGTCAGTCACATACAGCATAATAATTGCAGTAACAATTATGCATATGTAACCCTATGAGGCAACAACTATTCAATTAAGCACATACAGCATAATAATTGCAGTAACAATTATGCATATGTAACCCTATGAGGCAACAACTATTCAATTAAGCATCAATTTAACATGTTAGGTGGGGAAAAACATTGCAATTAACTAGCAAACCTAAGGAGTTCAACAATTAAAAAACTCTACCTTGAATTGAAGTAAAACCCCCCAAAATTCCCCAAAATCACCCAAATTGAACTTTGCTCCAATCAATTCGAAGCTTAGGTTTCAGTAAGGTTGATTGTGATGAACTGATGGTAATCTACAGATGTCAAGAGTGGTGAGTATTAGTGGAGTTGCTAGCAGACAATTAGAATGGTTGATGGTGGCCATGGTGATGGGGTTTCAACCAGAAATGGAGAAACAACACACATTGGAAATATGATAAAATAAAATTAAAAAAATGATTAAGATGGTTAACAATAACTACATATGCAACTAGGAAAAAAAAAATATACATCCGCGACAAAAGTGACATGGTCCACATTGAAGACAATGCAAAGGGAAGGACAAGATAAAACTTAACATGGATTGACATAGTAACAAAGGAAAGGAAAGGAAAGCAAAGTCACAACACATATTCTGCTACAGATATGCAGGCTTTAGAGTGTGATGACACACGCAAACAAAGATATACAAATTATTAGCTGACGGTGGGCTTCTTCAAGATTCAAGAGTCAAAAAAACAAAAACAAAATACAAATTATTAGCTGAAGAGACGAATTACCCATAAATCAAAATGGGAAAAATTATAACTCACCGAAATACGGGACTCCGAATGGGCAGGAAACAACCCCGGGAATTTTTCTTAAAACTCCTTGATACATCTCTCTCTGTAAAATTCAAGTACATCAAAATAAACCATCCATGCATAATTTCAACCAAAGAAGACATGGATGAAAGTAAAGTTACACCAGCCCAATTATTCACAAAACATTTTATTTGAATGGAGAGGCTTTAACAAAAACTATAGATATATATTAGATAAAGTAGTTGTCGAGAGCGAGAACACGTGATATACATATTGCATCACTTGGTCTCATAATGTGCACTTGTCGCCCATATTATTGTTTTAGAAATTTGAACTATGTTTTATCAACTCATTTCACGAAATGATTCAAGCAATAGATATAAAAGCAAAAAACAGGTAAGTTCATTAAAAAAAATTTCAACTCATAACTTGGGTGGGAAAAGTGTTTGAGCAATTTAATTAAATCACTGCCAGTAGTGTCAAGCATACTAAGGTGTTGACCAATTTAAATAGAAAGGAGAAATGACTTTATAAACAAAAAGCCATTTTGGTGAATCTCATTTTTCAAAGTAACCATTTAATCATAATTAGTGAAAATTTCAATTAAAATTAGTGAAAATGTGTTTTAACTTCCAGGATGAAAAAGAAAGCAGATATACCTTGTTCGAAACATTCCAAAATTTCATTACCAATATAATTTTTAATTATACTAAATAGACTTTGAAACAGAAACAAAATACAAATCCTGAATTAAAATATTAGATTAATAGGCAACTAATTCTTCATTAGTTAAAAGTATCATTATTCAAAACAAGACATGTGAGACTGTTATCAAATTTTCATTCCAAACAAAAATCAGTTGTTATAATTCTTAGGTGGAATGTATCTTGATTGTCATCTAATATGCCAACATAACAAATTAAAAGATCACGAATGCAACCAAAATAGTCTAATACAAAAAATTATTGTTATCATCAATACATACATGTTATTTACCCAAAAAAGAAAAAAAAATAGTCTAAAAAAGAGAATTAACATCATCAAAACTTTATACAAGTTAGATGCAGATTCTGAAAGCCATACCAGAGTCATTGACCTTAGAGCAGAGTCAATGAGCATGACGCCATTCAGCACATTATCCTTCCCATCATCTGTCACCAATCAAAACATTTACTAAAACATGAAGATTTAAAGATCGTTATCACTTTAATTAAACATGTTCACATCATCCTATTTAGTTAATTAACTTTAATCAAAAATAACTTTCTTTGTTGATTTACCCCATGTGTGGCAGCATTCTTGTCTCAGTGGTAGAAAAAAATGAATTCTTCCTGACCCAAAATACCCTCAATAATTGAAGCCCTTATTACAAATCTTGCCTTATAAAGCCTCGAGCACCTTTAGACCTGGACTATATTTCTGCCTTCCTTCTTTGTATATTAGTTTTTAACAACGTTAAGGGAAGGGGGACTGATCACCATTCCTTTTCCACTTAGCTAATACTATATTTTGATCAAATAAGAAAGCCCCCAAAAAAGAGGCAGATTTCAAAATCCAGCTGTGTGAGGGACCGGGAAGGAAATACAGGCTTCAAAACAAAAACAATTGCCATTCCCTCTTACCCTTTTAGATAATACATTAAACAAGTTCTCTTTCATCTGATGAACGTATGGGGCTTCTTTTTTTTCTTTTTTTTTAAAAGTGGCTGTATGGGGCTTCTTGCCATTCCCTCTTTACCCTTTTATATAGTACTAACGGGACGATGCCATTCCTTCCATCCCACCTAACAGAGAAAGCAAGTTATTTTCATTTAACAGAGCCACTTTACCTTCACCATCCACTTTTGGCGTGTCATTCCGCTTAGAACCCATAATAATAGGAATGCGGTGGCCGTCAAGGATCTTACAAGAAATGGAGCTCAAAGAACAACCCGACATTAAAAAGATCGAAGAAGCAAGCCTGGAATGTGAGCAGAGGAAATCCCAACAAGAGAGTACTCCTCTGTTATCTTGTTTATGACTACTTGTTTATGACTACTTATCATGCCTTGAGCCACCAACCTGAGATTATTCCAACTCAAGCAGCTTGATAAAAAAAAGCAACTCATCAGTAAGGTTGTTGATGTAATGGCTGGGCCGATTAAGGGCCGGTATTTATCATTGGGGGAGCACAAAGTGGTGGGAGTAGCAGGGTGGATCCAGGCCTAAGATCTCCGATCGTTAGAGCACAGGCAGACTTGCCATTAAGCTTGTAACGAAGTGCTCTGGTCGCTCTAGCTATTCCTTATTGATAAGGTTCCTCTGGGATCCAAGATTACAGAGTTATCCAATTCCAAACCTCATCTAAAAAATGACAAAAAGAAAAAGAAAAAAGATTTTGGACTATTTTGTGAAGCCAGGCCATCCCATTCTCCAAGGTGGTTCACATAGATAGAGAATAATTAAAGACCATTTGTCCAACAACACATCCTGAGCCAAAAGAAACTAAAACACAGAATCAATCACCCTCCGGAACAAACCCTAAACTCATTATTTGTCCCCAGTTTCTTTCTTTAAGCATTTCCAAAATTGTGAAGCAAAAGAATAAACAGAAATCAATAACTCGAGAAGTTCTCAAAAAGATTTTTCAATTTTCAAAAAACAAAAAATGTTCAATGACTAGAATATGGTAGATGAATATGTTAGATGTGAGTGACATAGAAAACAGGATGAAATTAAAAAAATAAAAATAAAGAAAACACAGAATCAATCACCTCCAGAACAAACCCTAACCTCATTATTTGTCTCTGGTTTCTTTCTTTAAGCATTGTGAAGCGAAAATAAACATAAATCAATGACTAGAAAAATTCTCAAAAAGATTTTTCAATTTTCAAAAAACAAAAAATGTTTATGTGAGTGACATAGAAAACAGGATGAAATAGTGAAAAACAATGAAGTGAAAGAACTTACGTCTTGCCAACATGACGCGGGGTAGAAATTCTTGTCGCTGAATGTTAGCCCCTTTGTACTCTACGTACTGCAAAGAAATTCAGCATATATAAATTCACCATATAGATTAATGGCATCTAGAAAAAACATTAAATTGTAAAGAAATTCATTATAGAAGAAAAACTTGCCTCTTTTGTTACTATATTAAAGTTGCGAACAAAAAACTTGGAAATACACCCATTGATGCGAATACTTCGGAACCCTAGAAGCTGAGCACTCTCTCAGAACCCTAAGAATGATTAGAGACTATATATCGTGGTTCTCAGTTTCGCCCTAGAATTTTAGATATACAAGAGGAGGAGGAGATGGGGAAGAGAGTCCAACTAGATGATGTAGGGTAAAAAGATGAGTATCTACTTTCTCAATGGTACAAGTCTCTATATAGACAATAATAATATTAATATATATATAATAATATTAACATTTTTAAAATATATATATATATACCTGCACTAGGTAATGTAAATATACCATTTTTAATTTTTTTTTGAAAATTGGGTTGTCATTCACTACTGCCAACATAAATACTCTAGATACATAAATACTCTAGATACATAAATGTTTCATCGACCAAAGTCTCCACTACGTGGCAGAATATTAGTGATCCGGACCACAAACGAGGTGATGGGTACCGGCCACCTAATCATCTCTTCTCCATCAATACAGCTGTAAATCACCAATGGTATAGTCTTTTCACATTTATGACATAACAGGGTGAACAGTTATCATATTCAATGCTTTGGCATGATGCATTATTGACTGTGGGAAACGCAGTTCTTTTAATTTATTATTATTATTATTTTCTTTTTTCGAAAGTAACGCAGTTCCTTGTTACAGTGTCAGTGGGCTGTGGAGTAAGTGGGCTGTGGACATACAAAACACAGATCAAACAAATTTTTATTTACGATGCCAAAAAAACATCAATGAATTTTCCTGATTACGAATCGAAGATGATAAATCAGAATTTCAAGATAGTTTAAAATGAGTAAATCTAAAATAAAAATAAAAATTAGTAAAATAGAGAGAGGTAAAGAAAAAGAGTGAAGGAGAGTACATCTGCAGGTTCAGAGGTTCAGTCGGTTTGGGGGACTCAAAGTGCATTCAGAAATATTTAGGTGGTTGTGGAAGTGCGTGGGATAGTTCTCTGAGTCAAGCTTACGTGTAGGAGGTGCTGCATTGGCACGGCGTCGTATGGGTGTCTATTTGTATTTTATGTTTTTTCAATAAGTGCAAAAAAAAACTCAGGCCCGTTTAGTTAGACGGAAATTTATGATGGAAAGTGAAAGTGAAAGTGAAAGTGAAAAAAAGTAAGTAAAAAAAAAGGAAAATCAAATTTCCTACGTGCATTTGATTAGCAACAAAAATTTTCAAAAAAATTATGAAAAAATATTATTTTATTAGCTTGTATAGAAAGGGAAAAGAAAATGATTTACTTACCAAAACTACCCTCATGATTTCAAATATTAAAAAATAAATTAATTTTGTATTGAATGAATCATCTTTATACCCAATTATTTATATTAATTTTTAGCCATTAAATAGTAAAATAATGGATTAATAATAATAATTATTATTATTATTATTTATATTCATATTTAAATTAGACAAACTAACGAGGACTACATTTTAGTTGTCAAATTCTTTTTATTTTCTGTTTCCAATAATATTTATTTATATTTATATGTAGAATATAATTTATTTATCATAACATACTCATGTTTTATCATAAAATAGTGGATTAATAATAATAATAATAATAATTATTATTATTATTATTATTATTATTATTATTATTCATATTTAAATTAGAAAAACTAAGAGGACTGCATTTTAGTTGCTAGATTTTTTTATTTTGTGTTTTCAATAATAATTATTTATATTTATATGTAGAATATAGTTCATTTATGATAACATACTCATATTTTATTGAATTATTAAATATATCTTTTTTTAAGCCCCCTCGAAGAAACATTAAATGCAACTCTAGGATAAAAATTGTCATGCAAAAGTAACATATTTTATAATTCATGCATAATAATTTTATAGTTCATGCATAATTTATCAGTCCCTTTTCATATTTTTTATGAATATGAACCACTTCTATGCAAATTTTTCTTTACAAAAATCACACAATATAAAACTCAATTCAGTTCAAAGCTGTATAGATAGTAAAAAATAAATATTATATGAATTTCCATCCATGTGAAATTGTTATGTCATATAAATAATATGATGACTTAAATTAATCTCTTCCCATATTTCTATTGAGATATTGATAAAAATTAAAAGTTATATTATTTAATATTCTACCATTCCACTCTTAATTTATTTTCAAAAATTTTAGGTAACGACGTATTGGATATAATCAAATTATGTGTCCCAATATATAATAGTTGTTGGAATATTTTCTAAGTCTGAGTTTAATAACTAGTGAAAAAAAAAAAAAAAAAATGGAGAAACAACTAGGCATAATAGGAATTTTGGAAATAAAATGATAGTTTGGTACGAGAAAGTAAACTTTCTTGTGTTTTATGCGGGGAAATATTTTGGGAAAATTTATCGATGCGGAATCCCACTTTTCCAAAAATTTTCCCTTCCAAGTAACCAAACTCCAAAAAATTAATTTTATTTTCCGTTTCTTTTCCTTTCTACCTACTTCACGCTAACCAAACGAACCCTTAAGAAAAAAAAAAAAAATTTAAATCTCTCACTGTATAAAAAAAATGCATAAAAATCCCCCTTATTAAAAAAAAAATTGCATATAATTTCTTGTATTATCTATCTTTTGAGCAAAAATTGTTCCCTATTAAATAAATCTTCTGAAAAATAATAATTTATTTTAAAAATAATTTAAATGTACATTTTTTTTATGTAACAAGAAGGCCCCTACCAATTATATATATATTTGAACAGTGAATAGGTTTGTTTGAATGCACTTAAAAACCTATACATGAAAATATGTCTAATATTTTTTTTTTCCCTCTAAAATATCTCTATATTGTTGTTTACCAATTTGTTATCAAGTTGACATCATTTTTATTTTTATTTTATTTTTTTATGATATTATATTTCATTTAATTTGTCAAATCCAAGTGAGATTCACGAATAGTACATCATTTTAATTTTTTTATTTTTTTAAAAATTATTTATTTCAAAATATATATAAACATAATCTTTCTTACAAATATTCTGTTCTAATTCTATAAATGGATAATTCTATAAAAATAAAGTTTTGGGGGTCAAAGGACAAAAGAATGAGGTCAAAATTAAAATTTCCAAATTAAAGGAATTTTATGAAAGTCTGACGTGGACATGGAAAATTACTATACATCATCTTTTTATTCTCAAAATACCCTTCTATAGTTGTTATGAAATTATACTATTACCCATCTCATATCTAGAGGGAGAAACCCATCTATGTCAATCCTCTCAAACTTTCCTTCTCGGGTAGCTTATCCTTCCTTAAACTCCCAAAGCACACTGTCAAAATCACTAACGTCGCCAAGTCTAACCAAACCCTAGAAATTAAGAAATATTTGTTATTATTATTTTTAAAAAAAAAAAGTTAGATATTTGCTACTTTGATACTGTAAACCTTCCAGGAAAATGAAGAAAGGCCTGGTTCTCATTTGTGAATATTCCAATTTTTATGGCATGACTTGGATTTCACAGACCCACTTGAAGATTTCTTGTGGATTCACAAGCATTTGCATCAACTTTTTGTATTGCCGAGCCATGGATCGACCATTACAGAAGATTGTGTTGGTTTTTTTTATGATGTTTTGTGTTGGGTTTAATCTCAGCTTGGATCTTGATTTTTCTTTTGTATGATATGGATTTTGAGTTAGATCGGGTTTGGAGGAAAAGATGTTTTTGGAGGAACGTGAGAGGAAGAACAAAGATTTACAATTTTTTTTTTTAAATGGGTTTGTTAGTAAGGTGGGTGAAAGAGAGAGATGACAGATAGGATTGTTGGTTGTTCGTTTGGGAAGAACGGTTGCTATAGATGGGTTTTTATCTCTAGATATGAGATAATGGTGTTTTGGGAATAAAAAGATGATATATAATAAATTTTCATGTCCACGTCAAACTTTTACAAAATTTCATTAATTTGGAAAACTTACTTTTGACTCCATTCTTTTGTCATTTGACCCCAAAAACTCCATTTTTATGAAATTATCCCTTCTATAAATTCTATATATTTTCCTTCCATTACTAGAATTCTCCTTCGGTAAGAAAGTAAAATATATCTCTCTTTAAAATTTATATGTCATTGATTGTATCTTTCTAAAATAAATCATCCGCAACAGCATAATCCAGGAAGATGTTACTTGAAATAGAGCATCCGCAACAGCACAATCCAAGAAGAAGTTACTTGACCCGCTTCAAACAAATCATCAATCCAATTCCAATCTTTTCAAAAAGATTAAGAGAAAAACTTAATAATCAGTTACAAATTTTCAGTATAAATAGATAGAAATCATAAAAAAGTAATATACGAAAAATAGATTAAAAAAAATTAAGTTTTGTATTCAGCGGAGGTGGCAACAAATTTAAGAAGTATGGATCAATGAGTATTTTTATTTGTGTGGACTTGTTTATAAATTGTTGGATTTATTCTACGAAATAAAAGATAAGGCGGATAGGTGCATGAATGATGGGAGAAGGAAAATCATATATGAATTTAAGAGTATCTTAGCAGTCTTAATGATGTGTAAAAGCATATTTCATTTCTCATTTCTCTTTCTCATTCCATTAACGAATCAATCATATACAAGTAAGTTTATAAAAATTATGTGAAGTTCAGGCATGTTATTGGTTAGTTGTTATTGAAGGATATATTTTTAAACAAAAAGTATAAAACAACTGTTGAAACTAAAAATAAATAATCAAAAAAAATTGTGCAAATCTATTATAACACATCATATTTACACAAATATAACGGTTGGAGATGCTCCAATGATATATATATATATATTTATTTAGGGGGGAAGAATGTAATACCCCTAATTTTAAAAAGGATATTCCTGGTATTTAAGGGTATTTAATTTATTATTTAAGTGCATTTTATTTGATTATGTGTCATTATTTTTTTATTAGGTGCTTAATTGTTTTCTTTTGTGGTGATTTAATTTATTTAAATGATATTTATTTTTAGTTATTTGATTGGAATTACTTGTTAGTGTTTTAATTATTTAATTGGTATTAATGGTTTAAGTGTAATTGGTTTAATTATTTGATTGGAATTACTTGTTAGTGTTTTAATTATTTAATTGGCATTAATGATTTAAGTGTAATTGGTTTAATTATTCTATGTGTGTCTTATTTTATATGTATCTTATTTGGTTTAATTGGGTTTACTAATTATTATTTTGTTCAATTAGATTATTTGTTAAGTATTTAATGGTGAATAGGGTAATTAGGTAAATACATCTAACTAGGGTTTTAATTACAGTATAAATTAGGGTTTTATATTATAGCCGTCGTAGGTTTCTACGTTAATTGGATGGGGCGGTTAGGATTGTGAGTTGGACTTCAATGAACCTAGGGTTTAGGAAAACTCTATAAATATAAGGTAGACGTCTGTGTAGGGTTTTTTTAAATAAAGCACACGTTTTGTGAAAGTGGAGAAGGAAAAATGCAGTTTTTCACATTCTGCCCAGATTTCATCAAACATCTGTTCCTCCTTCGTCCGTGGTCCGATCGAGCTGAATTTTGGAGGAGAGGTTCAAGACTCAGTGACGCACAATCTGAACGGTGAAGATCAAAGTTTGACCTCGGGAACAGTGATTCGTACTCGTGAACAGTAACTAGGTCGCACAGGTTTTTTTCCATTCTGCCCAGATTTCATCAAACATCCGATCCCGCTTCGTCCGTGGTCCGATCGAGCTGAATTTTGGAGGAGAGGTTTATGACTCAGTGACGCACAATCTGAACGGTGGAGATTAGAGTTTGACCTCGGGAACAGTGATTCGTACTCATGAACAGTAACTGGGTCGCACAGGTTTTTTCCATTCTGCCTAGATTTCATCAAACATCCGATCCTGCTTCGTCCGTGGTCCGATCGGGCTGAACTTTGGAGGATAGGTTCATGACTCAGTGTCGCACAATCTGAACGATGGAGATCAGATTTTGAGTTCAAGAATAGTGTTTCGTACCCGTGAACAGTAACCGGGTTTTGGAAATCGCCGGGATTTTTTAAGAAGACGACGTTGAAACTTTGAACAAAAGTTTCTGAAGCAAGATTCTATCCTTACTCTTTCCCTTAGGCTTCATACTCTTTGCACTCTTAAATGATTACAGGATTAATGAAGATTAAACCAAACTAAAATGATATCTGTTTTGCTATGAAAGTGGTAGTTACAGTAGTGTTGTATGCTTGTTCAACCTAGACTAAGCATGTTTGTGGATGCATTGTGGTTCTGTGGTTCACGTTTTTCCTTACCACTGCTAGTATAAATTATTGGAAGGATGGGTCTAGATGATAGTTATCTTAACTTCTGTAATAGCAACTGTTGGAACTTAAATACTAGGAGGATTTGAGTTTAACACTAGATCGGTTTTGTGGAACACTATAACTTGAGCATGTCTACATACATACTGTGAATATTGTTTTGATGCTTACATTATCACAGTTAGTATCAACTGTGGAGGTTAGGATTTTGTGATACATACCCTACATATCTGTATGTCATTTGTAAGGTGTTAAATGGAAGTTTTAATTAATTCTGTCTTTATATCAGACTAAAGGGAACAACTTAAATTGGGCATGTATATGTTATTGTTGTGACCCTATTTATCAATGCTTATTTTATCACTGCTAACATTGAATGTTGGATGTTGGAATTTAGTTGATATATACTTGATTTATTGGTATTATTGACTACTGGAGGATTGGAAAGTAGGCACCGGTATGGGACGGTGGCATACTAAGGATGGGTTTGGTTTTTAAAACAATACCATTACCCACCTACTTGGAATAAGGATGGGATTAACTAAAAGTTAAGTCCCGTGGATTTGTATTGTCATGGCAACTACTTGTTGAGCGGCAATACCAGGGGTTTTGGATGGATTTTATATATGTACTGTTATGGTGCCTCGGTATGAGCTTGAGCCTCAGGACCGATGGCTAGGGAGCGTATATGCATCGGGATGCGTAGCTGGTGATCGACGGTCGAAATCAATTATAAATCAACCCTCTTCGCAATAGCACGAATCATTGTAAAATAGGGCTATTGGTCGGGTATGTCGAACCACTGGGACTGCGCTAGTCTAAGGCAACCTAAGTGTCTAGAGTCATTCTTAGGATGATGAAGGGGTGTTCATAGAGGTTTTGTTTGTTTGTCACTGAAACTACGAATTCAGAATGCATAAAACGATAAATTGAAGGAGATTAAAATGAGTGAAACTTAGGTGGAGAGGACTAGGGAAATGAATCCACCACATACCTCATAAACATGCTAGCTTGTGATTAACTTGGGGAACTACTTATGTAAATGACCATGATATATAGAGATGCATGATAACTACACTATCTTCAAGAAGTTCATACAATCAGAGCGAAGTATAAACCATCTAAGTATAATCCCCTAGGAATGGCCTACCAAATCCCTTACTTTGTATGGTAAATGCACATGTAATCAAAGACTAAGTATAATCCATCCACGGTTGGTATGAACCATCTGCCTAACTACATTAAACTAGGGGTGTAGTATGGTTCATTGTTCCTAGGAATGGACTATCAAAACCTTCACAAGACATGCCAAGAAAACCATTTCATATTCTCATCTCCATTCTCAGTATGAAGATATAAGCCCTATAATCATGAAAACATACAATCTAGGACAAGATGATACATTTAACACAATCATTTATTGAATTGAAGAACATTTACAACATGTGTAAGTCTCTAGAATATGAAAAGATCACAAATACACTTCATTCCCCAAATTAAAACAAGATTATAGCATGCTTACAAAGGAGGCTTCATCACCTCCCTAGATGGAGGTTTAGTTACCCATTGATGCACTAGAGGAAGGAGGAAGCAAAGCCTTGACCTCCATTTTCGAGCTCCCCTCTTCTAGCTCCAAGAACACACCTTTCTTGCTCTCTTCTCTCTCCTCTATCTTGTAAAAATGAAGCTTCCTAATTTTGTGTGGCTCTCCCCCCTTTATCTAGATAAGAAATCCACCCAAAAAGCCCTCTCTCTCCTCCAAGAAACATCCCCAACCAACTCATAAAGGAGAGCTTCCAAAGTAGGTAAAATCTGAGCACAAGTGGGCTGAGTCATGTAGAATTATGTCCTAATTTCGAGTGCTCGAAATAGGGCCTCGAGCACTCGAAAATTGGGCAGAATGCCCTATGCTTGGTTTGCTCTGCCCTGACCTACTTTGGTAAAATGGCCATAACTTTGTGCTCCAAACTCCGAATATTGAACTGTTTGAAGATTTGGAAAGCTGATTTAGAGCTCTAAAAACTTCATGTTTTGGTGGAGATCCAATTCTCAAGTCTGGTTGGTCGAAATTGAAGATCAAGGCAGAATTTCATTGCTGCCAGGCAGTTCTGCGCAGCTCTGGTAACAAGGCCATAACTCTCTGCTCCGAGCTCCGAATGACAAACCGTTCAAAGATTTAGAAAGCTAATTCAGAGCTCTAAATCTTTCATGTTATGATGGAAGTCCAGTTCTTGAGTTTGTAGGTCAAAATGGTGAACAAAGTTCGGGCTTCACTGCTACCAGAAATTCAGCTTTTGAGCACATTGTTGATCAAAAATCCACAAGGGCTTATTTTTGCTCCCTTTTTGCAATTAAACCTGAAAATGCATAAAAACACACAAATGAAGATAATCTATAGAATTAAACAAACAGCGGACTTAACTAATGCAATTTAGGGCGCTTGAATATACAGTATTCGGCGCTTATCACAGCCCCAAGCTTACATTTTGCTAGTCCCTTAGCAAAACTATAATGAAAAACTTAATAAAAAGACAACCATGGGCATGCTACTACAAAAATATCATCCATGGTAAAATGAGATATATACATAGCTCAAAAATAACTTGAAACAGAAAAAGAGCTGGGGATGGGGTCATTGGGAAAACTACCTTGCATATATAAAGCATTGATACTAAACACATTTCAACATGCATGTATCAACATCATAGTCCATATAAATAACTCAATTGTCATCTCTTAAATGGAAGTTAACTCTAACTTCAGTGAAAGTGGATTGGATTCTCAACATGCGGCTTTTACTTTCTTTTCCAATTTCCAAGCACAAGTTTTCAAATCATTGAATTCCCCTTTAAATGAGGTCCCTAAGGTATGATTTTATTTACAAGACAACTTTTGTTGCTTGTTGACAATTTATTGTAACTCATTAGCGAAACATAGAATGGTTGTGCAATGCTAAAGTCCCTTAAGCTTTTTAACCAACCTATGTAGCAAGCGTTAGGCCAACAACTCCCAAACCAGATGGCTTTAGGGTGTTAAGTGTAGAGACACTCCAAAGGGCTTAATAGCTCAAGCTGGAAAGGCTACGAACTCTAGCGAACCATGTTTATTACAATTTTTTTTTTTTTTTTTGAATGACCGTGCAATGTTTAAGTCCCTTAAGCTTTCTAACCAACCCTTGTAGCAAGCGTTAGGCCAACAACTCCCAAACCAGATGGCTTTAGGGTGCTAAGTGTAGAGACACTCCTAGGGCTTAATAGCTCGAGTTGGAAAGGCTACGAACGTCAACTGGTCATCTTTTCAATATATATATATATATATATATATATATATATATATATATATATATATATTAATAGATTCATGCCAAAGGTATCCATCTATCAGGTTCATCAAATCAGATTAACTAGGCCAAGGTCAAGGTCAATCAAGTTGCATGCCTCACAGTTAAGTTTCCAATGTGCATCTGTGCATTGTGAAGCTTATAAGAGTGTAAATCCAGCAAGAATCTAATTGAGGCATTTATACAGACTACATTGTATTTGCATGATCACTTCAATTTCAAATTTCTTTATTTTCAAAAATTTCTCAATTGCTTCTATACACAAGGTATTAAACATATGCTTTGTCTCCGACAAGTTCCAAGTTACACTATCATTGCTTTTCAAAAATATAATACCAAAACTATGCCAAGAATGCTTTGATGCACCCCCAAACTCAAACTACACAGTGTCCTCAATGTGGGACATGGATGTAAGTTAGAGACAAAAATGACAAAGAGTATAAAAAGGAACAAAAATACCCAGGGGGAGGAAACGGCATGGTGATACAAAACCCCCAAACTTGAATTGGACTGCGCAACCTGGAGAGTATCACGAAGAACAAAAAGAAACAACCACAAAAAGCATTAATAGCACAAGCATAAATATAGAAAAATAATGTACATAAAGTTAACAGAAAAGAGAGAATTTGCATTTCAAAAAGAGTTTTTACATGATTACAAAAGAGCTGTACATAGATCATGTCTACTAGAGCAACCTATACATAGCAAATTCCGGAAGTTCAAAAGGAAAACAAAAGATACAAGAGAAATATGTACATATGAAACAAAAAGATAAGGTCCAACACTCGCAACAAGTTATGGTCCAGAGGGTAAACGGGCGAGGATGGAATGGAGGAGAGATTGAGTCTTACGCCGTTCAGCGGAAGCCAAACGACGTTCCTCAGCTGCGACACGACGGTCTTCAGCAGCAAGACAACGATCTTCTTCGGCACGTGAAGAAGTCTCACATAGAGTCCGAGTGTACGCGGACAAAGAATTCTCAAAACGATCCAGTCGCTCATGAATACCGGCAATGCTAGCCCGGATGAAAGCCTGGTCCTGGTGAGAGTCGACCGGAGGCTCTACCCTTGCAGCGGCTGCTGCTGTGGAAGCATCCTCAGAAGGAGGAGGAGGTGGAGCTTGGATGAACAGGGGGGCAGCAGGCTGAGGGGTACTAGAATGGCTAAGAACATTGATCCAACGGCGCTTGGTAAAAATTTTAATCTTTTCGCCTTTTGGTTCATGGGGAGGAACAATGAAACCCTTGTGCTGAAGGAGCCGAGTGATGAAAAACGGCAAAGGCAATTTCCGATTTTCAACTCGCGGAACCCGTGCATTATGAGCGTCATGCCAAAACTTCATAAATGTGGTCCAAATGAGCTCTGGGATGGAGAACCATTGGCCTTGGTCCATGGCATATAAGGCTTGCAAAAGGAGGCCCCTACGCTCGGTGCTATGCACCAAAGGGCAGACATTGTGCTTGAAGACAGTGTCAATGAACCAGAGGCGTTCCGGAAGATTGGTTTTGCGGATAAAAGACAGGGGCCTAGTAGGATCGTCAACATTGCAAATGGCAGCGGCAATCTGCTCCACAGTTAATGTATCCGGCTCCTCATATAAAGGGAGATTCTCACGATTGACAATGTCATCGGGGCACTCAATGGGGCAACCAGAAACCTGAATGATGTCAGTCATAGTGAAAGCATAGGTGGTGCCATCAATGGATGTAGTGAGAGAAATGGGTGGCTCTTCAGGGCATTGGAGATTCTGGTAGAAGAGGCGTACTACACGGGGGTAGGCAACCCTGGCAAGGGGCGCGCAAATGTGCTGCAGACGCCGGTTAGTCAATTCGGCTACAGCCCACGAAGTTGTGGGTAGAATATCAAAGGCATTCGTGAGCGGAAAAGAAAGCTCATAGTTGAGTTGTTTGCGATCCCAAGGATCACGTGGTCGCTCACGATTGACAGCACGGGCACCCGCAGAGGGTCTAGGAGGGCGAGAAGGACCGGCACGAGACATTTAGAGAGGTGGACTTGGTTGAGGACTTTCAGCGAGCACCTGGCGTGCACCACAAAAAGGAGAAGGTGAAAGTGAGTGGGATGGAGGAGCAAACCCAAATTTTTTTTTGAAAGATTAACAAGCTCCAGCATAGAGCAATCACCAACAATCATCAACACAAGCATCAACAAAATCACCAACATGCAATCCCATCCTCCTTATGATGATTACTGTCAATGAAAAGAAGCAATTAAATTGTAGGGAGAAGAAACTGACCTTAAGAATGTTGAGAGAAAGGTGGGAGGAGGAGGGTGCTGTGATGGGGTGGAGAGAGAAAAGGTGGAGGTTGGTTGGTTTTGGGTTCATGCATGGGAGTTGCCGAGAGAGAGAGAAGGAATGTGATGAGGTTGGGAGGGTGTTAGGAGGATGCATGCATGAGAGGGTGGTTTGGTTGATGGGTGAGGCTCGGTTGGTTGTGTGGAGGGGTTGTGAGGTCGTAGGTGCATGGTGGCTGGGTTTATAGATGCTGAGAGGTAGAGTTGAGTTGGTGCTTGGTGCAGTTGAGAGTTGGGGTTGAGAGAGGAGGCAGATTCGAGTGAGATGGTGTTTTAAAAGAGGGAGGAAGTGGGTGTGGTCGAGTGCTCGAAGCTTCACTTCGAGCACTCGAAGTGAAGGCAGTGTGCTTGGCTGTTTGGTGTGTGAGAGCTTGAGCAGTGGTGAGCACTCGAAGCTTGGCTTCGAGTGCTCTAGAAACCGGCAGAGATTGAAAATGGAGCTTGCATGCATGGTTGGCATGATTGGTTGCAGTAGGGAGGTGGCTTGTGAGATGGTTGATCGTGGGGATGGGTTGATTGTTGGTTTTGGTTGTGGCGTGAAGGAGGGTGGTATGCATGAAGGCATGTATGGTGGGATGGTTTGTATGATGCTGTAGTTGTGGATTGGTGTTGGAGTTGGCTAGTGAGAGAGAGAGAAGTGAAGGTGGCCGAGAGGAGGTTGTTTGCATGGGTGGGGTTGGTTGTGTGGGGTTGAGGTGCATGGTGAGGTGGGTATTGTGAGATGCCGAGAGAGGGAAATGAGGGTGGCATGGTGGTTGGGTTTGTGAGAGAAGGTGGTTGGTTGCTAGGTTGGGTTTGATACTGAAGTTGCATGCATGCATGGAGCTTGCATGCATGCATGCATGTCTTGGGAATGGGTTGTGGGTTGAAGGAGAAGGGTGAGGGTGAGGGTTGGTTTGGTGAGATGCCGAGAGGGATGAGGTTGGTTGTGTGGGGTTGAGGTGCATGGTGTGAAGAGTGGTGGTGAGGTTGGTTGGTTTGGGTAGAGAGAGAAAGTTAGTTGCATGGTGGTGGAAGTTGAAGCCGAGAGGACTTGTGTTGGGGAAGTTGATGGTTAGGGAGTGTTCGAGCACTTGCAAGGGGAGTGAGAGAGAGAAGGAAGGTTGGTGGATGGAGAGAAGGTGCCGAGGGCTCGGTATGGTTGGCATGGTTTGGTGCAGCCGAGAGAGAGGGTGGGGATGATGGGTTGTGTCTGGAAGAGAGAGGAGAGATATGTGTGGAGTTAGTTATGGGTTTTTGGTTGGCCGAGAGGTGGAAGGTGATTGGAGGGTGGAGTTTGTGAGGTTGAGGTTAGTTTGTTTTGAAAGTGCATGCAGGGTGGAGTTCGAGCACTCTAAATAGGCTCGGCGAGTGCTCGAACTGAGAGCAGTGAGTTGGGTGTTGGGTGTAAGCAATGTCGAGCACTCTAAATGGTATTGCGAGTGCTCGAATTGAGAGCAGTAGGTTCAGTGGTTTAATGCATGGACCGCGAGCACTCCAAATTGGAGCTTAGATTGCTCGAAATGAAGCCAGAGAGGTCGGGGAAAAATGCAAGGAAGCTCGAGCACTCCAAATTGGAGTTTGAGTGCTCGAAAGTGGGTCAGTAGGCTCAGAATGTTGTGGTTTAAAAGAGGTTGTGCTTGAGCTTGATCTTGAAACCATGGAACCATCGATGAGCTTGCAGGGATGGAAGATGAGTGCATGGATGAGCCTGCATGGATGGATGGTAAGTGCATGGATTGGCATGGCTGGTGCAATGCCTGTGAGTTGCAGCCAAATTGAATGCAAGGAGCTTGCATGAGGATTTAAGCAACATTGACTGAGCTTGTGCACTCCAAAAATGAGGATTTAAGCAACATGGACACCTATGCATGCAATGCAGCAAGTTGTGAAGGCATGCAAGGATGCTGATGGATTGTGCCACGGTTTCAAAATGTTTCTATGCATGCAAATGTAGTGCCATACAATATTGAAGTTGGATCACGTGATGAAAGTTGAAAGCGTGAACTCATGAAAGAATGCATGAATGCAATACAGGCATGCATGCATGCAACATTGTAACCTATATATTGATCATTCTTATGCATGCATGATAAAATAAATAAAAATAATAATAATAAATAAATAAATAAAATAAAATAAAATAAACATAAAAATAAAAATAATAACAAAATAAAGTAAGATAAAATAAAATAAAATTAAATACTTCAATGAATGAAACCCCCCCCTCCCCCCCCCCCCCCCCCCTTTTTTTTTTTAAACTTTGTAATTTCTAATGCATGGAAAAATTGCCAACTTTCAGAACATCACACAAAGCATGATTGAAATTTCCGGAGAAAATTTTAAACTTGCAAATTCATTCCATTCCAATGCATGGGAAATTTTGAAAGTTTTGTTTTGAAACCTTGCAATTTTTTAACTTTTTAATCATCTCAAATGCATGAAGAATTTTGAGAAAATTTTCAGACTTTTCATAAAAAATGATAAAATATGCACATGAGTCGCATTTGAAAAATCTAATGAAATTGCTAGAAAGCGATGGAGACTTCCGGGAATGAAAATTAGAGTTGAGAAGGTCTAAGAAAAATCAAATTTTTGTCTTTTCTAAACCGTTTCCCAGAAAATTTTGCAAGGCACGAGCAATTTCAAAGAGAAGGAAGCTTGGAAATTGAAAGAATTGCTTCCCTTGCTTTGCTAAATTTTATGTCGATAGCTAGACAAAGCTGGAGCATGCACTAATCCTCATAAATTGGATCCGTCAAGGGGACTTCCTCAACTCTTCGGGTTAGGATTGTGCCGTCAATGCAAGGCTTAAGCCGTTGGCCATTTACCTTGAAGAGTGATCCACTTGCAGGATCACGAAGTTCGATTGCTCCATGAGGAAAGACGGTAGTGACAATGTATGGACCATCCCATCTTGACCGGAGTTTACCGGGAAAGAGTTTCAAGCGGGAATTGAAAAGCCAAACCTTTTGTCCGGGGGCAAAAGACTTCTTGACGATGTGTTTGTCATGAAAAGCTTTAGTCTTTGCCTTGTAGATTTTTGCGCTTTCATACGCGTCATTACGCAATTCCTCAAGTTCATTTAATTGCAACGCACGATTAAAGCTGGCTGGTTTAAGATCAAAATTAAACCTTTTTATGGCCCAATAAGCACGGTGCTCTAATTCTACCGGGAGATGACATGCTTTGCCAAAGACAAGTCGATATGGTGACATGCCAATGGGTGTCTTATAAGCTGTCCGGTAAGCCCAAAGCGCATCGTTTAGCCTTAATGACCAATCTTTATGGTCCGGTCTAACCGTTTTTTACAAAATGTGCTTAATCTCCCGGTTAGAAATCTCTACTTGACCACTCGTTTGAGGGTGGTAAGGTATAACAACCTTATGAATGACGAAGTACTTGGTAAGGACGGATTTGAGATAACGATTTCGGAAATGAGATCCGCCATCACTAATAATTGCTCGGGGCGTACCAAAACGACTAAAGATATGGGACTGAATGAATTGGATCACGACTTTATGATCATCGGTTTTGGTAGCCTCGGCTTCAACCCATTTAGACACATAATCCACCGCTACAAGGATGTACTCATAACCATAAGAAGATGGAAATGGTCCCATGAAGTCAATCCCCCATACATCAAAAATTTCAACAATCAAAATGTTAGTGAGGGGCATCATGTCTCTTCGGGACATGGATCCAAGTTTTTGACATCGTTCACACGATTTGCAAAAATTGTATGCATCCCGAAACAAGGTAGGCCAAAAGAATCCGCTTTGAAGAACTTTGTTAGCGGTCTTTTTGGCACTGAAATGGCCTCCACAAGCAAGAGTATGGCAAAAATTTAGAATGGTTGTGGCCTCGGTTTCAGGAATGCATCGCTGGATGACTTGGTCCGGGCAATACTTGAATAGTTCTGGATCTTCCCAAAAGAAATGCTTGACTTGGGAGAAAAACCGGTCCCTCTCTTGTTTGGACCAATGAGCTGGAATTTTGCCAACCGCAAGATAATTGACAATATCCGCAAACCATGGAAGAGTAGAATGTGAAACTTGAAGAAGTTGCTCATCCGGAAAGGAATCACGGATGGCTGCGAATTCTGAAGATTTCTCAATAAGCAAACGAGAAAGATGATCGGCGACAACATTGTCGGTCCCTTTTTTGTCCCGGATGTCAATGTCAAACTCTTGAAGTAAGAGGATCCATCGAATTAAACGGGGTTTTGTCTCTTTTTTCGCTAACAAATGCCTAAGAGCGACATGATCTGAAAAGACGATGACCTTAGAGCCAAAGTTTAGGGTTAAATTTAGTTTGATTATGAATATTGTGTCTTGTGAATATTCCTTGTGTGTTTTGACTATCTTTGTGTTTTAAGTGTTGTAAGATTCTAGGGACTCGAAGCTCGCCGTGGGAATGCTAGCAAATTGTAAGTCTAGAGGACCCCAGGTAAGTCTCGTAACTTCTAGTTTCGAGTTGTGAATATTGTGCATGTGTTAAATCTAGTTTTAGTTTAGTTGTGAAGCCCTTGTTGAGGCTCTTATCCTGTTTTAATTTCGTGTTCAAGCATCGGTCCTTGTCGTGGCCATTTATTTTCTGTCTTGATAATTGAGGAGAAAAGGAACATCGTATGTGGAGTTGATGATAAAGATTTGTTGTGATGATGTTGTTGTGAATTGTTGATGTTTGGCCGTAGGTCACTCTCTCTACCCACACTTGACTCGCCTATTGACATAAATTCACTTGAAAGAACTCTTAGACGGAACCTTAGGGAACCCACTCTTACAAGGGATCTTGAAACTGAATTCAATACAATGGGGGATAACGTAGGAAATCCGGGGAATGAAAGGGCTGAAATTCCTAATGTAGAACCAATGACTCTTAGAGATCATTTCATTCCTACCACCTATGCTTCTCCTTCTTGTATAGTGATGCCAAACATCGATGCAGCTCAATATGAGATCAAGTCTAGTACCATTCAAATGCTTCCATCATTTCATGGCTTTGATAATGAAGATCCATATAAGCATCTTGATGAGTTCCTTGAAATCTGTTCGACCATCCGGTTGAGAGGTTTTCTGAACAATGCACTTCACTTACATCTTTTCCCATTCTCCCTAAAGGATAAGGCAAAATATTGGTTGAACTCCCTCGCTCCCAATTCCATTACTTCTTGGGCTCAATTGCAACAAGAATTCCTTAAGAAGTATTATCCAGTGAGTAAAACCAACCAAATGAGGCGTTCCATTCTAAGTTTTTCTCAAGTTAATGGAGAACAACTCCAAGAGACTTGGGAAAGGCTACAAGATCTTCTTCGAAAATGTCCTCATCATTTGATCCCAAAAAAATTTAATTTTTTGTGTGGCGACAATTTGATCTTCACCCACTATTTCTTCATTTTCACATGCGGTAAGCACTTGAACATTCTCGTAATGAAAATTACTAGAAGTAAACTCATCATTCATAGAATTCTCTTTTGGATTGACCACAAGTTCAATTGGAAATTCTTCTTCCTTTTCCTGATTTATAACATCAACCATTTGTTGAATTTGGGCTATCTGGTCATCTAAATCAACTCTAGATTGGGAATGAGAATAGACGGTGGATTGCATGCTAACAATGTCATCCAACATTTGCTTGTTGGACTCCATCATTTGCGTATGCATAGACTCTATCATTTGTTCATTGGCAGCTATTAACTTATCCAATGGAGACGGTAGAAAAGGAGAAGAAGATGGCTGGAAATAATGATCATTGGGTTGAAAATTGGAGTGAAAATGTTGCCCAAGAGATTGTGGGGCTGAATTTCCTATGTCATGCCACAAGAAGTTTTGATGATCTCCTGAACCCGAGTTATAACCATTGAAGTATGGATCACTACCCGGTTCAGAGAAATTTGCATTTGGTTGCTCTAGATAAAAATCCGAGAATTGTCTCGTTGAAAAACAATCTCTTGTATGATGTGTATTACTAGAGCAAAAAGCACAAAACGCATGTGGTGTGTAGAATTGAGTTGGGAGATAATTATTCTCCATCTAGGAGTAATTCAACAACACACAAAGCAATCAACACAACACTTCATCACCATAACCTCCACATATGATATTCCCTTTCTCCTCAATTATCAAGACAAAAATTAAATTGGCCACGACAAGGACCGATGCTTGAACACGAAATTAAAACAGGATAAGAGCCTCAACAAGGGCTTCACAACTAAACTAAAACTAGATTTAACACATGCACAATATTCACAACTCGAAACTAGAAGTCACGAGACTTACCTGGGGTCCTCTAGACTTACAATTTGCTAGCGTTCCCACGGCGAGTTTCGAGTCCCTAGAATCTCACAAACACGAAGATGATCAAAAATACACAAGGAGTATTCACAAGACACAATATTCACAATCAAACTAAAATTAACCCTAGAACTTTGGTCGCTAAACCGTTTACAGTCCCCGGCAACAGCGCCAAAAATTGATCGACGGTCGAAATCAATTATAAATCAACCCTCTTCGCAATAGCACGAATCATTGTAAAATAGGGCTATTGGTCGGGTAAGTCGAACCACTGGGACTGCGCTAGTCTAAGGCAACCTAAGTGTCTAGAATCATTCTTAGGATGATGAAGGGGTGTTCATAGAGGTTTTGTTTGTTTGTCACTGAAACTACGAATTCAGAATGCATAAAACAATAAATTGAAGGAGATTAAAATGAGTGAAACTTAGGTGGAGAGGACTAGGGAAATGAATCCACCACACACCTCATAAACATGCTAGCTTGCAATTAACTTGGGGAACTACTTATGTAAATGACCATGATATATAGAGATGCATGATAACTACACTATCTTCAAGAAGTTCATACAGTCAGACCTAAGTATAAACCATCTAAGTATAATCCCCTAGGAATGGCCTATCAAATCCCTTACTTTGTATAGTAAATGCACATGTAATTAAAGACTAAGTATAATCCATCCACGGTTGGTATGAACCATCTACCTAACTACATTAAACTAGGGGTGTAGTATGGTTCATCGTTCCTAGGAATGGACTATCAAAACCTTCACAAGACATGCCAAGAAAACCATTTCATATTCTCATCTCCATTCTCAGTATGAAGATATAAGCCATATAATCATGAAAACATACAATCTAAGACAAGATGATACATTTAACACAATCATTTATTGAATTGAAGAACATTTACAACATGTGTAAGTCTCTAGAATATGAAAAGATCACAAATACACTTCATTCCCCAAATTAAAACAAGATTATAGCATGCTTACAAAGGAGGCTTCATCACCTCCCTAGATGGAGGTTTAGTTACCCATTGATGCACTAGAGGAAGGAGGAAGCAAAGCCTTGACCTCCATTTTCGAGCTCCCCTCTTCTAGCTCCAAGAACACACCTTTCTTGCTCTCTTCTCTCTCCTCTATCTTGTAAAAATGAAGCTTCCTAATTTTGTGTGGCTCTCCCCCCTTTATCTATATAAGAAATCCACCCAAAAAGCCCCTCTCTCCTCCAAGAAACATCCCCAACCAACTCATAAAGGAGAGCTTCCAAAGTAGGTAAAATCTGAGCACAAGTGGGCTGAGTCGTGTAGAATTCTGCCCTAATTTCGAGTGCTCGAAATAGGGCCTCGAGCACTCGAAAATTGGGCAGAATGCCCTATGCTTGGTTTGCTCCGCCCGGACCTACTTTGGTAAAATGGCCATAACTTTGCGCTCCGAACTCTGAATGATGAACCGTTTAAAGATTTGGAAATCTGATTCAGAGCTCTAAAAACTTCATGTTTTGGTAGAGATCCAATTCTCAAGTCTGTTTGGTCGAAATTGAAGATCAAGGCAGAATTTCATTGCTGCCAGGCAGTTCTGCGCAGCTCTGGTAACAAGGCCATAACTCTCTGCTCCGAGCTCCGAATGACAAACCATTTGAAGATTTAGAAATCTAATTCAGAGCTCTAAATCTTTCATGTTATGATGGAAGTCCAGTTCTTGATTTTGGTAGGTTAAAATGGTGAACAAAGTTCGGGCTTCACTGCTGCCAGAAATTCTGCTTTTGAGCACATTGTTGATCAAAAATCCACAAGGGCTTATTTTTGCTCCCTTTTTGCAATTAAACCTGAAAATGCATAAAAACACACAAATAAAGATAATCTACAGAATTAAACAAACAACGGACTTAACTAATGTAATTTAGGGCGCTTGAATATACAGTATTCGGCGCTTATCAGCTGGCTATGATGGTTGGAGGTGTACCCTGTTTAGGTATAGGTACATATGCCCACTTCATGTGCGTTTTAGCATGTTATCTCTATTCAGGTTGAGACCGGCCTGTAATCCAGTGAGAGTCCTTTAGTGTGACTATATATATATTTACGGACTATTAGCTATTGTTGAATTGTTTAGGATGTACATGCGTATCGGGCCTCTGTTAGGATTGTAGTAGTATAGAACTTGCGCGTGGGCCTGACTCACTTCTATTTTTCAGGTACACGACAGTTCCAGGCTTAGACGTGTTCGTGCTGAGCAGAGGTCTCTATTCATTCTTCCGACGATGTAGGGCTCTCTCTATAGTTTTATTTCTGGACGTTTATTACAGTTGTTCTATTTTCCATTTGGATGTTTAATAGGGGTCCACTAGAGATGGATTCCCAAGTTGTAAACTGATGGAGTTTTGGAGTTTGGGTTTGATGGATTTTAATAATTATAATATTTTGCGGATTCTATTTTTAGTTCCTTCCAGCTTTAATTTCATTTCTTAATTTATTTTGTATTCCGTGTTCATTATAAAATATTAATTGTTTGATATTTCCTCGGGTTTGGGCCTGGGCCTGATCAACCCGTGTCTCGGATCCGAGGGGTATCACATCAACCAACTCATCAATGACATCAAGGAAGAAGCATTCACTATCATCGTGGGGATGATGAATAACATTGAGGATGTTTAACTTGACTTTCGTATTTCCAAAAGATAAATCCATGGCGCCAGTCCTATAGTTAATGCAAGCATTTGCTGTGGCTAGAAAAGGTTGCCCAAGAATGACTGGAATATACTTTTTGGATTCGTGGACTGGTTCTGTATCAAAAACTAGAAAATCGACCGAAAAATAGAACTTGTCCACTTTTATGAGTACATCTTCAACAATACCTCAAGGTTGTCTGACAGAACGGTCAGTAAGCTATAGAATAATTGACGTAGGTTTTAACTCTCCCAAGCCTAACTTCTCATATACCGAGTAAGGAATAAGATTAACACTTACTCCAAGATCAAGAAATGCTCGTTCTATCACATTGTTTCTAATAATTCAAGAAATTGTAGGAGCACCAGGATCTTTAACCTTTAGAAGAGTGTTATACTTAAGAATTGCACTTACTTGCTCGATGAGACAAACTTTCTTAGGAACTTGGCTTTTTAATTTTCTTTTAAGAGTGCACAAGTCCTTTAAAATTTTAGAATAGGCTGGAATTTGCTTTATAGCATCGAGCAGAGGAAGATTGATTTTGATCTGTTTAAAGACCTCTATTATATCTTGGATTTTCTCCCCTTGTTTACCAAAGTGGGAGGGTTCCTTAAGACGTTCAGGATAAGGCGTTTTTTGCTCATAAGCTGTCTCAGGGGTAGGAGTAGATGAAGAAGTGACTCCACCTTCAACTCCTCTGGTGGATTATGGAATAGAACTCGAGGGAACATCCTTGGGATGTGGATTATGAATGATTAGAACAATGGGAATCCTAAGCCTTTCTTTTTCCTCCTATTCTTTTTCAACTTGGTTATCAACTACTCTACCACTCCTCAATGTAGTGATAGCCTGAACTTGCTCATGATGAATACCTGAGGAACTAGTTTTATCAATCATGTAAGTCTGCCTTTTCGGGTTAGCTATTGGCTGACTAGGCAGCTTTCCATCCTCTCTTCAAGATAGAGTACTCGTTATTTGCCCAACTTGTGCCTCTAGCTTTGCTATGGCTTGAGAATGAGAATTTAGAAGTTAGGTTTTGGCTTTAATTTCACCAAGGACATTGAGTACTTGTTCCTTAAAAGCAGAATTTCTAGGAGGATGTGGAAGATTAAGAGCTTGAGTGGGTTGATTCTTAGACTGAGGTGGACGGTAAATACCAGATTGGTTGAAAGAATTATTTTGTGGCATAGGATTGGATGAATTTTGATACTGCCCCTGAGATTGTGGAACAGTATTCCCTTGACCTTGGTTACACCATGACAGATTGGGATGATCTTTCCAGCCAGGATTATATGTAGAAGAATATGGATTATAAGCTAGTCTAGAGAATGCAACATTCACTTGTTCCTGTGGGATCTCAAATGATTGTCCCAGCATAGGGCAAGTGTCAGTAAAATGGTTAGAATTAACACAAATGGAGCAAACTTCCTTTGGCAAGGCAGTTTGTGAATTAGAATCAGGAACAAAGTTAGATGATAAAATTTGATCGAACATACGGTTCAAGGCTTGTATATAAGCGGCTAACTCACTAGATTTATCTACCTCATAAAGTTTTTCAACCTTATGCATTCCAGGTGAAGACTTAGACCTAGAGGAAGAAACATGTTGCACTGAGTTTTCACTTAGGGACTCAAACAGTTCCCAAGCGTCAACCGGACTCTTACTCAGAAAAGCTCCATTATTGGAGGCATCTACCATGTTTCTATAAAAATCAGTAAGACCATCATAGAAAATCTGTATTAAGTGGCATTGAGCAATGTCATGGTGTGGATACTTTCTTAGAAGATTATTATATCTCTCCCATGCATGATGAAGCTATTCTCCCGGGATTTGGGAAATGCCATGAATTCTCTCCTTATTTGTGTGCTTTTACCTATAGTGTAATATTTCTTCAAGAATTCCTGTTACAACATGTCCCATGTAGATATGAAATTTGTTGGAAGGGATTACAACCAGGTTCTTGCTTTATCCTTAAGAGATAATTGGAAAAGAAGCATTCTGAATGAATCATTGGATAGAGTATTCAACTTGGTAGTTGAACACAATTCCAAAAACACATCCAAGTGCTTATAAGGATCCTCTGTTGCATACCCTGGAAGGTAGGAAGCATTTGGATTATACCAGGCTTGATCTCAAAATAGGTTGCATCAGTATTCGGAAAAACAAAGCACGAAAGGGAAGTATATGTGGTAGGAATGAAATGGTCCCTCAATTGTTGTTGTAAAGGAACAGGTGGATCCTGTTCTCCATTACCATTACCATTATTACCAGGTGCATTACGATTTTCAGCCATGTTATCAGAGGAACTATCTATATTATTCAAATGCTTTTTAAGCTTTCTTAACTGACTCAAAGTTCTCTCTATTTTAGGATCATGCATTAAAGGTTTTGACCTAGTTTGGCGAGTTAACATGCACTGGTTCCACTAATCCTAACAGTAATAAAAAGAAAATATTTCAAATAACAAGAAAAACAATAAGAACTCACAAAAGGGTTTAATCAACCGAAGCTTTCCTCCCTTAAGCGTCTTTATCCTCACTACGATTTTGTACCTGAAAAGAAAAAGAATTAGGTGAGATATCAAAAAGTCCGAAGACTGGTAAACCAAAATAACTAACTAAAAACTAAAAATAAACTAATCTCCCGGGCAACGGTGCCAAAAATTGATGTTGTTTTTCTCTCGCAATCGGACGATATCGTGTAGGATAGCTCTATAAAAAGAGGATGTCGAACCCACAGGGAAAAGAGATTTATATTTTAGTTTTTAACTTTGTTCTATGGTTTACAAGTAACTTGGTTGGAAAGTTTGTTGGTTGTCACGATTTAACAAACTTGAATTAAAACAAAATATTAAATTAAAGCAAATTAAACTAAATTGAATGATCAGAAAGAAAGGAATCTTAGGGCTTTGATTTCACCATAATCGTTATACTATGGTCAATTGAATCAACTCTGGGACTTTAACCAATTCTGTTTTCAAATGAACTGAACTCAATAACATTCGTTCAGTTCGGAGTTTAAAGAAAGATGTTTTACCAAATTCAGTTAACTATAACCTATCTGCGGTTCGTATGGGTTATCTGCCTACCTACTCTACTTACTTTAACTACTTTACAAATAAGCCATCTTTCCTAAGCATAGACTATGAAAACATTCTTTGGTAAAAAATATTAGAGTACCATTATATGACCTCTATTCTCGTGTCCGGCAGGGCTCTGCCAGATACCGTACAACAAGGTAGGTTGAGAATAAAACATAAACTATTATATCTAAAACAAGGTAATAACAGTTTATATTCTACTAAAGTATAAAAACTACTTGAGTTGTCTCAAGTGCTCATAGTCATATAATCAAGAAAACATCATATATTAAAATAAATCCTAGAGTCAAAACAATGAAACCATAATATCAGATTGGGTTACATCAGTGCCCTAAGAGATGAATTAGCTACTCATGACAAGGTTGGATATCATCTGTGTTGAGTTCATCTCCTTCGTCACGGACGACACTTTTCTTCTCAGGATCTTCACTTTCAAGGTTGTAGGAACCCTAAAAGCCACCACACCTTCAGCATTCTAAATAACACCGTAAAAGAGATTAAAATTTCGGACCTCTTCTATCAAGGCTTACGCCTTCTTTTATAGAAGAAAATAAGTATTTGGTGGGCTTTTAGGTCTTCTGGCCCATTTGGGATGATATACGGCTGATAAAAAGAGTAATCCCACAACTTTAATCTAATATGTCATGGAAGGCTCGAGCTTCAGGAACAGATGCTTGAACTTTAAGGTTCATGCTGGAGCTTCAGGAACAATGCTCGAGCATTTCTAGTTGGATGCTCGAGCTTCAATAGATGGTGCTCGATCATCACTTTGACACTTAGCCAATTTTCTTCAACTATTTTCTGAAGCATCTTTTCTTCAATATTTAGAATATTTTTAGGGTTGAACTCTTTTAACATTGTTTGATCCAAGCTTCTTAGGCTCGAGCACTAGGTACCATGCTCGAGCATCTGGGGCTTAAAGCTCAAGCATCAATGGATGGTGCTCAATTTGAAAGTAAGGCACGAGACCTAGGAGCATTGCCTTTTAATTAAAATCAACTCATTAATTTCCGACGTCTCATGCTCGAGCTTGAAGGTCAAGGCTCGAGCACCCTTGGTTAAGGCTCGAGCACTATGTGACAAGGCTCGAGCATCCAGGTACAATTCTCGAGCATTTGGGCCTTGTTGACTTTTCTTCTCTTCTTTGTTGTGATGCTCGAGCCACAGCACGTAGGCTCGAGCTTTAACGCTTGAATTGCTTCAAACTTCACCATTTAAGCTCTCGGCTTGCTCTGAATGACTGACAACGGCTCTGTAAGCGTCAATATCATCATAAAGTCCCAATTTTAACCATTTTTCTGGAAAAGTACCTACAAACACACATTAAACATAAATTAGTCTAACTATCGATAGAAGTATCACTTTAGGCCTTAACATATACATAGTTAGAGGCTCGAATATACATATATTCAGCGCTCGTCATTGTTTTGTTTTGTTTGCAAATTTAATTATATTATCACATTCTGTTTTTATAAGAAATTCTTTATTAAAGAACATCTAAAAAATTTAAATAAAGTTTATTACTCATAAGATTTATAGATCTGTTAATGGTAAAGTAGATTGTGCTTTATTAAATGTTCCGCTTACATGGCGACAAATTTGTTCTTCTTCTCGAGAAGATTCCTTTGTAGGTCTCTGAAGTAGTAGACCTGCCCATCTTTGTGCTGATGCGTCTGTTGAATTATTTTGTAACTATTTTCAAGTGGGAGTTATAAAGGTTCTAACTGAGTGACTAGAAATTTAATTTTCTTAATTAGTTCTATGTCTTGAATATTAACATATTTTTGACTATTTTTTCCTAATTTATAGTATAATGGTCCTACTAATTATCCATATTTTGACAAGTGGCATGCTTGGACCACAAGGTCAAATGTTGACCAACCCATTTCTTTTCCTTCTTCCTCTTCATTCGGCCAAAACTCTATTTCTCTCTCTCTCTCTATCTTTTCTCTCTTTATACCTCTATATCTACACATATATGTATTCCATTTCTTAAGCCTAGATTTGAGAGGGTTAAGGTGAGATTTTGGAGAAGGTCAAGAAGAGAGTTTTGTTCTTCATGAAAGGGGCTATCTTTTGAGACTAGTCTTGCTAGGGCTTTGGTGGAGCTCGAATTTGGGGTCTTCCGGGCTTGTTTGGCTAAGTTAATTGAGGTAGGGGTCACTAATACCCACATTCTTTGATTTTTTGTGAATTATCTCTTCAATTGAATGGATAAGCATGCTTAGATTTTATTAATTTCTTGAGACATGAGCTTTATGTGTATTTACATGATTCTATGTGTTGTTAAATGTATGTGATTATGGGTTGACTATTATGATGTGAAAGAGCATGCTTTAAGTGATTTTATTCCATGCCTTGTGTATTTAAATTACCGTAGTTATAATGTGAAAGTATGGTTCATGTATTACACAATTTCTTTCAAGTATGCCATGTGGTTTAAATGTGAATATGTGAAGAATTATGGCATGGAAAGGCATGATGCATTCATGCATGACCTTGGGCAAGAAAAATGGGAATTCTGATTTGAAAAAGAAATAAAATGGTTTTGGGAGAAAGGTTTTGAAAGAGGTTTGCGAAAACCTGGTCGCCTAGGAGTTGCCTAAAGTCCTTGGCGTTAGTGCAACCTAGAGGGGACTAGGGAGACTGCCTTAGCATAATTGAGTTACTTGTAATAACCCTATATTTTAAAGAATTATTTAATTAAATTAATTGCCTTTAAATGAATTTAATGAATTTATTTGTTTTAAATTAATTATTTGTTTACTTGTTTATTTGATTTATTGGCATGATGATGTGCTTGATTGTTGATTGATTTGTTGGCGTATTGATTTTTATTTGTATGGTATGACTTGGTTGTTAATTCTTATTAGATTATGTGCTACATGTATTTAGTTGTTTTAATATTAAGTATTTATTTATTTGTTTAAATTTAATGGATTGGGCTTCGATTATTTGGACTAAAGGATTTGGGTCTTGGGCTGGAGAAGGAAGCCTCAAAGGATTTTGGATGGTTTAAAGACCCATGGATTTATGCATGAGTATATATATATATATATATATATATATATATATATAGATAATGCATATTAAATGAATTATATATATATAATTATATAGAAAATTATATATTTATAGTAAGTATATATGTATAGGACTATATGCATATATATGGTAAGTATAGTTAAAAAGGATTTATAAATATATATTACATAATATATATATTTATATTTATATGTTTTATGTATATTAATATAGTTAGAGTCCTACGTGGAGGAGGATTAGCAATATATATTATTTATTTTTATTGGGTGAGGAATATATATATATATATAATAAATAATTATATATATATAATATAATATATGTGTATATATTTTATTTAAGATTATTATTATTTTTATTTGGATAGTCATACTAGGAATATGATTAGGGTATTAATATGTTTAAATATACACATAAGGTTATATTGTTAAAAGGTTTTTCACGTTAGAAAAAATAAGAGAAGTAGAGAAAAAGAAGAAGGGAAGGTTGACAAAAAAAAGACCGGATCAGAGAAAGAGGACGTCGGATTTGGAAGAGGCAATCAAGGTTGAAACGTCGATTTCTTTTCGAAACCTTCAGGCAAGTTCTTTTCTAACTCTCCTCTTAGAACCCATAAGTTTATCACCTTGGGTATCAAAATCTATAGATTAAATTAGTATGTTAATCACCTAGACATAGGAGAAATGCATTTGAAGAAATTGATTAAAAGAAAAGGAAGAATCCTTTTTTAATTAGGAAACTTTCTCCAATTCTCGTTTTAATATTCTGACTGTATCTCTTTTCTCGAGTGTCAAAACAGCTTAAACCCCATGTTGTTGAATGGAAATTCGATTATCTACAATTTTGTATTTCACGAAAATTTCGTGAAACAGATGTTTACCTTATCAAAACTGGGTTGGAAGACAGTACGAATTTTGTATATATATATATATATATCTTATCCCATAATTGTTTTAACCAATTTGGATAATTTGTATGGTTGGGTGTTGACTAAATAATTCGTAATATTTATATTTAATGTGTAATGTGTTATTTGGACATTGCTAGATTGTGTAACCTACGTGTTATATACGCCTACATGTTATACTGCCACACATGAATAAATAAATATAACCTAATCAACTAATAAGTTGTTCATTGATATTTAACATGTCTATATATGTGATGGTGGTGTTGATGAAATCATAATAGGTTGTTTATTTAAATTAATTATATGCTTATAACTTGCATGGAGTGCCTATGTATGATTCATTTCATAGTTAATTGTAAAGTTTGGTACATGGTTAAATTGGAGGCATGGATGAGTTATTAAATGCATAAATAAATTATCTTATTAATTGTATGAATAAAATACATACATAGGAAGCATGGATGAATTGCTAATTAATAGTATAGATAAAAACATACTTTTGGAGGCATGGATGAGTTGCCAAGATATAAACAGATTGTCATTTAACAGGCATGGTTGATTTGCCAAAGTATAAATAAATTACTTATAGGGGCATGATTGAGTTGTTATAGTATAAATAAACATACTTCTAGAGGCATGGTTGATTTGCCAAAACATAAATAAATATTTGTGGAGGCATGGACGAGTTGCCAAATTATAAATAATTTGTTAGGTAACTTAGATGATTAAATATACATCTATGGATATTGTGTTTATAAGTTGGAGGTGATAATTATTCTTATATTAGAATAAACTAATGTTTAAAGGATAATATATTATTTTATAATATTAATAAAATAATATTAGCGAAGGCATGGAGGAGTTGCCAAAGTATAAATCTTTGCTATATAATCTTTATAAATAAAATCATACATTGGTGGATATTGGGATTTGGATTAAAGAAAAATATTCTTTGGATTATTATTTATTATTTAAATGGTTAAATAACTGTTTAAATATGGAATTTAGGTTTAAAAGAGTTTTTCTTAAAGGTGGAATGTACTTGATGGTTAGTTTAAATATGAAGGTAGTCTTATCATTGTTTATGATCTTGAATTTTAAGAAATATATGAATGAATATGTTCTTTATATATTATATATGTATCATCTTATATTAAAGGTTAAAACTTTAATTAGGATGATTTTTGTTAGAGATGTTTTATTCATTAGTTTTCAGAGGCTTGGTAGAGGGAACTTGCTCGTGGGTTTAACCCACGATTTATTTTTCAGGTTATTAGAAGTTCCAGTCTTGAGGTTGAGGATCCACAGCTGGGAGACTGTCATTCATCTACTTATCTTGTTTACTTCTTAGTATTGTTATTTATTGTTAGATATCTGGTGAATTAATAGTTTATGGTTTAGGGGTCCTTGACTTATAGGATTCCCGAGTTGTATTTTAGAATTTTAAATTCATGAAATTTATTTTTGTCAAGGAGGTTTTATTTTATTAATAGAATTTCGTTCAGCGATTTATTCATTCTTTTTATTCTTCTTGTATTCTGTATTCGTTTAAATACTAAATTGTTTTGATATTCTCGTATTTTCGGGTGTGGGCCTGGCCAACCTACACGTGAAAATTCGGGGGTATCACATTACTTGGGCCCCAAATGATGCCATGGAGTTGCTATGGGTCGGGGACAGTTAGCCAATCATTTTCTCGTGCCGCTATGGAGTTGCCTTAGGACGGGTTACACTAACGGTTTGGAAATGATGACGGAAAAGGTTTTGGAAATAGGGAGCGACATTGCATGACATTGTATTCCATAGCATAGCATGGCTTGTTTACGACTTGGACTTGTTATTGCTGATTTTGTTGTTGAGATTTTCCCTGGTATGGTATGATCTCGTCCTCTTTATTTTCTATTCGTTGTATGGATACACGGGGTCATAAGAAATGTGTCTTAGGCACCTTCTACTGAGCTTTATACTCACCCCTTATTTTAACATTTTTAGGATACGGGAAAGAAGTGACGTATGACGTTCCACCACAGGCCTAGTTTGGATTAGGTGACCATTTTGTTATCTTGTACCCAAGTTCCATTAATCCGTTAAGCCTCAGCTTGTTGTAATTGGTGATGAGACACATGGACAATAGGGATTGCATTTTTGCTCCATAGACAGTAAATATGTTATAATTAAGGTACAATATATGTAAATGAACTTATCTCATTATGTAATGATGTAAATTGTTCTTACCTTGATATGTGGATTGTAGATACCCCATTTTGCCTCTACCCATTTGTAAAGGTATTCAGGTAAAACTAGTTTGGCCAAGGTAAGGAAATTAGAAAATTTGACCATCAGATCATAAAATGGATGTCACCGTTGGATCCAGAATATCTCAAAACCATAAAATACACCTAAAGTCCACTTCGTAAAGCGACTTCTAGTATTCCATCAAGATAGGGGCAAAAATCGTAATTTTGCACCCATTCAAGTTTGAGTAAAACTTGAGACATAAATAAATTTAGTATTTAAGTAAATAAAATAGACCCTGCCATTGTGTGCGGAATGCATCAAAACCTTAAAGAATGTACACAAAATAATAAATGAAAAAATAAAATAAAATATCATAATAATAAATATTAAATTAAAAATAAAACAAAATAACAATAAGTATAAAATAATTGTTTGCCCATAACATGAGGTCCTGAAGGCTGCGGCTCCACATCTCATATACTTTGTTTTTTTTATATAATATATTAAATAAAAAATTTTAAAGAAGGGAATAAGAATAAAACTATATAGTAAAGCCGGGTAATCAGTTGAGGCGCAAGAACTGATTATCTAATGCATGTAGCATAGTGTACTCATATAGCATATCAAATAAAAAAGGACATAAGTGAAATAAAAATAAAAATAATAAAATATATTATTATTTTAATAGTGATTGCCCCAACTAGAATGTTGTAATCAAACTATCTAATTAGTTCTTGAATTGATCCGTAATTATCACCTCCCTCAAATATGATATAATAATAAAATAGATAATACAACTCTGTTAGTAAGAGCACAAATTTGGGGATATATCATTAGAACATACCATCTCCACCAACCTGATCTTATTTAAAAACGAGTGAGTGAGTCAACTTTTCTAAAGTCCTATAAATATACCATTCACTTATCTGTTTAGGGGGAACCGAATTACCCATTACAGACCCCTTGACCCCAGACATCCCTTCTACATACACCAATTACCAACTCTAAAAGAAACCCTAAAAGCCTTCTCCATGGATACCGGAGTATCCAAGGGGACGCAACCATCTACCATGGGTGGACAAATCCACCAATACACAAACACCACCAGAAGTCTCTCCCAAGATTTTGATAAAGCCACCAATAGTCTCCATGCGTCAAAGAACAGTCGAAACTCCGACCACACTGCCTACGCTGTCCTAGCCGCGTACCCGCTGATGTTACATCTTTCATACCTTATGAGGCTAAGTGGATGCCTCAAGTAAACTGCATACGAAAACAAACGTTAACGAGGTTGGGTTTTCCTTTATTTGATTCAATATGATTTACATGCTAAGATATATGTGAGTAATTTATAATGCTATCTGAGATCTGTTTCTTGTGGCCATGACTTATTATATGACATTTGGACTGCAATGTTAAATGGGTGTCTATATGATAACTAGTAATGTTCGAAAAACAGTTGATTGACAAGGAAAATGTTATTTAACCGGATATTAACCATTGGTTGGAAATTTAACATCGACCGACCTTTAAAATTTCCGTCATACATTGCCATGTGTTTCAAGTATAGATTTTTGCATTGGTAATAACAATATGGGTTTAGTTTCATTACATACATGTTTGTAAATTAATCATGTATGTTTGTTGTGAGGATAGAGGTAAACAATTAGTTGTAAACTACTTGTTGAAGGACAATGGCCTTTTCACAACTTCAATGGACATAATCCAATAAAGAACTCTTAGAGTATTATTCTTTTTTTTTCCTCAAAAATTATATTTTTCTTTAAAGTAATGTTTTTTAGAATAGTATTTGCTAAATAAAAAATAGTGTTTTTCATTTTTTGAAATAATCATTTACCCTAAAATCATTAATTTTAAAAATAAAATTTCTATGAACACATTTTCAAAATAGTCCTATCTAAAATATCTTTTAAAAGTATTTTCTTATCGGTCATATCTTTATAATAATTTTTAATATATATATATATATATCTTTCAAAAAAAATACTTTATTAAAAATAAAAAATAATCTTTTTCTTAAAATCAAAAGTTGCCTAAAGTCATTTGTTTTAAAACAGAGCCTAAAAGCCCAAAAGCTATTTTCCTAAAAATAAAGCTTTCCAAAAGCTATTTATATAAAATAATATCACATTTTTAAAATTATTCAAATTTTGTTTATAGTTGATTACCAAAATTAAAATTAGGACTTAATCATAAAAAGTTCTATATTTTATATTCTCTAATGAGATCGTATCTTTTAAAATATTTTCTAAAATAATATATATATATTTTTTATGGAAATCATATTTTTTAAAATATACCATATACTTTCTTTTAATGTTAATTTCCTAAAGCTTACAAATTTCCTTAAAAATACAAATTAATTTAAATATGCGTTTCTTAAAACTTACTTTTTGGAATACAAGTTTCTTTTAAAATAAAACTTTATTGTAATACAAGTTCTTTAATAACAAATATATTCTTAAACTATAAGTTTCCTTATAAATATATATTTATATAAATTTCCTTAGGAACATATATGCACTTTCTTAAATAACAATTTTTCATAGAAACATCTGTAAAATATAATTTTTCTTACAAATATATATACATATTCTTAAATTACAAGAGTTTCCTTAGAAACATTTTTTTTAAAAGGTCTATTTTCTTTAGAATATATATACTTTCCTCAATTATAAGTTTCCTTAGAAACATTTTTAAAATTCAAATTTCCTTTGGAATATATAAGTTTCCAAGGTAACAATTTTCACTTTATTAAAAAATATAGTTTCCTTGATAAACATTTTCTTAATTCTAGGTCTCTCTAGAAACATTTTATTTATTTTATTTCTCTTATAAAACTCGTATGTGCAATTATATATTTCTCAGACTATGAAAACATCTTATTTTTCCATAGATAATATTATAGATTTTAAACTATTATTGAATAAAACATCTATAAGTTTTAACACTACACATATATTTATTCTCGGGAATGCAATATAGAAATAAGGTAACCGTGTTTCACAGGTGTCGTGGGGTGCCTAACACCTTCCCCATGCACAACCAGACCCCCGAGCCCATTAATCTAGTTTTCGTAGACTAAGTGGATGTCAAATACATTAGGGTCCAAAGTAGACCTTTCATTTGTCCATCTATTTTTCCAAAGTCCTTAGACACCATAGGTGACCTAGCACACCATAATCGTATGCTAGGTGGTGACTTCGATTATTAATAAATTGGCCCTACTCTGAAAATAAATAAAAATAGGTAGTAGCCACTCCGTTGCATTAGACCCATTTTCTAACCCATAAGTTTTTAATATAATCTTTCCTTAGAGAGGGTGGGAAAAATTCCGGGTGTGACAGCTGGTGACTTCGTTGGGGAATAAGCATATGCTTAAGTGGGTTTAAGCCTAAAAATATTTCTATGTTGCATCCCTTTTTATAGCATTATATTACATTTTGAATCATTTTCTTTTTATTGTTATATCGTTGTAATAGCATGTTTGCCTCTCTTTTAACTCACCCACTACACTCATGTTGCACTACATACCTTATATTACCTTCCAAGTTAAATAAAAGGGTTGTATGCCTGTCAGAACTGTCTGGACCATGGTGTTGCCAAAAGCAGATAGTCGAGGCGGAATCCACCTCGCTCGAATCACCAACCCTTGATGGACCCACTTTCACTTCCTCGGGGAGAAGGAAAGTGAACGGAGGTTTGAAGATTTGGGGACCGAGCCTTATTAGGTTGCATTAGCCAGCCATGAACCTCAAGATACACATAGTATAAATGCGGCATTTAGGACACTAAAAGAGAAGGATATCTTGTTATTTAACTAACCTCTTATTTTATCTTTATTTTTTATGCATATTTAAATTTTCATGCCTAAATAAACCATAGTAGAGACTACCATATTTAGTCTCAATTAAGAAAATCTACCCAATCAAGTCTAAGGGTTATTCACAACCCTAAGACATTATTCTATGCATTTTTATATTGCAGGTACCCCATAAATTAAAAGGATGGGTGTTCAATAAGTAAGAAGATTTCAAGAAAAGAAAAATGTCTAAAAAAACCATAGTTGTATATGACAGTTTATTTCCCTGTATTCCAATTTCAGGTTGTAATCTAAGCCCCTAACTGGGGCAGTTTGTATGAGTTTTATTTCTTGTAATATCAATAATATACAAAAGTTTCCATCGAAGGAGAAGGCCCATCCCTCCAACTTCTACATTTCATGTTTAGAGTTCCTTCATAAAGGAAAATTACTATTAAGGCATGCATTGCATAAAGTAAATAGTTTTCCGTAATACTAATGATGAGCACTGAAAAGTGTGCATTTAAACCCGTTAAGCTTAGGTATTCTAGGACCTTTATCTATCTTATTTTCCCGCCTTAGACTAATTTCGTGTTATTTTTATTTTCAGGCACTTATCCTCAAAATAAGGCAATTCAGCCAAATAAGAGCATAATTGAAGCAATCTTGAGATGAATGAAAGAAAGGAGTAAAGTGGAAGTAAAGTGAAAGCAAAATGAAGCAAAGTGGTGGAAGTTTAACAAGTTCGATCGATCACAGAATTTCTTCGATCGATCTGATATTGATCGATCTAGGCACTTCAAGATGGATCCAAACCTTTTATCCTTATCCTAAAGATCCCACCATGTTCGATTGATCCAACATTCTTCCAATCAGAAATATTCGATCTTATGCTTTTGTACCACCCTACCTATCACTTTTGTGTCTTTCCCAAAATATCTCAAAAATATCTCAGATTTGTTTTTATCTCAAAAAGGCACCGCCATGGAAGGATCGATCCAGCCAAAGTTTGATAGATCTCAGCCATGTTCGATCGATCTCACCAAAGGTTCGATTGATCGAACCCTCTCAAGTGTGAATTAAATCAAATTCCAGCTCATTAAAAGTTGTCTCATGGTGCAATCATTGGAGGAGCCCTTGTGCACGAGCCTAGACCATTGGGTGTGATACTTGAGCTACCTATATAAGGATTTTGAGCCACTTTTACATCATAACTTACAAGAGATCAAAATATCATTCTTAAAGAGGAAGAAAAGAGGAGAGGAGGCTAGAGACACATTCTTGAGAGTTCTTCCATCCACATCAAGAAGATGAACATTTCTACTATGGAGATAGCCCTTGAGGGTTGGAGAACTAAATCAATGAGTGGCTAAACATCTCCTTGGGGCTAGAGTTAGTGGTGCGGCTCGGGTTGTCAACCCTGAAACCTACACGGTTTGCGATACCAAAAGATAATGGTGTAGAGCTATGATGAATGTGGCCAAGTTTTAAATTTAGAAATTGCCACTACTACCTTTCACTAAAAATATAGCTTGGGCAAGTAGGGATCGTCCCAAGGGATTAGAGGGTCGTACTAGGTTGAGGAATCAAGATTAGGGTTATTAGGTCGATTGATCAAAAGATTGGTTGGTGATTGAATTACACTAAGATGCAATTTAAACTAAAGTAGGCAATTAAATGTAAATGAGAGAAAATAAGAGAGAGATCTTGGGATTTAGAGATCACCACTAAGCATAGCTTTTCTACACCCCTAATAAATAATTAATGAGGGGGAAAATATGTATTGCAACAAAGTGTGTGTGTGTGGTTGTTTCAACAAGCATGGATGACAAATTAAGCATATATTATCTAAACAACATGGTGGATAGTACAACATATCAAATTAAACCATTAATCCTTTCTTTGTCGTACTCCTCAAGGGTAACGTTAGAAGGAACACGATTCTTCTTTCTCAACTGAGAAATCGAAAAGGACTTCCTTTTCTACAACAGCTGCAGGGACGACTATGGGACCCTCAGTATAATCGCTCAGACTCGCCGCCACAGTTCCCAACTCAGAATCAGACATGTGAACGCTATGAGTTCGTTCACTACTTTATTGACTCATAATGTAAGAAAGATGGAATGAAAAGAAGACTAACCTCGGTGGATGGAATGAGATGTCGAAGCAGCTAGCAATCGGATTCTCGCCAAAACTCAGGAACAAAATCACAGATACAGATGCCCAAATCATGAAAACGCAATATATAAGCTGAAAGGGGTGGATAACGGAAGGGCAAACACGAAGTCCTAGAATTGACAGGACGAACGGTAATGATCGGCAGTAACAGTCGCAAAAACTTCTCCACTTTCTGAAAACGGTTACAATTCCTTATATGAATCAAATTCATAAAAAGGAATCGGGAGTAAAATGTGGAGGGCAAAAATCACACCAATCGCAAAACATCACGTGGCAGCAAAAGGTAGCACACAACCAAGTAAAAAAAGCTAGAAGCCCATAATCAAACATAAGCCCAGCAAAGGAAGTCCCACTTAATACAAAGGCAGAATAAACAGGCCCAATCTTGACAAGGCCCAAACTCTATAACGCCAGCAATAACGTCGAATGCACGATCTATAGGCATAATTACCCACGTTTGGGAATAAAAGCCAAGAAACGGCTCCATGTAAATTCCTAAGCAAAAATACTTATAAATAAAGCCTGAACAAAGGTGAAGGGGAACGAACTCTGAATATTACTACTATCTCAAAGATTCGCTTGTTCCCTTCTTGATTTTTTCTGTGTGCTCTCCATAATTGATCTCTTTAGGTGTTCGAGTGTAAAAAATTGCACCCATAGAGATCATGTGTGAATCATCTGATTATGCTATGGGTGCTGTCTTAGGACAATGAGTAGATAAGCTTCTGCATGTTATCTACTATGCGAGCAAAACTCTTTCAGAAGCACAATTGAATTATACCACAACTGAAAAAGAGTTGTTTGCAGTTGTCTTTGTTTTGGACAAATTCAGATCTTATCTGTTGGGTTCTAAAATAGTGGTCTATTCTGATCATTCTGCTTTGAGACATCTTATTTCCAAAAAGGAAACCAAACCCTATTTGATTCGATGGATCTTCTTGCTTCAAGAGTTTGATTATAAGATTTGGGATAAAAAAGGGTCAGAGAATGTAGTAGCTGACCATCTTTCTATAATTCTTATGGAGGATACCTCATCTTCATTTCCAGTTTATGATTCTGTTTTGGATGAACAGCTGTTTGGGGTTTCTCATACAAATATGCCTTGGTTTACTGATATTGTGAATTACCTCGCAATAGGCAAAATTCCTTTGTCTTGGTCAAAGCAGGAAAAAGATCAATTCTTCTCTCAGATTAAGATGTATTATTGGGAAAATCCTCAGCTTTTCAAATATTGTGCTGATCAAATCATTTGTAGATGTGTTCCTGAGAGTGAGTTTCATAGTATTCTGACCTTTTGTCATAGCTTAGCTTGTGGAGGTCATTTTAGTGTAAAGAAAACTGCAACTAAAATTCTTCAATGCGGTTTCTTTTGGCCATCACTCTTTCGGGATTCATACTTGTTCTGTAGGTTATGCCTTCGATGTCAGCAGTTATGATCAATTTCTAGAAGAAACATGATACCCTTAACTCCAATCTTAGTTATTGAGGTTTTTGATGTCTGGGATATAGATTTTTTGGGTCCTTTTGTTTAGTCAAATAAAAATGAATATATTCTTGTGGCTGTTGAATATGTGTCTAAATGGGTTGAAGCAGTTGCTACTAAAACTGTCGATCATGCAATCATGCCTAAGTTCATTCAAACGAACATTTTTAGTCGATTTAGTATGCCACGAGCTATTATTAGTGATGGGGGTGCTCACTTCTATAATAGGTATTTTCGTACCTTGGTACAAAAATACTCCATCACTCCTAAAATTGCTACTCTCTATCATCCCCAAACAAGTGGCCAAGTTGAATTATCCAATCGTGAAATTAAGTGAATTTTTGAAAAAATAGTTAAGCTAGATCGTAAAGATTGGTCTTTAAGACCGAATGATGCTTTATGGGTTTACCAAACATCTTATAAGACTCCGATTGTTATGTTACCTTACCGTCTCGTTTACGATAAAGGGTGTCATCTTCCTGTAGAATTAGAACACAGAACTTTCTGGGCCATAAAAAAGCTCAACTTTGATATGAACTCTGTTATATCTAACAGGAAGCTCCAACTAACAGAGCTCGAAGAATTATGTAATGATACTTACGAAAGTGCTAAGGTTTACAAATCAAAGACTAAGGCATTTCATGACAAGTATATCTTACGTAAGACTTTTGAGCCTGAGAAGAAAGTTTGGTTGTTTAATACACGACTAAAACTTTTTCTTGGCAAACTGAAGTCATATTGGGAAGGTTCACATATGGTTATTTTTGTTACACCTTACGGTGCGATTGAGATACAAGATTGCAAGATTGGACAACTATCGAAGGTTAATATAAAGAGACTTAAACCTTACATAGAGGGTAGTATGCAGAGAGGCACAGTGGAGGCAATAGAACTTCATGATCCTATTTACTTGGACTAAGGTCAGGTTTTCGTCGAGCTATCGACGTTAAACTTAGCATGCTGTCGAGCTATCGACGTTAAACTTAACATTTGTATGTTGTATCGTAGTTTTTTTTTTAATTTTTTTTTTAAAAAATTGTGTTTTAATTAGTTTCTAGGTTTTAGTTTATTTTTAGGTTTATTTTAGGTTTAAATTAATTTAGGTTTGAATAAAATGAGAAAAGACAATAAAAATAGAAAAATAGAAAAAATCCAAAAATTTGTCTCAATGCTCGAGCTTGTAATTTGGGGCTCGAGCATCAGCTGCTAAAGGCTCAAGCCTAAACTTTGAAGCTTGAGCCTTCCATCATCGTGAATTTTAGGGTTTTTAACAGCCATGCTCGAGCCTTCCTCTTAAGGCTCGAGCCTCTGTACTTTAAAATAAAAAGAAACCCTCGAGCCGCACTTGAAACCCTCGTGCTTTAGGCCGTTTTTGCCTCCAATCTCTCCCAATTCTCTCAACTCTCTTCAATTTCATAGTCTACATCATTCTAAGCTTCAATTCCACATTACAAAGGTATGAATCACTCCATCCCTCTCAGTTTTATATAAATATATATATATGCATATATATTCTATATATGCACTAATTTTATCCCAAAATAATGCCCAAATCTCTGAAAAAACTTCCTTTTAATCTTATATAACCCAATTTAATCATGAATTTATCATTCAACCTTGCAGAAATTCTAAATCTCAATTAGATTTGACGAACACGAGTTGGGTAGCTTTGAAGGATTAAGGTGCAAATAGAGGAATTGTAGGGTGACTAAGAAGAATATTGGGGTGGATTTGGTGTGATTTAGGTAGACTTTGGAGGAGTAGAGAGGAGATTTGATTCTGTTGAAAACCAGAAAGCTCGAGCACCTCATAATTAGGCTCGAGCATTGATTTGCAGGAAACTCGAGCATCAAAACCTCAGGCTTGAGCCTCAGCCATAATAAAGCTCAAGCCATTAGACTTTAAGCTTGAGCTTTAGAGCACAGATTTGGGAGTGTGTTTGGACAGTGCTGAGAGAGTGTGTCGGGGCTTTGGATAGTAGCGATGCCTAGACATCTGCGGCAGAGACCAGTACGGACTCTAGTGATGGCATTAGATGACTCATGGCGGTACAGCACTATCCACTATGAGACAGATTTTGTATTAGAGGATTTTCAATGCCACTAAGATACATTTTGGGCGATGGAGGCCCTACAGGCTCGGCAACTATCAGGATTCTTACGGCATCCATCACAGATTATCTATCCCCGGCTGGTGCAAGCGTTTTACCGCTCTTTGCAGCTCCATATAGGAGATAATGAGGCGGAGGAGGACTAATTCACAGCTATTGTCGAGGGTGTACAACTGACAGTGAACTGTGAGACTATTGCATAGGCGATGGGTTGCCATTATAGGTGCCTTGATACACTATAAGACTGGTTTCCACCATTTCCCCCTGGCCTTTCTAGGGAGGCAATGGTCCGCGCACTCAGCCAGGGGAGACATGCCACCACTTGGGAGACGATCCGGAAGTCACAACTTCCGGGACGTTTTCGGTTTCTTGATACGGTCCTAGTGGCCAACGCATGCCCTATCAGACATAATATAGGGCGATGCAATGAGATAGTGGATGCGCATTTTGCATTCCATGCCGGATACTGGGTGTTTATTCCCCAGTTAGTATTCATGCAGCTGACCCAGCTCTACGATGAGACGCCCGACGCCCGACGCCCTCCTACCCACTATATTCACTTTCCCAGGCTTGTTACACGCATGATGGAGATAGCGGGGGTTCCGATACCCTCGCATGAGGCTACTGTTACTGTCTTCACCCAGTACTGTTTCACGCAGTAGAACAACATCCTCAGGCATATGCCCAAGACGAGGAAGCTTGAGTGAGGTGTCGACGATGAGATCCGAGAGGATCAATGGCCCATGGACATCGAGGCACGAGGTATGCCATATGTGCTGCATTTCCCACCTTATCCACTTCAGCCGACTATTCTTTTTACCGACCGTGCTAATGCAGCGACGGCGGCGGAGGACGATGATGAGGATGATGATGATGAGGCTACGGAGGATGAGATAGATTTCTCTGATAGCCAGGCGAAGGAGGCCAGTTCTTGTAGCCTATTCTGAGAGTTCTTCTCAGGCTGAGATTCGAGAGCTTCAGGTCAGGGTGACTGAGCAGCAGGACGGACAGGCAGTGTTACGGCGGATGCTGACTGCGCAGCAGAGCATATTACAGGAATTATTACGCCGCACTCTATTTGCTCCATCCACTTCTACAGATACTCCTCCACAGATAGATTAGCTGACTAAGGCTTTTCTATAGTTTCTTTTATAGACTAGGGTAGTTTATTTTGATGTATTTATTTCTTTATGATGTATATATGCCCTAAGTCTGTTATGTTAACAAGCATTGTACTGATATTTCTTATCTATATAGTTATTTTTTACTTCTGATATCCTTGTGATTATTATTTGTACTTCATATGATGTTTCTCTATTCTTACTCCATATGCTTGATACTCTAATATGTTTTGAGTCGGTTGATTTTTCCAGATGCTAAAGATTAAGTTTGGGGGTGATGTTCCAATTTATCCTTCTGAGTTTTATTTCGATCTATCTTTACTGGTCTGCTTATCTGGTAATATCTTTCTAAACTATCTTTTGTTTTCACATATTGAGGACAATGTGCAAAATAAGTTTGGGGGTAAGGTAATTTGGAACTTGTGAAAATTTGAATTTTTTTTGTTAACACAAGGATAGAATATGATATTTGATGTTATTAGCATAAGTTTGAGTCTGTTGATTGTTATATACTCCGTTTGTAGTCTGATGTTGATTGGATATGGTTTGGATGCTAAAATATTGTGAAAAGGGATTCTTGAAAATTTTGAAATCAATTGGTGGCCTATGGTCCACTCTATTAGAATGATCCTTGTTTAATGAAATTAATCTCTAGAATGCTACACTTTGCACATATTCACACTTACATACATTCTGTGGGGTAAATACTAGAAGTCTTGTTTTGTTTTGAGTTAAACTGAGATGAGCATGTAGATTTGATAATTTTGATAACCACGGCATAAAAAAATTTTGAAAAAAAAAATAGAAAAGATCAGTATGTATGCAAAGCAATAAAAGAAAAAAATTCTTCACCAATGTGAATGAAAGAAAAGAAAAAAAAAAATGAAGAAAATAAGTAGAAAATGATCAAGTTCAAGTCTGTACCTAGATTGCTTGAGTGATTAAGTCCTTAGGGGTGTGTTATAACACCTAATGCCCTAAGACCGTCTGGTCTAAGAGTCGTTGGCTGAAAGCTTGTTACATAAGGGGTTTAGGTTGCCTAGATTACTTGAACAATTAGGTCCGAAGGGGTGCTTTATCACTTAATGCCCTAAGACCATCTGGCCTGGGAGACATTGGCTGAAAGTTCGTTACATAGGTAATTTAGAAAGCTTAATAGACTTGAACATTGCACAGTATCCTTTTTGAAAATATACATACCTTGAAAAAAAATATAATAAATGCCTTGGGAGTTGGAATTTGAAAAGTTTGCCTGTGAGTTGAGGAATAGCAAGGAATAAATACAAGTATAGATAGTAAGCCACGCGTTGAATTGAAGGATCACTTTAAACAAGTGTTCTGGAGATTGAGATTGTTGAATGAATGATTAAACTGATATATAGGGACCATGGTCACTAAATTAAAATTAAAAGTAATAAGTTTTTCTGATTACATGATTGGTTGTACTTGCTATATTTGATTGATTAATGAACTGCAGGGATAATGTGATTTGAAAACAGGTTCGAATGAGCTTACTGTGTAATTAAGGCACTGATTTAAGAAGTTTGTGGGTATCTTCACTGGAAACCCTCACGAGACTATAACTCGTCCACTAAGGGTAACCTAGGGGTTTAAAGGTTTGTTACATAGGCTAAATGCAATCGTGATTCCCACGAAAGCGATTTTTTAGTTTTATATTGCTAAGGGACTAGCAATATGTAAGTTTAGGGGTGTAATAGGCGCTGAATATTTACATATTTAAGCCCCTAAATAGACATATGTTACAGCCTAAAGTGGTACTTCTATCTATTATCAGACTGATTTATGTTTAATGTGTGTTTATTGGTACTTTCTCAAAGAAACGGTTAAAACCGGGACTTTATGATGATATCGAAGCTTACAGAGTCGTTGCCGGTCATCCAGAGCAAGCCGAGAGCTTAAATGGTGAAATTTGGAGGAATTTAGAATCAAAAGCTCGAGCCTAAGGCTTGAGGCTCGAGCCTTACCAATCAAAAGAAAAGTCAAACAAGGCATTCAAGCTCAAGCCTTGCACATTCATGCTCGAGCCTGAACAAAGGGTGCTTGAGCCTTGACTTCCAAGACAAGCATAAGGTGCCAGAATTTGAAAGAATTGATTTCCAAGCTCCCAGACCTCGTGCCTAACTCCAAGGATCGAGCACCATTACCTAAGGCTCGAGCCTTGAGTACCTAAAGCTCGAGCCTAGTATCTAGTGCTCGAGCCCATGAAGCTTAGATCGAGCAATGTTAAAAGAGATGAAACCTGAGAATATTCTAAGTGTTGAAGAAAAAGACGCTTCGAAAAATAGTTAAAGAAATTTGGCTAAGTGTCAAAGTGAAGATCGAGCACCAATTCAAAAAAGCTCGAGCCTGAACCTTAAAAGCTCGAGCCTGAACATTAAAGCTCGAGCCTGAACATTAACGCTAGAGCCTAAACCTTAAAAGCTTAAGCCTGAACATTAAAGCTCTAGCTCGAGCCTTCCATAACATGTTAGATTTAAGTTACGAGAATGTTCTCTTTTCAAGCCATATCTCATTCCAGATAGGCCAGAAGACCTAAAAAACCACCAAGCCTTTATTTTCTTCTATAAAAGAAAGCATAAGTCTTGATAGAAGAGGTCCCATTTTCTCATATTATTTAGAAAGCTGATACTGTGGTGGTGGCTTTTAGGGTTTCCACAACCTTAGAAGGTAAAGATCCTGAGAAGAGAAGTGTCGTCCGTGACGATGGAGACAACTCCAACACAGATGATATCTGACATCGTCATGAGTAGCTAATTCCTCTCTTAGGGCACTGATGTAACCCAATCTAGTATTATGGTTTGATTGTTCTAAACTCTGGGATTATTTTAATGTATACTATGTTTTTTATTGTATGACTTTGAGCAATTGAGACAACTCAATTGGTTTTCATGCTTTAAATAGATTACAAATTGTTATTACCTTGTCCTAGATATAATTGTTTGTTTTCTATTCTTAACCTATCTTATTAGACGGTATCTGGGATGTGAGAATAGAGGTCATATAATGGTGTTACAACATTTTTTATAAAAGAATGTTTTCATAGTCTATGCTTAAGAAAGATGGATTATTTGCAAAGTAGTTAAAGTAGGTAGGTGGATAGTCCATGCTAACTGCAGATAAGTTATAGTTAACTATTTTATAAAAACATCTTTATTTAAAACCCGAATTGAACGAATGTTATTGAGTTCAATTCCTTTAGAAACATAATTTGTTAAATCCCCAGAGTTGATGCAATTAACCATAGTATGATGATTGTGGTGAAGTCAAAGCCCTCAGATTTCTCTCTCTGATTACTCAATTTAACTTAGTTTAATATTTCAGTTTAATTTTAGTTTGTTTTTAATCGTGACAACCAAGGAAACTTTTGAACCAGTTACCTATGAGCCATTAGGACTAAATTAAAGACCGAACATAAATTTTCATCTCCCTGTAGGTTTGACATCCTCTTTATAGAACTAACCTACACAGAATCGTTCTATTGCGAGTAAATAACACAACAGTCATAAGAAGTGTTTCTTAGGCACCTTTTACTGAGCGTTATGCTCACCCCTTATTTTAAAATTTTCAAGACACGGGAAAGAAGTGGTGGATGACTTTCCACTACAGGCCTAGTTTGGATTGAGTGACCATTTTGTTATCTTGTACCTAAATTCCATTAATCTGTTAAGCCCCAGCTTGTTGTAATTGGTGATGGGATATATGGACAATAAGGATTGTATTTTTGCTCCATGGATTGTAAATTTGTTGAAATTAAGGTACAATATATGTAAATGAACTTATCTTATTATGTAATGATGTAAATTGGTCTTACCTTGATATGCAGATGTTCTCTTATCATTACACATAAGTTTACGGATGTTTTGGAGCAGGTTTTGATCATATTAGAGGTCACAAGTGAAACTAGTTGGATCTCATGTTGTTTAGATAATTAAATAGGGCTAAAAACGCATTTTTGGGCCATTTTGGTCGACCAGTAAGCCATTTCGGTCGACCAGTATCATTTAGGATCAAAACTAGTAGCCTAGGACACTCTAGAGCCATAACCGGACGACCGAAGTGTCATTTATGTCGACCGATGGGTCATTTCGGTCTACCGGTATAGCACACACATGTTTGCCGAAATGAAACAGTGACAGCTTTGAATCCCAGACTTCAAATAATCGGATCTCACTCATTTTAATTCCAAATTGGGTCAAATTTGAGTCTAACTTCAAGGATTTTAAGTCAGATTTCCAATGAAATTAATTTTACTCAAAAACTACAATCGTAGAGAGAGTTATGATATTTTTAGTGTGAACTACTTCGGAATTCTTTGAAATCGAAGGGGGCAATTGTGTGAAATCCTCATTCTTACGTCCAGGACCTTGTGTCATGGGTTTAAATGACCCTTATGAATTATGTTGACCTATTTAGACTCATTTAAAGTTATATTATTTATTACCACACCTTAGTTGACCGTTTTACCCTAGTATGTTATCGGGTTCGGGTAAAGATCTGGTTAGCAATTCAGACCCACGGGTTTGAGTCGTTATAGGTATAGTACTCACAGGTTGATAAGGACTCCCTTCAACAAACGTACTTGGCCTATTCACTGGAATGGCCAATTGCTGATAACCTTCTAAATTGCTTGGCTTGTTGGCCAAGCTTTGAGAAATGTCGGCCAAGCTTTGAGGAATGTTAGCCAAGCTTTGGGAAAGATTGGCCAAGCTTTGAGGAATGTTGGCCATGCTTTAGGAAAGACTTACAGAAGATTGGTTAAACAAAGTTAACTGGTCCAATATGCGATCCGTCTTTACGATTTGCGCAAAGACGGCTTCTTCATAACTACAAGCACTCTTCTCTATAGCATCCATGATAGGTCCGTTTGTCATTGCTTCAACGAACTTTGTAACCATATTTTCTCCTTCTTTAGGAATGGCACGTGAACTTTACCAAGGAAATTCAATAGCCTATTCCCCTTCAATTTTGGTAGGATCTTGAATAGATTTGCAATGTCTTTTTCTTCTTGCCATGGAAACACTCCGTTTAGGCATGCCACTATGTTTGGCCTGTAAAAGTGGTAGGTTCCAATGGAACCAGATGGGCGTGCTAGGAACTGCAATAGTTCAGAAGAAAGATCTAAACAATAATCCAGAAGGAAGATTGCGAGACCAGGCGACTATGATGAGGTCTGGAATGAACACCTCAGGGTTCTTTTTGCCTTTAATAAAGGACTTCAGGATAGTTAACTAGCTAGGAAGGACTATAAAATTATCTACTGAAAAGTAAAGTGCATGACTAAGACTAATCATATTGAAAGTGCATTGCAATGAAAAGTAAAATTGTATTGAAATGTTGTGTTTGGCGTTGAGCAGGCCTTCTAAGTTATAATATCTGCCCTATTTATAGAATTTAGTAATGGTAGCCTGCATATAACCGCTTGCTTCCTAGGCTGCCATGTGTCCCATGACTTTGCATATAACCGTTTGTAACCGCTTACTTCCTTGGCTGCCATATGTCCCAAAACTTTCCACTGGAACGTCACAGTACCTTTCCATTAGAATCGACCAACTTCCTAGGCTGCCATATGTCCCATGACTTTACATGTAACCACTTGTAACTGCTCACTTTCTAAGCTGCCATGTGTCCCATGACTTTGCATGTAACTTCTTGTAACCGCGCGCTTCCTAGGCTGCCATGTGTCTTATGACTTTTCATATAACCACTTGTCACCTCTCATTTCCTTAGCTACTATGTGTCCCAGGACTTTCCATTGGAATGTCGTAGTACCTTTCAATTGGAATCGACCAGCTTCCTAGGCTGCCATATGTCCCATGACTTTGCATATAACCACTTGTAACTGCTTGCTTCCTTGGCTGCCATATGTCCCAAGACTTTCCACTGGAACATCATAGTACCTTTCCATTGGAATTGACCAGAGCAATCTTCTACTGGAAAATGGAAAAATAGGGTGTAAACAAATACTAATTCATGTTTCTTTTCCATTTTTTTTTCTTCCCTTCTTAAAAGGTTGAAAAGTTAACAACATTGTTCCAAAAAAGCAATTATAATTCGCAGTCCAATATTTACTTGAAACAAAATGAAGAGCTAGTGTCGACAACAACCCATTCTCCAACTATGTCAACAATATGATCTTGACTAATGAGGTCTAATGTGATCCCACCTAAATCATTGGAAAACATGTTCAAGTTATCCACACTGAAGTTGAATGTCACCATCTAATGAAGTCTACAATAAGTAACAAGAGGCAATGGCATGAGTACATGCATACTAGACTAAGGAACTGCCATATGTCCCAAGACTTTCCACTGGAACATCATAGTACCTTTCCATTGGAATTGACCAGAGCAATCTTCCACTGGAAAATGGAAAAATAGGGTGTAAACAACTACTAATTCATGTTTCTTTTCCATTTTTTTTCTTCCCTTCTTAAAAGGTTGACAAGTTAACAACATTGCTCCAGAAAAGCAATTACAATTCGCAGTCCAATATTTACTTGAAGCAAAATGAAGAGCTAGTGTCGACAACAACCCATTCTCCAACTATGTCAACAACATGATCTCGACTAATGAGGTCTAATGTGATCCCACCAAAATCATTGGAAAACATATTCAAGTGATCCACACTGAAGTTGAATGTCACCATCTAATGAAGTCTACAATAAGTAACAAGAGGCAATGGCATGACTACATGCATACTAGACTAAGGAACTTTCTAATATGAACCTCAGAGCTTTTTTTAAGGAAGATGATGTCACAACTCGTGTTTCAATTCTACCATAGACAAAACACAAGCCAAGCAAGTCAAGATCATTCCACTTGTTCAAGTTCAAGAAGCTTTGGTAAAAGGAGAAAGCCCTGTAACTTTCTCCTAAGAATTTACTTTTAGCACATTATTATGCCTATGTTATTTGCATTGTAATAAGTTTCGTAAAACTCTAATTTTGATAAAGAGGCTTTGTAAAGCTCCAGTTTTTCTTATTAAAATAACTAGATCATCATTTTTTTAAAAATAATAATAATAACTAATTATTCCTCATGTAATAAGTTTTGTAAAACTTCTATTTTGATAAAGGTCTTTATAAAGCTCTAGCTTTCTTTCGTAAAATAATTTGAATATTATATTATTAATACTCTCATTTTTAGAAGCATTTACAAAATATTATACATATATTTTATCATTTTAGCTGTGATAGTTTCGTAAAACTTCAATTTTAATAATGAGCTTTCTAAAGCTCTAATTTTTCTAAGAAAAAATTACTCGAATATTATATTATTAATATTTCCAATTTTCTAAGAATTCAAGTTCTATTGTGAGGATGCAACGTATGGAATATTGTGACCCTTAAAACATCATTTTCGAACTTATTCGAATGCAATACATCGTTTCTTAAAAATCGTATTCAAAAATTAAACTTTATCTTTCACAAAAATTAGACTCTGGCATATTACTTTCTTGAAAATGACATTTTTCAAGTACAGGGTCTCTCTCAATTTTATTTCTATTTTCAAAACTTTCTAAGTCAAACACATAGCTCGAGCCTAGAAGCTTTGGCTCGAGCTATTGGGCATAAGCTCGAGCTCCGGCTCGAGCTATTTGGAAGGGAGCTCGAGCCTAACTTCTATATTTAGTCAAATTTTTTCAAATAATTTTGGAAGCGTTTTTTTCAACAACTAGAATATTTTTGGGATTTTTTTCTGAATAGTGCTCGATCACCTTGAGTTGGTGCTCGAGCCTTGGGACTCCAGTTCGAGCTCTTTGGGAAAAGGCTCGAGCCTTTTGACTTTGGCTCGAGCTCCTGGTAACATGGACTTTCTAAAGCATCTTTTCATATTCCGACGCACATTCTGTTCGAGCACTTTTGCAAAGGTTCGAGCACCTTGAGTTTCGGCTTGAGCCTAGAGATCATGGCTCGAGCTATTTTGCCTTAGAAGAATCTTGCTTCTTGGTTTTGTGCTCGAGCCAGGGAACTTAGGCTTGAGCTATGGGACTTAAAATTCTCTAAAATTCACCATTTTGACTCCAAGTTTGCTTTAGATGATCGGCAACGACTCTGTAAGCTTCTATATCAGTCTTTTGCATCTTAAAAACCCGGTTTTAACCATTTTTTTTTTTTTGGAAAGTACCTACAAACATGAAGTAAACATAAATTAGTCTAACAATAGATAGAAGTATCACTTTAAGTCCTAACATACATATATTTAGGGGCTCGAATATGTAATATTTAACACTTATCAAAATTTAACAAATTGCATCTAATTTACTAAATAATTTTGATTACATGATAACAAATACAATTATTCAAATGTAACAATTATGACTATTTATAGAAAATGAAAAGGTAAAAACTTTTTCAGGACTTGTTGTTAATAACACGATAAACATGATTCAAACCTAAAATTAAAAATTGCAAAAAAAAAATACAAAATTATAAAAGATATCAAGTGTAAACACATAATTTCATTACATTCATCATCTTATACCTTGGTAATTGTTCATCTGCAAATGTTGATTAATGATGAGGGTCAACGATCACATCGGAGATAAATAGTAGATGATATATATTTAGGGGCACACGATTTGGTTTGGACTGGTTTAAGAGTTTTTTGGAACCAAACCAATTCTAACGGATTCATAAAATTTTGAACCAAACCCAACCATTTGACCAAAGTAACCAAACCAAACTAAATCGTGAAAAACGAGTTCGGTTCGGTTTGGTTCCACAGTTCATTTTTTCTTTCTTTTTCTTGTTACAAAAGTATTCATATTTTAAAATCCACATACACAACAATAAACCAAGTTACCAACACATTAAGAACTATTAATATATTCAGCATGTTTAATTCATTCTTCTATATTGCTGTAACAACCCGAAAATTCTAATAAAATTCTCAATTTATACAAATCTAAATACATCAAAATACACACAGGAAAAAGAAAAAAAAAATGCTCTCTTTCATACAAGAGTCAATTTCCTCAAATATATAGAAAATTCTCCGAATAAATAAAATAAATCATGCAACGCCGACTGTTCAGCCTAAACCAGTATCTAGTAATCCCCGTTCATCTTCGGTACCTGAAACTGCAGAGTGGTGAGACAAAAAGTCCCAGTAGGAAAAACCATAACAAGAATTTCATGCAGGTTTAACAAAACAGCTTCACAAAATAAACATATTCATGTGAATATACAAATAAAATAAATATGCATTTAATCAAAATCATTGAAGCAAAACCACCCCATGTCATTTAAGGTATAGAGAACCCTACACTGTAAAAGATTTTCCTCACTGGATTGTCAAGACCTCAAGCTCCGGCCTCCTCTGCAACTCTCGGCCCTCTTTGTTCTCAAACTTACTCTAATTTTTCTTATGCTTTTTTACCAAACTGCAAAACACATACTAATATTTAAAGGTAAATCCACCGACACTAACAACTGCTCACCCATCACACCTCCATCAGACAAAACCAAAAACTTTACTCCAAACAGACCACCCACGTGAACAACCAACCAACCCAAATGAATTTTAACCACAAACCTCCTAATGGACCCTACCAAAAGTCATCACAATTGTCCTTTCTCTATTCTTTTCGGCAGACCACTTTCTCATCTCTTTCTTCATAACAACAATCAACCCACGTGAAAAAAATCAAAGCAAAAAGGAAATTGGTCCAAAAGGTCTTCAGTGGGCCCCGCCCCATTACTTTTCTTTCTTTCCTTCATTTTCTTCTTCTTTTTCCAATTATAGCACCACCTGTTTCCTTTCCTTCTCCATCATCACATTAAACATATATACATATATAAAACAAAACAAAAATAAAAATCCATTTACATCATTAGGTGGACCCCATAAATACCATCACCAATTCCAATTTACATCTCTCTCTCTCTTCCCACTAAACTCAACTAGACCACCTTTCCTCCATCGGATGCACAAAATATATATATAAACATGTGACAAAAAATAAAACCCATTAAAAAAAAACTCGTGGGACCCGCACCAAAATCATTACAATTTTTCTCTATTCTCATCACATTTCAGCCCTTTGTTGCCACCTGCCTTCTTATCACAAACATACTACATATATATATATATATATATATATATATATATATATATATATATATTACACACACACACACACACAGATATATATATATATATATATATATATATATATATATATCTCTCTCTATGTGTGTGTGTGTGTGTGTAATACATATTAAAAAATCAAATCAAATAATTTGAAAACCAAAATTTCAGTCTCTAACAAAATAATCATTTTTGTCAACTTAAAAATATGAAATAAATATAATTTAAAATTTAAATAAAAATCCAGGTTATCACAATCTCCACCACTGCAAAAGAATTTCGTCCTCGAAATTCAGATCCAACAGTATACCTGAAAACACTAATAACCACAAAACAAAATCCATAAATCCTTAACCTAGGCAATGTGAGATACTGTGATATGTAGGACGTTGTGGTAGCTGTCAGTGCTAGTCACCCGCCCACACACTCCGTAACCGTTGTGGTAGTTAGTCAATGCGTCACCCGCCCACTAATAAACCACAAAAACAAACCAGGGCTACCTGCCTAACCACACTAACCAACCATCCCACTAGCTGCCGGTGAACGCCACACTCCCATACACACCGAGCTACGAGTGGTAGCTCACCAGTGTTACACATTCGCCCATTCACACCCGTCTACATCATCAACATACTCACACTTCCGGTTGGGTACAGCTCTGATACCATTTTAAAAATAATAACCCAGAAATTCTAATAAAATCCTCAATTTATACAAATCCAAATACATCAAAATACACACAGGAACAAAAAAAAATGCCCTCTTTCATACAAGAGTCAATTTCCTCAAATATATACAAAATTCTCTAAATAAATAAAATAAATCCTGCAACGCCGACTCTTTAACCTAAGCTCGTATCTAGCAATCCCCTTTCATCTTCGGTACCTGAAACTGGGGGTGGTGAGACAAAAAGTCCCAGTAGGAAAAACCATAAGAAGAATTTCATGGAGATTTAACAAAACAGCTTCACAAAATAAACATATTCATGTGAATATATAAACAAAATAAATATACATTTAATCAAAATATTTAATCAAATTCATTGAAGCAAAACCACCCCATGCCATTCAAGGTATAGAGAACCCTACACTGTAAAAGATTTTCCTCACTGGACCATCAAAACCTCAAGCTTTGGCCTCCTCTGCAACTCTTGGCCCTCTCTGTTCTCAAACTTACTCTAATTTTTCTCTCGGCTCACTCTATCTGCAAACTCTCTAATTTTTCTTATGCTTCTTTACCAAACTACAAAACACATACTAATATTTAAAGGCAAATCTACCGACACTCACAACTGCTCACCCATCACACCTCCATCAGACAAAATCAAAAACTTTACTCCAAACAGACCACCCACGTGAACAACCAACCAACCCAAATGAATTTTAACCACAACCATCCTAGTGGACCTTACCAAAAATCATCACAATTGTCCTTTTCTCTATTCTTTTCGGCAGACCACTTTCTCATCTCTATCTTCATCACAGCAAATCAACCCACGTGAATAAAATCAAAGCAAAAAGAAATTGGATCAAAAGGTCTTCAGTGGGCCCCGCCCCATTGCTTTTCTTTCTTTCCTTCATTTTCTTCTTCTTTTTCCAATTCTGCCGCCACCTGCTCCCTTTCCTTCCCCATCATCACATTAAACATATATATATATATATAACAAAACAAAAATAAAAATCCATTTATATCATTAGGTGGACCCCACAAATACCATCACCAATTCCAATTTACCTCTCTCTCTCTTTTCCCACTAAACTCGGCTAGACCACCTTTCCTCCACCAGATGCACAAAAATATATATATATATATATATATATATATATATATATATATAATATCAAAATATATATATAAACAGTTGACAAAAAATAAAACCCATTAAAAAAAAGCTCGTGGGACCCGCACCAAAATCATTACAATTTTTCTCTATTCTCATCACATTTCAGCCCTTTGTTGCCACCTGCCTTCTTATCACAAACATACTACATATATATATATATATATATATATATATATATATATATATATATATATATATTACACACACACACACACACACAGAGAGATATATATATATATATATATATATATATATCTCTCTGTGTGTGTGTGTGTGTGTGTGTGTGTGTGTGTGTAATACATATTAAAAAATCAAATCAAATAATTTGAAAACCAAAATTTCAGTCTCTAACAAAATAATCATTTTTGTCAACTTAAAAATATGAAATAAATATAATTTAAAATTTAAATAAAAATCCAGGTTATCACAATCTCCACCACTGCAAAAGAATTTCGTCCTCGAAATTCAGATCCAACAGTATACCTGAAAACACTAATAACCACAAAACAAAATCCATAAATCCTTAACCTAGGCAATGTGAGATACTGTGATATGTAGGACGTTGTGGTAGCTGTCAGTGCTAGTCACCCGCCCACACACTCCGTAACCGTTGTGGTAGTTAGTCAATGCGTCACCCGCCCACTAATAAACCACAAAAACAAACCAGGGCTACCTGCCTAACCACACTAACCAACCATCCCACTAGCTGCCGGTGAACGCCACACTCCCATACACACCGAGCTACGAGTGGTAGCTCACCAGTGTTACACATTCGCCCATTCACACCCGTCTACATCATCAACATACTCACACTTCCGGTTGGGTACAGCTCTGATACCATTTTAAAAATAATAACCCAGAAATTCTAATAAAATCCTCAATTTATACAAATCCAAATACATCAAAATACACACAGGAACAAAAAAAAATGCCCTCTTTCATACAAGAGTCAATTTCCTCAAATATATACAAAATTCTCTAAATAAATAAAATAAATCCTGCAACGCCGACTCTTTAACCTAAGCTCGTATCTAGCAATCCCCTTTCATCTTCGGTACCTGAAACTGGAGGGTGGTGAGACAAAAAGTCCCAGTAGGAAAAACCATAAGAAGAATTTCATGGAGATTTAACAAAACAGCTTCACAAAATAAACATATTCATGTGAATATATAAACAAAATAAATATACATTTAATCAAAATATTTAATCAAATTTATTGAAGCAAAACCACCCCATGCCATTCAAGGTATAGAGAACCCTACACTGTAAAAGATTTTCCTCACTGGACCATCAAAACCTCAAGCTTTGGCCTCCTCTGCAACTCTTGGCCCTCTCTGTTCTCAAACTTACTCTAATTTTTCTCTTGGCTCACTCTATCTGCAAACTCTCTAATTTTTCTTATGCTTCTTTACCAAACTACAAAACACATACTAATATTTAAAGGCAAATCTACCGACACTCACAACTGCTCACCCATCACACCTCCATCAGACAAAATCAAAAACTTTACTCCAAACAGACCACCCACGTGAACAACCAACCAACCCAAATGAATTTTAACCACAACCATCCTAGTGGACCTTACCAAAAATCATCACAATTGTCCTTTTCTCTATTCTTTTCGGCAGACCACTTTCTCATCTTTATCTTCATCACAGCAAATCAACCCACGTGAATAAAATCAAAGCAAAAAGAAATTGGATCAAAAGGTCTTCAGTGGGCCCTGCCCCATTGCTTTTCTTTCTTTCCTTCCTTTTCTTCTTCTTTTTCCAATTCTGCCACCACCTGCTCCCTTTCCTTCCCCATCATCACATTAAACATATATATATATATAACAAAACAAAAATAAAAATCCATTTATATCATTAGGTGGACCCCACAAATACCATCACCAATTCCAATTTACCTCTCTCTCTCTTTTCCCACTAAACTCGGCTAGACCACCTTTCCTCCACCAGATGCACAAAATATATATATATATATATATATATATATATATATATATATATATATAATATCAAAATATATATATAAACAGTTGACAAAAAATAAAACCCATTAAAAAAAAGCTCGTGGGACCCGCACCAAAATCATTACAATTTTTCTCTCTTCTCGTCACATTTCGGCCCCTTACTGCCACCTGCTTTCTTATCACAAACATACTCTATATATATATATATATAGTACATAGTAAAAATCAAATCAAATAATCTGAAACCTAAAATCTCAGTCGTTAACAAAATAATCATTTTTGTCAACTTAAAAGTATGAAATAAATATAATTTAAAATTTAAATAAAAATCCATGTTATCACAATCTCCACCACTTAAAAAGAATTTCGTCCTCGAAATTCAGATCCAACAGTATACCTGAAAACACCAATAACCACAAAACAAAATCCATAAATCATTAACCCATGCGATGTGAGATACCGTGATTTGTAGGACGTTATGGTAGCTGTCAGTGCTAGTCACTTGCCCACACTCCGTAACCGTTCTGGTAGCTAGTCGACGCGTCACCCACCCACTAAAAAAAACACAAAAAAAAAAACAGGGCTACCTGCCCAACCACACTAACCAACCATCCTAGTAGCTGCTAGTAAACGCCATCTGCCCACATACACCAGGCTACGAGTGGTAGCTCACCAATGTTACACACTCGCCCACTCACACCCGTCTACATCATCATTATACTCACACTTCCGGTTGGATACAACTCTGATACCATTTTGTAACAACCCAAAAATTCTAATTAAATCCTCAATTTATATAAATCCAAATATATCAAAATACACACAGGAACAAAAAAAAAATGTCCTATTTTATACAAGAGTCAATTTCCTCAAATATATACAAAATTTTCCAAATAAATAAAATAAATCCTGTACGCTGACTCTTTAGCCTAAACCCGTATCTAGTAATACTCATTCGTCTTCAGTACCTGAAACTGGAGGGTGGTGAGACAAAAAATCCCAGTAGGAAAAACCATAAGAAAATTTTCATGGAGGTTTAACAAAACAGCTTAACAAAATAAACATATTCATGTGAATATATAAACAAAATAAATATGCATTTCATCAAAAACATTTAATCGAAATCATTAAAGCAAAACCACCCCATGCCATTCAATGTATAGAAAACCCTACACTGTAAAAGATTTTCCTCACTGGATCATCAAGACCTCAAGCTCCAGCCTCCTCTGCAACTCTCGGCCCTCTCTTTTCTTAAACTCACTCTAATTTTTCTTTCGGCTCACTCTATCTGCAAACTCTCTAATTTTTCTTATGCTTCTTTACCAAACTGCAAAACACACACTAATATTTAAAGGCAAATCCACCGACACTCACAACTGCTCACCCATCACACCTCCATCAGACAAAACCAAAAATTTTACTCCAAACAGACCACCTACTTGAACAACCAACCAACCCAAATGAATTTTAATCATAACCCTCCTAGTGGACCCTACCAAAAATCATCACAATTGTCCTTTCTCTATTCTTTTCGGCAGACCACTTTCTCATTTCTATCTTCATCACAACAAATCAACCCACGTGAACAAAATCAAAGCAAAAAGAAAATTGGACCAAAAGGTCTTCAGTGGGCCCCACCCCATTACTTTTCTTTCTTTCCTTCCTTTTCTTCTTCTTTTTCCAATTCTACCGCCACCTGCTACCTTTCCTTCTCCGTCATCTTA